>NW_022681454.1:61484456-62164603 GCF_009764315.1 Trachypithecus francoisi | reverse complement strand
AACAAGAATCACGTAGTGATCATTTCTGACATTCAGCGATACCCAGGAAAGCCATGTTTTCTTTCCAGTAGTACTGGCTGTGGTATGGATTGGGAGATATTCCTAAGATATTTAGAGTTTGTTGGGAACTTGCACCATCTGTCAGAGAAAGGCATGCAGGGTATTTATTTGAACACATGATACTGAAGCCACTGCCAAATCAAGGACTGAATACTCTTCGACTGCACACCTAAATGAACACTGTCAAGTGTAGATTCCAGTAGTTTTACTTCATGAAGTTTCAGTAGCAAGCATGTAACATTTATTTTGATATAGTTTAAAACAATCACTTCTTCCTTATACATTATAGCTCTTAAAATTTTTCCACACTTCCTTTTTTTTTTGTCTTTTTTTTTTTTTTTTTCCTTTTTTTTTTGTGGAGAACGGGGTCTCGCTGTCTTACCCAGGCAGGTCTCGAACTCCTGGGCTCAAGCTATCCTCCCGCCTCTGCCTCCCTGAGAGCTGGGATTACAGGCGTGAGCCACCGTGCCTGGCCTCCACACCTCCTTTTTACATTATCTTCGGAAGCAGTATTTCCTGAGTTTTCTAGCAGAGAATTTTTTTTTAGCCTAAAAAGTTCTGTATAAGAAGCAGGTAACTATCCCTCTTTCTTTAATGGTCTTACCGTTTTATAGTCCCTTGCTGGGTTGGAAAGCTTGTCTGTCAAGTTTCTCCTTTTTATATTACATGTAAAACAATACTATACCCTCAACTTTGTGACTTCCCTAAGAGCTTGCAGTCATTTTATCAGTTATAATTTTAAAAATAGTCATCAGTCTTCATGACATATCCCTGAAACAGATAAAGAGATTTTAATGAAAATAAATACTGAGATCCACATACGATATTCTCATCAATCATAGCATATTTTCAACAGGAATGCTGCTTCTATTGATCATGATGACAGGTCTTCTGTGGGGGCAGTGAGAAAGCTTCCATTGAAGCTCATTTTACTTTTGGTATTTTGGCTACTTGGCACGTATAGCTTATTAAGTATTTGATTGTCCCTTTGAGACAGCATGTCTGTATTACGCTATCCACCAAAGCAAGGCTACCTTGCTCTCTTCTCATAGGCAAGGAAGCTGAAGTGAGAGAGGTTGAGAAGTAACTGATGAAGCAGCAAGTGCTGTCGCTGAGCCTGTCAAGGTTTGCTTACCCATGGAACCATGTTCCTTCTCCTCTTCCTGAACACAAGACAGAAACGGAAAATTTAGTTGCCAATCATGTGTGAGAGGAGGAGGAGGATGCTTTGAGGATGCTTTAAGTTTTGAATTGCTCAGCTCAGGCGCATGATTTCCTCTGCCAGTTGTTGGAAGGCAGTATCTTCCTCATCCAGGGAATATTGTATTTTATTGTGCTAGGATGTCTACAAAAAGTTCATTGCCATGTGAGTACCAGAGAATGGTAACTTCGCAGAGGCCATCACTAAGAGTGTTAAAAAATGGTCAAGAGTGGTTGCATTAGACAGGAGTGGGAACAGAGAGTGACTGCAAATGGGTGTGAGGGATCTTTTTGGACTGGTGGAAATGTTCTAAAATTGGATTATGATGATCGTTGCACAACTCTATAAATATACTAAAATCACTGACTCTGTATCATTAAAATGAGTGGATTTTATTGTTTATAAATTACACCCCAATAAAGCTGATTTTTAAATGCCTAAAATGTGGCATGTCTTGAGAGGAACCACATTTCTGCTTGGCATCTGGGCACCATAGCACTCCATAGCGCAGTGGCAATTCTGAAAGTTCCCACACCTGTATGGAAGTGCACAGGGAAAACCAAGAAGGAGGCATTGGAGGAAATGGGGATAGACCGAATCTGTTGCTGAGAGGATGCCTGTCATCACAATGCGAACAAAATGGCACCACTTACTGCAACTCAAAGTAGGCTCCAAAAAGTCAAGTGCATTTCTCTCCAGGGTTTGGTGGCTCACTCTCTGAACTGGCCTAACTCTTTCATTAGATTGACAATGATGACACTTCCTAGCCAGAAATCTTACCTTAGCATCTTATCCACCATATAGACTGTCAATTAAATGATTTGATCAAATGTACTATGCAGATTTGGGTAAATATAATTTAAAAAATCTTTCTGTATAACATCAATATGGCAATGTAGTTTCATTACCGTTTTTTGCTTATTTGCCCTAGAAATAGAAAATATTTAATGTGACAGGTTAAAAACATTTTCCAACCTCTTAATTTGTGTGTGTTTTCTTGAAAACAACCAAGCATTTTGTGTTTGATTTATTGAAGCAATTGGTTGGCTTTGCTCACTTACATTGTTGAGAGTTGAGAAAAAACTTCAGGACTCCCTCAGTAACTGGAGCACAGGAAACAATTGACACTGTTTCTTAATTCACATTGTTTCTGAGACATTTCCTACTTCCTAGTATAATATAGTTTTCCCATGAGAACCATTTACTTGCAAATGGTTAGACATGATACATTTCTCACTGGCACACATTCTGTGGGGAGAATTTCACTGTGTTTTGTAGTAGCTGAGTTGCTGCGTGTGTGTTGGGAAGAAGGTCTTGCTTTATGTAAAGATGCCTCCAACTTCATTCAAGCATCTGATGTCTTCTTTTGAATACTAATTCATTCACTTAGGTTCTGCATTGCTTAGCTGGAATATCTTTCCTGAAGGAGCATATAATTCTTTTAAGCCTGCCAATTTAAGGAAACACCCCTGCCAAATATGGTGTTTTTAGATATACCCCGTAGGTTACTGTGGAAAGTAGTTCGTGACAGTTTGTATCATACATACTGTATGTACATGTATTTGGATGTAGGTACGTGATATTGGCTGTGGCATTGCAAAGTTGTCATCAAGGAATATTTCCAGAAATGGGAAATAAAACCCATAAATGAGAAAATCTAATCTAATTTGCAGTTCAGAAAAAAAGTGTTCGCATTATTTCTGAAATGGTAGTCCCTAAAATACAGAAGTTACACTGTATTTAAAGTGAAAGTAGAAGTTTTCCAATTTAAAAAAATGATGTGGAACTTTGAGTTTCTTTCTTTTTTGTCTTATTAGATTTTGTAAAAATAATACCACTTGTCAGTTTTGCAGCTCCTTCCATCTAGAGAGCTGAAAGCATTTCACAATCTTTTTTCCTCATGCCCTTCTCTTCAAGGCAATTTTTGCTGGGCTCGGTTTATTTTTATCATTGCAACAACCAGTTTTTAGAAACTTTTGGAAACGAAAAAAGAAAAATGAGAATGGCACTGTAGCTGACATTCATTTTAGCTGTTTCCTAGTGTGAACGTTTGAGTATTTCTAAAATCTTTTCTCCAAGTATGTCTTATTTTTCTCAGTTTGTCCCAGTTCTAAGTCTCTATTTTGCTGATTAGGTAAAAAAAAAAAAAAAAGTTTTAATGTAAAGCCTTACCCCTTGCAAAATGACTTTTTGAACTTTAAGTTAAATCTTTGTTTTTGCAGCGCCAGCAGCTCCTTTTCCAGCAGGCACTAACCCTACCCAGTACAATCATAGACTCATGTAAGGTTGAAACTGGAGGGGCCTCTAGGGACTACCCAGTTTAAGTCTCTCCTTCTAGAAATGATGAAGTTGAGGCCCAGAGTGGTTAAGAGATACGTGCTTAAGGTCAGACAGCTAATTGATGGCAGAGGTATGACCAACATGAAGGATTCCTAATTTCCAGTTTGATATACCTTGGTTTTCCTAAACAAAAGTAGTCTATCTGGGCAGAATTAGAGTAGGCTCTCACAGAGTCCTGGTGTCAACCACTAGCTTGAATTATACTGAAGCTAATTGAAAATTGGGAGGAAATTTTATTTTTCTAGAGTTTGTTAAATATAGGATGGTAATGTTGAATTTATAGACATTTTCTTCTGATCTGTGCATCTTATGCAATTTATCTGCAGTACAGAATGTGGTTTGAACTGACTGGTGATTCGTGTACCTTCCTTAGGCCACCATACCATTTACATCGGAGTCCATGTGCCGAAGAGTTACAGGAGAAGGAGACGTCACAAGAGAAAGGCAGGCCACAAAGAAAAGAAGGAAAAGGAGAGAATCTCTGAGAACTACTCTGACAAATCAGATATTGAAAATGCTGATGAATCCAGCAGCAGCATCCTAAAACCTCTCAGTGAGTACTCTGAGCGTTGGTGCCTCTCTCTGTCTCACTCCCACATCTTTGAGAAGGACATCTTTTTGAATCCTGTGGCTAAAGGGGAGGGCCACTGTAATACTGAGATGGTCTGTTCTAAAGGATAATGTCTGTGGAGATGCTTTGCTTGTACCGGCAGGTTGATCTAGGAGGTCATCTGGTAAGATTCTGAGTTGATCAGAAAAGGCCTGACAAAGTTTAGGCATAGCTGTGTATTCTACATTTTTGTGTGTAATATTAATAGGGTTGTGTTGCAGATGGTATTTGTTTAACTATATCAATAAACAGTAACTGGAAGACTTAAAGAATTTTTTGCATTATTTGTGCTTAGAAATAGCTTCTATTGAGACAGTAGGTGAAGGTGAGAGTGTATGTCTATATATTTACATATCTTTCCAAATGTCAGCATTACAGGTGACATTTAACCAGGTTGTGAGCCAGGTCAGTGATTTAAATAGGAATTGTGGAAAATCATCCTGTAAGAGAGGTCTGTAAAGTGACACAGTTATTAAGATGTTGAATGTATTAGATGTCATACATTGGATAAAAGTGTTACTAAGAGCAGAACAGCAGGAGGTCAAAGAACACCCTTGGATTCGAGTGATAGGATAGGCTGTGTGTTTAGGTGTATATTTATGTTGCTTTTTGTTTCTTTAATGTGGAGAATATTTGGCTACATGGGCCAAATATTGTGGCTGAACTGAGAATGAATATGTGCAGTAGAAACACATGCCAATTTTGGAAGATTCCCCAACAGGAGTTACACAGTGACAGCTTTTCATGTTGGCAGAGCTCTGTACATTCTTCATGTCTTTGCTACAGTTGCAGAAATATGGACCCTGCAATAAAATGCATTATGGATGGCACAGATAAAGATCGGGTTCAGTCATTGTAGGTGATGACAGGCCAAATTAGAATGAACAGCTCAAGGGTGTTGAAAAGTGAATTTACAGAGTTAAATTAAATTGGGTGTGAGGCATAGTGATGTGAATTTTTTATAGTCTCACCGTTGGAACTGAGCAGGTGGCTTAGGAAGCTAGAGAAGTGCAGTGCTGAAAGGAGCAATACAGGTGGACCATCGAATTAAAGACAGAAGCTCGGAAGAGAGCTTGAGATGGATCACGAAATCGAAATTAAACGCATTGAAATAAATTTAAGACTTTGAAGGACCAGAAGGCAGGAGACTCAAGTTATGTACTTTTCACTGAAGTACTGGGGGAAAGTCTGTCTGAAAGGGATCCTTTATATATCGATTAACGTAGTGGAGTCTGTTTTGAGAAAAGTCTTTCAAATGCACGTAAACATGGCATAGTTAATAGTCTGGAGGAACAAAAGATAACATTCTTTTCCAAATAAATGACTACCGTTTATCTCGATTTACTCTGTATCTCTCTGTCAAGGCCTGAGCCAGTGTCAAGTGTTCTGTCCATTGTGCATGTGATTGTCTGCTCTCTCTTTCTCATTCTCTCTCTCTCTCTCTTTCTCTCCCTCTCTCTGTGTCTTTTATAACTTGTCTTTCATTCTTCAGTTTAAGAACAAGAGTGCATTATCACTATAAATGTTAAAAAGTAAAGAGGTGCTTACTTAGGCAAATGGGCCCAGGAATTTTGAGATTAAAATTATTTATCAGCTTTTGAGAAGGGCAGTGGAAACAGTGCCAGCAGCACTCAGATAGGTCATAAGGAATGAACAGATCAAGAAGATGCTGAGACCCCATGTGTATCAACTACAGAATACTGTTGCATTCTGTGCATTTGGGGCCCAGTTTGAATACAGCATGTAAAATAAACAAGGCAATCCATTCTTTTTCCCCTCAGAGGTGTCTTCCTGGGTGAATACTGCATTATGTTGTATACTGGCTTTCTGAAGGGATCCCATGGAGAGACAGTTGTTAAGGACTAAATTGTTCAGTGATCATAAAAAATTGTTTATAAATATGCATTTTATAGTTTTGTTCCTGCTGATCAATAAGTTATACACTAATATGCCTTTGGCATATTTGATGTGAGTTATCCAGTTTAACACGAAGGTCCTCTTAGAAACTGCTGTATATCCTCAGCTGCTTTGATGGATTGGTAGTTAATTATTTGGTACAGTTCTGTTTAAAAGTCAGGGTGTTTGCACCTAGACAGAGAGAGACATTTAACCCCACGATTTTGGGGGAAGCCGTGGGGCTCTGGCACCAACATAATGACAAAATTCTTGTGGGAAAACTGACTTAATGAAATACTTGCCTAGTATACTATTATTGTCTCTCAAGAACAGCCACATAACAATTTATGTTGTTCTGTGACCTATGGTGTTTGAGTTGCTTATGTCCATAGACATATCATGTCCCATAGACAAGATTCCCACATGTGTCTGGCAGTGCATGATGTGATGCTTATACTTCTGAGAAAAACAAAAACTAAATAACCCACATATAAATAGTAACTTGAAGGGAGTCATCTTTGATTCTTTCCTTGCTTTTACCCCCATATGCAATCCTTCAATGATTTCTGTTGGTTCAGCATTTAAAATAGATCTGAATTTGTCTGTTCCTTTTCAGTTTTGCTATTACATTTTTGTCTAGGGAATCGTCACGTCTTGCATAGACACTGTAACAGTCTCTGCTTTTCAAGTATTTCTTCATAGAGAAGCACAATTGATCATCATAAAGTATAAATTGGACCATGTCCTTCCTCTGCTGAAAACTTCCCATTGTCCTAAGAATGAAACTTCAATTGGGCATCATAGCCCAGTCCTTTGATGTGCCATTCTCTCCTTGCTCACTTTACTCCAGATCCATTGATGTTGTAGTTCCTTGGTGGTAAAACCTTTTCTGCCTCAGGGCCTTTGCTCATGCAAACTTGTCTTCCTAAAATGGTCAGCCCATTCTTGTCCTGGTTAGCTTTTCTGTTCCTTTATGTTCTGGCTTTTACATTTTACCTCTTCAGAGAGTCCTTTCCTTACTACTCTCTCTAGTGCAGATTCCCCTTCATTACTCTTTCTCAATGCCTTATGTTTCCTTCAGAATATATGTTTTAACACATGATTTTTGAGAGCCTACAGGTTTGTCTTGAGCTGATGCTAGATTGTAAGCTCCATGAAAACAAAGATCAGGTTGTCTAGTTCACTTTGTTGTCTTTGGCGCCGCACAATGCCTGGCACATAGTATGTGCTTGATATATGTTTATTGAGGAGTAACTGAGTGAATGAATTACTGCAGAGAAAGATGTAAGCATTGCTTTTATTGGTCTAAATATTTCTTATATCCTAGATAGAGATCCAGCTGATTTTCTTGTTTTTAAGCCTGGCACATCGTGTTTATGTTTCCCTGCCTTGCCTTTCTCCCTTGACACATAAAATCTTGTCTTTGCTTTTAATTATCCCACTTTGGAAAGTGTCTCATTATTTTATCTATTGCCAAAGTGGGATTTTGGTCTGGGTAGGTAATTCCTGAGTGTGTGGAGCTGCTTGTTAACCACAGGTGATGGATGAAACTGAACTGCAAGGCACATGAAGTTTTCATATACACTTAAAAATGCTCACTATTCCACAGAGAACTCAGGCAGCCCCCCTTCGGAAACCATATTAAGGTGGCATGAGCTGGCACCGTGGCACATGCCTATAGTCGCAGCTACTCCAGAGGCTGAGGTGGGAGGATCATCAGAGCCCAGGAGTTCAAAACTGTAATACTCCATGATTACCCCTGTGAATAGCTGCTGTGCTTTCTCCGTGGCAATGTAGTGAGACCCTGTCTCTACAAAAACATGAAAGGACATTTTTAAGAAGTAAACGAAATCTCTTCCAGTATTAGGCACATTAAGAAGATGGCATAATTAACAGGTTCGTTTAGTTTATAACCTAACGCTTTCTATTTTCTTCATGGCTTTGGTGTCAAGACCGGGTTTCTAAAAAATAAATGTTTGATTTTTACACATTTGGAGCTCTGAGGAGGAAGCGAGCTAGCTTCATATCCCCCTCTGAGCTCAGCAGCAGCTCCAAGTCCTTTCACAGCTGCTATTCCCAGTGTGGCGTCAGAGCTGGTGTCCCAGCTGGGGACACAGAGAAGGAAACGTGTGTGAGAGCGTGGTGCACGGAGCCATGGGGAGAGAGAAGCTGGGGAAGGGAAGCGAAATGGAAGAACAAGCAGGAGAGACAAGGGAATGAGGAGGTGGTGTGGAGTGGGTGGTTGAGAGAAAAGTTAGATTGTGCTCTTTCTTAAAAATAATCCTTTTGCCTCCTCCACTGTGCATTTTTTTTTTTCTAAGTTAGCAACTGCCATCATCTGAGGGTTGCCCAAAAAGTGGGTGGGAAGGTGGTCCTGGCTGAGATAGGTTTGGATACACGGCACACCTTCCCAGCCTAGATGGTTTTGGCCTCTGTGCCTCACATTTTGTTAGCGTCCAGGGATACTTATGGGGGCATCACAGGCTACTTTGTGACTGTAGAGATCCTGAAGATGTGTAAGATGGTAGGAAACAAAGCTACAAACAGAACATCCTGTTCAGCATTTTGATCTGATGTGTGAGATGTTTCTTGACAAGCGTGAACATGCATTCATGCTTGGAGGTGCTAACTGCCTTTCACACACAGGTCTTGCCCGTTGTGGAATCATAGTGCTAGGTATGTCCATACAGACACTCATTCAGTCTTGTGGTATTCTTTTTTAGCTTCTTGGATATGTACCAGAACCGACGGATTTATGCTAGTGAACATTGTTCTGTGAGCCTGGGACAATGGATGCTAGTTGGTGATCCAGTTATATTCAGGAAACTGAAACAGAGAAATGGGCAGCTGCTTTTGTTTGGTGCTTCCGGGTAAATGAACAGAGTAGCTTTTCACAAGAGCCAAGAATATTTGGTGTTGTGTCATTTGACTTCCCCTTTTCCCAGTGCACGCCCCTCCCAACCTGACCTCATACTTCTGGGTACATTTGTACTTTTTCTTGATTTTTAAAATGTTTTCAGGAAAGATCCTTAATTTAGATACCATAAAGTAAGGTTTCTTTAATTTTCTACATGCCATTGGCATTCTCAAAAATCGATCTATATATAGGAGAAAAGGCTTTGGAAATGTGTGAAAAAGAGGTAGACCTGTCCCAGTTTAAAAAACAAAACAAAACACAAACACAATAAAACTATACCATCTCTTTCATCCTCTTCTCTATTTTTCACCTTATATAAGTAAGAGGAAGTACTTTGTCTTTAGGTCTGAGTACAAAATTTTTTTATATTAAAAAATAATTTAAAACATACAGTTTGCCTTTTCAGAAGGGACACTTGGATTGTGATTTTACTGGAAAGGGAGCATATCAGAGCGGTTAAGAGTGCACATTTGAGCCAGATTATTTGAGTTTGAAAATCCCAGTTCATACCAGCAGTGTAACCTTAGTTATTTACTTAACTTCTTTGTGCTCTAGTTTCCTCATATGTAAAAAGGGGATGATCGATTTTAATCATAGTATTCTGAACATGAAGTGAGCGCTGCGTACAGTCAGCAATAATGGTTAGCAGTTATTATTTTGAGTTACTATGATTGCCTTCTTCAAGCTTATCTTTTCCTATCCATCATACACAGGTAATGCCAAAAACTTTAGGCTAAAACTCTGTAGGGCTTAATTCCTTGTAAACAATAACCACTAATCTTTAAACTCTTCTGGTCTTTTCTGCCACAAATTCTCACTAGCTATTCTTTTGCTTTAGCTGTCAGCTTGGCTCTTGGCTCCCAATGGCGTATTTGGGAGAAGCAACCTAAATTCAATCTCTTATCTTGCCAGTGAGTGTCAGTCTGGATGTTGGCTGGCAGGTGAGAGGACCAAGGGAGCAAGGACTTCAGGGGGCAGAGGTGCTGTCTCTTGTGCTGCTCTTTGGTGTGGAAGACTGCCACCAGCAAGTGGCTTGGTGTACCAAGGGTGTCCTTGAATTTAGTCGGCAGTTGTAATACCCTGTTCTGGACGCCTGGAATCAAATAGGCTGTTCTCTCTTTTATAAGAAGGATCTCTTTCTGGCCCTTTCTTTGTGTTTCTTTGTGAAATTAATCTGGTTAAGAAGGGCTGTTGGGTGGGACAAGTCAGCAATTTAGAGGCAGTGTTGTGCAGAAAGGAAAAATATTTGGCATACTTGTGTTTTTGGTGGCAATGGGTTGGCTCAACAATGTTGTGTTTTGTGTGGTACAAATAATTGTTGTTTATTCGTCTGTGATGCTGATGAATACAAGAGGACTGTGTCATGGTGCTTCTGCTTCTTTAGCCGGTTAACTGCATAAGTCTCTTAGAGAGCCTTGAGTTTCTGAAATGCGGCTTTCTTGAAGTCACCTTGAAGTGCCCTTCAAATGCCACATTTTACACTATTCATTTCTTGTTGCCACTGGCTATTCTATTCTAATAGTTATTCCATGTTATCATGCCATGAGATGTTATGAATAGTGTGTTTACACGTGTCATGGGAGAGTTGATGTTGTTGCTATTTATAGTGACTCATGAGTTCAGGAGGCCTCAAAGGGTTCTAGTGTACTCCAGGTGCTGGGGTACTCAGGGCTAAAAAGAGATTGTGACTTAGGGTGGAAAATGGGGGAAAACCAGAATAGTGTGTGGAATTTAAGGTGTGAAATTTACTTTAGTGAAGTAACTGGGGTATAAATGACTGTCTGCCACAGGAGTTACCACCTAAGAGGAAGGCAGGTCACATCCTGTGGTTTGGGGTTCATCCATTTACAAGGCAGGAAGCCTGAATGTGTATTTGTGAGTTTGTGTGAGTGTGTGTGTGTGATTTGAATGCACTGAAGAAATGAAAGATATTGGCAAGAGTCTTCTTGAAATAGTGTTCTATTTAGGAAATTTTTTCATATAGAAGGAAATAATTCTTAAAGGACAAGGGTTCTTAATACCAGGGATTTAAATTCAGTGCTTTATGAGCGTGAACTCATAAATGCAGAAGTAGTTGGGGTGAGGGACCATGGGCCTACTCTATAAATAAATTCTCCGGAATTCTTCCATGACCACAATCTGGAGGCAGGAATGTTAGGCTCTTCTAATAACTTTCCCATGGATAGGAGTCTTACTTGACTTTTCATCACTTTTATAGAGGTGTTGTGAGCAAGGAGTCTCCATTTTAGTGGTTAATGTAGAATCAAGATCCCAGTTATCCTTTATCCTTCTCTGTTCTTTTTCTTCCATAGCCAGCCATGCACTGAGCCCTGTTGGTTTTTCCTTCAGAGTTTCTCTTGTGTCTGCCACTTCCTTTGAATTCCTGAGGCAATACTTCTTATTTGGAATTTCAGCCTTAAGTTCATCCTTGAAATAGAAGGGAGCTATTTCAGACAAGGCTGCCAGACATCTAAAATATTAGTTCTATAGTCTCTCCTTAATTAAATAACAAACAAACAAAAAACCCTTCTATTGCTCATCATTACTTAAAGTAATGAGTAAAGCGACAATGTAACAAAGTTTCCTCTGCTACTTTCAATATTTTATGTAGTTTAATGAAAAATATAGGTGTATTCTGTCTCAGCAAGGCCACTTTAAGTTCATTTTTATGAATTCATAATGACTTCCCCAGTTTTTGAACTCTTGCAGCAAGTATTATCTACATTACACAATCTGATACTTAGATCTGTAATGCTTCAAGTGGTGACTTACCTCCTCTGTCATTCAGGTGTATGTCATCTCTTCAGTATTATCATTAGAGACCCAAAGGCAGAGGCAGTATCACATACTTCTTTTGAATCATGTTCTGCAATAGCATATTTGTTGAATGGATAGGTAAATAAAATGCCCAGAAATTACCCATTGGGTTAAAATAATCTGATCTATCCAAGAAAATTTACAACTACCTTGGTTAAGAAAATGCTGTCCCTCCAGCCTAAATCGTTACTGAAATGTGATTAAAATAGAAATAACCAAAGAACTGTCCAATAGAGTGAGTTGAATCATGGTGAAATAAGAAGAGAGAATACCAGGAAAAGTCATTTTTTTAATGCTGTAGTTCTACAATTTGCAATAACTAATTTGTACAGAATTAAAATAGAAATTGTTCATGTTTTTAAAACAGAGATAAAAGTGCTACCTGTGTGTACTTTTTTTCTCATGGGAAATATGTTAAAATATTAAAATGCATGGAAACATGCAGTTAAGTGTTGGAATGCAAAATATTATAAGACGACATTTCTCTAAAGAACTGTATAGCTTTCTGAATTGGAATAAGCCTGCCTTTGTTTTCGATTATTTATTTAGGGTTCCTATTCCTCTGTATTGAAAGAGGATAGAGCATAAAAGAGGTTACTTATGACAGTGATATTTGTTAATTACTGAATGTGTCACCGAGGCTGGTTGTGGAGTTTTTTTTTAAATAGAGAACTTTAAGAGTTGGTGCTATATGTGTATCTGGGATAGATATACAGATGAAGGTCCATGGTGCTTTCAGAGATGAAATACGATGACTTTAGCACCCTTGTCAGGATTATTATTTACTGATTCTGAAACAAGAGCATCACTGGAATGTTTTATTCTTTTGCTATTTGCCAATTAGCAGAATTCTATTATTTAAAAAACTATGTTGCACCTGATATCCTTACTTAGAAACTACTCCTGATGGTGATGGTATTGTGATTCAACAATCTGTAGCAAAATTATCTTTTGTCAGTTACCAAAATTTTGCCACGAAGACCACAAGATAGAGCAATTATATTTAACTGATTCTACTTCATTTATGAGACTTTGGGTAGGAATAATTTAAGTGTAATGGAAAATATGACTTCTGGATGCAAATGTACAATAAACATGTAGGCTGTCTAGCTAGCTGTGTTCGTTCAAAGCTGAAGTTGTTTTCCTCAGAAAATAGGGCAATTTCTGTTACCAAGGTATGGAAATAGCAATTGCTATAACTAGAAATTTACTGCAGATTCACCCAGTATCCAGAACACACGCATGAGCAACTCTAAAATCCTAAGTCAGTTATTTGTCTAATTGTACTTTGTTACTTCTTGTGACACTGCTGAATGCCACAAACAAAACAACCGAGCAAATGGGCAAAAAACCTTCAGAAAGATTTTAGATTATTTTTTACTGATGTCCACACGTAGACACAGCTAATACTCTCCCTTGCTCCTCTAATTCCTAAATATAGATTTTGAGCAAAAGATACTCTGGTTAAGAAAGACTGAAGATAGGTAGCTGGCATTCCAGTGGCCACTTCAGTTAGATGAAATGCTAACCAAAGTTTTTGAAAAGTATGGATGTGTGGCTTTAGGAAAGTTTTCTGTGCTATTGTTTGCATGCTCCAGCCAAACTTGGAAGCTTTATAGATTTTTTGCTCTTCGTGAAACTGACTTTGGAAATCTGTCTATACTACATTTTTCTTAAGCCTCTTTTATCCTATTATTTTATGATTCTTTCTGACATTAGTAAAACATTTAAGCAGTGAATACAATAGGATACATTTCAGGATGTTCTTTGTACATTTTTGTGTATAGGAAGAAGTGGCCAAGGTGCTTTCCTCTTTTGGCAGATGGAGCGAAGGTGCTGTCTTTAGTGACTGAGTGGGAGTAGGGAACCTTTAATTTAGTAAAAGACTCATACAAGTACAGATGAAAAAGAAATCAGGGCAATGTATAAGAAGAAAAAACAACCTGGAGAATATATTTATTTTTAAATAACAATTGAGTTTTAAATATGTCTCTGATTTCTGTATTTTGGCGAGTCATAGGAAATAGAGGGGGAAGTACAGAGATAACACTGAAAGTAAAAGGAGAGAGAGGACATGACTTATTCTGAGAAAAAGCAGAGGAAGTAGAGGAACTCCTTCAAAAAAGACAATGAGATTAAATAAAAACAGAAAAATCACTGGGTGAATGGCAAGGACTAACATCTTACTCCCTCAAAATAGAGCTCTCTATAACTTAATAGGATCAGCTCTCTGCATCCTGTCCTCAAACCGGTTTCAGGGGGCCTCTACCTGCCTTATCTTTAGGTTCCTAGGGATAGTTTTTTCACCATTATTTTCAAATGATCACAGTGATTATCTAACTATCTTCCCTTTATTCTTATATTATCATTACTTCTTTGTGTTGATTTTAGATTCATCTCTACAAGATGTTCCTCCTGTAAGAAACTTCGGCCTCGCCTTTTAGTTATGCTAGTCCTTTTCCTAATACCTGATTTTTAAACACTACCAGCATACCATATGATAAATATCCTTAGCTTTCTAAAAATTCTTTTAAAACATACCCTAGTTCTTCTAGCAGATTATTTAATATAACTTTGCAATTCAGCTTACCCTTTTTATAGGAGGTTACCTTGAGTCTTTGTTCAGCCACACGCTAAAGCTAGACTAAGGTCCAGCTTTTACAAAGATGCTACCCTGAGTGTCCACACCAAATCCAAGGCTGGCCTCTTGGTTAATCTGCCTGATGACAGAGGAAATTCAGAGTCAGGCAGTGGGACTGTTTTGGAAGACAGCTGGGTCTAGGGGAATTTTTGTAAGCAATGAACCATTTTTAAATTGTGAAACCACTGGATATGGTTAGTAGTTTATTTAAAAAATGCCATATGTTAGTTCATTCCTATATACTGTGACAATCATAGTTTAATCAAAAGCTGCTTGTGACATTTCTGTTGGTGTTCATAAAAGAGCGGCTTGCTTCCTTGAAATCTTGAACTCTGTGCCAAATGCCAGCACATTGAAAATTACAGTTTGGCTTTTAGGCAATTGTGCAACTTTTTGAGTGTGTGGTAGGTTTTTATTTATTTTTGTCACTTTCACTAATTTGTCATCTTCCTAAATGGAAAAATATTTTGTCAGCATTTTGTTTGTTAAATAGTGACTGTTATTCTTTTCTCCATGGTTCCCCTGAGAGGAAATAAGCTAATGTAACTGCTTTTTGACTCTTTTCTTTCTGGCCAGAAAGCCAAATGAATGCGTGATCTCACTGAGATGTGATCTATTCGTATGAACTGTAAGCTTGTAAGCTTGTCACCCTCCTTCATGGTGCTGGGACAGGCACCCGGCTAGCCACTGTAACAAGATGAGGAAGGACATGCAGCGAGATCCCTGCGAATTCAATTCAGTGCAGTGCAAGTCAATTCATTTCAATTCAGCTCACTTTAATCCAATCTAAGAAATATATGTGGAGTACTTTTTAGGCGTAGTCCTGGGCACTGGGACTCTAGAAATGAAAATTTCATAAAAACTGACATTTTGGTAGGGGAAATAACAGAAATCAGATAAATTTAAGAGAATGTGATAATTACTAACTACATCAGTATCAGGAAGGATGAGATGTCTCATTCATCCATCCATTTCTTCATCAAAAATATTTATTGAAGGTCTACACCATGTACCAAGTACTGTGCTAGATAGATGTTGGGGTGATGATAGTGGACAAAATTAAAGATACTTTCTACCCTTGGGGAGCTTGTAGTCAGTTTGGAGAGACACTAACTAATCGAATACCCATATAAATAAATACTAAGTTTTACCTTTGGTATGTACTGTTGGAGTGTGGCCCATGGTGCTGTGAGATTTGATAATAGGTGGGTTCTGATCAAGTTAGGGAGGTTAGGAAAGGCTTCTCTGAGAAAGTTATGCTTGAGTTGAGATCTGAAAGATGAGAAAAAAAATTTTTGGTGAAGGCTGTAAGTGAAAAAAATACTGCAGATCATAAGAAGAGCACAAAACAAGTCTTTGGGCCAGAAGAAAGCATGGGGAATACGAATGTGGTTATCTAAGGCAGACCATCAACGCTGACCAAGTATGTGAGGCCTCATTGAGGAGAGTTCTATCTAAAAAATAATTTCATTATCTGACTAATATTTGAGAAAATGGCTGAGGCGGGCAGATCACCCGAGGTCAAAGTTCGAGACCAGCCTGGCCAATTTGGTGAAACCCCATCTCTACTAAAAATATGAAAATCAGCTGGGTGTGGCAGTGTGCGCCTGTAGTCCTAGCTACTCAGGAGACTGAGGTACGAGAATTGTTTGAACCCGTGAGGTAGAGGTTATAGTGAGCTGAGATCATGCCACTGTATTCCAGCCTGGATGACACAGTGAGAGTCTGCCTCAAAAAGAAAAAAAAAAAAAAAACAAAAAAAACCCAAAATGAAATGTACCAATTTCAGGTGAATAATTATGCATATTAAATGCCGTGATAAAAGCACATCTGTATATAAGGCATACAGTAAATTAAAGCACTGATTTTTAACCTAAGTTTAAATGGAGCTTTATGGTTGTGGTTTTGTATTTTTTCTCAACATTGTTTATCTGCAGAACCACTCCCAACTTCTGCGTACATCTTATAACCTTCTTTTCTGCAAATATTTATTCCTATATCAATGTGCCAAATAAAGTAGTTTTTTTTTTTTTTCTTGCCACTAGGGAATCTCAGCAAAAACTTTTGGCATTGACATGAGAGGTGCATTCTTACCTTCTCATATGGCTCTATGATTTTGTCTATTTTCGTGTACTATCCCATTGGCAGCCAGAGGATAATCCCTTAAAGATACCAATTCTACAGTTTTAGAAGTATAGAAGGTTGGAGGGGCATTTCCTTCTGGGTGAATATTTCAGTAGCATTGGCTGTAAATCATACCCAGGCCTTTTCTATCTGTGACTCACATGATGTAAAGAAGAGATCAGATGACGGGGTCGAGAGGACACAAAACCTCAGCCCTGCTTCTGCTCCCTCAATGACTTCTGTCCAAAATGACTTTACATATGTCACGAGAGCATGGAAGCATTTATGGCGATTTATACTTTGGTTTTGGTTTGTTAGCTTATTTTGTCATAGTTAGGACAAGAGGAGACATTTCTGATGCAAAGGGAGATTTTGTTTAGCCAGAGGAATTTTGAAACTTTTATGTGCTAAATACACCAGAGTATTTTTGTTCATTGTACTTTTGAAGTCCGTGATCAGGAAATGTATTTTCTTTAAAAAGAAATCAGAAAAGGTCTCAGGAGGGCCTCAATGACTGTAATAAAATATGTTTCTCAGAGCACTTTTTATGTTTTCACACTTTGCTTTTTTCTCCTTTGCTGCAAGTTGCAGTTTTCCATCAAAGTTATTTTGGATGGTGTTGAAAGTTTTCTCTGGGTCTTTGTGCACAGTTCAGAGGGCATTCAGGGAATTGACTAAGCCGAGTTGACTATATGTTGCAAAATGTTTTATTTTTGTGTAGTGCTATATAACACATAGAGGCTTTCATACACAGAACCCTAACTGTTCCATAGCCCTTGATGCAATCAGAACAAGCATTATTCCTGTTTTAGAAATACAAATCAGAGGTTCCCACAGGCTAAGCAATTTGCCTGGGGTCACACATGCTGTGTTGGGAGTCAGAATTAGAACAAGGCCTTTGGACTTCTGGTCTGACCCTCTTTATACTAACTATATGATGAAGCTGACATACTGGAGTTGTTGGGCAAAAAGCGAGAAGCCTTTGTTAGGGTGCAGTCAAATCTTGGAGGATTCCATTATTCATTTCTCCAGAGCTGGGTATATTCAAAATTAGAAAATTACAGCTATGAATAGTTGTTTTCCACTTGATTGGTCTAAAGTCAACTGAATTCTAGAGAAAACTCCTTTGAAAGTGTGTTGCCTTGGAAATGGATGAGCATAGCAGTATAATAGCTTTTACCGTATTTGAAATTCCAGCAGTTTAGGTGACAGTTGTGTCTTTCTGAAGGGCGTGGGCAGATTCTATACGGGCTTTTCCCGTTGCTCATCAGCTTGGCCATGGCTGCTCTTATTACAGCAGTCACTCATTTTCACAGATGTCCTAAAAAAAAATTTTTTTTTGTTTTACTTTTCTGAGTTCAGAACATGTGGAAGTAACTTCTTTTTGGCATATTGCATGGCGTGTCTTTGCCTAGCAAGTAGTTGGTGTTAGGAAATGTGCATGGATTTGAGTGGGAACACATAACATTTGTCATGTACTATAGACTTAACAAAAGGCTGTCACCTCCGTGATTATGTTTAATCCTTGTAAGAACCTTGTGAGAAATATAATGCCAGTGTTATTCTTCCCATGTTTTACAAATGAAGAAAGCAAAATTTATTAAAAAACGATTATACAGTGGTTAAGACCATAGGCTTGGAATCATGGTTTGTGTTTAGATCCCAGTATACTTTACCTACGAGCTTTTTGATGGTGGGCAAGTCATTTGATTGCTCAAAGTCTCCATTCTTGTGATCTGTGAAATAACATGATAAAGAAATGTACCTCACCATGTGGCTGTGAAGGATACATGAGTATAAAACTTTCAAAGGGCACTGGCAAATAATACAGCTTAGTGTGTATTAGTTATCATCATTAAGTAACTTACTGACATTCACACATTAGCAAGGAGAAAAGCTGGGACTGAACCTTTTTTTTTTTTTTTTTAGCGAAGTCTCACTCTTGTGCCCCAGGCTGGAGTACAATGGTGGGATCTCGGCTCACTGCAACCTCTGCCTCCCGGGTTCAAGAGATTCTCTTGCCTCAGCCTCCCGAGTAGCTGGGATTACAGGTGCCTGCCACCACGCCCAGCGAATTTTTTTGTATTTTTAGTAGAGTCGGGGCTTCACCATGTTGGCCAGGCTGGTCTCCAACTCCTGACCTCAGGTGATCCGCCTGCCTCGGCCTCCCATGCTGGGATTACAGGCATGAGCCACTGTGCCCGGCCAAACCTGTGACTTTTAACTCCAGCTTCTACCTTGTTATTTTTCCAAAATACCAGGAATTTCCTTCTTTCTCTTCTCCATGGGCTAGCAGCTGCTACATTAAGTTGTTAGTGAAGGGGATGGGTTTTGGAATAAAAGCCTTGGAGATTCTGTGAGAACATTTGACCTCCTGGAATAAATCAGTAAATTATTTAAAAATGTAGAAACACACTCCTTATCATGAAGAGCTACTTGGTTCTAACCCAAACTGAACTTAAAAACATCACCCACTCTGACTCACATTATTAGTATATGAATACTTTCGGATGTACCAGTTGATGTGATGTATCCACTGTCCTTAGTAGGGGATTAAGGATAGATGTTGGATTCCCACATTATAAGCCCCCTTGCTACCCTCAGGCTTTCCTGGCATGGACCTGGTGAGAGTGAGGGGTGAAGCTCATAGGCTCATTGGGGAACAAACCATGGTCTCATCTGCACTGTCTTCCAAGCAAATCAGTTAGATTAAAAGCAAAAGAACAAATTAGCTTGAGATACTTACTGAATTGGGATTGCTCCTTGAAGTGTTTACATTTATTTCTATCCTGCCTGTTCTCTTCCAGCAGCCCTGCTAGAGCTTTCTGGACAGCCTAAGTAGGCATGGTGGCTGCTACGGGCGCCCACCACTACGTATCTTTCACGTTTGCCTGCAGGGGTCCTCAGTGCTGCACCATAGATTATGTCTATGTCGACATCTTCACTTATTTAAACGTTCACTTCTCTGATTATAAAAATAATAATACCTGACCTTTACATAATGCTTGACAGGTTACAAAGCATACTTGTATACATAAATGATTCTGAGGAATCTTTAGAGATTATTATTTCTGCTTTACATGAGAAAATATAGATCTGAAAGGTGAAATGAATTACTTCTAGAGAGGGTACAAGTGTGAGAAATAGTTAGGCCTTGAACATCTCAAGTCTGGTGTTCTTTTTTACAGTACCTACAGTGATATCTTCTCCTGGAAATGAATTAATTTGTTGGCTAGTTAATAGCTTCTCACATTCTACAAAAGATTTGCGGGGTCTTGGAATAATAAAATATGGGTAGAAATAGAAACCAAAACCAGGGAGAACACACAATATCCAGAACCACTAGGATTAATATTGTTCCTAGGGTTGAATTTAATTTGTCTTTGAGCTTCTTGGCAGCCAAGATAAAAAGAGACACAATCAGCTACATATTTCTTATTAGGAAAGGAAAAACATGTTACAGAGAAGTAGAGATTTTACTAGGATTGTATTCAAAACAATTCTTTTGCTTGAGGCTATAGATAAGGGGCAATAAGAATAATTGAAGATAATGCTCCCAACAAAAATTTATAGCTACATAATAACATAAAAACACATTGCAAGGGGGCTAACATTTGTTGGGTGCCTACTATGTGTCTGGCACTCTACTAGGGATTCTGCATATTTTATTTTATTTAATCCTCATGAACATTTAATGATCACAACTATTTTTTAAAGGTATCATTATGACCATTTAATGGTAAGGAAACTCATCCTCAAATAATTTAAACTACTTCTTCGATGTCACATAGCTAGTAAGGAGTAAGCCAGCAATTGAGATCCAGACCTTGTCTGATTCTACAGCCCATGTCCTCACCGCTCTATTCATGCTGCCTATAATGCGTTAGAAACATAAATTAACTAAATGCAAGTATGTCATCTTCTAGTGTTTCTACTGTTTTACAGGACCCAGATTCTAGGCTGATCTTCTGTAAACATCATTTCTCTCATCCAGGCTTCAGTAGGAGGTGAGTTGTAGAAAAGCTCATGTTACAGTGCTGCTTGAGAGTGTTTCCCCGGAGTGGTAATTGTGGCTATGTGTTGTTGTTATTGAATATTAAGCACTTATACACTACCTTCTTTAGTCTTCCTAGAAACCCAATAAGGAAGATACTTATTTCCATTTTGCAGATAAGGAAAGTGAGGCTCATGGAGGTTGAATGACTGAAAGACATACAGGTGCTCAGTGGCAGGATTCAGATACAGATTTTTCTGGCTCTAATTAGCATGTGCTTCACCATTGTACTAGAGGGCCTCAGGTTAAGCAAGGGGTAAAGTTGTTAATCTCTTGAAAAAATGGACCTGTACTCTTGTTTGGAAGAAAGACCATCTTGCCTCAGCACTGAGATGACTGCAGGAGGACCTAGAAACAAGTTTGAATTTTCCTAAAAGGCAGTTGGGCCAGCCTCGGCATGTGGTCGAGGTTTATGTGCACAGTTACACATCATAACGCATGAAGGATATGACTTTGACATAAAAAATGTCCAGAGATGGTGTTCCTGATGATTTTTCACAACTACAAGAAAAATCTTAAAAATATTTCAGTGGATTTTATTTTATGGGGTCTCTGAGGAACCTACTAAGGTGAATTAAGTACTAGATATAGCAATGTCGCAAATTGATCTGAACAAATTTAATTTTGGGAAATGCAGCCAAAGTAATAATTTTAGTTTAGAATGGTTAATTTTGAATGGTTCTTTCTGACAGTGATTAAATACCAGAATCAATTATGTGAAAGATGTGACTCCAATTTTGTGATTGTTCTCATAATAATAACTGCTATGTCTACCATCACTACAATAAGAATAGGTAATGCTCACTGAGTTTTGTTCTTAATGCTTGATACGAATAGCTTAGTTAAGCCTCATAACAACCCTATGAGGTAGATATAATTATTAACTCCATTTTATAGATGAAATGTAGAGAAGTGAGTAACGCACCCAAGGACATTCAACTAGTAAATGGCTGGCTCACTGCTCTAGTCTGTCTCTACATATAAGTGGATCAGATAAAGATACACATGCCCCTCTTTTTCATTGCAGGGGAAAATGAAACCAGTTCACATGCAAGTACTTTTAAATCATTAAAAGCAGAACTTAAAAATAATTGGGGCAGGAATTCAGAAGAAGCATAACATTGCTTGCTTAGTTATGAGGAGACTATTCCTGACCACCCTAATTCTTTCAGTGGGACAAATATAAAAAGACTAGATGTCTCTATTGAGCTCCTGTAGTTTGGTTCAGTTGGTTTCAGTCTACAGGGCCAAAAGCTAGTTAAAGTTTGGAAAGGCTCAATCTCATGACATTGTTCTTGATATGTTTCTTCACAAGGTAATGCATAGTGTTTGTATTACTGATAGTAGGGTGGTTTTGTGTAAAGACCACTTGCTCCTTAAGCCAAATATTAGACTGAGGATTCTAGAATTCTTTTTTTTTTTTTTTACAAAACAAAAAATTGGCATAAAGTTTTGAAAGCATAGACAAGTAGTTGAGAAGTAGCTCCGAGAAGCGTATGTGTCAAGCGTTGCATGCTGGAATCAGATTGACCTGGTTTAGATGCGTGGCCTTGAACCAGTTAACTAACTTCTTTAAGTCTCAGTTTCTTTATCTGAAAAATAGTGGTAATACTATCTGACTCATGGAACTGTTGTGATGATTAAATGAGATAATTAATATAAAGTGCTTAGCGTAACGATTGACAAATAAAGTAAATACGGTTGAAACTTGAACAACATGGGAGTTACGGGCACTGACCTAACACAGTCAAATCTGTGTGTAACTATTGACTCCTCAAAACTTAACTAGTAATAGCCTACTGTTGACCAATAGCATAAACAGTTAATGAACACATTTCATATGTTATATGTATTATATACTCTGTTCATATAATAAACTTAGATAAAATAAAATGTTATTAAAATATCATTAAGAGAATCATAATGAAGAAAGAATATATTTACTGCTTATTAAGTGGAAGTAGATCATCACAAAGGTTTTCGTTGTTGTCACCTTCACATTGAGTAGGCTGAGGAGGAGTAGGAAGAAGAAGAGAGGTTGGTTTTACTGTCTCAAGGGTGATAGAGGAAGAAGAAAATTTGCATGTAAGTGGACCCATGTAGTTCAAACCTGTGTTGTTCAGTGGCCAACTGTATGTGCCATATGAGGTTGCCCATTAAAAATGGTATAAACTAGGTACTGAGTCCATTCGGATAGAATTAAACATGAAGAAATAAAGCAAATAGTTTGATAAGCAGTGGGGGTCACTAAACAGAACATTCCTAAGTAATTCAGGTGTCAGAAGTTCAGTTCCCAAACGCAGTTAGTGTCTTTAGAGGAGTTAGAAGTTCTGATGATCAGACTCTGTAGAAAACCCTGAGGGAGATGAGGGTGATTCCCTGGTAGAGCAGAGAAAGCACTCAAGAGGTGGAGTTCTAGCCTAGCTGTGCCTTTTACTAGCTCTTTGACTTTTGGACACTTTGTTTAATGTTTTGGGGCTTCAATTTACTGCACAGTGGAATGAAGAGTGTAGATAATCTCTGAATTTCCTACCAGCTCTCGTATTCTTTTATTCTAAATTAGTTTAGGTCAGACAAAACTAGATAAATTAGTGAAAAAAGTTGCCAGACTTTCTTCAAATAGTCTTAAACAAAACAGAGAGGAAATAAATGCAAAATAAAACAAAAACTCAAAAGTAGGTTGCTGAAGATTCTGTTTTTTTATTCCAAAATGTTCATTTGAGGTCAAATGCCCCTTTCTTGTCTTTTCATTGGTTCCTTTGGAGAAATGTCCTCAGCTCATTCACAGGCCTGGGATGTTTTGCTTCCTTCCTTGATTGAAAAAATTTCTTTAAAAAATTCTTTCACTGCAACAGCAGGAGTGAACCCAAAGCATTCAGGCACAGGAAATGTCTTTGCTTTAATTGTTGCCAGGGCCAATACAGCCCTTTTCCAAGTTGCCCTGAGCTGTCAGCAGAGTGAAGCTATGAATGAATCAAATGAATAGGGAAGATAAGTCTAAATAGCAGAACACATTTTTTTCTTCTTCCCTCCAAAAGAACAACTTTGTCTTGAGCAAAGGATCATTTAAACTGAAGATGCAGTTGGCATGGTGCCTTGGAAAGGTTTGTTACTTTCTTTCTACAATACTTCCTGAGAAGTTTTCCTTTCATTTGAGACTTGTTCAAACTGGTTATCATAATTTACCTTAAAATATTGGTGACAGGGAGTGATGGCTAAATGAAGGATAGATTCTGGAACTGGTTCTTTGCCTTTCGAGGTTTCAAGGTAATAAGGTTTTCCTCAGCAAAGGAGCTCTTTTTTCTCTGATAGTGCTTTGAGAATAGTAGTATATTTTAGCAGGCAGACGCATCACAAGTTACCTGTTTAAACCTCCACATTTAACAGATGAGGCAACTGAGGACAAGTGATTTGGCCAAGGTGGCACAAACAGTTAACTTAGGCCTTCAGCCCTCAAGCAAGTGTTTTCAGTACCACACCACATTTCCTTCCTATATTGGGCTGCGGCTTCCTAGTTCTTACATAATAACTCAAACTTACCACAGCAGTAACCATTTCCCACCAACATTAGAACTTCAGAAGAGTAGAAAGATTTTTCCATCTTTCTGAAGGCATGCTTCTAAATGAAGTTGAAGCTGGTGATTTACCTCTGTTAAATCCACAAGATGTGACTGCCAGGCTCTCCTGTAACGGGATGGACACAAGGATAACGAAGTGTAAACATTCATGACTGAACTGCAATTTCCAAGACAATTAGCAAGCCAGCTCCAAGTGCAGATTGAAGACCCATTGAAGGGGAGACAATATGGCAATCATTCTGGAGTAATCCTGCAGCACTACAAACTGGCATAATAGAGCCTTTTTAATTCTGAGAAACTTTTTATTTTAAGAAGATTATAGATTTGTAGGAAGTTGTGAGAGATAGTACAGAAAGGTCTCATGTATCGTTCAATCCGCTTATATCTTATATAATTAGAGTGTAATAACAAAACCAGGAAACTGACATTGGTACGATGTGTGTATATACATATAACTTTGTCATGTATACATTCATGTAACTACTACCACAATCAAGACACAGAAGGGCTCCATCACTACAGAGATCTTCCTTGGGCTATCTCTTTATAGTTACACCCCCTCCTTTCACACCATCCCTATCCCTGGCAACTACCAATCTGTTTTCCATCTTTGTAATTTTGTCATTTCATGAATGCTATATAAATGAAATCATATGGTATGTGAATCTGCTTTTTTATTTTTTTAGATCTTCTTTTTTTTTCCCCCCACTAGCATAGTGCCCTTAGTTCCATCTAAGTTGTTGCAAATAGTTCATTATTTTTATTGCTGAGCAGTATTCCATGGTATGGATGCACCACAGTTTGTTTAACCATTTACATATTAAGAGGCATCTTGATTGTTTCTGATTCCAGGCTTTTGAAATAGAGCTGTTGTCCAGGTGTGGTGGCTTATGCTTATAGTCCCAGCACTTTGGGAGGTACAGGTGGGTAGATCCCTTGAGCCCAGGAGTTTGAGACCAGCCTTGGCAACATGGCAAAACCTCATCTCTACAAAAAAGACAAGAATTAGCCAGGTGTGGTGGTGCACACCTGTAGTCCCAGTCACTTGGGAGGCTGAGGTGGGAGGATCACTTGAGCCCAGGAGGTTGAGTCTGTAGTGAGCCAAGATTGTGCCGCTGCACTCCAGCCTGGGCGACAGAATGAGACCCTGTCTCAAAAACAAAAAACAAAAAACAAAACAACCCCAAAACAAATAAAGCTGCTATGACCAATTGTGCACACGCTTTTGAATGGACATTATTTTTCATTTCTCTGGGATAAGTGCCCAGTAATGCAATTGCTTGGTTATGTGGTGAATGGGTGTTTTATTTTTAAAGAAACTACCAAACTGTTTTTCAGAGTGCTTGTATCATTTTGCTTTCTACGGACAATATATGAGTGTTCCAATTTCTCTCTACTCTCACCAGCATTTAGAATTATCATTATTTTTTATTTTAGCTGTTCTGATAGTTGTATAGTGATAATCTTATAGTCCTAACTTACATTTATTTCCCTAATGGCTAATGGTGTTGAGTATCTTTTTTGCCATCTGTGTATCCTCTTTGGTGAAATGTGTCTTTATATCTTTTGCGCTTTTCTAGTGGGTATTCTTTTCTTTTGTTTTCTTTTCCCTCCCTCCCTCCCTTCCTCCCTCCCTCCTTTCCTTCCTTCCTCCCTTCCTTCTTTCCTTCCTTCCTTCCTTCCTTCTTTCTCTCTCTCTTTTCTCTTCCTTTCTTTTCCTTTCCTACCCGTTCCCCTTTCTCTTTTTTCTTCTTTCTTTCTTTCTTTCTTTCTTTCTCTCTTTCTCTCTTCTCTCTTTCTCTCTTTCTCTCTCTCTCTCTCTCCCCCTCCCTCCCTCCTTCCCTCCCTCCCTCCCTTATTTCCTTCCTTCCTCCCTCCCTCCTTCCCTCCCTCCCTCCCTCCTCCCTCCCTCCCTCCCCCCTCCCTCCCTCCCTCCCTTCCTTCCTTCCTTCCTTCCTTCTTCTTTCTCTTTCACTTCTCTCTCTTTCCTTCTTTTTCTTTCTCTTTTTCTCTTGCTCTCTTTCTGTTGAGTTTTCAGAGTTCTGTATATATTCTAAATATGAATTCTTTGTTAGATATGTGATTTGCAAATATTTTCTGCCAGTCGGTAACTTTTCTTTTTTTCTGCTTCATTGAGGTATAGTTGACAAATGAGACTATATAAATTTAAGGTGTACAGTGTAATGATTTTATATACATATGTGTTGACAAAGGATCACTGCAATCAAGTTAGTTAACACAGCTACCACCTCACCTAGTTATTGTTGTTTTGTTCAGTAAGAACATTTAAGACCTACTCTTAGCAAATTTCAAGCGTACAATATGATATTGGTAACTATAGTCACCATACTTTATGTTACATCCCAGAATTTATTCATCTTATAACTGAAGGTTTGTATCCTTGGGCCAACATCTCCCCATTCCCCCAACCTCCCAGCCCCTGGTAACTGCTCTTCTACTCTCTGTTTCTATGGGTTTGACTTTTTTTTTTATTACACATATAAGTGGGTTATACAGTCTTTCTCTTTGTTACTTATTTCACTTAGCATAATGTCCTCAACGTTTATTCATGTTGTCACTAGCAGCAGGATTTTCTTCTTTTTTATGGCTGAATAATATTCCATTGTACATATCACAGTCTATCCATTCATCTCTGGATGGACACTTTGTTCATTTCATGTCTTAGATATTGTGAATGATGCTGTGGCGAATATGTGTGTGTCGATATATCCCTTTGAACAACTGATTTAGTTTCTTTTGGATGTATCCTAGCAGCCTACAAGTGGGATTGCTGGATCCTATGGTAGTTCTGTTTTAAATTTTTTGAGGACTTTCCTTAGTGGCTGTACCAGTTTACATTCCTGCCACCAATGTCTAAGGGTTCCGTTTGCTTCATATCAACACCCATCTCTTGTCTTTTTCATAATAGTTATACTAACAGGTATGAGGTGACAGATATTGTGATTTTAATTTGCATTTACCTGATGATTAGTGATGCTGAAGTCTTTTCTTGTACCTATTGGTCATTTATTTGTATGTCTTCTTTGGGAAAATATCTAATTAGGTCCTTTGTCCATTTAAAAAATGAGATTGTCATTATTATTATTATTATTTTTGCTGTTGAGTTGTATGAGTTCCTAATATGTTTTGGACATTAACCCCTTATCAGATATATGACTTGAAAATATTTTCTCCCATTCCATAGGTTGCTTTTCATTTTTTCCCAGCTTTATTGAGGTATAATTGACAAATAAAAGCTGTATAAATTTGTGGTATACAATGTGATGTTTTGATTTATGTATATGCTGTGAAATAATTACCATAATCAAGCTAATTTATGTATTCATTACCTCACATAGTTATCTTTTTTTGTGTGATGAGAACACTTAAGATCTATTCTTTTGGGAATTTTCGAGTATACAATAAATTATTATTAACTGTAGTCACCTTGCTGTACGATAGATCTCCAGAACTTACTCATCTTGTCTAACTGAAATTTTGTACCCTTTGAGCAACACCTCCCATTCTTCCCACCCACCCCACCAGCCCTTGGCAGCTGCCATTCTGCTCTCTGCCTCTGTTGAGTATGATATTTTTTTTTCTTTAAGATTCCACATGTAAGTGAGATCAAGCAATATTTGTCTTTGTGCCTGGCTTATTTCACCAAACATAATATCCTCCAGGTTCATCTGTGTTGTCACAAAGGACAGGATTTCCTGGTTTTAAAAGGCTGAATAATATTCCATTGGATATTATATATATGTGTGTATATATACATATATCTGTATATATATGTATTATGTATTTTATCCATTTATACTTGTGTTGATTCCATATGTTGGCTATTGGTGAATAATGTTGCAATGAATATGTGAGTGCAGATATTAATATTTACTTAAGATAGTAATTTTGTTTCCTTTGGGTGTATACCCAGAAATGGGATTGCTGGATCACATGGTAGTTCTACATGTAATTTTTTGAGGAACTTCCATTCTGCGTTCTATAATGGCTGTCTAATTTATATTTCTATCAACAGTGTACGAGGCTTCTCTTTTCTCCACATTCTCACCAGTGCTTATCTTTTTTTTTTTTTTGAGATGGAATCTTGCTCTGTTGCCCAGACTGGAGTGCAGTGGCATGATCTTGGCTCACTGCAACCTCTGCCTCCTGGGTTCAAGAGATTCTCCCGCTTCAGCCTCCCCAGTAGCTGGGATTACAGGCACCTGCCATCATGCCTGGCTAATTTTTGTGTTTTTGTGGGGTTGGGATTTCACCATGTTGGGCAGGCTGGTCTCGAACTCCTCACCTCAGGTGATCTGCCCACCTTGGCCTCCCAAAGTGCTGGGATCTCAGGTGTGAGCCACCCTGCCCGGCCAACCTTTTGTCTTTTGATAATAACCATTCTAACAGGTATGAGATAATGTCTTATATTGCATTTCCTGATGATTAGTGATGTTGAACATTTTCAGATATCTGTTGGTTATTTGTATTTCTTCTTTTGAGAAGTATCTATTCAAGTTCTTTGACCATTTTTTCTTTGGCTATTGAGTTGCATGAATTCCTTATATATTTTAGTTCTTAACCCTGTATTAGATATATGGTTTATAAATATTTTCTTTCATTTCATAGGTTGTTTATTTTGCTAACTGTTTTCTTTGCTGTGCAAAAACTTTTTAGTTTGTTGTAGTCCCATGTGTTTATTTTTGCTTTTGTTGCTTGTGCTTTTGGTATTGTAGCCAAAAAGTTATTGCCAAGATTAATATCAAGGAGTTTTTGTTTTCATCTAGGAGTTTTATGGTTTCAGGGCTTACATTTGTCTTTAAACTCTTTCAAGTTAATCTTGTGCGTGGTATAAAATAGGGGTCCAATTTCATTCTTTTTCCCAGCCTGTAGCTTATCTGTACATTCTTTTAATAGGGTCTTTCACAGAGCAAAAGTTTTAAGTTTTGGTGAAGTCCAGTTTATTGATTTTTTTCTTTATGGATCATATTTTTGGTGTCATATCTCAAAACCCTTTACTAAGCCCTAGTCCTGAAGATTGTTTTCTCTTTTTTCTTTTAAAAGATTTTTTAGTTTTACATTTAACTCTATAATCTCTTTCAAGTTAATTTTTGTATTAGGTGTGAGGTTTAGGTCAAAGTTTATTTTTAATATTTACTTTTCACTCAATATGGAAATATCTATATGAAAGTGCACAAGTAATAAATTCTCATGAAGTTATTATGCTGGCCACTTTTTATATTAGGTAATGTCTGCTACAGGAAGTGATCACTGCAAATAAATAAAAAGAAAATTAATATAAATTTGATACTTTTTTTGAGCAGCTGAATCTTTACGTAAGTGAGAGTTAGGAGATTTCAGGCAGAGCAGGTATCTAAGAGGTAGCTCTCCCACCCCAAATTTTGTTTTCTGACTTGTATTTGCACGCTCTGTACTTAACTTTGAGTCAGACAATGGATGCTCACCACAAAGCAGACTCTAGACCTTGTGTTTAGCACTGAATATCCTGCAGTGGGTCTGGAGTCACATTCAACGCTCTGCTTAAGGGCTGCAAAGTGGGGTCTGAGTCCAACTTTGTATTTAATACAATGCTGAAGAATGATTCGGCAAGAAGAGTATGTTTGGTTTTGAAGGAAAGCATAATAATGTAAAAGAACACTAGGATGCATGTCAGGAGGCCTGGGATCTAATGCCAGATGTGCATTAAGTGGGTTTATATCTTTCTGCAACTTGGGAAGCTAGTGTGAGCCCCAATTTTCTCCTGTGTGAAAAACAAGGAGCCTTGACTCTAGATAGTCTCTGAAATCTCTTCTAGGTTTACATTAGAAGGTTCTAAGAAATTTTTAAAATAAAATGGACTCTGGTGTGATCTTCATTTTCTCTTGCTGATTAGAATATAAAACTTTGATATGATAAGTGATAATTGATGTTTAATATTGCATTTAAAGGTAACATGTTAGGGAAATTCTCCCTTTGGGATACGTATACAATATGTATTATATAAAGTGTTTACATGTTTCTAATTCTCCAGTGGGTTATTGGCAGAGTCTTCCTCCTTCAAAATAATGTGAGGCACTATAATGCCACACTAAATATAGTGATACATTAGTATTGCCAATGAAATGTGAACTGTGGATTTGTCTTGAACAATACATAGCACTGGTGACTGAGGCAAAGAACATTTGATCTCTTTTCTCTCTCTCTCTTTTTTTTTTTTTTTTTGGTTTCCCTTTAATTTTCTGAATGAGATGACTATATGATACAAGTTATTTCTTTCTTACATTTATTTAGGTGACCTCAGTTTTTGTTCATGGATACAAGTTCTGAAAAAGAACATTTACTTCTTTTTAGTGAACCCTGTTAAAAAACCTTGAGAAGTTTGGCTTGAGATTTGAACAGAAAATAAATCAAAAAAATGATCTGAGTTCTTAGGAAAGAAAAAGTAGCCATGGCTTTGGTAAAATTAAAAGTAGGCCCTGTGGAAAGCCAGAAAATAATTCATTTGGCCAGTGCAGTATAGTTTATGGCAAGTGGACAGGCAACTAACTGAGTTAGTGAAAACTTTAGGCATCCCTAAAGATGGGTTTGTTTTGTTTTGTTTTGAGATGGAGTTTCACTCTTGTTGCCCAGGCTGGAGTGCAATGCCGTGATCTCGGCTCACCACAAACTCCGCTTCCTGGGTTCAAGTGATTCTCCTGCTTCAGCCTCCCGAGTAGCTGGGATTACAGGCATGCGCCACCATGCCTGGCTAATTTTGTATTTTTAGTAGAGACAGGGTTTCTCCATGTTAGTTAGGCTGGTCACAAACACCTGACATCAGGTGATCTGCCCACCTTGGCCTCCCAAAGTGCTGGGATTACAGGTGTGAGCCACCGTGCCTAGCTGATACATTTTCTTTTTTGAAAGACAAGGTCTCACTCTATTGTCAAGGCTGGAGTACAGTAGCATGATCAGGGCTCACTGTAGCCTCAACCTCCTGGGCTCAAGAGATCCTTCCATCTCGGCCTCCTGAGTAGCTGGGACCACAGGTGTGTGCCACCACATCTGGCTGATTTTTTTTTTTTTTTTTTGAGACAGTGTCTCACTATGTTGCCCAGACTGGTCTCGAACTTTTGGGCTCAAGCAGTCCTCCTGCCTTGGCCTCCCAAAGTGCTGAGATTACAGGAATGAGCTCCCATGCTTGCCCAGATTTTTAATTAGACCAGAAACCCTGGGAATCTGTACTAATGAGTGGGACATCTGTGACTGGTGACTGGATTTTTCAAATATGCAACGAAAAAGGGACTCTTACATTGAAAGTTGAGGTCTGAAAATGCCGAATGGACTTGGTTAGTAAATTTGATGAGTGAAATTTTATTATGAAAATACCTACCAAGTGTTCTGTCATGCATTTCCAAAAAGGTATGCCACTCTTCGTCTTTTATGATGACCCAAAACTGTGGTCAGTGTAGAAACAATGACCAGAATTCTGCTGATTTGTTTTATATTCTGGAGCATGATTAGAACCTTCATTCCCCTATCTCCCTCCTCCATGATCCTGATTTCTCTTTCATTACCTTTTGAAGCATTTGAATGAAAACCTCAATTCCATCTTTGTGTGCTCTTTTATGGCAATGTTTTTAGGAATAGGAGGAGAATCTAGGTGCAGAGGGTCTGCAATAGCTGAGATATGTGCATTCCTGACATTTGACCCACGGGGAGCTTCTCTTTCTTGTCGTCAGAGTCACACAGGGTTGCACGAGGTTTGCCTCAGTTGCTTTGAATATCTTGATTTTTGTGGGTGGGAAGCCGACAGAATCGTGGCAGGAGAGGGTTTGAAGGTCACTCTTCTCTAATATGTGCCAAGTCCAGAGCCTCGTTACCCCAATTTCCAGAGAAGAAAATGTTAGGCTGTCAGGGGAGTGGTTTTTGAGTCAACATTATTTCTATATCCCCACTTTCTTTCCTTAAGAGTCATGGAACTAGATCACCAGATTGTATCCATTAAGAATGTGTTGCTATTTATAGAAATGGGAGACCAAATCAGATTATGTATGAAAGTTTGGTTACTTTTCCTCTACAACATTTCCACTGGTTTTGCATGTGTTCCAGGGCCTAGGGAACTTCCCTGCAGAGTTCAATGTAAGCTGATCTCAGGCTGGTCCATGGTGTCATCCTTTCAGACCCAAGTGCTTGATGAGCTTTTTATAGTCCTCTTGCTGCAGATGCCTGCTCCTTTTGCTTCCTTATGCTAAATGAGGAGAGTGAACAATCATCTTACAATTTTCTCAGCAGTCAGCTTTCAGGAATAAAGTCATTTTTCCCCCTTTGTCTTGACTTCTAAAGTCTAAACTTATATGGGAAACAACCCACAGTGATAAGGGTAGTAAAAGTAATGCTGGGAGTAGTATGATGTCATAGGTAAAAATTAGCCTCTATCAGTTATATTTCCCAGAATGGAAATAAATGGCGTCTACTTGTAATTTAGACTGGAATCATTTTAGATTTTATACTCTTTGCCAGATTCATTACTACTCCTTTAATGGTAGAAAGACTTGGTTTCTACTTAAAATGTTTTTCATAGAATTTGAGTGTAAAAGGACTTTAAAGGCCAGCTAATCTCTTTCTCACCAAAACAGAATCCTTGCTGTGATTTTTCTGACTGATCATGATTCACGCTCCTAGGGCCAGAGAGCCAGTTGCCTTGCATGGTGGTCCGTTCCGTTTGTGGATGGTTTTATTTGCTAAAATGTCTTTCATTACATTGACTCAGGGTCAGCCTTCCTGAGATTTTGATCCTTTGGTCTTAGTTTTGCTTTTGATAATACAGTTAATCATTTTTCCATGTAATATCCCTTGAAAATTAGAATAAATTGTAATATCTCTTAGTTTTAGGTGGCATGATGTTTTTATAAGCTATATTCTATGTATTTATCTTCCTTCAAGTCATTGCTAAAAATGTTAGATAAAACAGTATATTACTTCTTCAAGGTGATCTTGGCTTACCAGTCAACTCTGTTTTTGTATTTATTTGGCTGTTTGCATTTAAACAAGGATGATGAACTCACCTGTGCACCTTGGTCTTGGAACGTCTTTGCTCCCCATTCTTTTCTTTTATATATCTGTATTCTTACATTTTGAGTTCTGCTGATTGTTTTGAGCTTTATGTTGTCCCTGGTTACCTCTGGTTTCCTGATGTTCCCTGAGTTAGACACTTGGGGTAACTACATGCCCACCTACTTCTCTAACAGACTAGTGCCCTCAATGAGGAATCTGATTAGGCCGTTATTTAGTCACTCAGTAATATTCCTTAGAGTGAGCTTTCCAACTGGTGTCCTGTAGCAGCAGATTACAGATGTGCTGAGAAATTGATCTCTGCAGCTCTTGAATAGCTGGGCAGAGTCTCAGTAGTCTCAGGTGTCAAGTGCCTCAGTGTGACATTCAGATGCCATAATGTGCTCCATAGTGAGCAAAGCCTTAAGCACTGCTAAGTTAGTAGAGCATAGAGTTAGATATTTGCTTAATTCAAGATAAATGATGCTGTCATTTAGTCAAAAAAGGAAGTAAGGCTTTCTTGTCATAACATGTTCTTCGTGAACCTATCCTGACTCCTGGTAACCTCTTAGGTTGGAAGAACTGCTGTGAGTGAGGTGGGTGCTGTCAGTGGTGCTCTGTGTGGTGATTACCCCCACTGGCTTACCTGGGGAGGCTGAGGGCAGATGGCCTGTATTGATCACAGTCCTCTCATTCGGTGTCTGTAGCCTCAAAAAGATGGGTGGTAGTATCTCAGGCAAGTTTACTGGGGGCAGGGGCTTGATGAAGCATCAGAACCTGAAAGTATGCTGATGTTTAACCCCTGCTTATTTTGCAGGCACAGGCAAGTGGGCAAGTGTTAAGAGAAGTAAAGTCAACATCTGGAGCACTAGAGAAACCTGACTGTACAATAATAACCAGCTGTAAAACAATTCTCATAAAACAATTTTCATATTACTCTCTGAGATGTCACTGAAAAGATGCATTTAAAGGAAAAATTAAATATTGATTTTTTTGAACTTTGGCTGCTCTATTTCCAAGTTTGTATTTAGATTAAAATCTCATCTAGTCTGTTTGGTACTCTTTTGTTTTCTAGTGAACAATTTTTGCATAGTAACCAGTGTTAGCTATGCTTATTATGACTTTTCATAACCAAACTTTGAAGCAGGAATTCTCAAATTTAAATGACCGTTGGAATCACTAGGAGGTCTTGTTAAAATTTCAGATTTCTGGCCAGGCGTGGTGGCTCATGCCTGTATTCCCCCCACTTTGCTAGGCTGAGGCGGGCAGATCACGAGGTCAGGAGATCGAGACCATCCTGGCTAACACGGTGAAACCCCGTCTCTACTAAAAATACAAAAAATTAGCCGGGTGTGGTGGCGGGCGCCTGTAGTCCCAGCTGCTCAGGAGGCTGAGGCAGGAGAATGACGTGAACCTGGGAGGTGGAACTTGCAGTGAGTGGAGATTGCGCCACTGCACTCCAGTCTGGGCGACAGAACGAGACTCCGTCTCAAAAAAAAAAAGTTCAGATTTCTGGGCTTCACTCTCAGAGATTTTGCATAAGTAAATTAGGGTGGACCCTGGAAGTGTTTTTTTTTTTTTTATTATTATACTTTAATTTCTAGGGTACATGTGCACAACGTGCAGGTTTGTTACATATGTATACGTGTGCCATATTGGTGTGCTGCACCCGTTCATTTGTCATTTACATTAGGAATATCTCCTAATGCTATCCTTCCCCCCTCCCCCTACCCCACGACAGGCCCCGGTATGTGATGTTCGCCACTCTGTGTCCAGGTGATCTCATTGTTCAATTCCTACCTATGAGTGAGAACATGCAGTGTTTGGTTTTCTGTCCTTGCGACAGTTTGCTCAGAATGGTGGTTTCTAGCTTCATCTATGTCCCTACAGAGGACATGAACTCATCCTTTTATATGGCTGCATAGTATTCCATGGTGTATATGTGCCACATTTTCTTAATCCAGTCTATCATTGATGGACATTTGGGTTGGTTCCAAGCCTTTACTATTGTGAATAGTGCCACAATAAACATACGTGTGCATATGTCTTTATGGCAGCATAATTTATAATCCTTTGGGTATATACCCAGTAATGGGATGGCTGAGTCAAGTGGTATTTCTAGTTCTAGATCCTTGAGGAATTGCCACACTATCTAGAGTCTGGGAGTGTTTTCTAAAAACACTCCATGTGGATTCACTTGGAAGTCATCACAAGACCAAACGCTTAAAAGCACTGGATGTAAAGGACCATATGCTTTCATACTGATCAGCTGGTGGCTACTTAGTTTTGTATTGTCAAAGGACCATTTGCTTTGGAGACTTAGGATTTTTCCCTAGCATGTGTCTCTTCTTGGGCTGTGTTGAAATACAGAAACAACCAACCAAATGGAATTATCCAAAGCAGTTTTCTGTAACTTTGTGCAAAGTTAGGCTAAACACTACATGTTGTCATGGATTATGAAACTCAGAAAACACTGCCTCATATTTGTGTATAGCTATACCATTAAACAGTATTCTCACTTAGTTTTCTCTGTTGATCTTTATAACAATCTTGTGTGATTAATATTGTTATTTCCAATTTATGAATGAGAAACTTTAAGGTTACAAGTAAATGGTAGAAGTGTTACTCTAACCTTTATTGTTACTACTTCAAAATTAGTCAGGTTTTATTATGTGCCAGGGACTATGTTGTACATTCTGAAATTCATTCTCTCTCTGAATCTTTATAAAACACTGTGAGGTAAATATTATTATTTTTAGAATTATTATGAGTTTTTTTTTTTAACTTGGCTTTTAATGAGATAACAGTAACTTCTTGAGGTCATGCCTTTAGTCAATGGCAGAGCCAAGACTTTAGCCAGGTTTGTCTGACACTGGAGTTCATGCTTTCACTCTGGGTATTGTTAAGGCAGATTGCCTGGCCTGATTATAGTCTTCTAATTAGATGTCTGTGTCCTAAGAAGGATGAGTGGTAGTATTTCTAGGCAAGTTACCAGTACACATTATACATTATAGCAGGCTGCCAGTATACATTATATAAAGCCATGCTATACAACTCATTCTAGAAAGAACAGAAAGCAACAGGAAGAAAGATCTAATAGGAAGGAAAGCAGACATTCAAAGTATAAAAATTAAAATGAAATGAAATACAATTGTGCATTTTTAGAAACCTTGATAAAAATAGCATTTCACACTTCAGAAGTACAAAGAGTGGGAAAGGCGTAAGTTGTGATCTGCATACATTCTGATAATGTTAGCCATTCTTCTTGAAGAAGCAGTAGGATTGGCCTGTGTTTTATAGGCTTTTGAGTGTTGTTTGGTGTTTCATTTATGGGCTCATTTTTCCATTACTAATACCAACTGGCATTTGACCTTTTGTGCTCATGCCTTTGGCAGTATAGTCTTTCTATCTTCAATGTACAGTATGGCCTTTGTGTTTTAAATCAGAAATTTATTTTCATCAAATACATCTCGGAGTGTTGTGCTAGTGCTTTTCCTTCATTGATAGTAAAGTCTCATTGATGCTGTATTTACTCTGGGTTTCTTTATGCAAGTTCAAAATGAAAAATTTTGATTCTGGTGGTTCTGGTTGTAGTCCAATGATTACTCTCAACACGAAAGAAATAGCAAAATGTTAATTCATTTTCCCCCGAAGCTGACTCTGGACTATAAGTCAAAACAAAATATTTTCTATTAACTAATTTCATAAGAATTCAATATGAATAAATGATTTGGGAATATCTTTCTTTTTTTATGCCAAGTTAAGCTGTTTTCATGACTTTATATCATCTACTGCTGATGGTGATGAAAATTCCCAGGAGTTAATATGTTATCTTATCCTGATATCTTTCAATTGACATCTTGAATGATTAGAATGATCTTTCAGTCATTTTTAAATCTCTATCCACCAGTATGCATTTATCAGCTGTCCATATTCATTTGACTTCTAATACTTACCAATGCATTTTTTTTTTTTTGAGGCGGAGTCTCGCTCTGTCACCCGGACTGGAGTGCAGTGGCCAGATCTCAGCTCACTGCAAGCTCCGCCTCCCGGGTTTACGCCATTCTCCTGCCTCAGCCTCCCGAGTAGCTGGGACTACAGGTGCCCGCCACCTCACCCGGCTAGTTTTTGTATTTTTAGTAGAGACGAGGTTTCACTGTGTTAGCCAGGATGGTCTCGATCTCCTGACCTCGTGATCCGCCCGTCTCGGCCTCCCAAAGTGCTGGGATTACAGGCTTGAGCCACCGCGCCTGGCCACCAATGCATTTAATATCACTTGTTTCTGGTAGTCTAGGGGAGGCTGTGCCAGAAAGGGGTAGCATACAGAATGGCCTTTCACCTAAATGGATTCTGTCTTGCCTGGTGACTTACTTGAAAGCCATAAGTGGCAGATCTGGGATATATAAGTTTAGGCCTATGTTTTCTAAGTGATTTTCTTTCAGAGAGATTCCCTGAAAATGTCAGAGCACCTGCTTTTTGATAGAGACAGTCTGTGCAGCACTTGATGGTCTGGCCTGAAATCAAGGAGTCGGAGAGCAAACGAAGGGTAGGGGATTTTTTTTTTTTTTTTTTTTTTTTTCCCCGAGACAGAGTTTCACACTGCTGCCCAGCCTAGAGTGCAGTGGCGCGGTCTCGGCTCACTGCAACTTCCACCTCCTAAGTTCAAACGGTTATCCTGCCTCAGCCTCCCGAGTAGCTGGGATTAAAGGTGTGTGCCATTATGCCTTGCTAATTTTTGTAATTTTAGTAGAGACGGGGTTTCACCATGTTGACCAGGCTAGGTTGGTCTTGTACTCTTGACCTCAGGTGATCCACCCACCTTGGCCTCCCAAAGTGCTGAGATTACAGGCATGAACCACTGTGCCTGGCCTAGAATAGGGTCTTTAGAAGGGCTTTGAAGGGTGTGGTGAGCCATCAGGCCAGTATCCTCATTTGAGACATTTTGTGTAGTTCAGCTATTTATTCAGTTAAAAAAATCTCAGTGGAAATGATATGTAGAAATCTGTGGTATTTCTCTCATTCCATCTTATGAGTTAAAAAAAATCAATCCTAATTCTAATTTTTCTTTTTTTTTGTATGATTGGCATCAAAATATGCATAACCTTTGTATCTTTCAGCAAGCTGCAGGCTGGTTCTTTACTTTTAGGCGGGCTGGTGAAATTACATTCTAGGTTCTCAGACATTAGGGACTTAAGCTGAGGCCTGGGCTGACCTTGGAAATGTGCTTTCTTATACTTCTGGGAGTAGCACTGAGCAAAGCAGGTGTGGGAGCCAGGATTCCAGTACAGGCAGGAAGGGGTAAATAATTAGGTTAGATAAGAAATTATTTGCCTTCCTTTCAGCAGGTGGACAAGCTAACAAGGAAAACATAAGAAAGGAATTGAAGCTCATTTAAATAGGGAAAAGGCCAGTAATAGAATCACTTAAAACTTTTTATTGAAGAAAATGGGATTCCTGCGCAGTCTTGTTTGAAATGTGTTTTGGATATGCATTTTTTGTATCGGATTTGGATATAGAATTATGACATTGTCCAGCCATAACAATTACTTTGTTAATTACAACTAGTTAATGGATACCTGCTAGTACTGCACTATTAGTAGTACCAACATATTCTAAATGTTCTTATATAAGATCTAAAATGTTATTATGCAAGAGAAATTCCCTGCTTCCAAGGAGTTTTATAATCTAGCAGAGAGAGAACATGTACATCCAACACAAGTTGAGAACACTTGCAAAGTAACATATCAATAAGTGGAAAAAAGACATAGTGCAAATGGGAGTATTGAGTGATTAAGAGAGTGATGCCAAAGATATGGGGCTGGCTGAGGAAGAATCTGAATTTTGAATTGGATAATGAAGGAAGAGAGAAACAAACCGGCAGACCGAGATGAGGAAGAAAGGTATATGTGAGGATGTAGGTTTGGAAGTGAAGCAAGTCACATTTGACATGTTAGTAACAATAAGCAAGACAGCAAGCACACAGGCTAGGACAAGGTAGCCGTGGATAATTTGGGATGAATTTGATTATTGATTTGATTTGAGGGACAGTAGGAAAGTGCCATCAATTCTTGAGTATATGCAATGTGCTGAAAATGACAGATATTGGTAATTATTTAGGCAGCAACATCTAGGATAGGTTGGAGTCGTGGAGCTAAGGGTGGAGAAAGTATTAGGGAGCTGTTTTGTAACCTAGATTTAAAGTAATGAGGGTTTAGAGGAGGGCTTTGGGAAAGTCTGCTGGGTTAGGAAAAAGAAAGCTCAGTTTTTGAGATACTGCTTTTCAGATGTCAGCGATCATATCCTGAGATGACCAGTCAGTTACTAGACAGGATTACAGTTTGAGAGCACAAGTCTTGGCCATTGACTTTGGAGGCATTTATGCAAGGTGATAGTTCAGTAATGCATGTGGATATGTATCATCGTGGGGACTATTGAGGGAGAAATCCAGAAAGCTGAGTTTGGAACCTTAGGAGCAGCCACCAGCCAAGGGGGTGGAGGCAGGCAAAAAGAATAGTCAGCAAATGAGACAAAGAGGTAGTAGAAGAACACAGAGAACACCCAGGGAAACCATGCGAGGAGAGAATTTCAACAGTGCTAACTGAAGCATAGAGGGCAAGGGGATTGAAGACTTGAGAAAGACCTATTCGACTCCTCAAGGGAAAGGTCTTTGGAGACTTAGAAAAATTTATTTCCAGTGAAGTTTCAGTGCAAAAGTGCATCAGGGATTTTTTAGGTACTCTGCATGACAAGGGGATTAATGTTTAATAAATAAATCCATTCTGTAATTGCTTTAGCACATATGACTGGGTATCTGGGTCTTCAGTGTTTCAAGGGAAATTGTGAGGTCACTCCAGAAAGGAATTGAGGTTAGATTTCTCATATGATACAAACCCATCAGGTGATTTTGTATATTATGTGGTTGAGAAACTCTCAAAGCTAAACTATTGGGCCTATTTAGATTCACAAGATCCTAGTGGCTCTGGGAAAAATCTTTGGGAAAATGTAAAACCTGAGCAATGTTAGAAAGCCTCTTCTTTGGTCCTGTTATTTGGTTTATGTTAATGAATTAGCTTGGAATATTTGTCAGAGATGTTGAGCTGTGGAAAATAATGAAAATCAGATTAAAATTTACCAAAATAATTAATATTAATTTCCATAGAAGTGGAGGCACCAAAGAATTTTGGTCAAGATAGAATCAAAGCTCCAAATTTAAGGACCTACAGTTAACATCATGCCAAAAGAACAGAGCCATTGTGTAAGAAACAACAATCTAGTTGAATAAATGGAGGTGATAAGTTAGATATGGTGAAGAACTCAAATTTTAAAAGGCAAGAGACACTTTCTCATGACTTAAGATACATTTGTAGAAAGAAACCAAACTTCTAAATTTATCTTCTATTCAACTAATTAGCAGTAGTCTCAATTATAAAACCTGATTAGATGTAATTAGATGAAAATGTAGTACTTTTTTGGTGAGTTAAATATGTGATTTTTGACTTATAATCACATTACAACAAACTGGTTGAGAAAGAAGGAAGGTAAAGAAGAGATTAAATTTTATTTTGGCCTTTAGCTCAGTTTTATGTTCAGATGGTGGTTTCCCAGTTATAGCAAAACTATATTTAGCCCCTCCTTAGTTCTAGGAACTAAGTTCTAGGAAGGCGGGACTAAGTACAGTTTTGGTATAATTGAGGGTGTGACTTTAATGTTTCTATAGATTTTTATATCTCTGCAATAAAAAGTGAATTGCTTATACTGTTTCTCTGATATAAAATATAGAATTTTCCAGTGCTCTATAAAATGTAGTTTAGATAGATGAACATGAAACTATGCTTAAACTTGGATTGCCTGGGATTCTGAAATTTTTCTGGTTATTTGTTCAAATTGATACCTGACTATGATATTCACAACACTGTGCTTCTTGCTTTTTCCCAACAGCTGTTGTACAATATAGGATGTATATTGAATTGAAATAATAATAAACAGGTGGGAAAAATGAAAGGAAAAAAGATAGGTACAAACGAAAAAGGAAAGAACAAATGTAAATCATTGAATAGTTACGGTCACATAATGTGAGTATGTCTCACTTTTTTCTTTTTTTTTTTGAGACAGAGTCTCACTGTGTTGCCCAGCCTGGAGTGCAGTGGCGCAATCTCGGCTCACTGCAACTTCCGCCCTCCAAGTTCAAGCGATTCTCCTGCCTCAGCCTCCTGAGTAGCTGGGATTCCAGGCGCCTGCCACCACGCCTGGCTAATTTTTTGTATTTTTAGTAGAGACGGGGTTTCACTGTCTTGGCCAGGCTGGTCTTGAACTCCTGACCTCATGATCCACCCACTTCGGCCTCCCAAAATGCTGGGATTACAGGGGTGAGCCACCACGCCTGGCCTCACTTTTGTTTTTAAGATTTCTACCTGCCAAGGCAAAATATGAAACTTGACTACTTACTTGATTAATACAGACCGCAACTTAAAAGCAAATCATTTGCTTAGGAGAAACAAAAGTATTACCAACATAAAATCCAGAATGAGGCTGGGCATGGTGACTCACGCCTGTAATCCCAGCACTTTGAGAGGCCAAGCCAGGTGGATCACCTGAGATTAGGAGTTCGAGACCAGCCTGGCCAACATTTGAAACCCAGTCTCTACTAAAAATACAAAAATTAGCCGGGTGTGGTGGCGTGCACCTGTAGTCCCAGCCACTCAGGAGGCTGAGACATGAGAATGCTTGAACCTGGGAGGTGGAGGTTGCAATGAGCCAAGATCAAGCCACTGCACTCCAGCCTGGCGACTTGGTCAAAAAAAAAAAAAAAAAAAAAAAAAAAAAAAAATTCCAGAAAGAAATGAAGAAGACTTTGTATAATGCAATTAATGACACCCTTAACAATATCTTGATTAGAGACTAGTCAAGTTTCCCAAATTCCACTGAGCTGGTTTCATAAGTTGGTAGACTGACGGTATCACATAAAAAGTCTTTCTGCAAGGTCAATTCAGTGGTGGGGCTTCAGGTCCAGTTAGATAATTCTTTTAGAACTTATGTTTGGGATAACTATTTTTCTTTCCACCTCATGTGTTTTGAACTTTCAGGGCATACATTACAACTTATAACATATCCTTGTCATTCTTAGTCTGAGCGCTCATATTGAAAGCACGCACTGTGTGAGCTGTCGTCTCACTGTGAATCAGCAGGAAGGGTAAGCTTTCATAACATCACTGAAGGGTGAGGTAATTATTATGCAATTGGTTTTTGGAGTATATGATAAAGAAATTCTGAGAAAAAAGTGAAGGTCTTCAGTTCCCTAATGGATACAAAGGAGAACTTAACGTGACAAAAATATCTGGGAAGAGTTTGTATGTTCCCCTAAAAAATGGAAGCATATTAGTAACTACCTTCAGTTCTTTCTGGAATGAGGGGAAAATTCCAAAAATAAACTAAATAAAAGAAGCAGTAAGATTTCTTTGAATTTAAGGGAGAAGCACATTCTCCCAGTTAAGAAAGGTGTCTTCTGTGAAGCTGCCTTGGGCTACAGTCAAACAGATTCCCGCTGACAGGTGTGGAGCTTGTCTTCACTCTACAGAATGGCTTGTTCATTGTGTTTCCCTTGGTATGTGATTCAGGTTGTTGGAGACCTTGGTAAACTCATCACATTAGATCATGGGTTGATGTAAGTTCGTGTTTGGATGTTTTAAAATGGGTTGGAACCTGGCTAGGGGAAGAATGTCTACAACTGGCCCTGAAAGAGATTAAACATGTTTGAAATGTTTTTTCAGTGGCAGTGGAGTGGGTGGTAATATTTCTTTTGCTGTGAGCTAGCAAGCGTGCCTGTTAGGAGAGCATTCCCGAGCTCATGATGAATCAAAGACTGATTAACTATATTTTAAGGATGGCATCTGGAAATTGCTTGTGAAAGAGATTTTGCCATTAATTACGGAAGACACATATGCCACTGGATTTAGGACTAAAGACAGGGATAACCCTTTACCAAACTGATTTCTGTTTTATTGTGGGTCCTCTTTTAATTTAAACTTCAGGACTTGCTGCTTCAAAAGTAGTTGGCTTTCTTCTGCTAGTGATATGTAAAGAATGAATGGTGTCCATAATTGTTATAAACATAATATACAGTTATATTTAATTTATAACATAAGTCACCAGTCAAAAAGACAGTTTAGTTTTTTCCTATGACAAAAATCCAATCTTACTCAGTAAAACAAATGATTTACAACTCATTGCTTTTCTGAGACTAGTATTTACTGTGCTATAATTTCAGGCGTTTAGGTTTGCTGAAGGCATAAGGTATACTTTTTTAGATGTTAAATTTTTATATATGGTTGATTGAGGGAAATCAATTTCAATGTTAGAAGTGGTAAACAGCTCATTTCTGTAGGGAGTGATAATTGGGAATGTAGATCATTGGAGATAGACTGAATTTAGGAACATCATGGTTATAGATGTGGATTTAGGAGTTATCTGCTTAGATTTTGAGACTTTTCCCGTGATACTCTAACACACAGGAACGGAACTGTTGCTGTATCTCTTTATACTTACAGCTGGTGAGGGATTGTCTCTTGAGCCGAGGGGACAGATTAGACCCTGAAGCTGCAAACCCTAGGTGTATATCTAGTAACCCCTGAACTGGTACTTTCGTTGTGGGATGTATACATCCATTTAAATACCAACAGAAGAAATTTTCAGAGGTTTTACCTTGATTTTCCTAAAAGAGGAAGCAATCATAGAACCGAATTCCTTTTCATGATTCTTCAAAGTTGGAAAAGAAAATTGCCTTTTCGGCCGGGCGCGGTGGCTCAAGCCTGTAATCCCAGCACTTTGGGAGGCCGAGACGGGCGGATCACGAGGTCAGGAGATCGAGACCATCCTGGCTAACATGGTGAAACCCCGTCTCTACTAAAAATACAAAAAACTAGCCGGGCGAGGTGGCGGGCGCCTGTAGTCCCAGCTACTCGGGAGGCTGAGGCAGGAGAATGGCGTGAACCCGGGAGGCGGAGCTTGCAGTGAGCCGAGATTGCGCCACTGCACTCCAGTCTGGGCGACAGAGCGAGACTCTGCCTCAAAAAAAAAAAAAAAAGAAAATTGCCTTTTCTCTCCTGCCTTTTCATTTTGATGAACCCTTAATTATGTCACTTATTTTAAATCAAATATGCTTATTTATTGCAGCATCTGCTCAGTCCTCCATTTCTTTCTCTTTCCTTCCTTCCTTCCTTCCTTCCTCCTTCCTTCCTTCCTCCTTCCTTCCTTCCTTCCTTTCTTTCTCTCTCTCTCTCTCTCTCTCTCTTCCTTCCTTCCTTCCTTCCTTCTTCCTTCCTTCCTTCTCTCTCTCTCTCTCTTTCTTTCTTTCTTCTTTCTTTCTTTCTTTCTTTTCTTTCTTTCTTTCTTTCCCCCCTCCCCTCCCCTCCCCTCTCCCCTCCCCTCCCCTCCCCTCCCCTCTCCCTCTCCCCTCCCCTCCCCTCTCCTCCCCTCTCCGCTCCCCTCCCCTCCCCTTCCCCCCCCTCTCCGCTCCCCTCCCCTCCCCTTCCCTCCCCTCCCCTCTCCCTCCCCTCTCCGCTCCCCTCCCCTCCCCTCCCCTCCCCTCTCCGCTCCCCTCCCCTCCCCTCCCCTTCCCTCCCCTCCCCTCTCCTCCCCTCTCCTCTCCTCTTCTTTCGAGATGGAGTCTCCCTCTGTCACCTAGGCTGGAGTTCAATGCTGTGATCTCAGTCCACTGCAACCTCCGCCTTCCAGGCTCATGCGATTCTCCTGCCTCAACCTCCAGAGTACCTGGGATTCTAGGCACATACCACCATGCCCGGCTGATTTTTGTATTTTTAGTAGAGACAGGGATTTCACCATGTTGGCCAGGCTGGTCTTGAACTCCTGTCCTCACATGATCCACCAGCCTTGGCCTCCCAAAGTTCTGGGATTACAATCGTGAGCCACCGTGCCTGTCCTCCGTCCTCCATTTCTAAGGCATTGTATCATTCAGTGGTTAACAACCTTAGACAAAATCTAAGGTGTAACAACCACTGAATGATAGAGTGGTCCAAGAATACAATGATACAGTGGTCCAAGAATTGAACCAACTCTTTTTAACCTGTTTTTTTTTTTTTTTCATTTTCTTTCTCTTTATATGTGATACAAATAAAATATGACTGTGTTTTTATTTTCATAGTTTAAACAATATGGAAAATAAAAAGCTATATGATACAGAGAATAAATAATGGAGCAGAAAGTAAAAGTCTCTCTTCAATCATTTTCCCTGAGCCTACTGAAGAGTTATGCATCTACTCTCTTCTCTTTGGATTTACATGCATTTAAATGTATATGTAGAAATATACTAACTTGTGTTTTGCAATAATTATAAGTTGGTTTGTCTCCTGTATAATGATCAATAAGCTGTTAACCTGAAAATTCACTTTGTACCTCTTAATGGCATGCAGCATTTCTATGTTAAAAGAAACATCTGGAAAAATGACAAAACTCTACGTTCCTGAAATTTATTTTTATTCAGAGTTGGGTGTATTTTTTCTTTTGGGACCATTAGTACTTTTATACATGGTAGACTAAATTATAATATTTTAAAAATCAAAAGATATTTGGGGAGATGGAAATATGATTTGATGATTTCTGCTGATTATGTGTGCTGTCTCCTTAGTATTTTCTTAATTTAAAAAAGTGGTTAACTTATGTGTGTTTGGCATATTTTTGAGTTGATAATCTCAAATAATTATTCACTTATTACACATGCACATTAAAAGTATTCTGTCCTTGCGGATCTGTCATTTGGCCTTGTTGGCTAGGTGATAGAAAATAAAGGACAGAACATAAGAAATTATCCTTCATTGGATATTAGTTCGTTCTCTCATCTGGATTTTAAAGTATTATTGGAAAAAATATCCTTTAATCTTCTATTAAAGATAAGGTAAGTTCTTACAATGTATAGATTGTTTGTAGGACTGAGAAGTATTGGAAATATAACTTGGCTTAACTAGTTGGCCACCCTTGAGAGCCAGTAATACCAAGTGGCCAAGCTTAGTTGCACCCAGTGGCAAGAGACGTTCTGAGGTTTCCCATGTATTGGGAGGAGGCCTAAGACAAAGAGGTCCTTGTAAAACTCAGCTAGAGACTTGGCTGTGGGACAGAGTTCTAGAAGAATCTGCATTAACTGTGCCCTGCCCAGAGGCATGCTGCTGCAGCCTTTGTGCTGGGAACCACCGGCATCATGGAATGAGTTTGCTTCTCCAGCTAGACACTCTGAGCTTCTTTTGCTTACTGGCCCTGTTACTCCCCCGAGCACTGGAGCTGCCGTGTAGCATCATACACCTTCTCTGTGAAGTCATATTACACAGAGATGGTTAGAAACTGTCTGATCTTTGTTTTCATGTGTGTGGTTGTTGCTGTAGAAGATAATTACTTATCCTTACATCTACCTTTCTGGCTTGATACACACACACACACACACACACACACACACACACTCTTTGGCAAAAGGAATTAATGTATTGGTGAATCTTTTTTTTTTTGAGATAGAATCTAGCTCTGTCGCCCAGGCTGGAGTGCAGTGGCGTAATATCGGCTCATTGCAACCTCTGCCTTCCAGGTTCAAGTGATTCTCCTGCCTCAGCCTCCTGAGTAGCTGGGAATACAGGGAAGTGCCACCACCCCTGGCTAATGTTTGTATTTTTAGTAGAGATGGGGTTTCGCCGTGTTGGCAGGGCTGATCTCGAACTCCTGACCACAAGTGATCCACCTGCCTCAGCCTCCGAGAGTGCTAGGATTATAGGCTTGAGCCACCATGCCCAGCCAGCATTGGTGAATCTTATGTATAATTTAGCATTGGTGAATCTTATGTATAATTTTGAAATTCACCAATACATCCATTTCTTTTGGCAAAGTATAAAGAGCATAGGATTTGAATTTAGAAGACTTTGGTTCAAATTCTGCTTCTGCCACTTAATAGTACTGTGACCTATCTGAGGCTCTGTTTCCATTTTCATTCCCCGTCTTGGTTGAGGCTTGCGAGCTTCAAATGAGGTAATGTATTTAAAAGCATTTTGTGAACCATGAACTGCCACACAAATGTTGATTATTGTTATTATTTTAAATTTAGTCTTGCTGATATAATAAAATGTTAGTAATAAATGCCCCATGAGTTGTCTTAATTCCAGAGAAGACATATGAACTAATATACAGGTCATCAAAAGGCATGTTTTATAAGGGCTACTGCTAGGCAGTGTCAATCACGGGTGTGCTGATTTCATACTGGGATCTGCAAGCAGCCTTACTTGGAGAAAGGAGGAGGCATAGAACAGAGATAAATAAAGGCTTAGTTTCTGCACAGCCTTGTGAAAGACTGTTTTAAGGTTGATGGTGTTTTATAATTTATATTGATGCTTAAAGACTAACATTTATCAATTTTTAAAATAATAGTTTTATGAGTCACCAAATATATAAATATGGTCAAATGTGTATTCCACACTTTTCAGAGAAATTATCTAGCTCTTCTGGCAACAGTGAGAATCCTTTGCGTACACAGTCAACAACATAGGAAAAGAGATTCAGTTTTCCTATGGCAAGTTTCACATCCCGGAAAATGTTTATCAGTTGGATGCTGGGGCCGTCTCTAGGTTAGAAAGTATCAACAGGAAGTAGTTCAGGTTCAGATATGGGTAGGTTCTGTGCTTCCTAGTTTGGAGAAGGGTTTCTGATGATGAGATGGGACTTGGTTTTCATTCTTCTGGCCTCATAGATGAGTGGCCAGTTTAATTTCATTGCTTGGCTCTATCTTCAGTTTATGTGCTCATTCTTTCCGTTGAAAACTCCTTTAACTCTTCAGCTGAAAATGTTCTGTAGGGTTCAATTTTAAAGAAATCTTAGCAAATTTTATTTATTAGTCTAGCTATTATGTTTATTTTCGTAACGTCTTTTCTGAAGGAGAATGTCTAACACCTCTAGGTGTTCATAATGTGAGCCTCATTTGTATTTTCAGAGAAAAGTTTTATCTTGAGTTTGAATGAACTGTTGAATAAGCTGAGTTAAGAGACTCTCATTTTTGCTGCCCATGAGGCAGAAAAGTGGTGTGAAGGATGTATGACTTCAGCTAGTTGGCTACTGACCAGTCTTTCTATTGTTTACGCCATAGGAAACAGGGACTTTGGAGACAGGTGCTAAGGAAATGAATGGCACTTTTTTGTGTGTGTGGTTGTAGGAACCACCGTATACCCTAGAACTCTTTATTAAGAACTTACACTTATGTAATTGAAGACACATTGATTGAGCTATAGGTACCTGGTCAGGCATTGATTGAAAAACCTGTACCTGGTCTCAGGTTGCTCTGTATAGAGGTTCCCCAGGCTGTTAGGAGCTAGGAGACTGCTTGGCCTGGACAGGACCCAGAATAAGAAGCATGGTACCTCCTACAAGACTTTGAGTAGGCCATGGGCTTCAAGATGGCTTTTAGGATGATCAGAGAGGTCAGGAGTGTAGGTTTAAGCCAGTGCCCAGGGCCAACATTCCCTGAGATGAGTCAAACCCCAACCCTCTCTGGTTTTCCAGAACAAAGGCTAGGTGTGGGGAACCAGCACTGTGAAGAGGGCAGGGGGCATGTCTCTAGGCATTGCTGGAACTGGGGGAGATTGTCAGAGTGGCTGGGGTAATGGTTGTATAATTTATGGCAGTTGGGCCTTCCTGCGTGACGGTGGGAGGTTGAATGCCCCTTATGGGAGAGTCATGCACAATGGTTGGGCTGGAACAGCCAGCCAGAGGGCATGGGGGCAGTGGCTCTGCTGGGGTGACCAAAGTAGGCAAGGAAAGCCACTTGTTGCACACACCCCATTTTGATCAATTGCTTTCATGCAGGATGAGACAGGGATAGGATCATTTCTCAGGCCCAGGTATTGATGTCATCTTAATTCTTTAGTCTGGAAGAACTTGATGAGAGGGCAGGAGGATGATAAGAATTTCCTTAATCAAACCCGTTTTTCATGTCTCCTAGGGCTACTCCTTCATCCACCCATCTCCAGAGAATAATCTGACTGCTCTCACTTTTCCAGCTTTTCTCACAAGGCAGTTGTTACTGGACTGCTGAGGGAATGGAAAGGAGGCCTGGGAGGGGGCTCTGATGGTGGCACCCAATCTATAGGGTCTGGAGTCAGGGTGAAGGAGGTCAGGGACTAGTGGTGCCATAGTATGGGCACGCGGCCAGGCTGATGATGAGCAACGTGGCCAGGAAGAGGGTGGTTGTGAGCTGCAGCCGCAGCAGGACTGCTGAGATCATGGCGTGGACCACCAGCAAGCAGAACACAACCAAGAGGCATGTGATGCTGCTGCCGTGCTTCATGACCGTGGACATGAGCAGTCCATTTAGCCCTAGCTCAGCACCACAAGTTCTGCTCATGCTGACAAGCCTTCCAGGAGGCCTGGGCCGGGGCCACCAGCGGATGCAGATCTAGATTCAGGAGCACATCAAAGACATTTAGAATGTCTAGAGGCAGACATTCTAAAGTGCCGGGGCAGCTGCCGTCTCTTCATGAGCAGCTCTGTATGCAGTGACGACAGACCTGAAATGAGGCAGTCCAGAATGAGGAGCAGCAGGCCCAGCGGAGTGATGTGTAGGGGCATGGGACTGGCAGCAGCTTCTGGAGGGGGCCCAGGAAGGGTGTTCTCAAGGTCTTACGGGCCGTCTGGTGGCTAGCAGGCCCCCGCAGCCATCAGCAGCAGCAGTGCTAACCCCTGAGGTGCAGAGAAGCAGTGTTGGAGGCAGAGACAGTGGAACAGGGCCCGCTTCCAATCTTGAGATTGCTCAGCACCTGGTAGGTGCCGGGGTCCATGTCAGGCTGAAGATAGATCACCAGGTTGTTGTTTATGCCACAGACTAGGGCTGATAAGTGTGAAGGGAGCAGCTTAGTGCCAGAGTGGGGGCCCCCTACAGCCATGCTTGCCAGCTCACTATAAGAGAGAAAGTGCTTAACAGTAGTTTGGTCAACTCAGCTCCACAGCTGAGGAGGGCTGGAATTCCGGGCACCTGGCTGTCCACATGGCACAGTGCCAGCATGGGGGATGGGCACCATACGTGGCAGTGGATAGGAGTAGCATCAAGGTCCACTACACTCATACCCACACCAGACCTTGGGTGGCCTGTGTAGTTAGCAAGAGGAGTGGGATTGCAACACATTTAGGGGAAATCAAGTTATGGAGCCAGCTCCCAGTAGGAGGAGCCATGGAGCATTGCCAGAGAGGATACTGAGGATCAGAGTCATTTGCCAGGGCTTGAAGAGTAAGAGACTGGTGGCCCTTGAAGCCACAGTCTTAGGGCCAGTCTGACAAGGTGCAGGCTGACAAGCCACTGTGCACACTCTGCAGGAAGGAAGGCAAGGATAAAGGCAGCATGAAAGTTGAAGAAACAAATGGATGACAGCCAGGGAAGCCAGACAGTGTCTCTACCTGCAGGCCGTAGCTCCCTATTCTGCCTCCCTCATTGCATCTAGAGCTATTCGGGCCCTAGCATAGTGACTGCAAATAGTCAGTCTTTCAATGTCATCTCCACGTTGGGCACAGCATAGCCTGAGCTGCATAGATTGTCAGCGCAGGTGCCCCTTGCAAAGCCCAATACTACTGTGGCCTTCAGTTTGGCCAACACAGCCAGCCAGGAATCCCTTGAGGAATGGGGAGGACAACAGCGAGCCATCCCGGCCCGCTCTGCTGTTGACTTTGTCTTCCATGTGCCGCTGCAGGCGCTCCAGCTGGTTCTTGAGAAATGCCAGGTCCTTAAGCTTAGGCAGAGAATCCTTGTCATCTGTCAGCTTCCCCGCCAGACTTCTGAAGAGCACTTTCTATAAGTCAAAAGTAAGACAGTCTTAGTTTTGTTCTGTATATTTGATGTTTGGTGTATTGCAAAAGATGGCATAGCTTAGTAGGATGTTATTTTATTTCAGTTGCAAAGTAGGAAGGGCATTGATAATTGTAGAAATGGGGAAGAAGTACATATATGAGTCTGAGGCTGTATATTTAGTCTTCTGAGCTTTGGAAATAGAGATGATTTTTTTTTCAGTCTTAGCAAAGAAAGTATTGTAAAATTTCAGAAACAATCAGGCTATTGATAAAGTATGCTTAAGTGGTAGAAAGAGCAATGCACTGAGAATAATGATTTTTTAAAAAATCTTCATTCTACTAATAACTTGCTGAGCCTGGACAAATCCCTTAATGTCTCTGAACCTCTGTCTTCTTACTTATAAAATCATATTTCTATATAACCTAAAAGATCCCTTCCAGACTTAAAATTCCGTGACTCTGATTTTTCTCTATGGTCACAATGATTCTTTGCTTACTTCCACAGAGTATGAAGGTAACAGATATCCCTTAGCAATGAAAATTACCTTTGAAAGTATAAGGCAGCAAACTGTGTTGCAAAGGGGATGTATGGAAATGGGCTGTGAATCTTGAACCTAATGGGGTTACCCATGGCTCATTCTCTTTGGTGTGCACTACCTGCAGTGTTGACTCCTGGTGTGCTGTGATTCTGGAAGAGAGGCACTCGGTCTTGAATGTGTAGTTTTTGACAGCCTGTTTCTAAATGGGACACACATCTAGACACACATCATTTCAATGGTGACCTTCAAGGGCAGTGATGCCCCAGCCTTCAATGTGTAACTCTTAGGTAACACATCTAAAATTGGAATTTGGCAACCATATAGGAAAAGAGGATAATGTCATGTTAGGCCAAAATAGGGTATTTTGGGGATGGAAAACATCAAAGTCTATACTCTACCCAAGTATAGATTTTGGTAAATGGATTTTAGATAGATAGTTTTTCAAGCTCCATTATGTTTCCTTAGACTTTTTCACTTTTTGTAGTAATCACTTTTTTTCTGATGTTTACAATGTTCTATTATAAATGGAGCTTACCATCTGCCATTAAGGAAAGTATAAAGTATAAAAATCAGGCGGTGCTAGTCTTTTTCTCTCCGTAAAGCAATTTCCATCAGACATCATTTTCCTCTGCTTTAATCTCTTCTGCAAATGTGGTAGTGATCTTAAGTCATACAGCTTGTAAGGTGAGGCACATCACAGATACAAATCTGAGGATTTAGCTGGGCAAGGGAGGGAGACATAAATGGTAAAAAGGGAGGTGGAGGAGTTTATTGATTACTCGTGTAATGCTTCCTTGTGAGTAAAGAAAAGCAGATTGGTCATCTATAATAAAATGTAGCCCAAATGGCATTTGCACAGTTGTAAGGTTTATTTCACAGCAAATCAGTGTGCCTATTAGCATTTCACACATATCCCTGTCTCTCTGTCAAGAATGTTTGCAGATTCTTTGTTGTTCATGCTTAAAGGCACTTTTTATCTTCTGGTGTCTTGCTAATGGACCTCCTCTTGAAAAACAACTCTTCCAGTCTACACAGATGAATCTCTTCATGACTACTCTGTTTCAGTTTTTGATTAGCTCCTCAGGAATCACAGTTTCTGTTAGGATTAGCAGAAAGAATAAGATGGGATGCCATCATTTTACATTGTAATTCAGCATCAAAATCATAGACTTTGAAGTCTTCCTGCTCCTTCTAAACAGAATTACAGCTATAGCATCCCGATAGGTGTTTTTCAAATCTCTTTTTTTTCCCTTCCTCTTCTTCTTCTACTTCCCTTTCTTCTTCTCCTCCCTTGCTTTTTTCCTTTTTCCCCTCCCTGCCTCCTTCTGTCCTGCCTTTCTTCTCTGTATTTTAAGTACTTCCAATAAAGACACAGACACTTGTCTGCATCTTGAAAACCCCAGATTCAGTTTCATCAACGTCTATTGAATGCCTGTTATATTCTTGATTCTGTGCTAGGCCTATTCTTATGCATTGTCTTATTTAATCTCCATAATAATTATTTGAAAAAGCTATTTCATTCCCATTCCATCAATGAAGAAACTTGGGCCTGATTCACAGAGCTAGTATGCGGCAGAGGCTGAATGTGAAATTAGATCTTCTGAATTCTTCCTTTACTGGGTAGAAACTCTGCTTCATATAGTAAGTTGTATCAGGGTTCTCCAGAGAAACAGAACCAAGAGGATATATAGAGATATACGTGTGTGTATATATATTTATTATAGGAATTGGCTGTTGTAATTATGGAGGCCAAGAAGTCCCACCATCTGCTGTCTGCAAGCTTGAGACCAGGGAAAGCCAGTGGTGTAATTCATTCTGAATCCAAAAGCCTGTGAATTGGTGGGCCAATGTCCTGGTCTGAGTCTGAAAGCCCAAGAACCAGGAGTGCTGATGTCTCAGAACAGGAGAAGATGCATGCCCCAGCTTAAACACAAAGGTGAATTCACCTTTCCTCCATCTTTTGTTTGATTTTGTCCCTCAACAAATTGGATGATGTCCAAGCTCATTGGTTGGGCAACCTTCTTTACACAGTCTACTGATTCAAATGCTGATCTCTTTCAGAAGAGGCAAACCTAGAATAATGTTTTACCAGCTATCTGGGCATTCCTCAGCTCAGTCAAGTTGACATATAAAATTAATCATCACAGAATTGCTGTTATAAAAGGAACTATACCTTAGTGTGGAAGCGAGACAGCTATGATTAAGTGAGAACATGTGACCAGGTTCTGGGTCCAGATTCTAAATGACTGATTCAGCCTTGGGCAAGGTTTTGACCTTGTATTTTAGACTCTTTACTGATTAAAAAGAGATAGGAAAAGTTGTCTTAGAAGAGTCTTAACCTATAGCTGTCTGTATTTACTGCAGAACCTTACTTTGATAAAATTTTAATTTTGTGGACAACTTGGAACTCTTTAGTTGGGAAATAAATTCCAGCATAGTTGTTTTTATAGCACTGCAATTGGTAGAAGTTATATTATCTAAATCAATTGTTAACAAATGTGCTCAATTACTGGGCAGAATCTTATTTGATGGGATTATCAATACATATTTGTTGAATACCTACTATGTGACTGACACTTTACATTTATGAGCTCATTTAACCCTTATATCATTTCTGTGAGTTCTCAATTACTTGCCTCAAAGATGATAAAAATGAGGCTCAGAAGAGTTAAATAATTTTTCCAAGGTCACATAACTAGTAGGTGGTGAAGTTGGGACGTGGATCTTTGAATGCACAAAAATAGCACAATTATTACTAGTGTGGGATTTGGAGTTAGATTTAAGTTCCAGTTCTGTCTCTTACTAGCAGTGTAACCTTTGGCAAGTGACTTGATCTACCTAAACTTTCATTTTTAGATTGAGCTACTTAAGAGGTCTGTTCCATTCTAAAGATTCAATTGCAAGTATCCTTTTAGCATGGCCTGACACGTAAGTGAGGTATGCAATGGCACCTGCTTATAAGGGTTTAGCATGTTAAATGAGAGATGAAGCATAAAGATGAAATGTGAGCATTTTTTTTCATAATGTATGCTAAGATGTTAAATCATGCAGTTTTAGCAAAAGATACTAGTGTGGTGCATGTGTTATATTAGACAGAACTTTGGAGTAGAGCTGGGATATGCAAAACTTGTCCCCATCTTCACCACTAGCACACTGTGAATCTCAGAGCATGTTATTTCACTTCCATGTCTTCTGTGTTTCATCTGTTCATGCATTCATAAAACATCTCCAGAGAGACAGCAGTGTGTCCAGGCACGCTGTACGAGGAATCTAGGAACTGGAAAAGGAGCTAACATGTGGCATCTGTTCCCATCATGGGCCAAAGAACAGCCTAATGGGAGGAGAGACAGACATATGAAGACTTTGTAATGCAGTGTGAAAAGTGGTATTGTAGTGTTCAGAGCCAGGGGAGGCTTTATGGAAGAGCTGACAATTGAAGAAGCAATGAAGATGAGAAGGGACTCTGCATTATTCATCTTTATAGTATATTTCCTAAAGCATTGAGTGCCATGCCCAACACATAGTAGGCACTCAGTAGTGAACTGGATACTGATTTGCAAGGCGGACTTGTTTTCAACATCCATTCCTTCCTGTGTTTCTTGTTAAAGCTCATCTGCCTCTTTAGGGAGCTCCACAGGGACTCAGTTCAAGTCCCTAATTCTCTTAGTGACAGTACACCAGAGTGCTTAAGAGCATAGGCTCTGAAGTCAGACTTCCTGGTTTCAGTTTCTGTCTCTGCTATTTGTTAGCTGTCTGACCTTGAGCAGTTACTAAGCTTTCTGTGCCTCTGTTTCCTTATCTATAAAAATGGGATAATAGGCCGGGTGCGTTGGCTCACACCTGTAATCCCAGCACTTTGGGAGGCGGAGGCAGGCGGATCATGAGGTCAAGAGATTGAGACCATCCTGGCCAACATGGTGAAACCCCCGTCTTTACTAAAAATACAAAAATACGCCAGGCGTGGTGGCCTGTGCCTGTAATCCCAGCTACTTGGGAGACTAAGGCAGGAGAATCGCTTGAACCCAGGAAGCGGGGGTTGCAGTGAGTTGAGATCGTGCCACTGAGTTTGGCAACAGAGTGAGACTCTAAAAAAAAAAAAAAAAAAAAAAAAAAAAAAAATTAAAGATAATACCTAGCATTATTAAATGGAAAAAATTAAATGCAAAGAACTTTGAATGGGGACTAAGCACTAAGAATAGTAATTACATAATGAATGTTAGCAATTTTTATTTTTCATTTTGATACGTTTTGCACTGAGTTCATTTATTAGAGTTCCACTTCACAAATACTCAGTTACCTGCAAAAATAGAATTTTTCTGATTGACAGTGGTCAAAAAGAAAAGGTGACTTATTTTAGGAAAGATGTTGCTTTTTCTTCGCCTGCTCTTGCTTTAAAGCATGGATCATAAGGTCCTAGTTAATGCCACAAGGAGCTCACATGTATTTTGCTAATTATAAGTCATGCTTCTCAGTGGCCCTTTTAACTGTTAAGATGACCTCCGGATTCTGATTTTTCTTTACTCTTTATTAATAGTTAACAAACTGTTTAATGCGTGGTAGGAAAGCCAAGTAAGCCTGAAGCATTTAGAAAATGACATGTGAATTAGTTGTAAAGTGTTTCAGTAAACATTAAATGGGTGGCAATTACTTAAAGTGATTGCCTAAGTTTCATTAAAGTATTTAAAAGAAAAATATGTGTTTAATGCTGCTTTAATTATAAGGAACTTATTAGAGTAGCTTCCATCTAGGGTTTACCAAGTTAGCCTAATTCATAACCTCACCTAGGACATTTTATACACATGCATTTTATACACATTTCTGATTTCACCCCTCACCCCCTGCCTCACTGAGACTCAAACCTGGTAATCTGTGTTTTTAATTATTTCAGGTGAATCTGCTGATGAGACCTGGTTGGAAAACACTGCTCAGGTGTTGTCTGGTTAAAAGCTTGCTTTCGATTTTGCATTCAACAATTGGAAAAAACTCTTAAAGATACTTCAGTATGACTGGTTACCAAGGGTTAATTACGGTGACTATAGAATGAGAGTAGCTGAGGAAATGGAAGTCTGTGATTTTTGATTGCCTTGTTAAATTGTCAACAGCAGCAGCACCACCATCATTGATTGGGTTATGGCAGGAAATACTATAGTTAGATTTGCTACAAATTAGTTTAGATAGAGAATATGGGTGAAAATAAGGTAATCTTATCAGATGTTGTCTGATAAATGGAAGCAGTGCATTTATCAGCAGAGTTGCAAAAGCAATGTTGAGTACACCTTTGAAACAAGGTTGCCTGCCATGGATTATAGCAAATAGAAATGTTCTCAAGGTGTGTGGAATCAATGAAAACCAAAGGTGTCAAGATGCAAAGAGCAGTCAGCTTGTATAGGTGCCCACAACTACTAATCATAACTTGATAGGTGTGGAAAGAACTGCTGAATACCCTCCCTCCTGCACTGCCCCAACTGTGGCACTGCCCTAGATAGCCTTCTAAAACACACACCTGATTCTGCCACTCCCTGCTCGCAACCCTCAATACTTTTCTATTCATATGCTAGGATAAAGTCTAAATGCCTTATCAAAATATATAGGGCCATTCACGATTTATCTACTATATACTTTTATAGTCTTCTTTCTCTTCTCTTGCTACATTTGTGTGCTATATGCTCAAGCCAATTGAAGTCTATACATGTAGTCTTCCAAAGTGCTTTGAGAAAAAAAAAAATCATATACCACATTATTCTGTGATAGACCCTAACACAGTGCCTAGTAGGGGCTCAATATACATAGTAGTTGTTTAATAAATGTTTATTGACAAATGAATAAATCAAAACACAATTACTGTAATGCTCTCGTTACATGTGGATGTTTCCTTTTTGGGATGTAAGCCCATCCAGAGCACTATAGTGTGCACAGTTACTGGCACATAATAGATAGTCATTAAGAGTTTATGGGGATCTGGCAAAATGGCCAAATAGGAACAGCTTTGGTCTGCAGCTCCCGGTTCATCTCACTGGGACTGATTAAACAGTGGATGCAGCCTTTGGAGGATGAGCAGAAGCAGACGAGGGTGTCTCCTCACCCAGGAAGTGCAAGGGGCTGGGGGACTCCCTCCTCTAGCCAAGGAAAGCCATGAGGGGCTGTGCTATCTGGCCCAGATATTACGCTTCTCCCATGGTTTTTGCCATCCGCAGACCAGGAGATTCCCTCGTGTGCCTACACCACCAGGGCTCTGGGTTTCAAGCACAAAACTGGGCGGCTGTTTGGGCAGATGCCAGGCCAACTGCAGGAGTTTTTTTTTTTTTTTCATACCCCATTGGTGCCTGGAACCCCACTGAGAGAAAACCGTTCTCTCCTGTGGAAAGGGGGCTGAAGCCAGGGTCTCACGCAGTGGATCCTACTCCCATGGAGCCCAGCAAGCTAAGAACCACTGGCTTGAAATTCTTGCTGCCAGCACAGCAGTCTGCAGTCAACCTGGGACACTCAAGTTTGGTGGAGGGAGGGGCATCCACCATTACTGAGGCTTGAGTAGGTGGCTTTCGCCTGACCGTGCTAAGGACTGGAAGTAACTCAACACAGCACGGCAAAGTGGCTGTGGCCAGACTGCCTTTCTAGATTCCTCTTCACTGGGCAGGGCATCTCTGAAAGAAAGGCAAGAGCCCCAGTCAGGAGTTTATAAATAAAACTCCCATCTCCCTGGGACAGAGCACCTGGGAGAAAGGGCAGCTGTGGGTGCAGCTTCAGTGGACCTAAACATTCCTGCCTGCTGGCTCTGAAGAGAGCAGTGGATCCTGACAAGGAGGGTTCTCCCAGCACAGTGCTCGAGCTCTGCTAAGGGACAGATTGCCTCCTCACATGGGTCCCTGATCCCCATGCCTCCTGACTGGGAGAGACCGCCCAACAGGGGTTGACAGACACGTCATACAGGAGGAAGGAGCAGGCAGGAATCTTCACTGTTCTGCAGACTCCGCTGGTAATATCCAGGCAAGTAAGGTCTGGAATGGACCTCCAGCAAACTCCAGCAGACCTACAGGAGAGGGGCCAGACTGTTGGAATAAAAACTAACAAACAGAAAGCAATAACATCAGCATCAACAAAAAGGACCCCCACACACAGAAACCCCATCCAATGTCATCAGTCTCAAAGATCAAAGGTAGATAAATCCATAAAGATGAGGAAAAATCAGCACACAAATGCTGCAAATTCCAAAAACCAGAACGCCTCTTCTCCTCCAAATGATCACAACTCCTTTCCAGCAAGGGCACAAAACGGGACAGAGAATGAGTTTGACGAATTGACAGAAGTAGGCTTCAGAAAGTGGGTGATGACAAACCCCTCTGAGCTAAAGGAGCATGTTCTAACCCAATGTACGGAAGCTAAGAACCTTGACAAAGGGTTACAGGAACTGCTAACTAGAATATCCAGTTTAGAAAAGAACATAAATGACCTGATGGAGCTGAAAAACACAGCACAAGAACTTCGTGAAGCATATACAAGTATCAGTAGCCAAATGGATCAAGCAGAAGAAAGGATATCAGAGATTGAAGATGAAATTAATGAAATAAAGCATGAAGACAAGATTAGATAAAAAAGAATGAAAAGGATTGAACAAAGCCTCCAAAAAATATAGGACTCTATGAAAAGATCAAACTTACGATTGATGGGGTCCCTGAAAGTGATGGAGAGAATGGAACCAAGTTGGAAAACATACTTAAGGAAATTATCCAGGATAACTTCCCCAACCTAGCAAGACACACCAACGTTCAAATTCAGGAAATACAAAGAACACCACTAAGATACTCCTCGAGAAGGGCAACCCCAAGACACATAATCGTCAGATTCTCCAAGCTTGAAATGAAGGAAAAAAGAATGTTAAGGGCAGCCAGAGAGAAAGGTCAGGTTACCTACAAAAGGAAACCTATCAGACTAACAGCAGATCTCTCTGCAGAAATCCTACAAGCCAGAAGAGAGGGGGGCCCAATATTCAATATTTTTAAAGAAAAGCATTTTCAACCCAGAATTTCATATCCAGCCAAACTAAGTTTCATAAGGGAAGGAGAAATAAAATCCTTTGCAGAAATGCTGAGGGATTTTTGTCATCACCAGGCTTGCCTTACAGGAGCTCCTGAAGAAAGCACTAAATATGAATAGGAAAAATCAGTACTAGCCACTGCAAAAACACACAAAAATATAGAGACCAGGGACACTATGAAGAAACTGCATTAACTAATGTGCAAAATCACCAGCTATCATCACGATGACAAGATCAAATTCACACATGACAATATTAACCTTAAATATAAATGGGCTAAGTGCCCCAATTAAAAGGCACAGACTGCCAAATTGGATAAAGAATCAAGACCCATTGGTGTGCTGTATTCAGGAGACCCATCTCATGTTCAAAGCCACACATAGGCTCAAAATAAAGGGATGAAGGAATATTTACCAAGCAAATGGAAAGCAAAAAGCAAACAAACAAACAAAACGCAGGGGTTGGAATCCTAGTCTCTGATAAAACAGACTTTAAGCCAACAAAGATCAAAAAAGACAAAGATGGGCATTACATAATGGTGAAGGTGTCAATGCAACAAGAAGATCTAACTATCCTAAATGTATATGCACCCAATATAGGAACACCCAGATTTATAAAAACAAGTTCTTAGAGAACTAAAAAGAGACTTAGACTCCTGCACAATAATAGTGGGAGACTTTAACACCCCACTGTCAATATTAGATCAATGAGACAGAAAATTGACAAGGATATTCATGACTTGAACTCAGCTCTGGACCAAGCAGACCTAGTAGATATCTACAAAACTCTCCACCCCAATCAACAGAATATACATCTTACTCTAAAATTGATCACGTAATTGGAAGTAAAATACTCCTCAGCAAATGCAAAACAGTGGAAATCATAACAAACAGTCTCTTAGACCACAGTGCAATCAAATTAGAACTCAGGATTAAGAAACTCACTCAAAACCACACAAGTACATGGAAACTGAACAGCTTGCTCCTGAATGAATTCTTGAGTAAATAGCAAAATTAAGGCAGAAGTAAATAAGTTCTTTGAAACCAATGAGAACAAAGACAAAATGTACCAGAATCTCTGGGACACAGCTAACACAGTGTTTAGAGGGAAATTTATAGCACTAAATGCCCAAAGGAAAAAGCAGGAAAGATCTAAAATCGATGCCCTAACATCACAATTAAAAGAACTAGAGAAGCAAGAGCAAACAATTTTAAAAGCTAGCAGAAGAAAAGAAATAACTAAGATCAGAGCAGAACTGAAGGAGATAGAGACACAAAAAACCCTTCAAAAAATCAATGAATGCAGAAACTAGTTTTTTGAAAAGATTAACAAAATGCATAGACTGCTAGCCAGACTAATAAAGAAGAAAAGAGCCTGCCTTCCAAGACTGTGGAGGAAATTCCACAAGATAGTAATTATTTCAATAAAGATGTCAAAAAGCAAACTTTCAACAAGTTGAGTTGAAAAAAATCTAAATGGCTTTTATTAATGATTCATGAATTGGGCACCATCCCATCCGTAAAATAGAAGGAATTCCAATGAGCAGAGCAGAGAGGGTTGGTTTTATAGGCAGAAAAGTGGTGAAGAAGCAAAAAATAGAGAACAAAAAGTAGATTGTTCATTTTTTTTTACTTATTTTTATTTATTTATTTATTTTTATTGATGGAATCTCGCTGTGTTGCCCAGGCTGGAGTGCAGTGGTGTGGTGGTGGCTCGCTGCGGCCTCATCCCCCTGGGCTCAAGCAATCCTCCCACCTCAGTCTCGTAAGTAGTTGGGACTGCTGGCATGCATTACTGCACTCGGCTAGGTTTTTAGTTTTTTGTAGAGACAGGGTCTCATTATGTTGCCTGGGCTGGTCTGGAACTCCTGGGCTCAAACAGTCTTCCCACCTTGGCCTCCCAAGGTGCTGAGATTACAGGTGTGAGCCACCACACCCAGCAAATTGTTCATTTCAAAGTTACTTTCCTTATAGGGTTAGAATAGAGGGGACTTCATTATCATACTGGCTAAGATAAACTGGGTCCCTTCTGATTGGCCACTGTGAATATCTTATTTTTTGGAAAGTTGGCTCATTTTAAAGTTCAGTTTGATTACAGGGCACCTAGAACTAGTGACTCCATTCTGGTTTGGTTTGCTCTGTTGGGCCTAGTCCAGGAGCTCAGTTGAAAACAATGGCCTCCCACAATTTTTATTTAAGAAGATAATAACAATTGTTAATGCTTACTGGAGGCTATTTCATTTAATTCTCACAGTAGTCTTGAACGACGTAGTTTCCATAATTAACCCCAATTTGTACATGGAGAACCTGAGACACCAAGATGTATGTCAATGCACTTTGAAAACTCAAGCCCAAATTAGCTGGGCGTGGTGGCAGGCACCTATTATCCCAGCTACTTGGGAGGCTGAGGCAGGAGAATAGCTTCAACTCAGGAGGCGGAGGTCGCATTGACCCAATATCGCGCCACTGCACTCCAGACTGGGCGACAGAGCAAGATTCCATCTCAAAAAAAAAAAAAAAAAAAAAAAGAAAGAAAACCAAAACTCAAGCCTGGTGGCCAGGCACAATGGCTTGTGCCTGTGGTCCCAGCACTTCGGGAAGCTGAGGTTGGTGGATCACCTGAGGTCAGGAGTTCGAGACTAGCCCGACCCATCTCTACTGAAAATACAAGGATTGGCCAGGCCTAGTGGCATGTGCCTGTGGTCTCAGCTACTTGGGAGGCTGAGACAGGAAAATTGCTTGAGCCTGGAGGGCAGAGGTTGCAGTGAGCTGGGATCCTACCATTGCACTGCAGCCTGGGTGAAAGTGTGAGACTCTGTCTAAAAAAAAAAAAAGAGAGAGGGAGAGAACTCAAGCCCTATGCAAGTGTGGAGATTGATTGGGATCTGTTGAGGGATAGAAATACAAATGTGACTTTGGGGAAGTCACATCCCCAAACGGGGGTTAATTTTCTTATCTGTAAAATGAAGAAGTTGAACTCTTTGAAGGTACATTTAAAACTCCGAGTCTAAATAGAAAAGTTGAATGTGGGCCGGGCGCGGTGGCTCAAGCCTGTAATCCCAGCACTTTGGGAGGCCGAGACGGGCGGATCACGAGGTCAGGAGTTCGAGACCATCCTGGCGAACACTGTGAAACCCCGTCTCTACTAAAAAATACAAAAAACTAGCCGGGCGAGGTGGCGAGCGTCTGTAGTCCCAGCTACTGGGGAGGCTGAGGCAGGAGAATGGCGTGAACCCGGGAGGCGGAGCTTGCAGTGAGCTGAGATCCGGCCACTGCACTCCAGCCCCAGCGACAGAGCCAGACTCCGTCTCAAAAAAAAAAAAAAAAAAAAAAAAAGAAAAGTTGAATGTGGTTCATTGTCCATATACTATAAATAAATAATTTCATCAACAAACAAAAAAAAAAAAAAGAGAAAAGAATCAAATAGATACAATAAAAATTGGTAAAGGGGATATCACCACTTATCCCACAGAAATATCAACTACCATCAGAGAATGCTATAAACACCTCCAGCAAATAAACTAGAAAATCTAGAAGAAATGGATAAATTCCTGGACGCATATACTCTCCTAAGATTAAATCAGGAAGAAGTTGAATCCCTGAATAGAGCAATAACAAGTTCTGAAATTGAGGCAGTAATTAATAGCCTCCAAACCAAAAAAAGCCCAGGATCTGACGCATTCACAGCCGAATTCTACCAGAGGTACCAGGAGGAGCTGGTACCATTCCTTCTGAAATTATTCCAAACAGTAGAAAAAGAGGGACTCCTCCCTAACTCATTTTACGAGGCCAGCATCATCCTGATTCAAAAACCTGGCAGAGACACAGCAAGAAAAGAAAATGTCAGGCCAATATCCCTGGTGAACATTGAGGTGAAAATCCTCAGTAAAATACTGGCAAACCGAATCAAGCAGCACATCAAAAAGCTCATCCACCATAATCAAGTTGGCTTCATCCCTGGGATGCAAGGCTGGTTCAACATATGCAAATCAATGAATGTAATCCATCACATAAACAGAACCAATGACAAAAACCACATGATTATCTCAATAGATGCAGAAAAGGCCTTTGATAAAATTCAACACCCCTTCATAGTGAAAACTTTCAATAAAGTAGGTATCGATGGGACATACTTCAAAATCATAAGAGCTATTTATGATAAACCCATAGCCAGTATCATACTGAATGGGCAAAAACTGGAAGCATTCCCTTTGAAAACTGACTTAAGACAAGGATGCCCTCTCTTACCACTCCTGCTCAACAGAGTATTAGAATTTCTGGCCAGGGCAATCAGGCAAGAGAAAGAAATAAAGCATATTCAAATAGGAAGAGAGGAAGTCAAATTATCTCTATTTGCAGATGACATGATTATATATTTAGAAAACCCCATTGTCTCAGCCCAGAAACTCCTTAAGCTGATAAGGAACTTCAGCAAAATCTCAGGATACAAAATCAGTGTGTAAAAATCACAAACATTCCCATACACCAAAAATAGACAAACAGAGAGCCAAATCATGAGTGAACTTTCATTCACAATTGCTACAAAGAGAATAAAATACCTAGGAATACAACTTACAAGGGGCATGAAGGACCTCTTCAAGGAGAACTCTAAACCACTGCTCAAGGAAATGAGAGAGGACACAAACAAATGGAAAAACATTCCATGCTGATGGATGGGAAGAGTCAATGTCGTGAAAATGGCCATATGGCCCAAAGTAATTTATAGATTCGATGCTATCCCCATCAAACCACCACTGACTATCTTTACAGAATTAGAAAAAACTACTTTAGATTCCATATGGAACCAAAAAATCCTGTATAGCCAAGAAAATCCCAAGCAAAAAGAACAAAGCTGGAGGCATCATGCTACCTGACTTCAAACTATACTACAAATCTATAGTAACCAAAACAGCATGTTACTGATACCAAAACAGATATGTAGACCAATGGAACAGAACAAAGATCTCAGAAATAACACCACACATCTACAACCATCTGATCTTTGGACAGACTTGACAAAAACAAGCAATGGGGAAAGGATTCCCTATTTAATAAGTGGTGCTGGGAAAACTGACTAGCCATATGCAGAAAACAGAAACTGTACCCCTTCCTTACACCTTATACAAAAATTAACTCAAATGGATTAAAGACTTAAATGTAAAACCTAAAGCCATAAAAATCCCAGAAGAAAACCTAGGGAATACCATTCAGGACATAGGCATGAGCAAAGACTTCATGACTAAAACATTAAAAGCAATTGCAACAGAAGCCAAAATTGATAAATGGGATCTAACTAAACTAAAAAGCTTCTGCACAGCAAAATAAATTATCACCAGAGTGAACAGGCATCCTACATAATGGGAGAGAATTTTTGTCATCTATCCATCTGACAAAGGTCTAATTTCCAGAATCTACAAGGAACTTAAACAAATTTACAAGAACGAAAAAAAAAAAACCCATAAAAAAGTGGGCGAAGGATATGGACAGACACTTCTCAAAAGAAGGCATTTATGCAGCCAACAAACATATGAAAAAAGCTCATCATCTCTGGTCATTAGAGAAATGCAAATCAAAATCACAATGAGATACCATCTCACACCAGTTAGAATGGTGATCATTAAAAAGTTTGGAAACAACAGATGCTAACGAGGATGTGGAGAAATAGGAATGCTTTTACACTGTTGGTGGAGTGTAAATTAGTTCAACCATTGTGGAACACAGTATGGCGATTCCTCAAGGATCTAGAACCAGAAATACCATTTGACCCAGCAATCCCATTACTGGGTGTATACCCAAAGGATTATAAATAAATCATTTTATTATAAAGACACATGCACACATCCATTTATTGCAGCACTGTTTACAATAGCAATGACTTGGAACCAACCCAAATGACCATCAATGATTGACTGGATATAGAAAATGTAGCACATATACACCATGGAATATTCTGCAGCCATAAAAAGTAATGAGTTCATGTCCTTTGCAGAGACGTGGATGAAGCTGGAAGCCATCATCCTCAGCAGACTAACAGAGGAACAGAAAACCAAACACTGAATGTTTTCACTCATAAGTGGGAGTTGAATAATGAGAACACATGGATGCAGGGAAGGGAACAACACACACTGGGGCCTTTTAGGGGATGGAGTGCAAGGGGAGGGAGAGCATTAGGACAAATTCCTAATGCATGTGGGGCTTAAAACCTAGATGACGGGTTGGTAGGTGCAGCAAACCACTATGGCATATGTATACCAATGTAACAAATCTGACGTTCAGCACATGTATCTAGAACTTAAAGTAAAATAAAATAAAATAAAATAAAAAAAGAGGTTGTGAATTTATCAATAACATGATAAAATTACAGACTGCAGTGCATACCATATCATAGGGAACTCTTATTTATTCATGCTGTTGAAGGGAGATTGGATAAGCTAGAAATACTAAATAATAGTATGTTTGATTTTCTTGGAGTTTATAAAATTATCAAGCCAAAAAAATGACTATCTGAATCTTGAAAGACTGGAAATTTGGCTGACTTCTTTTAGGTTTCTTCCTTTCCCACAGAATTCTTTGTTTCTCCCTCTATTCTGTGCCCGTTAGTATTAAACCTGAAACTGATGCAAACCCCGTAGACTTAGGCAGAGCTGACCTGTCCAGAGTTACTCTCCTGATAGTTTCCAGCCCACCTAGGTTTAGAGGACAGTTGTTTTGAACTATGTAAGGACTTTGGCTTGAGTTGGGTTCTCTAGGAAAACAAAAAATAGACAAAAGACATTGAATAGTGATTACTTTTTTAAATCATAGCTTTATTATGGTAAGAAACTGGAAGGATTCGAAAGAGTTGGTCATACTTACTTGGATTCAGGTCAAGCCATTGCCAAGCCATGGTACAGCCACTGATGTGGACGTTTTGCAATAGAGGCAGAGAAGACTTTATTCTCAGACTGGGCTCTAAGTACTCCTGGGGTTGAGTACAGTATAAATATATTTACCTGAAACATCCCTTTTATTTGGATATTTGGAAGGAATATTTTTATAATAAGGTAAACCTAGAACTATTAATTTTAAATATGAAATGTGAAAGTCTTTGAAGACAAAGCATGGAGCTTTACAGAGATATTTTGAGGCCGGTTGGATGCCTTAGTTAGTCCATCTGATTAAAGTGTTGAAGAACACACACATTATACTAGTATTGGTTTGTAACGTGGAAGATAGCATAGACATTAAGTCTTTGTTTTTTGAGTTAATCACTGAGGGAAACTGAAGTTCCATTTCACCACTTCCTGGGTATAGTAACAGTGGTACAATCTCTAGCTTCACTTTGTTGCATAAGAAACCAGTTACGATCCAAAGCTGCAAAGAAAGATGCATTTCTGCCTTTAAGAACAAGTTTAAATCATGAACTGCTTTATTTAGAACCAGTTGGAGGTCGCATACTGCTGGCAATTCCAAACCATTTAAAAAACAAAAGTTACGGTTATTAATTTTCGAAGCCACAAAAGCATGAATCAACATTATAGCAGTGTCAGTATCTCAGTAGGAACTAGTTTCAACTGAACTGTGGCAGCAAAATAAACGTTTGCAGATTGTTTTGACAAAATGTCATCCTCTGGGCTTCAATTTATTTGCCAACAGCCTTACTTTTGAAGAAAATCTTGCTGCACTTGAAGTTTAGAAGAAAATCCTCCCTCTGAACATTCTGGACCTTAACAAATAACTCTGTCTGCAAGCATTTGCAATATGGATCTGCAAATGTTTTAGAATGGGATAGGTTGCTAAGAGATGTGTCTGTAAACATCTGTTTGACATATTTCACCATGGTGGAGATTAGGGACCCCTGGTACCCCTGGTGGTACAGGCCTTTTTTTTGAAAAACAGAATTCACCTGTGGGTTTTGAAAATTATTTATTTATTATGATTTTTAAAAATTTAATTTAAAGTTCCAGATACATGTGCCAAATGTGCAAGTTTGTCACATAGGTAAATGTGTGCCACAGTAGTTTGCTGCACCTATCAATCCGTCACGTAGGTATTAAACCTTGCATGTATTAGCTATTTATCTTGATGCTCTCCCTCCCTCCAGCCCCCACAGTCCCCAGTGTGTGTTGTTTCTTTCCCTGTGTTCCATGTGTTCTCATTGTCCAGCTCCTTCTTATAAGTGAGAACATGCGGTGTTTGGTTTTCTGTTCCTGCATTAGTTTGCTAAGGATAATGGCTTCGAGCTCCATCCATGTCCCTGCAAAGGACGTGATCTCATTCTATGATTTATTTTTAAAGAGATAGAATCTTGCTGTATTGCCCAGGCTGGACTTGAACTCCTGGGCTTAAGCAGTCCTCCAGCCTCAGCCACTCAAGTAACTGAGACTACAGGCATGCACCAGTATGGCCGGCTCACATGTGTTTATAAGGTTCTCTAGACAAGGCTGTAACAGGGTTGTGTGTGTGTGTGTGTGTGTACTGTCAGATGATTTTATTCCTATTTTTCTAGTGTACACCCATCATTTGAAGCTTAGGCACATGCAACTCTAGGAGGTGAGTTTATTCCCTGAAATGAATATCTTTTTTGAAAGTTGCTTGACAAGTGTGAAGAAAATCATTTTCCAAAGCATTAACATCAATTTTATACAAAATTCTGCCTGTGTGTGTTTATATGCATTTCATCTGACTCTTAAACAAATCTATAACTCCCAAAGTTAGAACTGACAAATTTATAGGCTAAGTTGTTTGAGCTCTGGAATGAATTTAGACAGTTCTTAAAGCCATTTAAAATCAGAGGAAAATACATTAAAAGGAATAGAAGGGATGGCTTGTCGGAAAGTAAAGGAATAATGGCTCAATCCCAAGCTTAGTATAGGAAAAGTTTAACACTCATTGCAAAGTATTTGGTAATATATAGTTCTTGGATACTTTAAAAAGAAAAACAAACATTGTTATTATCAAGATTTTAACATGCCTCATTTTCAAAGACTTCAAACCAATGGCTAGATATGTTTTTGAAATCTCCTGTTTGGACAGTGGAATTTAGAAGGGTGCCCTATGTTCACAAATACAGTAGAAATAGAAATGATGGAGGAAGCACAGTATAACAGGAAGAGTATGGACTTTATGGTCAGACAAAGCTGCATAACTGTTAAGTCTAGATCTCCCCATTACTAGATATGTGATCTGGGTAATGTATGCAATAACCTCATTGAATACATATCATATATGAATATAGACATAATACTTAGGTTATGGGAATGTTCTGAGGATTAAAGGACATATGTTCACAATAAGTTCTATTTATCAATAGATGTTCTTATTAAGTAATATTTCTAATCTAGTGTCCCTACCAAACTGCTTGGCCAGGAAAAAATAGAAAGCAAGCTGTGAAGATTCTCTTCAATAAACCTCATAACTGTCTTTTGAAGAGGCTTGCAAGTGGTGATGAACTGAGAGAAGAAAAATAAAACTTGTGATAATGGAAAATAGAAGTACAAGTTTTGGAAGAAAAGACTGCAGTGGATGTGTAGCCCAGTTTGTACACACTCCAAATAACATTGGAAAGCCACATTATTGTTCTCAAAGTCTGCTCATTTTAAATAGTAATAGATTCAAGATAGAGGAGAAACTCACTTCTGAAGTGAGCTTGATTTCAGCATGTGAAAGGATACATTCTTTTGACTTAGTTCAGAACATGCTAATTTCATAGGCAAATTAACCAATTGTCATTCATGTCAGGACATACCATGTAGACGTTTCAGAACAATTTTAATTGCAGTTGACATTTTTGAAATGAATTCTTGGACATACACATCTATATGGCGTGGATGTGTCACTCTGTAGGAGAAAACTTAGTGTCAGCTAATTAATAACTAAAGAATAAATTTTAATATTTAGGCATATTTTACATTAGTGACCAAAAAAAAAAAACTCGATTAGAAACTGACTTTCAGAGTTCTATTTAGGGAATTCATTTAGCTGACATCACAGGTAACTCTTAAATAGCGCCTTTAGTGTGTTTTCAAGTAGGATTAGGTGAATATAATGTTACAAGAACTATGCATTGGCGAGTTTTTCTTTGAGTGTACAAGACAGAAGTTTAGAGTTTATTTAACTATAATTTATTTTTATGTAAACCAGTAATGGCATCTTTAAAAATATTTAGGTTCTTGTTCTGAAAAATTAAGTTTTTTTTTAAAGGAACATGGTTAATGACTGATTTACACGTGTTACTTTAACATGAGTTTTGTTCTATTGTAGTGGAGAATTATACTTCCTACCATCTCCACTATGCAAGAGTAGAGAGTGGCTGGACATATCTTAGGCTATAACGATCTTAATATGTGTGTTTTGGGTGCAGCTCAGAGATAACCATTGTTGTTTAATATTCATTGGTGTCTCTTGGATTGCTGATTCTGTTTTGTTTTTAAGTCAGATTACTACTTGAAGAAGAAAACTTAAATGATTGTCAGTAGGACCTGTGAATCAAAACTTGTTCTGTACATAAAATATCCAGATTCATTTCAGTAAGTTACCCTTATGCATAGCTTAGTTCCTTTCACCACATATTCTTTTTATCTGTGAACCATCGCGCATACTTTTCCTTTTCATTCTGTCTGTAGAAATCCTTATTCTATTCACGTGCTTTATTTTTCCATTGGATTTTCAGGTTTACTTAGATCGCTGGAGTTGGTTATATGCCTTTACCTCTTTAGGTCACTTTCACTGAGGTTTATTTATCTTGGCCACAATTAATGGGAAATTCACTGAAAACTTCATTCATTATGCAACTTCTTTAGGTAGTTGGCATTTAAATACTGCTAGTTAGTGCTCACTATACATCTTTGACTAAATAACAGGGTAAATAAAGGGTGAGAATATTGCTTAGCATTATTTTTTCTCTCTAAGAATGTCAGATTCAGTTTTTTCAATCTTTGTATTGAAAATTTGTTGGTATTACTTCTCAAAGAAAATATGAGATCGAAAGTGCCAGAATCGATAATACATCAGTAGATTGCTTAATATAATAGCATTATCTGGTCTTTTTGAATATAGTTTTATAAGTCAGAAGAGCAAAATTTGATTCCTCCAGCCATGGATGTACCTTTAGTATTCTCTTCACTCTTCCTGTTGTTATTATATGTCGAAAAGTTGGGGAAGCTGAGTCAGAGGGAGAAGAAGGGATTTGCTCAGTCAGAATTGAAGCTGAGCACCAGATTCTGGTCTTATAATTCTGATCCCATCACTCCACCTGGGATTGCTGTTGACTCAGGACTGTATTATCTCATGAAATGAGTTCCCTGTGCTGTCACTAGATAGGAGTGCATTTGCAGAATCCCATCTTTTGAAATGAATGCTCCCTAAGCGATAAAGATCCATTTTCTCTGAGGATGTAGGAATCAACTGCTGCAAACACTTCACTGACTACTTAGGGGAATTTTGCCAATGTATTGGCGAGGATTGGAGGGTCTTTAGTATCTTATGTGTCTCCTCAAACTTATTGGGAACAATCCCTTCCCCTTCCATACCACTTCCAAGCAACAGCATTTCTTTAATTTATTTTCATATTACTAGACAACTTAGGTATTCATATTTAATATCTGCCTTGAGCTTTAGGTTCTTTGACTCCTAGGTATTAACACTGGGTTGCTTTTATCTCAGCCTACCCTAGCTTTTCAGTCTTAAATTGACAACTTGACCTTGAGTCTTCCTTCTGGTCCCTTCGGATTTGCTGTTGAAATTTGCTGCTATGGCATTTGCACTGTGGCCTCCTCTTGTGGATTTTGGCTTATCTTGTTTATCAGGCCCAGAGCAACTTCCATTGCATTTGTAGGAGTTCCCTGACTCATTCTTTATACATATCTATAACTGAATCTCAGACACCCCACTTTGCTGAAGTTTTACCTGCCCTTCTCACAAAAGAGAAGTGGCAGAGGGATTTCAACAATTTTCAGGTGAATGCGTAATCTCTACTTTACAAGGTTGCTAAAGCATTTTACCAATGTGATTCTCAGAAAGCCAGATTTGAGCTTATGCAAGTTTTAAAGAGTGTCATAAATAGTCAAATGTATTTCCAAACTAGCTTAAGCTGATACTTGATAGATCTAAAGAAGGGGTTATTTGAGAAGGCAAAGGAATTCTAAGTTTTATGATCAATAGTTAATTAATTGGAAATTCTTCACCCAGTTAAGGAATAGCCAAGCCTTACATGTTACCCTAAGCCTTAGAAGTGAATAAATACTTTCTCTAACTGTTCTTTCTGAATGGGATGCTGTTAATAATCAATCTCTTTTGAAATGGCACTTACTTACCTCGCCCCTATGAACTGAGCTTATCTCTAGATGCCTTGAAGTGTTATATATAGACTTCTAATATAAGGGATTAAGAAATTTTGTAGAGATAGAATATAGCAAAAACAGATTGTGTCAAAGGGGGTGAATTCTTTACTTTTGTCAATATTACTCTGTAGAATGCATGAGCTTTGTTTGTAGCACACTTTAATAGAAAAATAGTATCCTTAGAGAATCCACGTACCTACTCTAATTTAGGTTTTCTATCAGCTTTGTGTAGTTAAGTGATATGAATAATTTAGAAGGAGGTTTATTTCTATAACAAATTATGAACCTCTGTCCTAAAAGTTGGTTCTAAAACCTTAGCTGATTCCATTTTATTATTTACTGAGAATGGATTTAGCATATCTCTGTTGGTCATTTGGGAAGGTGCTTAATGAAACAGCATCAACATTTACTTGAGTTTATATTTAGACTCTTGTCATTTATATGCCATTTCTCAAGTAGTTGAACTCAGTTTTTACAAGTGGTCTTTCAGTTTCTGGCCTGGTTTTTAGGTCTGTGCTGATCAGTAGACATATGTTGCTGGTATGCTGCTGTGTGCTGCTACCACAGAATACCACAGACTTGGTAATTTGTAAAGATCAGACATTTATTGACTCATCATTCTGGAGGGTGAGAAGTCCACCACCAAGGTTTTGGCATCTGGGAAGGGCCTGCTTGGAATATCATAACATGGCAGAAGGCATCACAAAGCAGAGGGGCAAAGAAGGCAGAAGAGAGCAAGAGGGGGTGAATCCTTTCCCCAGATAATGTATTAGTCTATTCCTGGGAGCAGAACTCTCATGATGTAAACACCTCTTCGAGGTTTGACCTCCCAATCCTGCCACAATGGCAATTAAATTTCCACATGAGCTTTGGATGGAAAAAACTTCTAAACCATAGCACAAGGCAAATGAAGCATTATGTTGTCTGAGAACAGTGAAACTATAGATGTCAAGTAGGAAGTGTTGGAGGATCTGTTATAATTATTTTTTCTTTGCTGAGAATATAATTAAACTTCACAAAAGTTGAGGATCACTGCCACTAATTTTGGACCCTCAACTCAGAACACATCTAAATAAGACAGAAAAGAAGAAAACCTTATTGTAGACTCTTGTTGACATTTCTGTATTACATTCAGAGTTCCAGCAAAATCTTTAGAGCGTTAATACATCTGTGGGGAATGTCACTTTTTTCAAATAGGAAAGAACAGGAACTCATGTAACATTTCCTTGAGGCCTCCATTCCTTTCCCGATTTTAAAAGAAATTGTATTTTTAAACCACATTTCTCAGTATTGCTATCCAGGTAATATGGGTAGAATTTTTTTGGCAATGTGGGGATGAAGCAGAAATCCTAAAGATTCTTTAAGGTTCGGTGCCTCTATATTCTTATGCATTTTGACAGAGAGTCTACAGGAAGGAGAATGACTTCTTTTGTATGTGGAAGCATCTAATGGCAGCATTAGTGTGGCGCTTGTGACACTAATATTGGAGCTATATATTTAGCTACTCTGTATAGAAAATAGTTGCACTCGAGCAAATCTGTGGAGTTTATTTTGGGAATCTTGAAGATTTCCTAATGTTGATGGGAATTGAGTCTGACTTTAGAAACCTCAGGGTATAAATTGTGCTGATAATTGGTCTGAGTTGAACCTGGAGAAAATGCTGATGTGTTCACTCTAAAGCAGAGTGATTCATCATGTAAACCTTATCATGGCAGCTCTGGCAGAAGAGAGAGAAGTGATGTAGGGAGTGAGAAATTAAAAGTAACTGGAAATGTTGGTTATAACATGCACAAGAAACTTTTAGGTCCTTCAGGAAAAGGTTGCTGGGTAGCCATATTCTTTACCATTTCAATTAATCAGTGTTTTCTGTTCTGTTTACAGAAAATGTCCTTTCTTTCCATGCAACTTGCATGAAATTCTCTTCACCCTCATCCCCATTGTTCTATGCCCATGGGATTATTTTTCAGCTTTTGTGGCTTCTCAGTTAAGTAGCGTTCAGAACCATGGCCAGTCCTGGTTCAGAACTGGCTATTCCAGTTCCTACACAGCAGTAAAGGCAAGTGCTGTAAGATTATGTTTGTGTTGAACATTTTTTTGAGAAAGATAATTGAGATTCTACAGTTTCAAATATTGTAAGGAAGTGTGTGGCACTAATTTGACATGACTATTCTCAATTTAGCAACTAAAAAGCCTTAATTGGCTTGTTTTCCTTATAAATATGATATTAATGCTAATTTTAGAAAATTTAGAACTTGCACATAAAGAAAACAAGGAAAATGAGAATCATCAGTAATTCTTCCACTTAAGGACAATAATTGTTAACATTGAGCTTACATTTAGTTAACATTTAGTTTAGTAACATTTAGTCTGGTGTTTTTTTCTATACATATTATATAAATTAATAAGCTTGTTCTTGCAAGTGCAAGAAACTTATTTATAACTGGAATAAACAAGCAACAAGAAAGAATTTCTTTATTTACTATAGGAAAGATCTGGGTATAGCTGGATTTTTGGGGAAAGTAATTTGATCTGAACAAAAGACTACAAGAAGCTAAACACAGCAACTAGAAGTAATGATTATTTAGATACTTAAGACACTGGGTACCTTGTAATTTTAACAAGGCAGATGTGCCCTGGTGGTTAAATGTGGGTGAATGGATGTGGTTTTATGAATTCCTCTTTTTTGAGTCCTCACTTAGCTTTTCTTCTGGAAATTCTCTGGCATGTGATATGTGTCAAAAGACATAACTTAGGTCTCAATCAGGACAGAACAATGTTCTGAACTCTGTACTTACCCCCAAAATTGCTGTTATCCATTATGTCCATCTAGACTTCTTTGTCTCCTGGTTTTGTTTTCACTACTGTGTTGCTTTGGCATCCCAAGTATTGCCTCCTTGGGAACGTTGGGAGCTGACATCCTTGGCAGAGTATTGAGAGTTTCATGCATGACTCTGATGATGGTGTCTGTGATGTGGTACCCCTTCCAGGTGTTTTTTTTTTGCAGATGGAGGGCATCAACAGAGGGCTGGAGCCAAAAGAATCAATATGTGTGAAACATCTCTTGGGGACCCAGCAAATTCTTGGGACGTTAATTTATTAGGGGGAATGCAGTCTTACGATATGCAGATGGAGCAATTGGGTGATTACTGTTTCTGTGAACCCATTTCTTCTCAAAGCCTCATGAATACCATGCAAACTTGGATTAAGCAAGGAAAATGATATCATGGAAGGTAAAATTTGGAAAAAGTCAAAATGTTTGGTTTCATCATTAGTTTAGTTACTTAGTTTAGGCCACCATTGAGGCTCCTAAAAACCAAATGATTGATTTGAATTTTACTTTTCTCTCTGATAGTCTTGGAATATTGAAATAATATTAATAATATACTTAATATAATTACAATTAATATAATTGGGATAATTAATAAAAGGAGCAGACCAAAAAGGCTGTGGGCCAATAATTTTTTAAACATGGAATTTCATAGACCAAACTTATTTTACTGCTGTACCATCATTGAGACTATACCTTTGAGAATGGCTTAGCAGCATTTTAAAAAGAAAGATACATGTTTACATCACTGACAGAAATCCTAGGTTTAATTTTTTAACCCACTGCTTTGGCAGAAGTTAGGAAAGAACTCCACAGAATAAATTATAGAATACAAGGAGTACTACCTTTATGTTCTAAAGAATTCTAAGTATCTTACAGATATGAACTGAATTTGTGTAACGTTTTTGTAATGTAAACCCCAGGTAAATTATTTTTCTACATTTTTAAGATAAAAGCTATGGTACAGATATTTCTTAAAAATGTCTGAGTAAACTCTAGTTTTTATCACTACTTGCTGGTTGAAATTGAACTTACTCTGCTCCTAAGGTAGTTGGATAACATTATGAAACTCAGGCGCTTAGTGTGCTATTGACTTGCTACAGCTGAATAGTAATATCATGGCATATTAAGAATAATTTGTGATAATTAACAGCTTTTCTTGAGTGGGAGCTTATTAATACATGGATACCTAAATATATTTAAAATTATCTATTTCAATGAATACTATTTGGCTGTTTCAGTTTCTTAGCTAATTTAAAAGAGAAAAAGTAATTGTCTAATTTACTTGTCTATAGCCTGCTAACATGTAAATTGATAGTAATTTTCTGGATTGGTTGGGATAAAGGTATGTTAAGGCATGAACAAAATCTAGGTAACTTGTACACATCTCTCCAAAACTTGGATTCCATTAGAAAAAAGGTTGTTCAATGCAATTAATTTGGTGATACACTTAACACATGGAAATTAGCTCTACTTTAACCTAGTGAAATAGAATAATAGGAGGGTATATTAGGACTCTTGGTTGCAAATGACAGAAAATTTAGCTCAGATTGTTTTGAAACAATTTTGCTTTTAATCTAAATTGTAATTGTCAAGTATGATTGAAACATAACTGACTTCAGGCATGGGTGGTTCTAGGCATTAGAAACCTACATCTGCCTTGCTTCTGAGTTATTACATGTTTAATTTATTCTTAGGTAGACTCTTCCCTTGGGGTTGCATAGCTTTTATTGTCATTTTAGCCTCTCAGCATAATGATTTATTTCTTAGTAGTTCTAGCAAAAGGCTGACATTTATTTACTCTGTTTCGCCTGTATCAGGTAAACTGCCCACTCAAAAATGAATTACTATGGCAAGAAGTTGTGATATTCTCATTGCTCAGACCTGAGTCATAGGGTGTGGATTGAACCAAATGGTTATACAAGTATAAAGATGGTTCTCCAGAAGAAAATGGGGTGCTGTCATTAGAAAAAGAGCTTAAAGGTGGTTACTAACAGATGGCCACTACAGAGTGTGTGTGTCTCTGTGTGTGTGTGTGTGTGTGTATGTGTGTGTTTTAAACATTTATATGTTTATATAACTTTATTCATTTAGTTATTCCCATTTCTTTTATTTATAAAGGTGAAAATGAAGTTTGAGGATTTTATATATACATTTAAGTGTGTTTTTAGAGTGCTACAGTGTGGTCTGGTAATTATTATTAAGAATGCTCTACCTTGTATCTACTTAGCCTTCCTCCGTGCCTCATGCCCCTTCTTCCCTTATTCTTAATATCCTGAAATTGCACTTCCCAAAAAAGCCTTAGCACATAAGCTTTGCCTAAGTTTCTACTTTCTGGGGAAAATGAAATCATTTCCCAAATGGAAAATGGTATCTATCAGACTCACTTAGGGGGCTGTTTCAAATGACAAATATACCACTAGACCGTGACAGTCCTTTGATACATTGTATGCTTCAAGTTTATAAGGATGAGAAAAGGTGTAACACCACGACATTAGACTTAGAAATAGTTGACCCAAGTTTCATCCTAACTCTGCTACTCACTGTATGACATTGAGTAATTTGCTGAACCTCTTTGAGCCTCATTCCCCCATCTGGTCAACAGAGGGTCAGCGTGATAACATGGGTTCTCAGGGAGGACTGCTTAGGGTGCCTGTGCATCATTAGGCAATTTCCATGCATCTCCAAGCCTCAGTGTTCTCATGTGTAAAATGGAGATAGTAATACAATCTACCTAACAGGTTTGTTTTGGGGATTCAATGAGATTGTCATTCATGCGAAGCATATGTAAAGTGCCTTATCTATTACCTCTGAAAAAGAGGAAAAAGCTGCCCCTTTGAAAGACTGTGACTATTAGCTGCCTTCTCCAGGCAGCTGTTGGAGCCATTTGGGTTAGCTCTGGGCACCTGAGCTATTGTAGAGCATGACATAGCTATAAAATGATGTCTTTTTCTAGGGGAAACAAAACTACTGTGATATATTTAATACATAAATTGTGCAAGTTTTAACAACCATGGTATCTACCTACAAACTTTTGTCTCACAATGAAAAACAGAAATGAATACTTAAAATGATAACTATGTAAACCAGTTGAGAATAGCACGTTAATAACTTAAAAATAGTTGTTTCTTTTTATACTTTGGTTTGAAAGCTGAGATTGTGCCAGATTGTGGACTCTGCTAAGAAGAAAATGTGAAATCCAGAAGTCCTCATTTAACTTGTTTAAGGGCATTTATATGTAGACTTGTCACACTCAGTAGGAATTCTTCATTGTGATTTCTATTAAAGCGATTTTTTTGGTAGCCTGCAGGGTGGCCACAGTGGGATGCTTCCTATACCAAAACCAAAAGGGTGCATTCGCAAAGTGCCTTTTGGTGGATAGTGAACCAAATTTCAATTAATTTACTTTCTGACTATTTCATATGCCACTATGATTTTGGTGTCTTCTGAAATCCACTACATTTACTGCCTATATTGTTCGTATAGCAATCTGATCGTGTTTTCCTTTAATTCTTTTAAAAAATGAGATTAACCATTAGAGTGTGGCAGCTAACAAATGGGCTTAGAAACAACACAAACGGGTTTGAAGTCATATCACTTAGTAGTTGTGTTATCTTCAATAGCAAAGACTTGGAATCAATCCAGATGTCCATCAGTGACAGACTGGATTAAGAAAATGTGGCACATATACACCATGGAATACTATGCAGCCATAAAAAAGGATGAGTTTGTATCCTTTGTAGGGACATGGATGCAGCTGGAAACCATCATTCTCAGGAAACTATCGCAAGAACAGAAAACCAAACACCGCATATTCTCACTCATAGGTGGGAACTGAACAATGAGATCACTTGGACTCGGGAAGGGGAACATCATACACTAGGGCCTATTATGGGGAGCGGGGAGTGGGGAGGGATTACATTGGGAGTTATACCTGATGTAAAAGACGAGTTGATGGGTGCTGACGAGTTGATGGGTGCAGCACACCAACATGGCACAAGTATACATATGTAACAAACCTGCACGTTATGCACATGTACCCTAGAACTTAAAGTATAAAAAAAAAAAAAAGTAGTTGTGTTATCTTGAGGAAGTCCCTTACACTCTTCAGATGCATTTTCCCTATTTATAAGAGTAATGTAAGAGAATAATAAAAGTAGCTGTTTCATAGACTTGTGTAAAATTAATGATATAACAAATGGAAAACATTTAACACATTGCCTGGGATAGCGTAACCGTTCAAAAATATTAGTTATTGCTTATTATAGTTTTATCCATAGCATTTCCCCTACTATGTATTATCTTTTCTTCTTTTTATTTTTTATTTTTATGGGTACATAATAGGTATATATATTTATGGGGTACATGAGATATTTTGATACAGGCATACAATGCATAATAATCACATCAGGGCAAATGAGGTGTCCATCACTTCAAGCATTTATTATTTTTGTGTGTTATAACTTCCAATTATACTCTTAGTTATATTAGACTATACAATAAGTTATTATTGATTGTAGTCATTCTGTTGTGCTATCAAATACTAGGCCTTATTTATTCTAACTATATTTTTGTACCCATTACCCATCCTCTACCCCACCTGCTCCTACCAACTACCCTTTTTAGCCTTTGGTAACCATCCTTCTACTCTGAATCTCCGTGAGTTCAATTGTTTTAATGTTTAGTTTCCACGAATAAGTGAGGACGTGCCAAATTTGTCTTTCTGTGCCTGGCTTATTTCACTTAACAAAATGTCCTCCAGTTCCATCCATCTTATTGCAAATGACTGGATCTCATTCTTTTTTCATGGCCGAATAGTACTCCATTGTGTGTATATATCACATTTAAAAATCCATTCATCTGTTGATGCTCACTTAGGTTGTTTCCAAATCTTGATTAATATGAATAATGCTGCAGTAAACATGGGAGTACAGATATCTCTTCAGTATACTGATTTCCTTTCTTTTGAATATATACCTAGCAGTGGGATTGCTGGATCTTATGGTAGTTTTGTTTTTAGTTTTTTTGAGAAACCTCCACGCTGTTCTCCATAGTGGCTATGCATTCCCACCAACAGTGTACGAGGGTTCCCTTTTCTCCACGTCCTTGCCAGCATTCATTATTGCCTGTCTTTTGGATAAAAGCCATTTTAACCGGGTGATATGATCTCATTGTAGTTTTGATTTGCGTTTCTCTGATGATCAGTGATGGTGAGCACTTTTTCATGTTCTTAGTTGTATGTCTTATTTTAAGAAATATCTATTCAGATCTTTTGCGCATTTTAAACTGGATTATTAGATTTTTCCTGTTGAGTTGTTTTTAACTCCCTGTATATTCTGGTTAATTCCTTGTCAGATGGATAGTTTACAAATACTTTCTCCCATTCTTTTGGTTTTCTCTTCACTTTGTTGATTGTTTCCTTTGCTGTGCAGAAGCTTTTTACTTGATATGATCCCATTTCTCTATTTTTGCTTTGGTTGTTTGTGCTTGTGGGGTTTTACTCAAGAAACCTTTGCCCAGTCCAATGTCCTGGAGTTTCCCCAGTGTTTTCTTGTAGTAGTTTTATAGTTTGAGGTCTTAAATTTAAGCCTTTAATCTATTTTGTTTTGATTTTTGTATATAGTGAGAGATAAGAGTCTAGTTTTATTTTTCTGCATATTAATATCCAGTTTTCCCAGCAGCATTTATTAAAGAAACTGTTTTTCCCCAATGTATGTTCTTGGCATCTCTATTAAAAATGAGCTCACTGTAGATGTATGAGTTTGTTTCTGGGTTCTCTATTTATTCTGTTCCATTGGTCTATGTGTCATTTTTATGGCTGTACTCTATTGTTTTGGTTACTATAGTTCTAAACTTTTGGTAATGTGAACACACTACTCCTTAGAAGTATTGTCCAGACTCCAAATTCTGCCCATCATTTCTTCATTTTCATGCCCTCTTGATCCCCTAAAATAATTAAACTTCTTATTTCATGACTGGAAAGGCATTGCACATATTTTTACATTAAAATCCTGGAACTTTAGATTATTTTCTACCAGGGATATTAAGAAATTTCAGGCCAGATGCAGCAGCTCACGCCTGTAATCCCAGCACTTTGGGAGGCCGAGGAGGGGGGATCACAAGGTCAGGAGATTGAGACCATCCTGGCTAACACGGTGAAACCTCGTCTCTACTAAAAGTACAAAAAATTAGCTGGGCATTGTGGCGGGTGCCTGTAGTCCCAGCTACTCAGGAGGCAAAGGCAGGAGAATGGCGTGAACCCGGGAGGTGGAGCATGCAGTCAGTTGAGATAGCGCCACTGCGCTCCAGCCTGGGCGACAGTGCGAGACTCCGTCTCAAAAAGAAAAAAAAAAAAAGAAATTTCAAAGCCATCTTTTCTAATCACAAAGTAAAACATATTCGTTGTACCCTGTATCAGTATGTACTTGTACTCAGTATGTATTTGTACCTTATTTTAATGTTCTGCATACACTTATATTTAGGAGATATTTTTTCTGGTATTGGTTTATGTGCTAATTTACTTATTTATTTAAAGAATGAATTACTTAGTTAATATTTATTTTCCGTACATACATGTAAACTCTGTAAGATCAGAGCTCTTTTTGTCAGAGGCTGAAGATAAAGTCTGTTAAGCCAATTAAGAGCATAGACAGTGCTCAGTAAATATTTGCTGAATGGAATACATGAGTGAATTGTAAACACTAGAATTTATAGAAAAGTGAACATAAGAAAATGTAGAAGCCCTAGAAATAAACCATATAACACTGAAAATGTACCTGTGTATTTAAATATGCCTGTATATACAGAAGCCCTTGCTTTGTACCGTAGTGCATGACTGTAAAAAAAATGACTTTGAAAACTGAAATTATGTAAAGCAATCCTAATAATCAATGAAAACAGTTACTATTGCTCTTTGACCTTTAAAAATTTTTAAATCACTAAAATCTCTCTTATTGTTAGCTATAAAGGTATAGGGAAATGAAAAAAGGTAAAACTAATATTTGTTCAGTACACAGCAATTTAAAACATTAGAAACATTGATATTAAAGTCATTTCATTGTACAGTCTTATCAGGAGTATTTGAATAGTGCTTGCCTTCTTCCTGTTGTACAACTTATGATACGGAACATGTATTTTTTTTCAATGCCTAGACAAACTGCCATGCTTTCTAAATGTGGATCAGCTTACATTTTATCCTGTATGCTTTCCATGTCAAGAAATGTCTCCTAAAATTCCTTGAATGTGAAGTTTTTAGCCAGTATCACTTTCTCTAGGACGTCATCATCCTTTTCATCACAATCACTTTCCTTGTTTATGTTGATTAGTTCACCTTCACTAAGTTCCTCTGACTGCATATACAGAGTCTCTCAATGGTAAATGGCGGCATCATTTACATTCCATGGTTAGCTATGTCTTCTCCATTTACGTTTGATACAAATTTTACTTCCAATAGTATTAATTTTTGTTTCTGTACGTTGCCTTCATTCTTATTGGCCAGTTCCCTCTTTGATTATCCATATTACATGCATTTGTCTTTGGGAGACAAGAAGACATCACATCTACACACTTTGCTGTCTGTGTGTGAACTGAATAACAAACATGCAGTAATCAATCACTGACATATTTTAAAGAAGCACCCCGTGCTTGGTCAGTGATCATTATGCACATATGTTAGTTATGAAGTGATTTATGGACTGAAGAGCTAGCAGCAAAGTTTGTACTTTATGAAATTACTATTAATATACCATGTTAATGGAAATTTGAACTGTATTGTTAGGGACTATGTTATTTAACCTAAATTGTAGTAACTGAAATGCACACATATCAGACTGAGCACAATGAGGGCTGCCTCAATTCCTGGCTTTATTTTATAGAAATACATATTTATTGTTATTGATCATTTAATGTCTATTATTTTTATTTTTAATTTAAGTTTATATAACATACATGTCAAAAAAGGCCAGCTATTTTGACTACATGTTTTATGATTGCATGGTATTTTATTGTATAGTTGTACCATACTTTATTTAACCAATCTTCCTTTTTGGACGTTTAGGATTTTTCTGTTTTCTCAGTTATAAACAATGCTAGAATGATCACTTCTGTCACTAAACCTTTGAGATAACTCTTATTTATTTAGAATGAATGTATTTCTAGTGGAAGAATTGTTGGCTCACAGGATATATACACTATTTAAAAATTATCATGTCCTTCCAGAAATTTTCATGTCCTTCAAGCATCTCCCTTTAGAGAGATGTTTCCCGGCTGGGCGCGGTGGCTCAAGCCTGTAATCCCAGCACTTTGGGAGGCCGAGACGGGCGGATCACGAGGTCAGGAGATCGAGACCATCCTGGCTAACACGGTGAAACCCCGTCTCTACTAAAAAATACAAAAAAATTAGCCGGGCGAGGTGGCGGGCGCCTGTAGTCCCAGCTACTCGGGAGGCTGAGGCAGGAGAATGGCGTGAACCCGGGAGGCGGAGCTTGCAGTGAGCTGAGATCCGACCACTGCACTCCAGCCTGGGCGGCAGAGCCAGACTCCGTCTCAAAAAAAAAAAAAAAAAGAGAGATGTTTCCATTTAGGCTCCTACCAGTAACATAAATCAAGAAGTGCTGGGTGCATGACTCCCAAACCCTTGCCCACGTTGGGATTATCATTTTTTTCATTTTTGCCATTTAATTAAATTTATTTATTTATTTATAGGCAGGGTCTTGCTCTGACACCCAGGCTGGAGTGCAGTGCCATGATCTCGACTCACTGCGACCTCTGTCTCCCAGGTTCAAGTGATTTTCATGGCTCAACCTCTTGAGTAGCTGGGATTACAGGCACACGCCACCGCACCCAGCTAATTCTTTGTATTTTTTTTAGTAGAAATGGGGTTTCACCATGTTGGCGAGGCTGGTCTCAAACGCCTGACCTCAGGTGATCCACCCACCTCGGCCTCCCAAAGTTCTGGGATTACAGGCGTCTGCTCCCCGCCATTTTTTGACATTTTAATAGATGAAACACATTTTATTTTAATGATTAGTTTTGATTTTTAATTAGGTTGAATATTTTTCATGGGTTTATTTGTACTAAATAAATTTTGATCTATGGAATTTTATTCTGTCCTGTATTATAATAGTTTTCAGATGGTAGGGATTTTCTGGTTTTATTGGGTTGTTTGTGTACATATATTTCTACAGATTTATATATGCACACACGTGTGTGTGTCTGTCTATCCATAATAAATATATTTGTGTGTGCTTGAACTGCATTCACATGTATATAACATTGTTGGTTTTATCCAGGGATTTTGAGGAGTATTTGTGGGACTTAAATTTGAAACATAACCATCAATTTCCAACTGCTTTTCTTTCTGTCTGTCTCTTTTCTTCTTCTTCGTCGTTGTCTTCTTCTTTTTTTTTTTTTTTGGAAAGGGAGTAACCCATGACCTGGGGGAAATTCTAGTTAATTTTTCATTACGTGATTTTCAGGAGATAGGGTCAAAAGGAGCTAGTAGGGCATTCAATTATGTGCTTGAGTGTGTTGGAAAATGTCTTTTTTTTTTTCTCCCCCTCAAATGTACAATATTTTACTTGGGCTTGTTTTTCAAGTGCATTGAAGTGTGACTAAACATTTTTGGGTACTACCATTCTGTAAAGAAGAGGGCCCATCTTGTTAAATATTCCTTCATCAACTTTGCAGTTAGCCAGTTATTGGTAGGGAGAAGCCTGCGAGGACATGAGCTTTAGGCATTGGACAGAGGGAGGGTGGGTGGGATTGGGGTGCTTTGTTGCCCCTCCCGCAGCTGTATGAAAAAGTGATTGGTTCAAGCTGGCTTTTGTCTAATAATTTTGGATGAGTCATAAGTGGAGAAGGCGGGGAAGTGAGTGGTTAGACCTCAGCTCATCTGAGGGCTAAAAGTTCTTTGTGACACATCACACGGAATTGGAGTGCTGTCCTTCTGGAGAGTGGTGGAGATACAGTTCAGAACCAAAAGAATAGAGAAGGGCTTTGATTTCTTTTTGGCCTTAGATTGGGGATTTGGGAGGCTCAGCAAGAAAGATGTCCACTGAAAATGTGGAAGGGAAGCCCAGTAACCTTGGGGAGAGAGGAAGAGCCCGGAGCTCCACTTTCCTCAGGGTTGTCCAGCCAATGTTTAACCACAGTATTTTCACTTCTGCAGTCTCTCCTGCTGCAGAACGCATCCGATTCATCTTGGGAGAGGAGGATGACAGCCCAGCTCCCCCTCAGCTCTTCACGGAACTGGATGAGCTGCTGGCCGTGGATGGGCAGGAGATGGAGTGGAAGGAAACAGCCAGGTGAGGCATGGCTGACTGTATGCAGTACTGACCCAGGGAAACAAGGGCAGGGCAAGATGCTGGATCCTGGAGTGCCGTTCTTTAGCCTTAGCACTTTGAGTGGCCAATGGGCATGATGTTGGCTGGGATAAGGAATAAATAATTCTATTTCTTCTTTTCTTTTTTGTTGACATTAATGCAGGGCACCTCTTATTTCACTACTGGGGTATTGTTTCATTGATCCATGTTGCTATAATTTTGGCTTTTATAAGGAATTAGAAATACAGGTCAATTTATATACTATTTAATAGTAAAATATTTTAGAGAGATAATAAACTCAGGTACTCAAAAATGACAGCCAAGAGATATGTTTCCAAGTGTCCATATGCCAAGATCTCTTGTGAGATTTTGTGTGACTTATTACTTATTCCCTGTTAAGAGAGAGGTTTTGGCTAGGTACAGTGGCTTGTGCCTGTAATCACAGAATTTTAGGAGGCTGAGGCAGGTGGACTGCCTGAGCCTCAGGGCTCAAGACCAGCCTGGGCAACATAATGGAACCCCATCTCTACAAACAAACAAACAACAACAACAAAAAAATCAGCCGGGTGTGGTGGTGCATGCCTGTGATCCCAGCTACCCAGGAGGCTGAGGTAGGAGGCTCACTTGAGCCTGTGAGGTCGAGGCTGCAGTGATCTCTGATCACATTACTGCACTTCAGTCTGGGTGACAGATTGAAACTCTACCTCAAAAAAATAAAATGAAATAAAAAAGAGATTATTAAAACAATGAAGAAAGTTGCTCTTATGGTAGTCCCCCCAAGGTTATCCACAGTTTAGCTTTTCATGGTTTCAGTTACTCACTGTACAGTACAGTAAGATATTTTGAGAGAGTCGCCATACTTATATAACTATTATTATAGTATATTGTTATATTCATTCTGTTTTATTATTAATTATTGTTGTTAGTCCCTTACTGTGCCTAATTTATAAATTAAACTTTATTTGGTTTTATATATAGGAAAAAAACATAGTATACATAGGGTTTAGTACTATCCATGCCTTCAGGCATTCACTGGGGATCTTGGAATGTATCCCCTGTGAATAAGGGGACTACTGTATTTCAAGTATAAACCTGCAATCTTTTAACCATCCAGCTGAAAGTAGAAGGTTCATCTGAGTTTGGAGTTTAGAGGCCCGAATTTACTTTGACTCTGTTGCATCTTAGTGACAAGACACTTGGTTTCTTAGAGCTTTGATCTTATTATCAATAAAGAGTGGATAATAATGCCTATTACATATTATATATGTATGGTATATAAAACATAGATTATATGTAAATATAGTCTATAATGTATTTATAATGTCATGTATTTATATACATACATGTATATATGTATATGTATGAAAATGCTTTGTAAATTGTTAAGCATTACACAAATACCTAGGGTTTCATTAATTTCATAACAGAGCTTTTCTTTTACATACAGATTCAGAGATATGAATCCAGGCGAATCTTCTTCTGTGACATAAGGCAATTATGTAATACAAAGACTTTGATTATAATGCAGTTGTTGGTCTCTCATTGTCATCATTATGTGCTGATTCCAATGTATTTCACTTTCACAAACAAGATGATGTTAAGATAAACCTTTTATAGTCTATAATTTAATTCAAATCAATTCAACTCAACCAGTGTTATTTGAATGAATAGTTTGTGTCAGGCACTGTTTTAGGTACCATGAATATAGCAGTGAGCAAATGAGGATCTTACATAGTTCTCTGTATCTTATTAAAAAGTTTGAAGTAAGTTTAATATAATATCTTACAATATGAAAATAAGGAAAACCAAATCATTATCCCAGCTTTGAGTTTAAGAAAAACAAAGCAAAGATAGATGAAAGTCTTCTTCTGTGGTTACAGATGGAAAAAGGATTTATGGCCGCTATTTTTTTCTAGATAGAGTTAGAAAGAAATTCTAGAGTTGAAAGAAAATATTTCTTAAAATCACTTTAATCAATTAGAGCAGATGAGCCGTAAAGGAGCAATAAGCCAATAGCCTTTCCCTTTATGGATGAAGAATTTTTATTTTCTGAGGCATATTTTAAAATTTCTTACATCATACCACTTGTAATCAAGTCTTTATGAAGTTCATTGGATTTTTTGTAGTTTAGTTACTTAGGCTTATGCTTTATAGCTTATGGATTTATTTTTATTTCCACATTTTTTTTTTTTTTTTTTTGAGATGGAGTCTTGCTCATCACCCAGGCTGGAGTCCAGTGGCCTGATCTCGGCTCACTGCAAGCTCCGCCTCCCGGGTTCACGCCATTCTCCTGTCTCAGCCTCCCGAGTAGCTGGGACTACAGGCGCCTGCCAACGCGCCCGGCTAATTTTTTGTATTTTTAGCAGAGACGGGGTTTCACCGTCTTAGCCAGGATGGTCTCCATCTCCTGACCTTGTGATCCGCCCGTCTCGGCCTCCCAAAGTGCTGGGATTACAGGCGTGAGCCACCGCGCCCAGCCTATTTCCACAATTTTAAGTAATGTTGAATGCCTTTAGCCCTTTGGGATTTTTAATACTGAAGAAGCTTCATAAATCAATTTATTTGATAATGGGGGAGAAGTTTTTATTCCTCACCAAGAGTTTCTAGGTAGCTTAGCCTTGCAGAAACATCTACTTTAAAAACATTTAGAACTGATGGAGAATTTCTTATCTTTCATAACTTAAATGATGCTCAGAAAAAAAGTAATTCTGTTTTACTCCTGGCCCCAACAGTAGTATTAAGGAAAGAGACCTAATTTTTAAATATTTTCAGTTTACTCAGTAATTCTCTTTCTAATAGATATCTACAGTGGGTGTGATTGTTTAACCCTTCTGTTTGATAGTTACTTAATATTTTCTTCTTCTAATTAAAGAAGCTTTCATAACACATTTCCACTCCTCATCTCTAATATTTTCTCTTGAAGCTCTTCATTCTTTGCTCTTTCGGGGCTTCTTCCCAGGATACAGCAACTGTTTCTTGTTCCGCTCTCTCAGAACCAATAACGTGTGTAGAAAAAATCCTCTGTAAAGTACAATTTTAGTTCCTAAAACATCCTCCAAAAGAAGGCTTCCAAAGCGAACACTTTTTACTAGTGAATCTATTTCATTCTTTCTTTTCCTTCTTTCTGATAGAAAAATACAGTGTGAGAATTGTCTGGGTGCAGCCTGAAGTGTTGGGAGATTTTGGTCTCGTCTTGGCTTTGCTGCTCTTTAGCTGTTTAACTTTGAGCAAGTCGTGTAGTCTTTCTGAGCTTGAATTTCTTTTTTATCAGATGAAGGTCATATTGGGTTGCATCCTCCCTAACATTATACATATTTCATAGCTCTAAAATTTCATTCCTGTGTGTATACCGCTATACTCAGCTGTGACTCTAAGGGCTACTTTGACTTTCTTATTTTCATCTTGAAGTTCTTTGTGAGTTATTATCATAGAGTATAATTCAGGTATAGCTTTCTGTTTTTCATTTCAGTCAAATGCAGGTCATACTTTATTTTACATAATCCCTGGTCCCAGAAAGGTAGAGAGATTATAGTTCACTGTATACGTAATTCAACATTGAATGATAGAAGCACAGAATTTTCACTTAAGATTTTTAAAGATTAAGATGATTTTGAATACTTTACCATCCTTAAAGATGTTACTTCTTTGGGAGCACATGTGCCATTTTGCTGATGTAGTCCATCCCTAAGACACCCTACTGCTGGAGAGGAAGAGTGTTGGGAGTGTACCGTGTGTCAAGTCCATGCTGTATAACTTCTCTTTATAGGACTTGCCACAATTGCTGTTGATTAATTCATTATGTATGTGATATTATTGTTTTCATATGGCCTCCCTCATTACATTAATTTATCTGCAGACAGAGACTACCATGTCTGTCTTCACTATCATATTTCTAATTCATGGCAGTGTCTGATTCATAATAGGCTCTTAGTGAACATTTGTTTCATGTGTGGTTGGTTGAGAACTGATTGCCTTTGATAAAGCTGTTCTGAATATAATACTTTCTTAGAAATATTAATTGACCAAATTAGGGTTCTGTATAATTCTTCTCTTTCTGACTGATAAACAGCTATGGAATGAATGACCCAAGGTACCCATTGATAAAGCTTTATGCCATTGATAAAGCTTAGAAGAGGACCTATGTTTAAAGTTTCAAACTATTTTATTAATATATTGATAATATATGCATTTATAAAAGCACAGATGTAATTCCTTATTTAATTGGAATCAAATAATCAGAAGGCTAATAGGAGTCTCAAAACTGACATGTCATGTCAATAGACAATTCCATTCTTTTAGTTCTTGAGCCAGAAACTTTGGAGTCTTCCTTGATTTCTATCTTTCTCTACACCCAATATCTGACCAATTGGCAAATTCTATTTTACCCTTAAAGATATTCACATATTCAGAGATCTCACTACATCTCACATTCAGTACTGCTACAACTCTAGTTCATCCCATCATTTCTCACTGAGATTGCTGCAGATGCCTCCTAATTAGTTGATCTCTTTGCACCTGCTCTTACTTCCTTTATGAACTATCTGCCATGATCTCTTTGACCTTGTCTTCCTTTTCATTTCCTCGGCTTCACTCTGCTTGAGCCTCACTGGCCAGTCATGCTAATTTGTCAGGAACTTTGTACTTGTTGTTCCCTCTGTCTGAAATGTTCTCTCTTCCCTGAACCCCCACAGTTATTTGCATGGCTCATTTCCTCATCTCCTTCAGGTCTTCATTCAAATATTACCTGCTTAGTGGTTGTCCTATCTATAATTGAAACCTTCCCTCAATACTTCCTATCCCTCATCTTTCATTATTTTTGTCCTTAGCACCTGTCATCATTTAGCATATTGTATATCTTGTTATTGTCTCTTCCCAATAGAATTAAAGCTCTGTGAGGGCAGAATGTTTCAGTTGTTTTGCCACTATATTCCTAGTGCCTGAAACTATCTGGCACACAGGTCATTCTCAATAAAGACTGGTTAATAGAATCAGTGAATAGAGAAATAGAACTTTTATTCTTAGTTTGCTACTCCACCTAAATTCTTTGGAGAGGCTTGGAGTGAGTATGCTTCTGGAAATATTCAGCTTTTCAGTAACCTTTACTACCTGGGACATACCCTGCTTTCAGAATGTTTTTGCAATAATTTTTGACTTCCATTTGTGATGTCTAGCTTCCAGATATGATAGTTTTTTCTCCCATTAAAAGCACTCAAAGCTACCAGACTAATAAAAGTTTAATGCTTAGAAGTAATTCATTTTATATATGAAGATGTGACATGAATCTTTTTCTGGCCAACTTATAAATTGATAATATTTTGATTTTCTGTGAAAGCCACAATTGATAGCCTATTTTATTCCATAGAGAGCTAACTCTCTGGACTTCTACAGCTCCATGTAGGTTCTATTATAAATCTACACCCCACAGAACTCAATATTATCCTTCTTTCTCTTTTAAGACTCTATACTTTTCAGTTGGCTAATGATTTCTTACATATTTTTGAGATGGCTAATGATTTCCTACACATTATTGAGATGAGGAAATCTGTAGGAAGAGTAGATCTGAAGTTCAGTGTAGGGTATTCTTGTAGGAATATCCAACATTGAGCATCACCATTATTATGGCTGTAGTACCACTTCAGGAATTTCAGGTTGGCCCTGTGGCTGAAAAAAATGAGAATTGTTTCAATTACAGGGGGAGATGTCCCCTTTTAAGTCATGGAAAGCACAGTAGTTATACTATGAACAAGTTTAAGTATTTATATGAAGTTTAAAGTAACACTCAACTCCATCACCATCCCTTTTACATCCTTCACCTGTTCTTGCCTTTCCTAAAAGTTAGAACTTTGAATTTTCAGTGGTTCTTCCAAAATAGAGCACAAGTTGAATGCAGTAAAAAGGGTAGACTTACCAGACCTGAAAAATTGTTTGGAATTGCTGAAGAAGCCTGTGCCTCTATTAAGAATGTCTAGGTGACTAGGTGTCAGCTAATGGGTTCAAAAAAGAAAACTGGTAAAAGAATAATTCATGATCCAAGTTTGATGATGGCCCAAAATCAGGAGAAAGGGAGCTTTTTTCCCCCTTGCCCAAATTCTTTATTCATTTGAGTAGGGATATCTCTGCAAAAATGATTATTAGCTGTCAGTTTATCTTCAGTGAATTTTCAGATGGACAGTGCTGGACTTAACCACTGTTATAAGAATGTTTGTTAAAGATAACTCCCCCAGTGTAATTAAAACTGTGCTGCCAAACTTGGGTATAAAGGAAAGCCATCACAAGTTTCAATAAACACAAGCCAATAAAGGAAAGGGGTATTGATGTTTTATTTCCAACTGGACACCGCAAATGTACATCCACTTGTGTTTCTACTTGGCAGATTTACCTGAGCCACCTCTGAAGTACCTGATTTAAGGGCATGGCCATTAAGCACCAACATGTGCACTTATACTGTGGGTCTGGGCAAAGACTACTCTCTCCCAGTCTACACTGACTTCTCTGTCTTTTCTCTACTGAATTACTTTGGGAAATTCTATTTCAGACCAAGTTCATTTTTCTGTAAGAAAAAGACTAAAGGAATTTAGTCATCTATGTAATCATATATAGTTATGTCTGTGTAGTTGTATACGATAACTTTAATAGTTGATCTAGAATTTTAAGAATTCTCCTTAAAAACCTCATTTTTCCCAGATGTACACTAGCGTTGGCTTCTTTTATGGGTGATAAGGCACTTGTTAGTTAGCAAGAAATTTATCATCATTTCAATAGTTGTATGTAGTTGGAATTTATTTAGTGTAAAGGTCATGTCTGTTTTCCGCTGTACAACTGATATGTTATTAAGTTAGAGGTCTTGTTTTTTTCTTAATTATATTTAATCATATGATTGGAAAGTTACAAAATTCAGTGATTCCCAGTGGGTCTTTTTTTTCTTCAACAAACGAGTGAAATGCCGTTTGTTTGGCAGTCACTGAAAATGTCTTACACTGCAAAGTATTTTATCATTATTCTTCTAAGACCTTGGAATAAATAAACTTCACCTAATAAACCCCTCCTCTAAGGTTAAAACCATTTTGTAATTGCAAGTATTTAAAAAGGCTGCTTCTGAAACAAATTTTTCTGTAACTTGTCAAGTACTGAAACAAAAAGAAAGTGGGAAACTTACTGCAAATATGTAGTTATTCTTAGTTATTATGAAGGGGAGATAGTGGCTTTTAGTATACTCTACAGTAAAAAGTCTGTTTTTATTTATTTATTTTTTAAACATAATTACATGGTTCTAAAGCACCTTTGTAGATTCATTGGCACTTGGATAGGGTGAACTTTGGTACTTTTGCCTTACCCTTTTCTTTAATGGGCTCTGATTTGAATTGAGTATTTTCAGTTTTTTTTTTTTTTTCTAAATCCAAATTTGTCCTTGATATGCGAGGAGGCTAGACAAAGCATGTGCCATTTCTGGAATGAAACTGCCTGAAAATGATCTATTTCAATGGGAAAGCTAGTATCTTATGTCCAAAAGGATTTGTTGGAAGTATAATCAGTTCCTTAAACAATTAGAGCAATACATTTTAAAGGAATTTAATAGGCATTTTTCCAGAGTTCTCCTTATGCTGTAAGCTGTGCTGTAATATGACATCATCACAATGTTCAATATTTACTGAACTTAAAGTAAAATAGATGCTAAACTGAGCTATGAGATAATATTTATCCCTTATAAATATAGATTTTAAGGAACTGGCTAGTTGTGAGAATTTATATTTCCATTCCTTTATGGTTAAATCTTGACCTAAAGAGCTGGTGTAATCCAGAAGGGTGAGTAATACTATTTCATAAATCCACCCTATTTTGGATTTATGTTTTCCAAATGCACTTTTTAAATGTATTCAAAGTCATATTTAAGTCTAACCAAGTTGCCTACAATATAAACTATGGAGAGGAATAAATAAAAGATGGACCACAAAGAACAGCAATGGTTTTGTTTCTTTTTCTTTTTAAATAAAATCTTATTAAACTTACATTATTTGGACAATTGAAGATTGTCTTAGCCTATTCAGGCTGCTATAACAAAATACCATAGACTGGGTAGCTTACAGACAACGAAAATTTAGTTCTTATAGTTCTGGAGGCTGGGAGGTCCAGTATCAAGACACTGTCAGATCCAGTGTCTGGTGAGAGCCTGCCTTCTCACACATGGCACTGTATCATTGTGTCTTTACATGGTGGAAGGGACTAGATAGCTGTCTGGAGACTCTTTTATGAAGACATTAATCCATCTAATCACCTCCCAAAGGGCCCATCTCCTTATACCATTCCCTTGGGGGATAGGATTTCAATATATGAATTTTGTGGGGACATAGACATTCAGACCATAGAGAGCATGATGGCAGAAAAGAACTACTATATATAAGTGAGGCTTAGTTTTTTTTAAGGAATAGATTTGGCAGTACAGGCTGTTGGCAGCTGATAGAAGTGGGGGCTCATTTAGGAAAGATAAGAGGGAAGTAAAGGCCTTGTAAAACACTCCCCTTTACAGGGCTTCTAGCTGCTCCATGTCATTCATCTTGAACTTAAATTCTATGACCAAATATTGTATCCCTCAGAAAATAAGCATACTCTTAGGAATTCAAGAATAGTCAAGGAGTCATTACACTCTTTATAGATGACATAATTCTAGATAACTCTGACTTGCTTTCATATATGATGGTATCTTCCTTTTTCTAGAGTCTTATCTTGAGCAATAAATTATAGTATCATACAAAAATATGATTCATATGCCAATTACCAGCAAACATGGTTAGAGATTCTATGAGCAAGCATGAAAAGATGATATACCTGAAGTTAACCAATGTAACATTCTCCATCAGAAATGGATTAGTCTCAAGATAACTCTAATCACCTTATTACCTTTTACAGTTTTTGTTAAACACATAGAATTATTTGAGTGTGATATAAAATTGTCATTTTTTTCTCCCAGTTCCTTCTATTTCTTGACTGTAACTTGAACCAAAGTGAATACTAATTTAATCACACACACACACACACACACACACACACACACACACAAACACATGAATATTAGAAGTCTTTCATTCTGTTTTGGAATGTGTCACAGCTACTTTTGTAGAAATAAACCAAGTCCAGTCCTGAAGTTTCAGAGCTTCTTTGGTGGTATTGTTGACCTTTTAACTCATGAGGTAAACAGTAAAAATCTCCCTTCCTGCGTTTTTGGGAAGGATACAGGGAGAAGAAGGAGGGTCTTAGAATTGTGGGTAAGGTTGATACAAGGTTACCACTGACATGGGAGTTGCCTGGCTGTGAGAGCCTTCCTGAGAGGAGCATGATGGGAGAAAGTCTTTAGATACAGCTAAAATACTTCTCAAACATATGGGTGCTGGGCTTGATTAAAATTCTAAATTTTCTTTGACATTGTGGGCTGATCACTTGATCTATTTTCACTCCTGGTTCTACTAATGTGTTTTTTTTCCCCTCCTCTGGGGGTGGTACGAGGTCTATAAATAATACCCTATGTAGAGCTTCCTCTGATCTCTGCCCTTTGTTCTCATCTTTAGTGAGTTAGGTGAGTGTTTAGCTTTTTCTAGGAAAACATTTTTCAATCATTAAACCTTTGGGTGAAGAATGTAGAAAAACAATTTTTATTCCATCTTTGTCTCTTTCAATATCTCTCAGAAAGTTGAAAGTGAAAGAAGCCTTTTTGTTAGTATCATGATGAATAGCAAAATGATGATGCTTTCCCATTTTCCTTTAACAGTGTAGGAAGTGTCTGTTTGTGTAATATGTGGGATATAAAGTTTGTCAAATGTGTTTTGCTCTCATTTCCATTAAGATTTTTTATTGCTATATATTGCTAAATTATCAAAATGTCTAGGAGTCTTAGAAAGCAGAAGCTAGAAAAGAGGGTTGTTTCATTGCTAAGGTTAATAGGCAATCTCGTATTATCAGAATAATCTGTTGTTCACCGAGCTTATGTATATTTAAACACATGTGGAACCAGACTTGAAGGGTAAAGCTTTTAAAATCACAATAAGAGGGGAATATGCATCAACTGAGATATGTGTATTAAAGGAAGACACAACAAAACATGTCGGTCTTCCTTAAGCATCAATAAAACAAAATTTTACATTCATCTTGCCACTTCACACATCATGTTTCTTATGTCTGAGATAAATATTGGTTCATCACTGATATTTCACCTTATTTAAACTTGCCTCGTGAAGTCACAACAGAATCCTCACAGTGGTGGCTGTTTTAATGCACTGTAGGCTGTACCCACATGGAGAATTTTGAAATGCATATTTTTCTACCTTATTAAAAAATTTAGTTAAATAATTGGTCTTAAGGATCTCATGGTTACATATAGGCAGATAAAAAGCCAAGGATGCTTTGGCTTCTCTTGCTTTGCTTTTTTCCTCTCTAATTTCAGGGGAAGGAGCAGTCTAGTGCTTCTCTTTGGGTGTATTTATGAAGATTATGTAATTAATGATATAATAAGCTATTAATACTCCACGAAAGGAGACATTTTGGAAGTGCTGGAAGGGGTGAAGATGGAGGGGTTAAGACTGCTATTTCTAGAGGAAGTTAGAACACTTTTAATTGCTCTTCCCTAATCTCATCTTCCTAGGTGGATCAAGTTTGAAGAAAAAGTGGAACAGGGTGGGGAAAGATGGAGCAAGCCCCATGTGGCTACATTGTCCCTTCATAGTTTATTTGAGCTGAGGACATGTATGGAGAAAGGATCCATCATGCTTGATCGGGAGGCTTCTTCTCTCCCACAGTTGGTGGGTAAGTATGCTGTTTGAAGTTTGTATTATTTTTTTCGGCTTTACCTATCCACAAGTCTCCATCCAGGCAGATGACTAGTAGTGTAAGCAGAGTTAAATGTTTTATAACATTTATTCTCTCTTTTTGTATTATAACATTAGTATGATTTATTGCAAGAAAATCTGAAAAATGTACAAATATTAAGAAAATAGTAAACTATCTTCCATGACATCTTCCCCTGGTCATTGCTGGCATTTTGAAATATTTCCTTCTAGCTTTGCTTCTCAATCCTTTCCCTATGCTTTTCAATTTTTTTTTTTTTTGAGACAGTGTCTCACTGTGTCACCCAGGCTGGAGTGCGGTGGCGCAATATCAGCTCACTGCAACCTCCTCCTCCTCCTGGGTTCAAGCAATTCTCCTGCCTCAGCCTCCCGAGTAGCTGGGATTATAGGTGCCTGCCACTTGTACCTTATGTACTTCAGATGCATGAAAAGTGTGGGGCTTCTTTGCAATCTGACTAACAAGCTCTCTGAAAAAGAACCAAGTGTATATACATCAACCAGACATATGCCTCACTTGACAGCTAATCTTTTCTTCCAACACAAATGCTGCGGCATTCATATTATCTATAATATAAAGAAATGGATGTCATAGGTAAGCCTTTTGTCTGCAGCTATGCAAAGAAACGTTGCAGTAACTCTAATATTAGACAAGAAAGTTACACTGGTCACCTTCTGCAGGTCTTTGATCCACATCTTCTTCCCCACAATCCCAGGGCAGGCACACTGCAGACCCCTTGGAAAAGTGCAGTCATCGCTACAGGTCCAGTGCTCACCTGGTTATGGAATTTCCTAGGAATAAGAAGTGGAGCCCCCGCACTTCTTTTTAAGAAAAATGTGATCTTTGGCACACCTAGATCTGAAGTGTAATACGGCAGTTTAGGCCAAGCCACTGATAGAATTTGAAAACAATGGCTCCAGTTTGGAATGCAGTGGTGTGTGCTCAAGGTGTTCAGCATGATGAGTTAGCATTCAATACACAAAGTACTAACTACAAAGGAAGCCAACGCTGCCCTGTACCATGAGGTTCAGTGACTTTGATGGTGGTGATACAAATGATACTTGGCACCAATGTGACCTAACTCAGTCACTTACCTGTAACGTCCTGCTGGATCCACGTCCCACCCAGCCTTTCTCCACATGTAGCTAAAGGGGCTTGACTTTTGCCTACAGTCAGCTCTAACCCAGGAACTAGACTATTTCTCTTCTTATGGATGATTTAAGTCCTGTTTTGCAGATGATGAAACTGAGGTCCAGAGAAGCTTAGAGTGCAAGTCTAAGATCAAAGACTTCTAGAAATCTAGTGTCTGGACTTACAGTCCAATATAACCAAGGATGGGTGAATAAAGAGACTCCATTTATAACATTAATCTTATGCCAATAAGTGAAAGTGAATGTAAATCTGTGCCTATTAAATGAAAAATAACTAAAAAGGAAAAGTACGACTGGACGTGGTGGCTCATGCCTGTAATCCCAGCACTTTGGGAGGCCGAGGTGGGTGGATCATTTGAGGTCAGGAGTTTGAGACCAGCCTGGCCAACATGGTGAAATCCCCACCCCCACTTCTACTAAAAATACAGGTGGAGAAGGGAGAGGACTTATGTGAAGATTCTGGACGGACAGAAATGATTATTTTATACATTTATTCAGCAGTGGTACATGAGCTTCTGCAATGTGCCGAACACTGTTCTAGGCCTTGAAATTAGGGTTTGCAAATCTACCACTTTGTAAATGAGACAAGGTACATGTCAACATAGGTACAAATCTGCATATGTAGTTAGAAAATAATGGAGGAAACAGAGTTTTGTATAGCATTTTCATACTTAACAAGGCAGGTGAAGCTGAAAATGGAAATCTGATATATGAGAAGAGATCTTGGATTATGGTAACCAGGGGGAGTGGAACCCATCTACAAAGACAGAAGCAAACAGAAAGAATGATTTTCTGGGCCATCTGTTCCATTGCCTTTTTTCATTTATTAAAAGCTGCAAGAGAGATTGTTATCCAGAAAAGTATAATGATTGACAAAAATCAATCCAGTTTTTGAGTGAAAATTCTAATTTCTGCATTCTCAGACTTTAAGAACTAACCTGGAGCAAAGATGTCAAAAATTACACAAGTTGAAAATAAGTCCAATGTGCATACATGTAGGGCAAACCGGAGAAGAAAATCATGACTTGGCAGTGTATAGGCAGTCTAGGAGGAGAATAAGGATCACCAGAAAAATTCCCTTATTGAAAAAAAAACAATTTTTTATTTTATTTTATTTTATTTTTTTTACCATAGATGATCATTACTGCCTAAAGTTTCCCCACTTAGGGATTCATGCCACTGTGCTCAGGGTTTGTTCTCTACTAAAATATACCTACTCTATGGGAGGATATCATATATTAATTCCCATGAGATACAGAGTGATGTTGAAGATGGAATGCTGGATTTAATGCTGGGGGATTTTAATTAAAGTCTAGCCCTATTAGCATGTATGACCATGGGCAAGGCCAGTTATTGAACTCTTTCGGAGTCTTCATTCCCTCATCTATAAAAAGAAGATGAAGGTGGACCTTTCAGGGTTGTTATGAGCATTAAATAAGATCATCAGATGTATTTGCTGTCTACTTACATGTCTATCCCATTATAAATAGTTTATCCAGATATTTCTGCATGTCACCTAGCAGAGTGTAGAGAAGTGAGTCAGATGGAGAAACACTCAGTGCCTTCATGAACAGGAGAGAAAATTCCAAACGGTGTGGTAGACAGAGCTGGAAACAGTTGAACAGCATCTCTGCTATGCTTGGAACTGATCAGCAAGCGTGATGAAAGTTAAAAGTTGAATTACACACTTGGATGTTTCTGTAAAACTGTCTTTGGGATCTTCATCACCAGGAAGAGCCATCTTGAGCTTCTGGTCTTCAGCAACTAACTGACCCTTTTCATGTTGTAGAAGAGAGAGTACCACATTATACTGGAACGTCTTTAGCCAGTGGCCAAAGAGAGAAGGTTTTGGTATTTACTACATGTAGGATAGGTTAACCAAGCATTTTGTGGTTTTCCTTCAATTTTTCATTACTTTTTATTATCAGCTGTGAACTTTTTCTCTAACCTCCATGCATTTACTTTAAAAATTGTCATTACATGTTAAAATTTGACACTACTAGGTCACTTTGAGGTATCATCACTCACTAATATGTTTTCTCTGCAGTCCCTGGGGCAAGCAGGCAGAAAGCCAGTGCTGTCATCCCGGAGCTGATAATACAGAAAAACAGTTCAGGGGCAAATAACACATCACAAGTAAAACAAAGAGGAGGAAAAGGGCCAGATTTCCAGAAATGGGGAGAAGAGTGTGTTTGAAAGAGTGTCACTAGCTAAAAAATTCCTAATCCTTTGAAATAATCAAAACCCTACAGAGGGTAAAACATGGAGGAAACAGAGCCCTTATTTCATCTAAATGACAGATGATGGCAGAGTAACTTAAAGTTATAGTCATTATTTGGTTATTTAAAAAATCCTTGTATAGCAGTGGGTGAGGTGGAGTTGTTTTGTCCCAACTCATGCCAATACTTCTGAGTTGAGAATTATGCACAGCTAATTCTCAAGATGCATCTTCCCCCACACCCCAATGTTATATCAACAAATGAGAAGAAAAAGAAATAATAGCAAGCATGATTATATCAAACAAACTATAGCTGTTTTTCATCTTCCTTTGCAGTCCACCTGCTACCCCTCACCAGCCTGCCTCTGAGAGGCGTCTCACCCTGCAGGCTCAAAGACAGTGCCACATCATGTGAGGGTCCTGCACCACGGTGCACGACTGTTTAAGCAGGTGTTACTTCTCACACTTACGTAAAAATTTCAGCCTATTTTTGATTCTTCTCAGGACCTCTGCTTGATTTTTTCGTGAAGAACGTCTTCTGAATGTTAATAGAAAAATTTATCTTTAAAGTGTTATAAAGGATAAAACATCATTTTCACAGGTTATTTTAATAGCTTTATTGTTAGTATCCTCATTGTAATTCTACATTTAAAGAGTGTCATTCACGTATGAAGCCAAGTCTATGGGAATTTTCTTCCCCTCTTAAGTTAAAAAAATTATAAGCCATTTCAGGTATTTTACCATGATGGGAAGTGAATTGGGAAAATGTAGCTCTATTTTTGGAGTCTCATTTTTATATTTAAAGGCATTCCTGAGCTGTGCGTGTTGGCAGATGTATCGGTCCTATTGTTTCTTACTTTTTATACGTTTTACATTTTCAAAATGATAATAACTTTTCTAGTCACAAAACTAATGCGTGTTCATTTTAAAATAACCCGGAAAACTGTTACACGTAAAATTAAAAATAGTCACTAATCTAATCTCTCAGAGCTGTCCTCTCAGCATTTTTTTCTGTATAACTCTGTTTGCACATATATAATTGATTTTACAAAATGGGATCATACTACATCATTTTAGTCTTTTTTTTAAACATAATATAATATGAACCCTTTAATGTCATTAAATAGAAATAAAAGCATTACTATAATGGCTGCAAAATATTCAATAAAGTATTCTTGGGCGTTTAGATTGCCTTCAAGTTTTAATTATAAAGAAAAGTGAACATCTTTATTATATTGTTGTGAAATTATTTCTTTAGTATACATTTCTAATAAAACTGTGAACATAGTACAGAGCTTTTGTACTGCATAGTCAATACCGCAACATTGTCATCAGAAATGGAATTGCCCATTGAATACCTTTCACGTCATGGGGGTTGATTCAACTTTTTAATTTTTATTCCTTTGACAAAAAAACCTCATAATTGATCATATTTGTATGTTTATTTAAATTATCTTAATCTTGAAGTTGAATATTTATGTATGTATTTTTGACCCTTTGTATTTCTTTTAAGAATGTTTGTGATCTTTGTCCATTCTTCTGTCACATGGCCATCATTCTCTTGGTTTGCAAAAGCTCTGCATATATCAATTACTTTTTTTCTCTAGAGCTTAGTTTTTAAATAAAGAAAAATATTGTATGACATGGAGAAAGATCTAAACTTAGAGTCAGAAAACCTGGTTTTATATAGGAGTTTTGCCTCTAATCAGTCCATGTCTGTGGGCAAGTCACTATGGCCCTGTGTTCTCATCTGCGTAGCAAGAGGTTGAACTTCATGCTCCATGAAGTTCCTATCAGCTCTGCTATCATCTAGAGTTGGCACATTCTCTCCCTATTGGTAGCGTCTGTGGGATTTTGAACACTGAAGGCTTAATTTCAGTGTAGCTGTGAAACGTTACTGCCCCCACTTTCCTTTGAATGATTTTGTAGTTTATGCTTAAAGAGATCCCTATAATGTTGGCCGTTTTAATGGAAACTTAATGAAGGGCATAATGCCACAAAGATGTTTTAACCTGTTCTAACTGGTGATTTTCAGGCATTAGTAACAGAGGACCGGCTGTGCATATATAAAGATTGGTTTGAGATTTCAAGGGAGGGCGAGAATAGAGGGAGGCCCTGCCAGGAAGAGTAGATAAGAAACACTTTAGTCTACAACCCTGAAATTAGAGTAGGAGTTTGATAACACTCATAGGAGATATGGTGGGGCAGTTTGTTTGTTTTTCTGGTTCTTCTGTAAAATGGACTTTCCACTTTAAAAGGACTTAAAGGAAAAGTAGAGGGGTTGTGTTTTATAGGCACCTGATTATTTACTGTGGAAGAGAGGTTTAATTGTAATTACAGGATCAATTCTGATAGTTTTACTGAGTGGGGTTTGTGTAGTTTAAAATACTCAGAGCTAAAAGCCACTCTCAAACCAAAACATTTCTATGGGAGAAACTCTTCCTACCTTGCCCAGATTCCTTAGCAAGTGGTCCCATGTTATGTAACATTTATGGCACCTCTGTGAGGCATGTGATGAAAATCCTGGATTCAGCCTCTGCTTGGCTTCCAAATAGCTGACTGTACACTGTGTGAATTGCCAGTTTCTAGCTATAGGTTGTGAGGCCAATTCTGTGAGTGCTTAGAAGATGGACTTTTGAGAAGTTCAGTCATGCCCAAGCAAAACTCCTTGAACATCTGTAACTTCTCTTTACAAAGAAGTGGGAATCCTTGGGAGATGCTGTTATCCTACCAGTACCCGTCAATTTTCTTGCCAGCCTTTTAGAAAAGAATAGTTATTGTTCATTTCTCTACATTTATACACTAATGTTTGCCCAAGAGGAAAATATGAATGTGTGCTAGATGCATCCATGTGCCAGAAAGGGAGCCGTGGGATCCATTACTTTCATTCTGTGCAGAGGACAAAAGTTCTACTTGCATACATCGAGACAGACTCCTACCAATGCATATGTTGCACAGATTCTGTAATGTTTTGTCCTCAGCCCCATTCTGGCTGGAGATAAATGTTGGCCTGTCATGAAGAGGTAGAGTAGAATGCACCAGGCTTCATTTATGCTATACTGCTGACATGCTGACTTGTTAGAAAGAGGGTTTCTTATTTTCGATTGGAATAAGAACTTACCTTCCAGCAGAATGACCTGTGAGCAATTTCTATGAAACACACTCATCTTTCTGGTTAAAATCATATGAAAAACAGAGTAATAGAAACTTTACATTTTTTTTTTGGTAGTAAGACTAAGATATTAAAATTTCATTAAAAATTTCAGTCAGTTTATACTTTAAAATGTCCAATGGAAGTATATTGGAAAGTCTTTAGTTGGATCTGAACAATAAGTCTCCTTTCTTAGAAAAGACTGTAACATAATTTTGTAGTTTAATCTTTCTTTCATTGGATTAACTGGTGTTCAAATGATCTGATATTGAGTATTGTTTTCTTTTACTGTATTCTATTATTAAGTACATATAACATTATAGAAGAATTTGGGAAAACAGATTTTAAAAATCAACAATGTCGTTACTTTAAATTTTCTATACTCTTTTCAAGTTTTTAAATATCATTTCTATTTCTGATATACCTTTGCTATGAGTACATGAACTTTTTGACTCTTCCCCTTTTAATTGAAAAATATAAATTACTGACTTATTATGTTACAGAATAATCTGACTTATGTGAATACACCGTAACTGGGATTGAAAAAACATAAAATGAATAATATTTGTATCTCTGTCATCAATGCCAGTATCTGTGTACCCTGTATTTTTATCTTTTATATAAAATGGGAAGTTGGAAATTTGGAAAACAATATCTTGATGTGAAATTTGAGGATAACATCCATAAAGTTAGAGTAAAAAAATAACTTTGTGGTCTTGTGACTGAGTTTTGTTTTTTGCTTTTGTTTTGCTTTGTTTTTGTATCAGAGATGATCGTTGACCATCAGATTGAGACAGGCCTATTGAAACCTGAACTTAAGGATAAGGTGACCTATACTTTGCTCCGGAAGCACCGGCATCAAACCAAGAAATCCAACCTTCGGTCCCTGGCTGACATTGGGAAGACAGTCTCCAGTGCAAGTAGGATGTTTACCAACCCTGATAATGGTAATGCAGAGGCCAGCTGGCTGCTGCTTTCTCTTACTTGTCTCACTTACCTTTACATCATCTCCTGTCATCTTTGTTTTAACCCTTCTCCATATTTCTTCTTTTCTTGCGTTCATATGCCATAGTCATTTCATGGTGATATTTTTAATCCACTTGGGCAAGTTTTCAGTCTTGCTGGAAAGATTGCCGCAGTTGTTGTAGGCTGCTAATGCTATGGTGACTTGCTTACTCCATATACATCTATTCTGATTGATGGAGGTAGTTCAGTAGTAACTCTGTGATGAAACAATAGAATATTAGAGATGAGTCAGCAAATTTGTAGACTATTGAGTACCTCTGTCAATATGTTTTCAACATGGTGGTTTGCCAGAATTAGGAGGAGAATAGTAAGATATGATAAATGCCTTGAAATCCCCTATCACAAAGTGTTTGCTTGTATGTGAAATGGTCTTCAGTCTATATAAATGATGACTTCATCAAAGTAAGACTCAATATTATTTTTTACCTCTAATGAAACTAATCTGATTTTTGATATATGATAATGATAGGTCCAATAATAATTATTAAAGATGGGATATTAACCCAATTATTTAATGATAAGTAAGACACTGTATCCTATCTGTAGTTTATTGATTTACCAGAGTTTCCTGTAGAATGTCTATCTTTTGTATCATTGCCTTTGTTTCAAATAAATTTCATGATTGGGAGCAATCTGAGAAGGGAGAAGTCAGTTTTCATGAGGTATGGAAAATGAAGGTATGGTGGAAAGGAGCAGTAAGCACTGGGCTGATAGGGTTAGGTCTATCCTCCCATCGCACCCCCAGTCTTTCTTAGTATTAAGAGAGATGAGGCCGGGCACGGTGGCTCATGCCTGTAATCCCAGCCCTTTGGGAGGCCAAGATGGGCGGATCACGAGGTCAGGAGATGGAGACCATCCTGGCTAACACGGTGAAACCCCATCTCTACTAAAAAATTACAAAAAATTAACTGGGTGTGGTGGCACACACCTGTAGTCCCAGCTACTTGGGAGGGTGAGGCCAGAGAATTGCTTGAACCCACGAGGCAGAGGTTGCAGTGAGCCAAGATCATGTCACTGCACTTCAGCCTGGACTACAGAGCGAGACTCCATCTGAGAAAAAAAAAAAAAAAAGAGAGAGGGAGATGAGTAGATAAGGGTGATTCTAATTCACTGCCCTCAGCTGCACTTTCAGAATAACATAAAACCAGTTGACGTGGAAAAAGTTGGAGTAACTGAATTACAACGCAGCCGCTCCATTTCTGGAAATGGGTTTTCTCTTCTTAGTATTAAAGGTAACTGTTGGCTGGAAGAATGCTGCTAGCAGATTTTCTGTGGTATATTTTTTAGGCAAAACTGGTTATGTGCAAATAATTAAAATAAAATACTTTTTATAAAAAATTTACAAAAGAGAATTGAATCTGCAGTATTTCTACTACAATTTGATGGTTCTACTGTTACCTAGAATATTGCTGCTGATGGGAAATGTTTTGGTTTTTGTGTCTCCCCTCACTTTTTTTTGTTGTTTTAATTGTGTTTTTGGGGAAAGGGACTACTTAATGGCTAGAAAGGTATAGAATGAGTAGTTTATTATAACTGATGTCACAAATATTTTATTTAACAATGTATATTTTTGAAATTATGGCAATTAAAGTTGAAGTTACTCTTTTATTTCTTATTTAATAATCCACTTTCTCATGTAAAATGAAATCCCAGTATTTAATTATTTTATCATGGGGTTGGGGGAAGTATAAAGAAGTGAAAAAGTGCATTGTTTTCAAATATTGCTGTATTTTCAAAAAGAAGAGGAATGAATATGGCATGCAGGAGGCTTTCTACCAGTATGGTGAACTTTATTTCCATGGAACTGCAGGCGGATTAGAAATTAGGAACAGATGGATCTTGGCAGCCAGATTCTTGTGCTTTAGGAGAAAGTATTTGGATGAGTTAATATCGCTTGCCATTCAATCTTTCATTCTATCTGTAGATCTGTGTACTTCAGAGAAAAGTTGAAATTGCCTTTGTCATCCACCTTTTCACTTGTGAGATGTTATATATGCTGGGCAGAAAGCAAATAGGAAGGGCAGGCAGTTCTTTTCCAGTTCTTCAGCTGATCAGCTTACACTCTGAAGCATGGAATATGATTAGACCTTTTAAAACATGTTGTTATTGGCCTTAATGCTACCTAACTTCTTTTAAATATCCAGAGGCAAGATTTAGCTTTGAGAGATCTTTTAGCAATGAATTTTGTACGCCTTCAAGGTACATTCTTGTAAATTATCAAATGGCAAATTTTTGGCTTTCTAGAGGTGCTTGTTCTTAACTGGAAAGTTTGCAGAGTTACCTTTATATGTTAGAGTTTAATTACTTAATATCTTTAAAAACTATGAAATGTTCTTAGAATAAATTTCTAAACAAATGTTCTTAGAATAAATTTCCAAATACAATTTCTAATAAACGAATGTTCTTAGTTTAAATTTCTATGTAAAAATTATAGAACTACTGTAGGTAGAATTTATTGCTATAGTTTTAATAGACCACAGTCTTTCAATCTGTTGTAGTTGGAGCTAGATTCTAATATCTCCATGTAAAACTTAGATAAATGTGTATACCTTTGTCTTCTATCATAGGCTATAAAATATACTCAGTGACATTGCCAACTTTAGTTATAGCTAGCAACAATGTAATAAATAACTGAAATTTATAGAGATAACTTCAGAGTTGTGATTTTTTTCATTTCCCGGTGGTGTACTGGAGCGAGCTCTAATCTACTCAGGAGGGCCAGTTGTTATCAGGGATTTGCAAGCTGGTTGTTAAATATAGCTACTATTAAAAATTAAATTATATAAGCATACAATTAAATAATTATATTAAAACAAAGATAATAAATACTGAAAATTTATTATTTTCTGCCTGTTTCACTATATTTTACTGTAGTCTGTGCTCTTAAGGTTATTTGTATCTACTGTGTCTGTATGGTGGCAGAAATGCTGTAAAATAGTGTGCCATTGTGCATCTCTTTCCAGCTCTGCATTCAGTGACTATATCGGTACTTGAAATGGGCCGTTATGGTAGTATTTACCCCATAGAAACCAGCAAATGCTACAAATTAGGGCTTAATTTTTAAATTTTTTTTGGTCATTTGTCTCTAGGCTTAAAGAAGTGATGGAGAAAATGCTAATAACATAGATTACATTTAAAAGTGTAAAGTGTCCATAGCTGTTAAAAGGAATAGCAGAAAAAAGTTGAAGAACATTTTTTTCAGTAATCAAAAACTGGTATCTGATTTAGGAAAAGAATCACCCACAGCATTGACAAATAGATGAAGTCTGACATATTCAATCTTCATTATTTCACTTGTGTCTTACTGGTTAACATACGTAGTAATATTAATCAACAAATGTCACAAATATTTGTTGGATATTTGATGGATGTTGGAACTATACTCATTTGCCAGTTGCGACCATATGTTAGCTACTGATGTAAGAGTTTGACCAAGATCAACTAAAGTATTGTATGAGAATCAACTAACTATATGCAATTTACAATACAGTATTGTATATTTTATTATTATTTATATAAGGTGTGTTACATATTGTTGTAGGACTTTTCCTTAGTTCAGTTAAAGATGGGGTCCTTGTCACCACCATGAAAAATTAGGCTTGCAGACAATTTGAAGAGTGAGAAAAATGGAATTTATTGGGCAAAAAGGAAAAAAAGGGAAGCAGAGACTCTCAGCAGAGCGAGAGTCCTGGTAGCACAGGCTTCTGCCTTGCAGATTGAATCCCATGTACCACCCGGGACGGGGAGGGCCGGGCTTCTGCCCACTGCAAACAGAGCGAACTTCCCAAGGCTCCACCCCAGTGCACACTCCTCCCAGTGCACAGGCCAGTGGGAGTTTCTCCAGGCACCCCTTTATACTTGGTTGTCACAATATCCTTTATATCAGTAAAATTCAACACATACGCATGCACACACACTCACACACTCATATGTAAATATGTTTTTTTCACCTGGAAACTGGTTTTCAAATATTTACTGGCATATCCACTATCAGCACACTACTGTCTTTATTCCTAGCTAAAGACTAACTCTCATCTTTTAGCATCCTGGTATGGCTAGGGGTTCAAGATGATTTTATGTTTTTAAAAAGCAGCAAAAAACATTTTTTATCTGTAATAAATCGGGGGAACAATGAAGCGAGCTTTCAAAATGCTAATTATTGTGAAATTGCTACTTGTCTGAGACGTGTAAATTCTATGGGCATGTCTGCCAGGTACTAAATTTTAGGCAAGTGCTATCATTTCTCAATATATTAATTGAGGCCTTTCTATAATGTTGCATGAAGAAATTAATGAGGTTTTAGGTCATTCTGGTGTTGGATTTTTCTTTACCTACTTTTTATTTCTCACTATTGTTTTAGGTTGAACTATATGAAATTGTAATTTTTGTGGGTAAAATTACGTTGTCAGCAGTTTCATATGATTCTACCTAATGATTTGGTCTGAGATACTTAGCTAATAATTCTGTATTATTTTAGAGCATTATGAAAAAATAATGTTTAAGCCTGGAAATATTGCTTGATAGCATTTTAAAAATAAAGATGTATTTAGTTTGCTTTTCATTAGAAAGCAAAAGTAAATTTTATTCTTAATTGGTATTCATTCAATAAATATTTAGTAAGATGTTTATGACAAGGTTAACAACTGCATTTTAAAAAGTCATGGTTTATAAGATGAGCCATTTTTTAAATGTACCATTTAAATGGATACTTTTTATGTGTGTTGTCTTATCCCAAAGCTTGCAAGAGATGGTTGAGACCTGACTTTAAGGACCCAAACCAGTGAGGAGCCTGAATTTGAGTATTTGCCTTTTACTATCTTTGTAGAAAGTTGGGTAAAGCCATCATTGACCTGTCCCTGATTTTTTCCTGACTTCCTCATTTTTTCTCCCTAGATTACCATAAAGATCAGTTCCTTGCCTTCCAATGTCTGGGAGTATAGATGCCCTTTATTGAGAATTGGCTTTAGTAATCTAATTGGATCTAGACTATAGATTTCATTTTTCCTTAATCTAATTTTATGACCTCACTTTGCATTAGTGAAAAGTTTTTCTTTTTTCAATAAAAACATGGAAAGGTAATTTAGTAGTTGCTTTTGATGTCTGTAAAAGAGAGATAATAAAGAATAAGAAAAAATATATAAAATGTTTCGAGTGGTAATTGGCACATAGTAATCACTCCACAAATGTTAGTAAATTATATACAATATGTTTAAGCACAATTAGGGAAGAAAAATCTTATATTGAGTAGGAGTGGTTTCTGGAATGATACTTGCTCTGTAGCTTACTGTTTGAAAAGAAACTAGCAGATATAGTGCTGATTTATTCCCTCTGCCCTTTGTTAAGTGATACCAATAGTCTTTCATTAGCAATGGGAGGTGACGAAGACCTTTCTCATCATAGCCCTCTTACAGAGTAATTTGTTCCCTTCATTGGTTTTATCTTTTGCTAAATGGGTGTCAGGGGAGTCCTAAATCACACTGGAAATCCAAGACTTGGTAAAGTTGTCCCACCAGGGAGATAAGGAGCTAGAGACAGTGGCAGCTCCAAGGAGAGCGGCTGGTCCCCTAGGCCTCTTGGTGCTTTCCCCATGCCTTCTCCTGGTGCCTGTGGTCTCCTCCATATTTGTAGGCACCCCGGGCCTGCTCCTGCTAGAACTTCTGCATCTTATCTTCAATTTACCACCATTTTCCTCTTTTTTTAATTTAAATATGAGAAATGTAATCCACTTGCTCTCATTATGGGTTGCCACTACTTACTCCTGAATCTGGATTCCTCTGTTTAAGGTTATCTGTCAGGCGGGATGCCACTTCCTAGCTGTCTCCCACATTGCTGGTTTAACATCAGCAATGTGCTGGATATAAACACACACACCTTTAGGTATTTTTGAAAGCATAGTCTATTGCTGTTACCTACAGTAACAGATAGTCATTTGCAATGCAGAACAAACAATGGGAAGAAATCAATTTTGTATGTTAATAGTAATTTTAGGCTCCAGTGAAATATAAGCGATATTAGTTGAGCTCTTGTTGCATTGGATCTGATTTGAGATTAGGCCCATTTTAACCATTTGGTTTGGTATTAGATCCAGCTGCCTTGACACTGGCTTATGTTGGATCTGGCTGGGACCACCACCAGGTCTGGTAGCTTTCTCGTTCCCTTGAGAAATTCTTCGCTTTTTACCTGGACTTTGGATCCCCGCTTGCCCATTTGTCTCAGGATGGGTTTTTCTGCTTTCCAGGCCATCCCCCCAACTGCCCCATACCCTTGAATTCAGACATGGTCCCTTAATCAATGTGTAAGGCAGATATTTCCCTAACTTGCTTCTGAAGCTGGCCATCATGCTTCTCTAGTTCTCAGATAGATCAGTTGACATCTTGCAACTCTCAGGCCCACATCACCTTAAGGTTAGAATCATCTTCCTGCTTGCCTTTCTGCATACGATTAACTCTTTCCTAAAAGCAACAGCATACATCCAACTGTTTTGTTCCGGACTCTCATTTTCTGTTCATTTTCATAGCACAGATGAATGTCCTGACCAGAGCCTAAATCACGATCAAACTCTTTCCCACCTGAGAATAAGTGAGCCAATCTATGGAAAGTTGCTAGCAAAGTGCCTGAATGAAATCCTGTTCCTTAATAACAATAATTATTATGGTTATTGTGATTATGGCATTTCTAATTCATCCATCAGGCACCATTCTTATTTTCTTATTTTCCTTTTCTTTCTCCAGGCAGATGACTGATTTTCCAAATGTATAATGTACAGATCTTTAAATAAACAGCACATTTTTCTCCAAGGGTCATTCCCTCTCAGTATTTGCTAATGTATTCCACTCTTCATAGCAATGAAGAGTCGGGCTTAAGAGATATAACACAAGTGGGTATGTAGTTGTTTGACATTGAAGGCCTACTTTGTAATCTTCTTGAAGACATGGGACCATCATTTCCAGAGGTTTCATTCAATTCTTGAGCTAATGTTTAGTAGCAGTGTGGTTATGAGCAATTTACATAATCTCTTTGAGCTTCAGATTTTATATCTGTAAAATAAGGGTAGTAATGTCTTATTCTGTGCATATAACCAGGAATAAATGAGATACCTTTGTGAAAATTATTAAATAAGCAAAATGTGAGATGCCATTGTGCTTTAGTGCATTCATACTGCTATAACAAAGTACCTTAGATTGGGTAATTTAAAAACCATAGAAATTTACTGCTCACAATTCTGGAGGCTGGCAAGTCCAAGATCAAGGTGCCAGCAGATTTAGCTCCTGGTGAGGGCCCTTTCCTCCTAGATGGTGTGTTCTATGGATCTTAACAAGGTGGAAGGGGCAGACAGATTCCTTTAAGCCTTTCAGGAGAGCATGAATCCCATTCCGGAGGGTAGTGTTGTCTTGACTTAATCACTACAAAGCCTTCACCTTTTAATACTATCGCATTGGAGATTAGGCTTCAACATGAGAATTTTGGGGAGACACAAACATTCAGATCATAGCACACTGTAAGGAACAACTATTATTCAGAAATATTTTAAGGGGAAAATTTAGTGACTTTCAGCTTTAAAATTGAGGACAGAACTTCAATTCACTACCATTATTTTGCATTTTATTATTTTCTGTTTCTCTCCATTTTTTGCCTACTACTTCATTTATATGAAAATATTCTTGGAGTTTTATTTTTAAAATAGTGCTACTTTCATTATCGACTTTGCAGATGCCAAATAATACATAATGAGTTGTCACTCATGGGCTTTCTAGTATTTTTAAATTTAGAGTATAAAGATTGATCATTATGTCTAAGTAATGACAGTTTGAGCTATCAAGAAATAATATGTGTACAGCAAGATGTTACCATGTAATAAACATATTTTTAAATTTTACTAGTTGTCAGTCTGTTTTATACAGTTAGGGTCTGTGAGAGAGTAAAAGAACTGAAATGATTCTCTTTGCCTCTATTCTACCACATGTGAGTACTTTTTTCTTCATTCCCCTTTCCTGGAGAACTCATGTATTTTGAGGACACTGAACTGATTTGCTGCTGTCAACCCTGAGTAAATCTTCTTCCAAGGCTTGGTTTCCTTAATAGAGCCACCCTTACCAAGTTTTTTGTATTCCCAAGCCCCATGTTGCTCTGGGAGCAATAGAAGTGTAGGTGCAGATCTGGGACCACATCCTGCTCCCTGTCAAAGAGATATAGGAGAGGGAAGGACAGGGAAAAGTAAGGAGAGAAGGGTAAGCAAGATAGAGACATAAAATGTGAGCACCACGGGCTCATTTAAAGTAGGGATAAATTAAGATCTTCCAAGAATGACTAAGCATGCCTCATTCTACTCAACTCCTGTATCCATAGAAATACAAAGGATGAAAAGGAGATCTTTCTAGGTTTGTGAACCCAATTTCTTAAAAACCACACTTTGAATTTAAAGTAGGCCAGGATTTCTGTCTTTAGTGTTTTCCAACACTCTTCAAGATGTTGAACAAAGGAAATGTCATTCCATTAATGATGTTAGTAGTAGCAATAATAATAATGCCTCACATTATTTTAGCACCTGCTATGCATTGGGTATTGTTCTTTATGGCAGCTCTAATGTATATATCATTTCAGATGAAAAACCTGAAAGTCTGAAATAACTTGTCTAAGCATAGTAAATGTAGGAACCCAGTGTGCTTAATAATCATATGCTAATTCAACCACAAGAGGATGAGCTTCCTCAACCATAATTTATTTCCCACACATCACCAAGTCGAGGTCTCATATGTAATAATGTGACGATGAAGGGCTCTAGAGGCCATTCTACATCTAAGCAACAAAACACACAAAACATGGCAGACAGTGGAGTGTCTTTATTGGCTTTCCAAATGGAGATTTCTAGGCAACATGTTTCGTGTGTTTAGGTGAAATGCTGGTATACTTTTGGGTTAAATTTCTTGTCTAACTAGCAGTGCAGAATGCATAGGAAGTGTTCGATGACTATTTGAACACATGGCATTGCAATCCCAAAAGAGTCCTAAAACTTCACTATGAATAAAATTTATTTTCTTCTTAATAGGATTGTTTAAAAAAAGCATTTTTCTGGAGTTTTTTTTTTTTTTTTCTCTGTGTGTGTGTTTGTGTGAGGGTATCTATTTGCTTGATTCAAGAAGAGACACCCTCACATGAACAGATTTAGGATTGATGGTTTTGGACAAGTTGATTCTCAAGGGGAACATGGTTCATGTAAAAAAAAATTCCTCACATCTTTTTCTACAGTCTAGATATTGGATACCATCACTCAAAAGCCTTTGGAGCTATATCTTTCCTCATCAGGTTGTGGTAATAGAAACCATTTTCTACCTTCTTTATACCTGAAGTTAGGCAAAAGGATTTAAAAGAGAATATGTAAGGTAACAGCAAGGCTAACCTGTTTATTTTGTAGCTGAAGTGTAACAGAGGTACAATGAAAGCATTATGTAGACAAGGCATACATAATATATTATTACCATGGTATAACTGCAGAAAGTTCTGCTCTGGCTTTGGGAATGACTTCTCAAAATTTGATATCTGGAGTTAATTTATGAAGGGAAAGAAAGCAACATGAAAGAGTTACAGAGTTTGTATCTCCTCCTGCACAGAAGTACGCAGAGGGTCCAACAAATCAAAATGTAGACATTTGCCAATATAAGTAATGGATGCTGTGCAAGTCCCAGCTTTCATGAGGGTATGCTGCCAGATGGCTCCAATCAGGCTTTGCTAAAACACAGGTGCCGAGTCTCTCTGGGCAGTTCCATTTTCATGCCTGTCTTTGGAGCCAGGTTCTTTGCTGGCGAGTGCCAGGCTCCATTCCACTGCCCCCTTGATGGTGAGGCTCTGTCTCAATGGAGGCTGTATATGCAAAGAGAAATTTCTAGCTTTAGTTCCCAACAGTACACTGACAGGTTGAGGGAAGTAGAGGAGAGAGAAGCTGCTGGGGAACGTTAGTTATCAGCATGAGTTTTGGAGAAGCTGCTGACTTCCTGTACTCATGTTAGAGGCAAGCCATGGTATCAGTGATAACATTTGGGTACCTGCATACACATTTAGAAGCTAAAGGAATACGAATTCTCATTCTAAAGAAATTAGAAGCTAAAGGACATGTCTTCTTTTGAAGAAGTTTCCTTTGTATTATCAGTTTCTGTCAGTTCTCACTGATCTGGCATTTCACTGGGTCCTTGCCTGGACCTAGATAAATGTTTACCAGTTGTTTAGCCTAATTCATTTAATTTAGCTAAGTCTGCAGGAATATTGGCTCTTTAAGCGGATCACTTAGTTGTCAAAAGAAATAGGAGGCAAAACTTGGTCAGTATGATAATATACATTTCTAAATGTCTCCCTCTTAACAGAAGCAATTTGAGAACAATCTCAACCCGTTCATTTCTCTTTTTCATTTTTCTTAGTGCAATAAAAACTTGCAAAGAACTTCAATTATGGGAAACAATTAAAAATTCAGATTGCAAAGAGAAGACATCAGATTTGCCTCAAACAGGTGCTGGCACAGATGGCCTGCTCACAAGTCCTGGCTTTATTTACAGCTTTTAAACACAGACAGATAAATTGACAAAAATGTTTCTCGATTTTATAACGTGCTGAATGCCCAAATTTGGCTATAAACTTATATTAGTTTGTAAATGGTTTACTTTAAACTTTGACCTCCCAAGTCATCAGTATTCTTAAAAAGACCATTTGTCTCCCCTGTTGTTTGCACACTTACGTGAATAGATTATCTCCTATTTGCTATTGGTTGGATATGCCTTGTTTACTGCCTTGATCATTTAATGATTGTCTTTATTAAGTCAAATTGCATGTAGTCTGATGGCTAGATATTTCCAACCTCATTGTGATTCCTTAAAGGATAATTATGCTGTCTATATTTTACTAGCCTTGGAGCATGGCATAGGAATAGCAAAATAAATGACATGGATCCCAAATGAAACTATCTTCAGGAAGAAGTTGATGGCGTTGTTTCATCCAGGTGATAAAATGTATCTAGAGGAACAATACTGTATATTTAGCCTGCAGTATTATTTAATCTTTGCTGTGGTCTAAGATTTGGCATAGGTGCACCAAAGGTTAAAATGTTCAAATTAAAGTGAGTATTAAAGGGCACCAGAAAATGAGGACTAACATACATCCTTAAATTGGCTTATATTAAAGTATTAATTTATCCGTACCCCAGTCCCATGTTTCTGAAGGGCTGAAAAACAGAGGAAATTGAGATCCAACTCTGTGTTCATCAAGGAAAGTATTTCGGAAGTGAAAGTATGAAATGTTGCTTTCTGCATTTGTGCATAAGATCCATAGACGTATCTGTTGAGTAGATCATAAGAAAGCTGCTTACTAATATGACATCCTGCACCCTATGCTTTACAAAGCTGTATGTAACTTCCCTCTGTGTGTGCTTATGTGGTTCATAATTATTAACAATCTTGATCTTACATCCTGCGATTACTGTTTATTATGTAAAGCTTTCTTCTTCTGGATATAATTTATGTTTTGTGTATTAGAACTACAGGGTGGATCATCCATTGGTATTTGGGGAACTATAATGATTGAATGTAATTTTTTAGACTTTTTCATTCTTTGCTGGGATTCATTTCATCTAAGGGTGCAGGACATGGGAGGGGGTGTGTGTCTTTGTAATATGTCATTGTTCTCCTTTAACCCGCTTGTGTGATTTGCTTTAGTATTTTCTCTTCTTAATTAATGCTTCCATCCTCATCCTTGCTGTGGCTGCTCATGTGTCCTCCTCCTCCTCCTGTCTTCTGCTTCTGACACTAAAGCCCGCAGCCCGCTTGAGAACTCAGTGCCCTGCCTAGCAACCCGCACCTTGGATGATGACCCCCGAGTGCGGCGCACTCCCAGCGTGGGATGGCTAAGTAAGTCAATGGCTGGGGAAAGGGCAAGGAAGGTGGCGGTGGTCGGGAGAGGGAGGGCAGGAAGATCAGGCTCATGGTTACTGAGTGGAGGGAAACCTCAAGAATGCCTGAAAGTGTAAGATGTAAATATTCCTAAAGTCATAATTGCTGACTTATTTCTTCTACTGTCAAAGAGTACAGTAATAAAGAACTTCCTGGGTGATCTGCTGTCCTGAATCCAAGTTGAGGACCTTGTAAGGCAGTGGAAAGACTGTGAGACTAAGGGGTCGGGCTGGCACTGGCAGCCCTCCCTCCTTGGGACACTTCTCTGAACCTCAGTTTCCTCATGGTGATGCTGAACTTTCTTACTTCAGAGGACTGGGAGGAGGGTCACTGGAGATGAGGTCTCTGAAGGTGGTTTGAAAGCATTCAAATGCTAAGTAAGAGGAAGAGCTTACTAAGTTAATGATGTTAAATACCTCAAATACCTACTACATGCCAGAAAGACAGAATGTGCTATGGACAAGGAGGATAAGAGAGAATCTTTACTTTTTAAAGTAAAAAAGAGGATAAGAGAGAATCTTTACTTTTTATTTATTTATTTATTTATTTTTAATTTTTATTTATTTATTTATTTTTATTATTATACTTTAAGTTCTAGGGTACATGTACATAACGTGCAGCTTTGTTACATATGTATACTTGTGCCATGTTGGTGTGCTGCACCCATCAACTCGTCAGCACCCATCAATTCGTCATTTATATCAGGTATAACTCCCAATGCAATCCCTCCCCCCTCCCCCCTCCCCATGATAGGCCCCGGTTTGTGATGTTCCCCTTCCCGAGTCCAAGTGATCTCATTGTTCAGTTCCCACCTATGAGTGAGAACATGCGGTGCTTGGTTTTCTGTTCTTGTGATAGTTTGCTAAGAATGATGGTTTCCAGCTGCATCCATGTCCCTACAAAGGATGCAAACTCATCCTTTTTTATGGCTGCATAGTATTCCATGGTGTATATGGACCACACATCTACAGCCATCTGATCTTTGACAAACCTGAGAGAAACAAGAAATGGGGAAAGGATTCCCTATTTAATAAATGGTGCTGGGAAAACTGGCTAGCCATAAGTAGAAAGCTGAAACTGGATCCTTTCCTTACTCCTTATACGAAAATTAATTCAAGATGGATTAGAGACTTAAATGTTAGACCTAATACCATAAAAACCCTAGAAGAAAACCTAGGTAGTACCATTCAGGACATAGGCATGGGCAAGGACTTCATGTCTAAAACACCAAAAGCAACGGCAGCAAAAGCCAAAATTGACAAATGGGATATGATTAAACTAAAGAGCTTCTGCACAGCAAAAGAAACTACCATCAGAGTGAACAGGCAACCTACAGAATGGGAGAAAATTTTTGCAATCTACTCATCTGACAAAGGGCTGATATCCAGAACCTACAAAGAACTCAAACAAATTTACAAGAAAAAAACAACCCCATCAAAAAGTGGGCAAAGGATATGAACAGGCATTTCTCAAAAGAAGACATTCATACAGCCAATAGACACATGAAAAAATGCTCATCATCACTGGCCATCAGAGAAATGCAATTCAAAACCACAATGAGATACCATCTCACACCAGTTAGAATGGCAATCATTAAAAAGTCAGGAAACAACAGGTGCTGGAGAGGATGTGGAGAAATAGGAACACTTTTACACTGTTGGTGGGATTGCAAACTAGTTCAACCATTATGGAAAAGAGTATGGCAATTCCTCAAGGATCTAGAACTAGATGTACCATATGACCCAGCCATCCCACTACTGGGAATCTTTACTTTTTAAAGTAAAAAGGAGGATAAGATAGAATCTTTACTTTTTAAAAATTTAGAGCTTGGTAAAGAGACAAGATTTATGTATCTAAAACCAAAAGAGAACATGCACAGGAAGCTACATGCACTTTCCCAAATATTTCTAAATTGATTATATGTGATATAATTCTTTTAAAGTAGCATATTAAGAGATGAATAAGGTGATTCCCTGTCCTTGGGGAGCTTCCATTCTAATGAAGGAGACAGGACATAAATAGATAACAACTGTATAAAATGATAAGTGAAATGAATGAAAACACACACACACACACACACACACACACACACACGATTGTGAGAACATACCCTTGGCCTGGGAGTGGCAGTAATAGAAAAGGCTTTTAGAGCAGGTGTTTTTTGGGCTAAATCTTAAAGGAAAAGTATGAGCTTGATACATCCATAAAGTAGAAATGTAATAATTTTCCTTGAATAATAAAAGTTGCAAATACGAAATACTTTATGTTATGCTATTTAATTTTCTGAAGAATCTTGTGAAGTGGCTATTGTTATTACCCACATTTGACAGATGAAGAAATTATACTTAGAAAGATTAAGTAACTTGCCCAGATCACATAGGTCATGTGTGTAGGGCAGGACTTCAGCTTCATCATATGGTAGTTTCAACTACAATATTATGGGTGATGCCTTATTGAAGTTAAAGTATAGGAAACTTACATGGTCAGATTACCCAAAAGATCTGCTAATCCCACAATGAAACTCTAACACTCCACATGATTCTCTCTGCAAGAATCAAGCATTTCTTCTAATAAATTCTTTTATTACATAATGATGCCTCTTGTGGAAAAAAAATTCAGGTAAGAAGTTTAGGCCTTGGAATATGAAGTCAGGCAGGAATGGGTCTGAATCCTGTATCTACCACTCCTGGCTTCCTGACTTTGGGCAAATTACTCTTTTACTGTAAACCTGGGTGTTTTAACCAATTATAAAACTGAGTTAATCTTACCAACATAGGATTGTTGTGAGAATTAAATTAGAAATATGTAAATATCTAGCGTAGTGCTCTGCACTCAGTTAATCCAGCATTACTGCTGATAGCAAAGTGCTTATAGAAATTGCTCAAGAGTTTCTAGCTGTCTTCATTTTTTTAAGTTTTATTTATTCCTTGTGAGACATCCAGACATTGAAGTATTTTTGTGGATAAAGTGTCAAGGAAATTGACCAAAGTCTTCAGTTTGCGGATGATATGGAAATATGGCAGCTATTTGGAAATCAACTTGAGACCAAACCCTGGACCAATCCTTCTGAGAAACACATTTTAGTAATGAGAGAGGATTCTTCTCATTGTCTCTTTATGTCTCTTCCTAAATGATCTGCTTTGATGTATAATCACCTTCCCCAGGGCTTCTAATACTTACTGTATCCATTCAATAAATGAAATAGACACCTATTGAATAACTAAGGTGTGCAAAGTCATGTTAAATACTGCTGGTTCTACTTACCTATTCAACCTCACTTTTGTCTCTTCTCAATATAAACTCTAATCAGCTTGTCTCTTTTCTTTTGTCCTATATCATGGAGAATCCTACTTCTATGTTTTTGTTGATAAACTCTACCCTTCCAGGAATGCTTTTTTTTCTCTCCCTTTCTTTCTTTCTTTCTTTCTTTCTTTCTTTCTTTCTTTCTTTCTTTCTTTCTTTCTTTCTTTCTTCCTTCCTTCCTTCCTTCCTTCCTTCCTTCCTTCCTTCCTTCCTTCCTTCCTCCTCCTTCTTCCTTCCTTCCTTCCTTCCTTCCTTCTTTCTTTCTTTCTTCTTTCTTTCTTTCTTTCTTTCTTCTTTCTTCTTTCTTCTCTTTCTTCCTTCTTTCCTTCTTTCCTTCTTTCCTTCTTTCCTTCTTTCCTTCTTTCTTTCTTTCTTTCTTTCTTTCTTTCTTTCTTTCTTTCTTTCTTTCTTTTTTTTTACAGAGTCTTGCTCTGTTGTCCAGGCTGGAGTGCAGTGGCGTGATCTGTGATCTCAGCTCACTGCAACCTCTGCCTCCTGAGTTCAAGCGATTCTCCCGCCTCAGCCTCCCGAGTGGCTGGGATTACAGGCGCCCACCACCATGCCCAGCTAATTTTTGTAGTTTTAGTACAGATGGGTTTTCGCCATGTTGGCCAGGCTGTTTTCAAACTCCTGACCTCAGGTGATCCGCCAGTCTTGGCCTCCCAAAGCTCTGGGATTACAGACGTGAACCACCACTCATGGCCCAGGAATGCCTTTTCTAGTATACCTATCCAAAACTATTCAGTAGGACCTGAATGAAGTTCCATCTCCTTTGTAAAACAGTTTTTATAAACACAGAAGATATTTTCAAGTCTTAAAATTCCATAACTGCTATTTTCTGTGCCTTACAATGGAAGATTTACCATATATTGTTTTATATTGTTCTCTGATGTTTCATTGTCTTTATTTTTTCGTTTCAACTGTCTACATTAAAAAAAGCCTTCTTTAGGGGCTGTATCTCATGTGTTTGTGTCCCCTCTGGTGCAGGTACCTGAAACAAGGGTGTTGTACAATACACATTTGTTGACCCTTGATACTCCATCATTTCATTAAAAGCAACCAACAGCCCAGTTTTCACTAGGGCCAATCTTGGTCACCAGAAACCGTTAACCAAAAGTGAATATTGTTTACTTGTAAAAACTATTTCCCCATATTTCTGCATGTCCTGGTCTGATGAATTTGATTATCAGTTTATTCTAATTGTTAATATGGACTTAAAAAACTGTCAGAATATTAGCTAAAAACAAATTTGTGACAAGGTTTTTTAAAGTTTATCTTTAAATATTTTAGCAAGATATTTTCAGGCCTAATGTAACTAGAAGTTACTAACTACCTTTAGAAAGCTTCATTTAAAGTTGCTTTTAGGGAGTAAGCTCTCATCATTTTTACCTTGTGTGCTTCTTATCTTCGTTGTCACCTGAGGCAGATGTGATCCTAGAACTCTCATCCATTTCAAATGCTGCCAAGGTATTGAATTAGAATTTGGAACAAAATCAAAAATGATTTCCTCTTACAGATCTCACCGGCAGGTCTGAAACCAGCCTGGGCCAGGGAAAACAAAAGAGAAGCTACTTTTCAGGACGAGTTAAGACCCACCTAAATGCTTTGCCATTATTAGAGCATAAGAACATACCCTATCTTGCTAGGTCCAGAATGGCTTTTCACTCTGAGTGCTTATCTGTGAATTCAGTTTGACATCTAGCAGCCAGCATCATCTGAGCCCTTAGAAAACACTTGTGTCCTTTTGCATTTACTGGCAGTCAAAATCAGCTGCTTCAGACTCTCAGGTCTGAACTTAAAAGAAAAAAAGGAGGTTCAGAGTTTTTTCTATCGTCTTATGCACACTCCGGGCATCTGCCTTCACCTTGCTTTGTATTATATATGTCTAGTTTGTCCATCTACTGGGCAGGGACCTGGTCCAGTTCAATGTTTTGCTTTGCAGGTATTTACCCAGTGTTTAATGTTACTATAATCATCCCAAGTATTAGTAGCTGCAATACTGTTTTCTTTGTTTTTTTATTTAATGAAACCACAGTGGTCTGACTATAGATTCTTGTTTCATCCTACAATCAGGCTACACAGTTAACGTTATAATTTAAAGAACTGAATTGTAAGTGGATATTTTTTGCTTTTAAAATTTTTTTCTTTGAGCATTTCTAGAATTAAATCAAAATCTTTTAACTTTTGGAGAGTTTACTGACTAAATTAAATTTACATAATTTTTCTCTGGCTCTCGGGTCTTCGTAAAGTTTTACTTCCTTAGGAAATTGGTGAACCCAGAGAGTTCACTTTAACAAGTTCAATTAAACAGCTATTCACCAAGCTACTTCTCTTCTAGTTATATGGTCCAATCAGAGAGAAGGAGATGAGGGAAACTCACAGATAACAGTCATTTGAGAGAAGCTATAGTAAGTGTCACCAGGAGGGTAGGGGGCAGACTGGTTTGTCTATAGTGTGTACAACAGTAGCATGTATTAAATTCTCGGCAAATACTAATTAGAAGAATGAATGGTGGGGTATAAACAGAGAATTGGGAAAAGAATTCCTGGGAGAGACAGACTTTTCAGTGGACCTTAAAGGATGGGTTATATTTCCATAAATGGAGATTGTAGTAAGAGCAGGGTGGGACATTGAAAGATCATGCTAGGCTAGAGAAAAGTATAAAAGCAACCGTGTTGTTGAGAAAGTATAAATAAGAGTTTGTATGAGGTAGAGTGAGTTGATACATTAAATTAGCAGAAAGGGCATGCGAAAAAGATGTGTGGAGCTAGGGTGGCAAAATAATTGGGCCATTTTGTGGAAAGTCTATGAAAGTTTTTAGTAGGGAGATTGCATGGTTAGAACTTTATATTAGGGAAATTAACCTGTCAATCATTCTTTGAGTGGGAGACAGTTAGGAGATGATTTCAGTAGACCAGTGCCGGAAAAAGGATTTAAGCTAGGATTGCGACTGTGGAAGTGGAAAGGAGGGGATAATGCAATAAATGTTATAGGAATGGCATTGTCTGGACCTAATAACTGACTGAATGTTAGGGGAGGAAGAGAAAGGAGTCCGTCCACAGGATACCTCAGGAGCTAGCAACCAGGAAGATGATAGGAAACCATTCATGGACACAGGTGCTGGGTTTACAGAAGCATGACAGTTAAGATTTCTGCTCCCATCATACGTGTTGTGACCATCTTTGAAGGTATATTTCACTTGCAGATTTTTCGGTTACCTATCACGGGCCAAGACTCTTCTAGATTCGTACTTGGTCATCACACTCTTAGCTTGGTGTTTTTTTCTCCTAAACTTTCTTCTGAGGTGGAGAGCAACCACCACATCATGACTCTCTTTCTTGCTCAGTTAATTTTGAGCATTTTCATCATAATTCCAAGCATCTCATTTTCCATCCCTCTGTTTTTTTCAGATGCAGACTTGTTTTTGAATGGAAATATTATTTGGGTCACTTATTGTGCCATTTCCACATATATTTTTGGCCTTTAAAATCTAAAGCAATTCCAAGTACAAATTTTTTTTTTTGAGATGCAGTCTTGCTCTGTCTCCCAGGCTGGAGTGCAGTGGCCGGATCTCAGCTCACTGCAAGCTCCGCCTCCCGGGTTCCCGCCATTCTCCTGCCTCAGCCTCCCGAGCAGCTGGGACTACAGGCGCCCGCCACCTCGCCCAGCTAGTTTTTTGTATTTTTTAGTACAGACAGGGTTTCACTGTGTTAGCCAGGATGGTCTCGATCTCCTGACCTCGTGATCCGCCCGTCTCGGCCTCCCAAAGTGCTGGAATTACAGGCTTGAGCCACCGCGCCCAGCCAATTCCAAGTACAACTTTAAAAATTCCTTCACTGTAGCTTTTCCTAGTCATAATTTTCAAAAAATTGTAAGAAATAAAATCTTTCAGCAACCTGATATCTATCTTCAGACTTTTTAGTTAATGTAAGACATTCAGAAAACGTATGTGGTATGCAAGAATGAGTTACAACATTCTTAAGATACAGGCAGTTCTAGCCACTTTTTAATAAAGGAATTAGTTACTGTTTATCCTGAGCTTGTGAAAAACATCATAAATTATTTCCTTGATATCTAATATTACATTTACAATGGACTAAAATATATGCTGACTTTAGACAACTATAAATAGAGAAAATCAAGATGAGAGAATAAAAACGTAGAAATTCTGTTGTATTTCAGAGTACTGGGGACTTGGAGGAGATTTCAAGAGGCACAGATTTGGAAAAACGTTGGCAGTCTGCTAAAATTGTAAAACAGTTTTTTTTTTTCCTAATAAGATTTTGGGATTTGTGAGGATTCAGACTTGTGCTTGACAAAGTGGTGATATGTGTGATATATTTATAATCAAACTCACCTGCTTATCACCAAAGCTGTCTCTTTTCCAGGCCTCCCTGATCCTTACTATCTTTCCCTTCTTTCAGACTTGGAACCTTAGCGTCGACTTTGATTATGCACTCTTCTTCCCTTCTACCTCCAGTGAACCACTAGACCTGTTAAATGTTACCTCTAATTGTTACTTGTCTCAGTCTGCTTTCTCATCTGACTGTACTTGCTTTTGTTCACGTCCTTATTTCCTTTTGCGTAGTCTGATCCAGTAGCTTGTTAGCTGGAGTCAGTGGTTACAGTTGGGCATATGCAAATGCATCTTACACTTTGTGTTCCAGTTGATCTTGTCATACCTGGCTGATAAGTTACCTCCTCATGTGGAAGTGTTCAGTGGCACCTGAGAGGATCTCAGATAACCTCCAAACCCTCGAGTCTGGCATTCAATGCCCAACCCATAGTGAACTAAAGTTGATTAAGTAATGTTTCACACATCTGTATATCCTTTTATCTATACTGCATTTCAGCAGTGACTTCCCATTACTTGAATTTGCTGGACACTTAGTGCTTTTATCCTGAATGATTTTTCCACTTGGAATATTTCCTTCCTCCTGAAACTTTCTGTTAAAATCTTGACCATCCTTCAAGGCCCACATTCTCCTTGAAGGCTTCTTAACTTGAGGTGCTCTTTACGGACCTTGAACTCTGAACCTTTTCTGAGACTCCTCACATGACATTTATCTCATTCTACTTTGCACTATAAAGGGAATAAGACATGTACTCATAAAGTACATGTCTTATTCCCTTTATAAGCTATCAATTTCTTAAGGGCAGGAACATATCTGATTCATTTAGGTATCCTTTATTGCGGGGATTGACAAACTGTGGCCTATGTACCAAATCCAGCTTGCCACCTGGTTTTGTAAATAAAGTTTTGTTGGAATAAAGCCATACTTATTAGTTTATATTGTTGTCTATAGCTGCTTTCATGCTACAATGGTGGAGTCATGTAGTTGTGGCAGAGATCATGTAGCCTTCGAAACCTGAAATATTTACTACCTGCCATTAAAACATTTTCTGACCCTTATGGTCCTGGTTCTCAAAGTGGGAACTAAAGAGACCTAAGTGTCCCTGAGACCCTTTCAAAGGGATTGAAAGGTCCTAGGATTTTCATCATGTAATTCAGCCAAAACTATATATATATATATATATATATATATATTTTTTTTTTTTTTTCTTTCTGAGATGGAGTCTCGCTCTGTCGCCCAGGCTGGAGTGCAGTGGCGTGATCTCGGCTCACTGCAATGCAAGCTCTGCCTCCTGGGTTGACAGCATTCTCCTGCCTCAGCTTCCTGAGTAGCTGGGACTTCGGACACCCGCCACCATGCCTGGCTAACTAATTTTTTTGTATTTTTAGTAGAGACGGAGTTTCACTGTGTTAGCCAGGATGGTCTTGATCTCCTGACCTCATGATCCACCCACCTTGGCTTCCCAAAGTGCTAGGATTACAGGTGTGAGCCATTGCACCTGGCCTCCTAAAATATATTTTAACAGGTTGAACACAGAAGCAGACAAGAAAATCCAATTTTATTCATTTAGTCATATATATATGTCTAATATATATGTTTAATATATATATATTTAAATTTATTTATTTATTTATTATTGAGATGGAGTCTCACTCTGTCGCCCAGGCTGGAGTGCAGTGGCGTGATCTTGCCTCATTGCAACCTCCATTTCCTGGGTTCAAGCGATTCTCCTGCCTCATTCTCCCAAGTAGCTGGGATAACTGGGACTACATATGTGCACCACCATGCCTGGCTAATTTTTGTGGTTTTAGTAGAGATGGGGTTTTGCCATGTTGCCGAGACTGGTCTCAAACTCCTGGCCTCAAGTTATCCACCTGCCTTGGCCTCCCAAAGTGCTGGGATTACAGGTGTGAGCACCTCACCTGGCCTCATTTAGTCGTATATTAAAGAGATTTGTGAAAATGTGAAACAATGCCTTTCTTTTTATGAAATTTTTTGTTTCTGAAAGTATGGTTGTTTTTCATAAGATATACAACTTATGTTAACACACAATGGTTTATTGTTAAAGTGAATTAATGAATAAATACTTAAAAATTTTTAGTTGTAATTCCTAATGTAATACATATTGATAGATATGACCCAAATAAACAGACCCTCTTAATATTTAATTGTGTAAAGGTGTTCTGAGACCAAAAAGTTTGATAACTGCTACTTTTTTGTGTCTGGCAGAATGCTTTATACATAGTAAATCAATATATGCTGAATGAATGAATGAACAATCGAACTAGATGGTTCAAATGAGGAATTAAATAAAGTGTAATGGTAATAATTGAAAGTATTGAAAGGGAAGGTTAAGAGTCATTGAGAAATGATATCTACTAGGTGTTTGTGACTGTGATTCCCCTTTGTTCTCCCAGAAAACACTGATGAGGGATAGTGGAGTAGGAATGGTTTTGTTGGGGTGAGAGGAAGATCAGGTCTTCCTGACTTTCTGTCTTTGCTGCTTTCATGACAACTAGTAATCATGAAGAATGGGCTAGATTTTGCTATAGTGTCAGCTAGCCCCAAACATCTGTGTTGCCTAACAACACAGACGTTTCTTTCTTACTCATGCTGCTATATGTGTAATGTGGATCTTCACGGGTGTCTGCTCATCATTGTTAGTTAGCATCAGGCTGATAGAAGCCTTCTCTCATCTGTGCTTCCACAGTCATTGTAGCAGTAAACAAGGGTCATGGTGGCTCACAGGCTGCCTTGTAAAGTTCTGCCCAGAAATAATACATCGTGTTTGTGTATATTTCATTTGACATAGTGAGTTGTGTGTTGTATTAGTCCATTTTCATGCTGCTGATAAAGACATACCTGAAACTGGGAAGAAGAAGTGGTTTAATTAGACTTACAGTTTCATGTGGCGGGGAAGGCCTCAGAATCATGGCGGGAGGTGAAAGGCGCTTCTTACATGGTAAGAGAAAATGAGGAAGAAGCAAAAGCAGAAACCCCTGATAAACCCGTCAGATCTCATGAGACTTATTCACTATCAGGAGAATAGCACAGGAGAGAGGGGCCCCCATGATTCAGTTACCTCCCCTTGGGTACCTCCCACAACGCAGGGAATTCTGGGAGATACAATTCAAGTTGAGATTTGGGTGGGGACACAGCCAAACCATACCATGTGTCCACACCTAACTTTGAAGAATGATTATGCTACCATGTGCCCAGAAGGTGGAGATTCAGAAATGTTTGGTGGACAGCACTAATGACTACCACCCAGTCACAATGGGAATTATAACTTGACTTTGGAATGTGCTCCTCTTGGCAAGGCTGAGAGCAATGTGAAGTTTGGAAGGCCACTGTGCAGAAAATCTCTTTCTGCATACTCTCATAATGGAGGATGAGGGCTTTTCTCATAATGAGGGAGGGTTGCCAGTTCAAAGTCTGCTGAAGGACTGGTGAGAGTATGGTTTTACAGGAGACTTCTGAAGTAGACTACATTAATTTGAAACTGATAGACAGTCTTTCTTGCAAATATACAGTAAAGCACTCTTATTAGACCAAACAATGTCTGGATTTAATGATTGGAGACAACTCAAGCTCTAAATACTTGAATTCGTTTGTCTGTGCACATGTGAGTGAGAGAGACAAAAGGAAAAGGAAATGCAATATTCCAGCTACAGATATCAATTTCAAAGTTAATAATGAAATTTCTTTTTGGCAGCAAACTGTAGAATTTTACTTTGATGAAAATTGCTGGCAAAATCTTCAGAAACAAGGCTTTTCTTTCCATGGTAAGCTGAATGTTTATTGTGTTTAGACTTGTCCTGGTAATTCAGATCTCAGTTCTACTCCTCTTAATGCATGCTCCACCTCAATAGATCCTCATTCACCCCCTTGTCAGGCCAAAAAGTCCCTGTCATCTTAGACTCCTTCTTGCCCTTCACCCTCTATATTCTTAAGTAACCATACTCTTTGCAATATTACTTCTGATTTATTCCCACCCATCCCTGACTATTCCAACTGCCCTAATTCAGGTTTTTATCATCATCTCTTGTAGGACCACTTGAATATCCTTGTTTTCCACACCTTCACTCTGACTTCTTAAAATTCATCTTTCACAAGTGCCAGAAGGACCTAAGTTATGAACGCAACACATCCCTGTGCTCAGAAACCTTTAGTGATGACTCTCTATCATTTTTAAACTCAAGCTCATGTTCCCTAGCCTGGCTACTACTTATAATGTCAAGCCTGTGTTCTCTAGCCTGTGGAATGCTTTTTGACTTGGTCTTTGCCTAACCCCCTAATCATCTCTTGCTATTCTCACTCTTGTACTACAAGCTCTTGTAATTTAGATTTTTATATACTTAGATTCCATGCCTTGCAATCTCTCTATCACTTATTCATGCTGTTCCAATTGCCCGCACTTGATGTGACTAAATTTAACCTATCCTTAAAGCTCTTATGTCCCCCAGGAGACTTTTTTCATATCTCTCATTATCTTCTCCTCCTCCTATCCCACTGTAGTAACTCTCCCTTATTTATGCTCTCATAACCCAAACCCCCTTTCCCCATTGACTTATCATTATACAATAGTACAAATATGTTTCCTTCATCACTGGCAAAGTATCTAAAGAGCTTGAGCACAACCCATTCATTTTTATATTCCTGGTGCCAAACATAATGTCACACGCTTAGTAGATGTTCAGTAAACGTTGGACTTGACAGATTCATCCACCTGTTTCTTACCATGTTTAAATTATTTGCTAACCATGCAGTGTCAGTCACACTTGTATCTCTTTTGTTTCCACTCAATTGGTATGGAGAGGATTTGTTCTGATCATCTTTAAGAACTTAGTAAATTGGAAAACAAACAAAAGTGGAAATAGAATATGTAGTATCTACTTAATCAGAATGTGTAATATCCATTAGCCCAAGACAAACATTCTGAACAATAAGGTAGTTCCATTTTTGTTTTTGACTATTGGACAAAACAGAGTTTAGAGGGAATGATGAAGAATTTCTCAAATTCATCTAGATTTATTTGTATGAATTTATTTTCTTTTTTCTGGTGGTGGTGATGGTGGTTTGTGGAGCTGTTACTGGGCCACAAATTGTGATTCCTCTTGCATAGATTGGGGCTTTTTTGAAGAAACTGATTTATTCCTCATCCAGGGTCTAACATAGGGCCTGACACACAGGTGCTTCATAAATATTTGTTGATTAAATGGACACATAACCTGAAAGGGAGAGAAAAGATGAGGTAACAAACCTAGAGCAGGAATGATTCTTCTAAATTGATCAGATTGTAGTCTTTCTATCACCCAAAAAAAACTGACCAGACTCAGTGACATGAGGGAAGCTCTGCTGCTTTTCTGTGGCTGCTGATAGTAGTAGAATTTGAGAATTAGATTCTTGGTCAGGGCCTTCATTTCTTACTGACTAGATCATTCTATCCATGACTGATATATCACAACCAGGTCAACTATGACTACTCCAGCTATCATTTATTAAACCCGTTCCCAGGCCGGGCGCGGTGGCTCAAGCCTGTAATCACAGCACTTTGGGAGGCCGAGACGGGCGGATCACGAGGTCAGGAGATCGAGACCATCCTGGCTAACACGGTGAAACCCCGTCTCTACTAAAAAAAATACAAAAAACTAGCCGGGCGAGGTGGCGGGCGCCTGTAGTCCCAGCTACTCTGGAGGCTGAGGCAGGAGAATGGCGTAAAACCCGGGAGGCGGAGCTTGCAGTGAGCTGAGATCCGGCCACTGCACTCCAGCCCGGACGAAAGAGCAAGACTCCGTCTCAAAAAAAAAAAAAAAAAAAAAAACCCGTTCCCAAAAACATTTATCTGAAGTAAGCATCACTCACTCCTTATTACAGATGAAGGAGCTGAGGCTCAGTGAAGTTAAGTATTTATGGTAGTCATTAGGGCTATTCACCAATATTCCAGGTCTGTCTCTTTCTGGGCACGTATGAGGACCCTACTTCTTCAACTCACTTGAAGTTAGATGTGAGCTCATGACTTCCTTTGGCCAAGGAAATGTGGGCAGGAGTGATGGAGGTCATTTCCCAGGAAAGCTTTAAGAGAATGGCTGCTCCATGCATCTGGGTCCTGGCCTGAGGACACAAATGCAGAACCAACCCCCAGCCAATCCACAGTGGTTATTTATCATGAGTAGGAAATAAATCACTGGTGTTTTAAGCCATGAGAGTCAAAGATTGTTCTCAGGTAGTTAGGGGGAACAGGGTTTGAACTTGGGTATGTAGACTCCAGATGGCACATTTCCTTGCTATTCCTCCCTCTGCTTCTTGTTCTCCCTACTCTCAGGTTTCCTTACTTCCAGCCACAGATGCTGCTCTTGTCTGCTAATAAGTGTAGACACTGATGACTCAGTATTTTACTGTTTCAAGTCAGAAAATGAAATGCCTGGTGTTTCTCAATGAAGGGCAACAAGCCGGCATTCTGAAGTGTAATTTTCTGCAGTGGTTCTGTTTTCTGAGACCCATTCTTATCAACCCCAGGAAACAGCTGGAGCACACTTACTATTATGGGCTGTGATCAGCTTTTGCCTCAGAAAGAGCCATTCACTGTGATGCAAGCAGTAACCATGGTTACAAATCGAAGTGCAGTCTTACTAGGTGAATGTAGCAGAGATGCAGCATCCTTTTTGAGGACGAACAGGATCAATTCAATTATTTCCTAAATGTCTTGCTTTAAAAATCGATTATTCTAGCACACATTTAAGCTGGGGTTTTCATTTTGGGAATTGCTGTAGGTTTCAAGGTTGAATTATTTCTCCGTTTTACTGAGAGCATCTTTGAATTTTTTGTCTGGGTTTCTAGGGAAGTGTCTAGAGCTTGTAAGAAAGTGGTACTTCCTCTTACCCAGTGAGTGGCTCAGGTTGTATTTGTTATTATTATAATAATGACCAACAGAGTTGTGACTGTTGTCTTCAGTAACAGTGATTATCATAACTTCAGATTGGGAAGATTCCTTCTCCCTTTAGTGGCGATAATTTTATATCCAGTTATAGGGGTAGAGTTTTGGGGAGTATCCTAATTCATTCAGATCATCAATTCATTCATTCATTTAAATATTTTTGAGTACTATTGTTTGCTCACTACTCAGCTAGGTGCTGGGAATTTACAATGATTAAGGCAGACACAGTCCCTATCTTAGAGAGCTACCAGTTAGGCCTTTTTTTTGAGACTCGTCTTGCTGTGTCACTCGTCAGGCTGGAGTGCAGTGTTGTGATCTTGGCTCACTAAACTGTTTTTGTTTGTTTGTTTGTTTTACCAAGGAACAAGTGATGTTTATGATAACTGGACTAGTTAACTGGATGAAGCTGAGGTTATCGTGAACAGAGTGAGAAGTGCTTGTAGAGAAAGTGGTTCACATCTGAAGGAGGAGAATGAGAATGTAGAGACCATCGAGGGGGTGGTTAGATAGTGAGAGATCTAGACATGGCCATAGGAGTGTTGATTAAAGGAACTGGAGAAAAGGCAGCTTAATTAGTTCATGAGAACTCACTCAGCACAAATATAAAGAGGAAAGTAGACTTTGCTTTGCTGCTTCAGAGAATATACTAGGCCCTATGGGTGATCATTTTAGTGAAGAAGATATTTTATTGAGACTCCTGATATTTTTGGATAAGGAGTGAATGCAATTTTTATAGTCCATTGGTTTTCCAAAAAAAAAATCAATGATCTGATCAAAGTTTTAGTTTTCCCAGGTTCAGGCTGGCAAAGCCTTGTTGGTGAGGATATAGTCCTCTTATATGAGGAAGGTTTTTTCTTCAAAGGGCCTTTGTACACTAGTTTTTTTGGGAGGGATGAGGACTGCAGGGACCAACTTTCCAGTGCTAGAGGATTATAAAAGATAAGGCGAGGGCCTCTTTATGAACAATCCAAGCTAAGCCTGGGAACATATGAAGACATACATTATTTCTAAGGCGACTAATAGAAGCTATACATATTTAAGTGAAAACTAGCTTTTCCTGAGCATCTGTGTACTTGGGTTGGCACTCTGAACACAATCCTCGTACTTTTTCTTGGTCTGTGCAAATGCTGCTGCTTACCTGGGATATTGAAGCAGTTTACCACATAAAAATGAGCTTTGTTACAATGAAATGGATCACTTCATTAAGTGGCAGGCTTCCTGTCACTGAGAGTATGTAAATGGATATTGGGAGACTGGCTATGTATAATGTTATAGGAGGGAAACTGTGTGGATGAGAAGTTGGTTAGATGAGCTCCAGTTGCCCTTTAACTCTGTGATTCTATAAGCCACATCGATAGCATACCCAGCCTCCAGAGAACCCACCCTGTGGGGTATCTAAACTCATTGTTGCCACTGTATTGTGTTCCTGGTCCAGAGATAATGTACAGCTGTGAGAAAGTTCTAGTAGTCCTGTACTGGAGGAATTTCTGAAGTCAAAGTTTTGATACTGATTCTGATATGAATTTCTTTCTCATTCTCTGCTTTTCTCTTTACCTTGGTTCAGCAGAAAATGAAGTTTTTAAAATGCACCTTTGCCCACTGACTTAAACAATCTTTAACCAGCATAACTAGGCCCAGTGAAGCATTCCCACAGCTTTTTTTGTATGGTGATTCATATATTTTACCACTTGCTCTTTTTTTCCTACCCAATTCATTCTCCACACTGCTTTAGTAGTAAATATAGGAAAGTATATATTGCCTTCAAATCAGAGTGACAGATACTAGAATGAGCTAAGACCATACTTTCCTCAAGAGAACATTAGAAATTATCATTAAAGAACCTTCTATATCTGTGATGTATATACATAAGTAAGCGAGGTACTTACTGCATTGGTTTCTCAAGTAAATAATTACTAATGACCTATGCAGTCTGTGAGACAGCTAACATTTTTCCTAGAAGCTCTCTTGTATTGGTTTACCTAAAGTCATCACATACCCTCTGTATGATGAATAACAACTACATTTAGGTCTCAGTCCTCATTTCTTAAGTCAGCTTAAGATTTCAACCCCCACCTCAGGATATGAATTAGAATTGCAACCTCTCAGTTCTCTGAACTCATTTTCTTAGACTAGAAAATTACAAATAGTGAGTATATGGGATCACACCATGGCAAATGTAGTTCACTGTTTCCTAAGGATCTTGAGTTCAGAGGGATTTATGCACAGGATTGCAGGGCAAAGGGAGAGGAAAACTAACATCTATTGAAGAGCTGAGCAAGACACTTCCACATGTGTTTGCTTGCTTAATCCTTACACCATCCTGAGAAGATATTTTTATTCCCATTTTACTACCTTTTCTCACTTTGTCTTTTTTCTATGATATTAATAACATATTGGCATAATTCTTTTTATATATGTCTTTATGGATCCATTAGGCCCCTCCAGAAAGGAGAGTGTGAACCACCACGCTCACTGTCTTCTCCTCTACTGCCCCTACTCTGTCGCCTTCCAGTCAGAAAAATAATGCCTGCAGCAGATAATATTAGGCAGGTCTGTGTTGCAGAGCCAAATATCCTCACCAGTGGGACTTCTTAGAACTAGGTAACTTGATGTAATTTGGGAGTAGCATAGTATCAGCCAAGAACTGCAAGCATCTCAGTTCAGTTTGGGCTTTTCAATAAGAAGGAAATGCTGTGCCTGTCATAGCTCTGAACAGAATTTTCCAGAGTAACTCTAGGATCACTTGAGGTCCTGAAGCTATCACATCATTTGGACCCTAGATGTCACTTTGGCTGAATTGCATAATTAATCTCTCCAAGGGGGAGAAAATGAGTGTATGAGCAAGTGCACAATGGGACAGGTTGTACCCTACCTTTCTTCTCTCTCAGACTTACAGCACTTTGGTCTACAGTGTCTTCAGGGCCACTTGGGTGAAAGAGGCATTATGGGTCCAGAGGTGTTTGTGCTTTTCTTTTCTGGAGGCTACTCCTAGAGTTGTGGGTGTCCTACAGTCATCGATTGCTAAGAGTGTATCAGTTAAATGAATGTGCGGTCAGCAATACCTCAGGAGTTTACTGCATGAGGAAGCCAATTAAATGGCGTTTTCCCAAGTCATGTTTTGTGAGCTATAAATCTAGAGCAGTGAGGAGGGGGCTTGAACCCAGGAGGTTGCAGTGAGGCCACATCACACCATTGCATTCAAGCCTTGGTGGCAGAGCAAGACTCCATCTCCCCATCAAAAAAAAAAAAAAAAAAAGAAAGAAAAAAGAAAAAAATTACCTCATTTGCACACCATTTTTCCTTCAAATATGCTTGTATTATTATTTCTAATACATTATTAATTGCATTTGTAATTTTAAGTAGTAAACTTATTCTTTTTTATTATTTGATACAAAAACCTATTTTTGTAGCAAATATTGACAGCGTCTTTTGACTTCTTACCTTGTTAAAAAAAAAAAAAAGGATGTAGGAACATCACACACTGGGGCCTGTCGGGGGGTAGGGGGTTAGGGGAGGGATAGCATTAAGAGAAATACCTAATGTAGGTAACAGGTTGATGGGTGCAGCAAACCACCATGGCACGTGTATACCTATGTAACAATACTGCATGTTCTGCACATGTACCCCAGAACTTAAAGTGTAATAATAAAAAAAAAGTTTTAAGTAGAAAAGAAAAAATAAAAAAAGGATGTTAGCATCCCTACTCTTTGCTGCTTCCTTTCTAGACTTCTGTCATTGGTGCTTGTACTTTTTGTTGTCAATATAGGTTAGATTTATATATACATATATTTTTTGAGACAGAGTTTTGCTCTTGTTGCCCAGACTGGAGTGCAGTGGCGTGGCTCACCACCAACCTCCGCCTCCTGGCTTCAAGCGATTCTCCTGCCTCAGCTTCCTGAGTAGCTGGAATTACAGGCAGGCGCCATCCCGCCCGGCTAATTTTGTATTTTTGATAGAGACGGGGTTTCTCCATGTTGGTCAGGCTGGTCTTGAACTCCTGATCTCAAGTGATCCACTCACCTCAGCCTCCGAAAGTGCTGGGATTATAGGTGTGAGCCATCATGCCCAGCCTTTAGATTTATGTTCTTGTCTCTTATCTATAAAGTTTGTGCGTTCTCTATCAGTTTGTTCTAATGTTAGAAATACATGAATAGAAGTTATATCATGACAATATGAATATGGTTTACTCTAAAGCTGTGTAATGAACTGCAAGTACATTTTCTTTTGAGTAGTTTTTCTTTTTCTTTTTTTTTTTTTGAGATGGAGTCTCGCTCTGTCGCCCAGTTGGAGTGCAGTGGCCGGATCTCAGCTCACTGCAAGCTCCGCCTGCCGGGTTCACGCCATTCTCCTGCCTCAGCCTCCTGAGTAGCTGGGACTACAGGCGCCCGCCACCTCGCCCGGCTAGTTTTTTGTATTTTTTAGTAGAGACGGGGTTTCACCGTGTTAGCCAGGATGGTCTCGATCTCCTGACCTCGTGATCCGCCCGTCTCGGCCTCCCAAAGTGCTGTGATTACAGGCTTGAGCCACCGCGCCCGGCCGAGTAGTTTTTCTTAAATGTGGAGTTTTAGATTGCATTTAAAAAATTGCCTATCGTTACTGCATTCCTAAGCTCTTTCAATATCTCAAGGATACTAATACACCTATAGAATCCCTTGATATCTCCTTGCAGATCTGCCCCTCCTGTTAGTTCCCCTCTTCCCTACATTGCCCTCCTGCTTTACCAGACCGATTGCTTTCCAGACCACTGCACAATGGACATTCTGGCATTGACTTTCATTGTCATCCTGTGTTGGAGACCATCTCTTTTTTCTTAGTTCATTCCCTCATTTTGCTTATCACACTGTCAATAACTTTGTATAAAAGGACAAATTAAGGTTATAATTTTTTGGAGTTTTTTTTTGGCCCCAGCTTTTCTATATTTTTTTTTATACTCAATTGATGATTTGGAAGCATATAGAATTCTTTATTGAAGATAATTTTCTTCTAGTCCTTTGAAGTCATGTTCCCATTATCTTCTACCATTCCATGTTGCTTAAGAGAATTCCAAAATCCAATTCTTATAGCTTTTCCTTTCTAGATAGAACACTTTTGGATTTGGTTTTCATCCTTAGTGTTAACACGTTTCACAATGATTCGGCTGGGCGCGGTGGCTCGCGCCTGTAATCCCAGCACTTTGGGAGGCCAAGGTGGATGGATCACGAGGTCAGGAGATTGACACCATCCTGGCTAACACAGTGAAACCCCATCTCTACTAAAAATACAAAAAAAAAAAAAAAATTAGCTGGACATTGTGGCGGGTTCCTATAGTCCCAGCTACTTGGCAGGCTGAGGCAGGAGAATGGTGTGAACCCGGGAGGCGGAGCTTGCATTGAGCCGAGATCGCGCCAGGGCACTCCAACCTGGGCGACAGAGCGAGACCCCGTCTCAGAAAAAAAAAAAGAAAAAGTTTCAGAATGATTCATCTACATACAGGAATTAAAAAAATTTTTTTTTTGGTTTATTTTATTTTTCCCTAGGTGTCCTTGTGATCTGAAGAAATATGTCCTTTATCTCTGGGCTCTTGAATTCTCTTTGATAATGTTCTGGGATATTATATTCTCTTTGATAATGTTCTCTTCACAATTTTCCTTGTTCTGGCTTAGTAGAAGTATGATAATCAGATAATGGGGTTCCTGGACCGCTTACCTATTCTGTTATGTTTTCTGGCTCTTTACCCCTCTTCCGTGGCTCTTTGAAAGACTCTTGTTATAATATTTTCTAACAGTTGTACTGAGGGTTTTGTTTTGTTTTGTTTTTTGCTATGTGTATAATCTCATACATATAGGTTTTAAGGTAATTATTGGTCTATTCTAAAATCTTTTCCTTGTTCTATTTTTCATAGCAATCTCTTTATATTTTGTGGATACAGTATCTTCTCAAATCTCTAAAAGCTGATTAGAATTTTTATTTCAAGTTTTCTAAATGATATTTCTTTTTTGCAATTCTTTTGCCTGTTTTTTTATTTAAGGTATGGGTTTTAGTCTTGGGCTTCCTCTCCTAAACCACTGATGGTGCTCAGTTTTACATTTGCATTTCAAAAAGAGTATTTGCTTTAGTGTAAGCAGGAAGCATAATTCTGAGGGGTGCTGTAAGCTCAAGAATTCAGAAGACTTTGCTATGAGATACAAACACCTGTGCTGATTGCCCGGGTCTTTTCTGAATACTTCTTTAGCAGCGCCCTGCAGTGTACATGCTTTGGCTTTGGATATTCTGCCCAGTGCGGGTGGTGGTATACTTTCTTGAATCCATCCCTTTCCTTGAATCCTTTTTAGCCTGTCCCTTACTCCTGCCTCCACTGTACTTGGCAGATTCCAGTGTGAGTTTCTTCAGAGTTTTGCAGGGAAGGTATTCTCTTTTTTAACTCCATGTCCTTCTGCATGGAGTTTTACACTGACATTTCCAAATAGCATAAATGGTGTCATGTTCTACTATTCTATCTGCTCTTCTTCTTCCAGAAAGTTTTCAGAGTCTCGTCTATGTTGGTCTTCTGTCTGTTCTTTTCATTGGTGTGGCTTTATACTTTTGTAAAGAAGTATTTTTTATGAATCTATCATTTTTAAAGTATCTAGGAAGGTTGAGGAGATAAACCCAGTTACTGTGTCACATACTAAGTTTACCATTTTGAATTGGTAGCCTACGTAAAGTATTTTTTATTTTTTTTTGAGACAGAGTTTTGCTCTTGTTGCCCAAGCTGGAGTGCAGTGGTGTGATCTTGGCTCACTGCAACCTCTGTCTCCTGGGTTCAAGCGATTCTCCTGCCTCAGCCTCCCAAGTAGCTGGGATTATAGGTATGCGCTACCATGCCCAGCTAATTTTGTGTTTTTAGTAGAGATGGAGTTTCTCCATGTTGGTCAGGCTGGGCTCAAACTCCTGAACTCAGGTGATCTGCCTGCCTTGGCCTCCCAAAGTGCTGGGATTACAGGCGTGAGCCACTGCGCCCAGCCTAAAGTGTTTTTAATTTGGATGCCCCATCAAATCGGAGAATTCTTCCACTCATCTGAATCAGTGAAATTTTACTATGTCTTGGAGCTGATGTCCATATATATATGAGAGTAGACCAAACTTATCTAAATCAGACACTGTATGTGTCCTTGGAATGATGTGGCTGCAGGAACCTACTGAAGATCCTCTTTACCTTGGCTTAGGGGCATTTGGTGAAAATCACTCTGGGTCAATGGCTGTTTGGAATGAAGACAGCGAGATGCTCATTTACTTCTGTTATATTCCACCATTGATAGGTTTTCCTTCTTAGCCTTTAATTAGCTAGAATAGGCTTGCTGAAAGTACTGTTCTTTTCTCTTACTGCTTTTGTGAGATAAAAAGGTCACAAATTATTTTATATGTTTTCATCACATTTTGGGGAGGGAATAGTATTTTCTTCATAATTTTATGTTGTGTGTGTGCGTGTGTGGGTGTGTGTCTATGTATATATGTGTGTTCATGTATGTGTGTGTGAATATGAGACAGAGGAAGAGAACTACAATCACAAGTACTGTAATCACAGGGACCACAGACTCCTTGAAGTATATTATAGGGACTTTTTTATTTAGTAAATTTTGCAGTCTTTATATGTCTTTTGAATGCTTTCTCAGCTGAGTAGAAGTTTTATATGCCTATTAATGTATGTGTGTGTGAGAAAGAGAGTGAAATATTTTTTAAGAAATTAAGCTACCTATTATATTTTATTCATTAATTCATGAATTCATTCATGTTGGGGTCTTGCTCTGTTGCTCAGGCTGGAGTGCAGTGATGTGACCATAGCCAACTGCAACCTTTAACTCCTGGGCTCAAGCAGTCCTCTCCCTGCCCCACTGCCTCTCTAGTAGCTGGGACTACAGGTGTGCACCACCATACTCAGCTAACTTTTAAATCGTTTTTATAGAGATAGGCTCTCACTGTGTTGCTCAGGGTGGTCTTGAACTCCTAGATTCAAGTGATTCTCCTGCTTTGGCCTCCCAAAATGCTGGGATTACAGGCATGAGCCACCATGCCTGGCCTAAGCTACCTATTTTAGATCACGATAAAAATGATATATCCAGTGCAATATTATTAGAATAAGACTCTCAATGAATTAGAGCATTTTGCTTTTGCTGGTTGAAATTAGAAAGAATTAGAAGAGATGAAACTTTTGTATTTGATATTGAGATGTATTAGACCTAACACTGACTCTGGCTACACAGAGTAGCCAGAAAATTAGAAAACAGGAATGAACAGGGTCAAAGAAGTTGAGGTTAAATAGATTATCAAGGGGATTATAGATAACAAAGGTCCCGAAGGGCAGAGAATGGCTTTTAAAATAAGAGGATAGTATTTATGAAGCCTCATTGATGCAGGTATCTGTGACTCGACCTCTACACACTTCCAGCTCTCCATATAAGGACATCCTCTCTATTATCTTTGCCCCATACGTTAGGAATGACATCAGCTTTTGGCTTCAACTTTACTCACATACTTTGACAGTTATCTGGGTCTTTTGATGTCTTCTTTTCTCCACATTTGCTCCACTTTCCAAGACAATCATATGCTTTGAATGCTTTGAGTTATTTTAGTTTCTCACAGCTTTTCTCTACCCCAGGCTCTCCTTTCCTTTAGCTGAGATCCTGACGCTCAGCCTTATTTCTCCTCCATCCTCATATCCTCATTCCTTCTTCACAGATAATTTCTCTTTTTCCTCTTTATTGCTTCTTCTTTTCCCTCTGCTCAACGACAGGCTTTGGGCCAGTTTGGCAGAGTCTTGCAGTTCGGTTAGTTCTGGGCCAGCTACAAACTTCTTACTTATTTACTCTAAGGCTGTCCAAGTCTGAAGGCTCTTGGAGTGTGCACACAGCATCTCCCTCCATAGGAAATGGACTTTGCACAGTAGTGTTTATAGTAGTAACTCCAAATGGAGGTAAAATGATACCCCATTACTATTATTCATTCACAAAGTATTAAGTGCCACTAATGCCAAGGTCTGAGGCTATACCTACAAACAAGACAAACCAAGGGCCTTGGCTGTAGGCTCTTGGAGTTTATGTTATATAAAATAAAAACAAATGTTAAAAATATTTTAAACAAAACAAAACAATTAAAAAGGAAACAAGCAAAAATGCCGAAACTGATTTTTTTCTTAGTTATGAAGTTCCTCCAAAGGGCACCTTCTGACTAATGATATATTTGTAATAACTTTCCTTAGTCTAATATTTAAAATATTTTTGTATATTATTTAGGGTATGGGGGATCAAAGTGAGTTGGGGACCATAATGACATGCTTATTTTGTTTTATTATTATTATTTTTTTGTGGATGAAAGCTCTTAATAACCTGTTGCCATCTAAAACTAGGAAACTGGTCTCACACAATTCCAAACTCTCTTTTAGCCTTCCTTCTAGACTTTGTCAGTCAAACTCATTGTAAGTATCCTAAGTGATTTGTTCTCTTTGTCCCGTTTTATTCCTGTTTTTAGTGAGTGGAATGGGAAGAAATTAGAACTGAAGTAACCTGAAATATGGAAAACTAACATAGAAATAATGGAGAATAGGCTGTACATATATTGTGGAATTTTACAAACACTTGGCTATGGCTATGAATGAAGACGTTCAGAAGCATGTGGTGTAATTCTTTTACCATTATATTCCTGTTGCCTTTAGCATCCTTTGTCACAGAGCTGTGGTTTGCGACAAGTATTTAATTAGAATGGCAAACAGGGTGGCTGAGTTCAATATTTCCTCCCTTCTTTTCTTTATGAAAATGAGAAAGTAGAGTAATACCATCTCCATTTTTGGAACTGCTAAGTTGGAAACCAGGAACATAACTGCCTTAAACCTCTCTAGTGATGTTATTCTGCACATAATTGGCATGAAAATAGAATATATTCTCTGTGGTTGTACATTACATTTTCTCTTTATTAGCCATGATGAAGTTTATGTGTTTATGCAAATAACACAGAGAGATGTTTCCTTCTCAGAGACAGTGGGATTGGCATTATGAGAGCCATGTTTTCATTATAATTTTACTGCTTGCTATGTGACTATGAACTTAACCTCCTTGAAGTTCATTTGTTTATTATCAAACTAACCTCACAGTGTTGATATGAGGCTTAAGTAAGATAATGTGAGTTCAGGTACCTAGTACTCAAAAAGATTAATTGACAATTACTCTTGAATATAGACATTTTCTAGTAGGTTGGTTATGCCAGCAAAGGGAGAAGAAAGAACATCAATGAGTCAGTGTGGGTGTAGAACACATACATTATTCTGAAATGACATTTATTGTTAGTTTTATGGTCCCAAGCAGTGAAAATCAGACCCATACCTCCAAATATTCTGACAAGAACATACAGATCCACTTGTATGTCTATTACGTGTAAGTTATCTTAGTTGTTTTTTTGTGCTACGAATATTATTTAATATTAAGAATAAAAAAGATTCAATTTATTTTATAGGCCATGAGGTCTTTGTTTTAGCTTGTCCCTGGGTTCTCTATTGGCTCATTATGGAGGTATGAGGTGAGGAGGATGTTTATGTGTCATTGTATTACATTAGTATGTACGCATTCAAATATCTTCTTTCTGTGCTATAGATTCTCCTCACCCCTTTTTATTGTAACAAATAGTTATAATTGCAAAAGACTTTATGAATTGCTACATGTGTGCTAAAGAATAACAATGATTTTCAAACTCAATACAGAATGGAATTAATTTTTATAGCAACAGTATGTACCTGCCAAGTGGGTACTTTGAAAATGAAATTGTTTCTGATTGTGTGAAACTGCTTGAAAATGCGATTCTGCAAAGCTTTCTTTTTCTTATGGCCAGAAAATAGTGATATGGAAATTAATTATGATTATGCACTTGAGACTGGTTCTTCTGCTTTTCTTTCTTTCTTTCTTTCTTTCTTTTTTTTTTGTTTTAAGGAATCTTAAAAAACACAAAGTTTCTTTGGACCAAAAACAACCATAAGACGTTTTTACACCTGGATTTTAGGTAGAAAGGGCCTACTGGTTGTAGCTTTGAGTGAATGAATCACCAGTTGCCCAAGAAGCAGCATACTTTAGGGTACACTTGTATTTCACCTTTTTGGTGCAAGGTGACGTTTTTCTCTAGCATCCTTACTTGCTCAGGATTGCAGTATAATGTGTTTACATTATAGGCCAAAATCTAAGTAGAAAACACTGATTTATTCTGACAATATGTCTTCTGAAATGTCAGATGTAAAATATTCACAAGAACATTGTTAGGGACCTGTTTTTTAACACCTTCCCAGGTTAGCAAAAAAGCCACACACAAATTTCTGATTCCCATGTATAATCTGGTTGATAATCTCTTTTGGCCCTCATCTTTTTTTTCTTGGATTTGGGTGATATGTTTCTGGAAAAGGCTGATTAAACAGTGAGTTTCCAAAACAAAATTATTTATTTGGTTGTATAGGCGAGGATTCAGAGGAAAAGCCAGATAACCTCTTTGTGTGTTTATGTGGCAAGGACGATAAGTTAATGATTTGCTTGAGATATGATAGTTTAGAGCAGTAGCTTGGAGGAGGGCAAGGTTATTAGACTTACCTCTCCGGCTATACCCCTCCAACATTTATACTTCTTTCAACTTAGATTCTGACTCGTATAGATACTGTTAAGATAACTGGTTTATTTAGAGTAGTGGTTCTCAATCTTCAGCATGATTCAGAGTCCCCTGGAGGGCTTGTTAAAATGCACATTGGTGTCCACCCTCCCTGCTCATATCCAGAGTGTTGATAGAATTTTTCAGGCATATTCAAAGAAGAATTGGTACTAAATCTTTTGACACTATTCCACAAGATAGAGAAAGAAGGTATTTCATTCTATGAAGCCAGCATCACCCTAATACCCAAAGCAGGAAAGGATATAATCAAAAAACAAAACTACAGACCGATATCTTTGATGAACATAGATGCCAAAATCCTTAACAAAATACTAACTAACCAAATCCAATAACATATCAAAAAGATAATCCACTATGATCAAGTGGGTTTCATACCAGGGATGCAGGGATGGTTTAACATATGCAAGTCAATAAATGTGATACAGCATATAAACAGAATTAAAAACAAAAAAAGTCACACGATCATCTCAATAAATGCAGAAAACCCATCCAACAAAATCCAGCATCCCTTTCTGATTAAAACTCTCAGCAAAATCGGCATACAAGGGACATACTCCAGTGTAATAAGAGCCATCTATAACAAACCCACAGCCAACATAATACTGAATGGGGAAAAGTTGGAAGCATTTCCTCTGAAACCTGGAACAAGACAAGGATGCCCGCTTTCACCACCCCTTTTTGACGTAACACAGGGAGTCTCTAGCCAGAGTAATCAGACAAGAGAAAAAATAAATGGCATCCAAATCAGTAAAAAGGAAGTCAAACTGTCACTGTTTGCTGATGATATGACTGTTTACATTGAAAACCCTAACTCCTCCAGAAAGCTCTAAGAACTAACAAAAGTTTTCAGCAAATTTTCTGGATACAAGATTAATGTACACAAATCGTTAGCTCTTCTGTACACCAACAGCAACTCAACGGAGAATCAAATCAAGAATGCATCCTCTTTTACAGTAGCTGCAAAAAAAAAAAAAAAATACTTAGGAATATACTTAATGAAGGAGGCAAAAGACATCAACAAGGAAAACTGTAAAACACTGCTGAAAGAAATAATTGATGACACAAACAAATGGAAACACATCCCATGCTCATAGATGGGTAGAATCAATATTGTGAAAATGACAGTACTGTCAAAATAAATCTACAAATTTAACACAAATTCTATCAAAATGCCACCGCCATTCTTCACAGAATTAGAAAAAACAATTTCAAAATTTATATGGGATCAAAAAAGAGTCTGCATAGCCAAAGCAAGGCTGAGCAAAAAGAACACATCTGGAGACATCACACTACCTGGTTTCAAACTATATTAAAAGGTCATAGTCACCAAAACAGCATGGTGCTATTATAAAAAGAGGCACATAGACCAATGGAACAGAATAGAGAACCCAGAAATAAACCCAAATACTTACAGCCAACTGATCTCCAACAAAGCAAACAAAAACATAAATTGGGGAAAGGACACCCTTTTTAACAAATGGTGCTGGGATAATCGGCTAGTCGCATGTAGGAGAATGAAACTGGATTCTCATCTCTCAACTTATACAAAAATCAACTCAAGATGGATTAAGGACTTTAAGACCTGAAACTATAAAATTTCTAGAAGATAACATTGGAAAAACCCTTATAAACATTAGCTTAAACAAGGATTTCATGACCAAGAATCCAAAAGCAAATACAATAGAAACAAAGATAAATAGTTGGGACTTAATTAAAGAGCTTTTGCACAGCGAAAGAAACAGTCAGCAAAGTAAACAGACAACCCACAGAGTGGGAGAAACTCTTCACATTCTGTACATCTGACAGAGGACTAATAACCAGAATCTACAACAAACTCAAACAAATAAGTAAGAAAAAACAATCCCATCAAAAAGTGAGCTAAGGATATGAATAGACGGTTCTCAAAAGAAGATATACAAATGGCCCAACAAACATGAAAAAAATGCCCAACATCAGTAATGATCAGGGAAATGCAAATCAAAGCCACAGTGCAAAACCACCTTACTCCTGCAAGAATGGCCGTAATCAAAAAATCAAAAAACAATGAATGTTGGTGTGGATGTGGTGATCAGGGAACACTTCTACACTGCTGAGGGGAATGTAAACTAGTGCAGCTGCTATGGAAAACAGTGTAGAAATTCCCTAAAGAACTAAAAGTAGAACTACTATAGCAGCACAGTTCACAATTGCAGAATCGAGGAACCAACTCGAATGCCCATCAATTGATGAGTGGGTAAAGAAACTGTGGTATATTTATAGGATGGAATACTACTCAGCCTTAAAAAGAATGAATTAATGGCATTTGCAGCGACCTGGATGAGATTGGAGACCGTTATTCTAAGTGAAGTAACTCAGAAGTGGAAAACCAAATATCTTATGTTCTCACTGGTATGTGGGAGCTAAGCTATGAGGATGCAAAGGCATAATAATGGTACAGTGGACTTTGGGAACTTGAGGGGAAGTGTAGGAGGAGGTGAGGGATTAAAGAAAACAAATATGGTGCAGTATATATTGCTTGGGTGATGACTACACCAAAATCTCACAAATCACCACTACAGAACTTACATAGCCAAATACTGCCTATACACCAGTAACTTATGGGAAAATAAAATAAAGAATTGGTCTTGCGTGGGTGTCAATAATCTGCCTTTCTAACAAGTGTACAGGTGATGTGGATATTGCTGGTGTGGAGACCTCACTATAGAAACCACTGATTTAGAGCATTGGGAAGGATTTGTCTCTGCTTCAAGGTCTTAGGAAGTCAGGATGGGGAGTTTGGTAGGGAGGGGGATGGAAAAAGATTAAAGAATGCTGATCATCTTGCTTAGTTACTAGAAATGTTGACTAGCAGACTCTTGCAGTGTTAAACGTTAGTGAAGCTGTTAATATTAATTACTTTTATTAGTGAGAATCAGAGAAAGTTAGGAGAGGAAACAGATTTGATTATTTCTTAATACTAGTCTTCTCTTCCTCATCTGATTCCTGCATTTTTCTTGGACCTGCACCTTTCTCTTGCTCCTCATATAGTATAAATATAGATAGCCATACTATCACTGTCTTTCAGAAATGCAAAGAATGATGAGACAGTATATAAGGTTTCTTGGAAAAGCTGTCTCATCAATCAAGATTACCATTATAATGAAAACCTCATTAATTTGGCTTCTACCTATTCAGATTTTGCAGCAGTTAGGACAGTGCTTGGGCTGAAATGTGCCTTTACAGTATTTATAAAGAGTGCCTATAGCAAATCAATGACTTTAGGCTATTGGCTAGGAAATTTAAATTACTTAATGGAAAACTGACTTAAATTTATTTCAGTACTGCCACTTACATATAAATGATTTGATGAGTAGAAAATTGTCTTACCTATTTATTTATGTAAGCTATTTTTAACTTATGATTAGGATTGCTAAGGCTTTATTGCTTTAGGATTGTATAATTCATATTTCTTCACTTATTCAGGCAGAACTTTTATCCAGTTAGTCCAAATAGCTGGTTTTGTTTTTAAATATAAAGGGCAAAATTGTCTGTACTCATCATTTTCTATTAGTTTCAATCTCAGCATTATTTGGGGGCATTCAAGATTGTACCTAGTGTCTTTTGTTTGGAGTGGACACTAGAAATCTAATATGTGGCTCAAAGAAGAAAATGTGCCCTGCAAAGGGGTTCTTTTAATTTTGCACATAAAGCACATTTTCAAATGTTATTTTCCTTTGAATAATGCCCTGTGCTTAAATTTTCCTAGAATAAAACACCCAACCAGGTAAAAGATTTAAGAGATCTAGGCCATGCTTACTCGATGAAATGCAACAGAGTGGAAAATATCCTGTCTTGCCAGTTCAAGGAAATTACAATTTTTCTGATCTGGTAGTTAAAAGGAATTATATTTAAAGAGCTGCTGTTATGTAGGCATTAACTTATTAGGGGTAGGTTTTAGTCTTTTGTGAAATTATATGTTGAAGTCTTTATCTGAAGGAATTAAAGTGTGTAATCTAAAGAATTATTTGGAAGCAAATGTGAAGCTATGTTAGAACTTCGTTGCTTCTTTTCAACCCTTGTCCTCTTGCTGTAAAGACCAGCCTGAGTCAGATCATTGAGGATTAAGGATGAATGCATTACTCAGCACCCTGCAGCAGTTGGGTCAAACGTCTTGCCTTTGAAAAGTTAGTTTTTTTTTGCTTAGCAAGTCTAGAAATTTCAAGTCCAACTGCAGAATGAAAGTTCAATAATCTGTTGATTAACATGGTCTACTTGAAAACAGTCTGTGGCTCTTCTACATGTCCTTCCTCTCTATTCATGTATGATAGTGTTTGAAATCATTGGATGGATCACCAGTGAACCATATTGGCAGCTACTATATGGTCAGGGAGATTGGTTCCCATGTAGTATTCCGATGACATCTATCCTTTCACTTGGAGAAGAGATTTAACATGTTAAGGGGGAAAAGAGGATATGCTTATTTTATTCTGGCAAATGGAAATGCAGAGATGTAAGGGATCCTGTGATAACACTACATTGAGGTAAAGAGTGAGGATTCTAAATCAGATGCCCACTAAGGAGAAATATTCTTGATCCAAGTGTTAGCCAGAGAAGGGAACACTTTGACCAAGACTTTTCAGGTTGATCGGAGTGAGTGGCGTTCTAGGAAGGGCTGCCTAGGCCTCGGGGAGAGGAGGTCTGGCCTGGCATCCAGGGTCAGCTCTGCTGAAGATGAGGAAGCAGCTGCTGTCTGCAGGCTACAGGAAAAGGAAAGGAAACCACATAGATTCGCATGTATGTAAAGGGCAATGACAAAGAATGAACAAAACCAGGAACAAATTTATTTTTATGCTTATTGTCTTAGAAGTTTCTTTCAAAGTTTAGCTTACCTTGAAATTGAACCAGGCAATAAGTCTTAACTACGGTATTTGGGATTTTATATACTTTGCATTTAACTATGTTTGCACTCCAACCTAGACTCTGGAAAACTCTTCAAAAGAATCCTAGAGTGGTTAAAAGTATCATCACCATTTCCATCATCATCTACTAGTGTTTATTAAGTATACCATCACAATCTTTATGTTCTTGAAAAGAAGTCTTTAATTAGAGTTTATTTGTGTTTTTCCAGGTAGCCCAGCCATGACCCATAGGAATCTGACTTCCTCCAGTCTGAATGATATTTCTGATAAACCAGAGAAGGACCAGGTAAGCAAAAAATTCTTGCTTCTTTGAAAGGTAAGAGAACGTATATCTAAAAGATGCTGAGAAAGGATTAGAGGTGATGGTTGCTTCACTTAAAATGGACCTTTATGTGCAGACAACAGTTTTCACTTTCCTTGGGAGAAGGAGAAGCGGTGTGTGAAGGGAGCTGGAATCACAAGGGAAAAATTTCAGTCTACTTCAGCTGTTGCAGATTTATTCACTTGGGCAATTAAAATCTTAGAGAAATAGTTGTCTCAGCTTTAAAATAGTAATAACCTCTGACTTCTGTTTATTCTAGGGATTGAGATAACTTATGAAAAAGTATTTTGGTAAATTATAAAGAAATACTGGCCAGGCACAGTGGCTCACGCCTATAATCCCAGCACTTTGGGAGGCTGAGGTGGGGAGATCACTTGAGGCCAGGAGTTGGAGACCAGTCTGGCCAATATGACGAAACCCTGTCTCTACTAAAACCACAAAAATTAGCCAGGCATGGTGGCACAGGCCTGTAATCCTAGATACTACAGAGGCTGAAGCATGAGAATCGCTTGAATCTGGGAGGCAGAGGTTGCAGTGCGCTGAGATCGCACCGTATATATTTGTTTGTCTGTTAAAACATATAGTTGAATGAAGAGCAATCAGGTTTTGAATATCTGTTTGCTTTCTTTTGAAGAGAATATGGTGTAAACTGGGCCATTTTTTCTTTCATCTGAGTAAATATCTGTGCAAGAAAATTGTATTTTAAGAATATAGCATGTGGAAAAATGATGCCTCCTAAATTAAAAAATTTCAAAGTTTTGAAGAAATGAAAGCAGCATATTTAAAAAATCATAGAAATCTTAAGACTGTTTCCCCAGGGTTGAAGGGGAAGTAGCGTATATTGGAAAGAAGAAGGAACATGAAGCAAGAAAATCTGGTCTTACTACTTATTCCAAAACTGGCTAGTTGTGTGATGATGGACACTAGTTTTGTTCTTTGCTAAGAGGAAACTATAATATATAACTCACCTCAGAAAATCAAATATCTGATTCTTGCTCTTTTAACTTGCCGTTTGTCTTTTGATATAGTAGAAGAGTATGGTTCTAGTTGGCTTCATGCTTGATATGCTAATTGTACAGTTAGCCCTCCATATCCATGGTTCCATATCCATGGATTTAAGCAACCATGGACAGAATGAAAATTGTGTCTGTGCTGAACACATACAGACTTTTTTTCCTTGTCATTATTCTCTAAGTAATACATCATAGCAACTGTTTACATAGCATTTATACTAGGTATTGTAAGTAATCTAGAGCAACTTAAACTGTATATGAGGATGTGTGTAGGTTATATGCAAATAGTGTGCCATTTTATATCAGGGACTTAAGCATTGTCCAATTTTGTTATCTGATGGAGGTCATGGAATCAATCCCCAGCAGATACCGAGGGATGACTTGTTCTCTCTTTCTGCCTTTTAAGTGGGTGAGTTTGAAGATTCCTCTTTTCACACTTTGCTGATTTTTTCCAAAAAGCCATATTCATGATGGTGTTCCTCTTTAACTGGCAGCGCTTGTAGTAGTCATAGAGGTTTTTAGGCCTTGGTGAATTTTAGAAAGTACGGGAAGGGTGTACATTCTATTCCATTCTCTCCTCCCCTCCCCTCCCCTCCCCTCCCCTCCCCTCCCCTCCCCCATCTCTCTCTCCCTCCCTCCCTCCCTCCCTTCCTCCCTTCCTCCCTAGTAGGGTCTTCATCATCTCAGATCTGAATTGCTAGAAAAGCTGTTGGAATTGATCCCCTGTCCCCATTTTCTCTCAATTCAATATACTTTTTACATAGTCGCCCTCATTTTTCTATTCTACATGAAAAATGGACAATGGCTTTCTATCATTTTAAGTTCAGGACTTCTTGATGACCTTTATGATGCTCTGAAATCTGAAATTATCCATCTTATCTTCATTTATTCATTTGTGTTCCCCAGAAGAGGGACTCTGTTTAGGTCAGGACTAATTTCTTTACTTACCTCCCGCTTTACATTGAGATAAATTCTTGACTCCTTGAGCTGCTCCTTCAGATGCTAATGTGGATTGTCACCTTCCTTTCATCTGTCTGCCTCTTGAAATGATCAGGAAGAAGAGCATTTAAATATGGGTACATTGGTAGGTACATATCTGTAATGGAAAAGGGAGAACTCAGGCCACTAGAAGTTTTCTTAAATCTATTTCGCACATTTTGTCTCCATTCATTGTTTACCAAGCCATGCTGATTGTTTGTAAGGTTTGCCATGAGTCTTAGTACTGGATAAGGCAGTATACTAATTAGGCTTAGGAATATCTTGTTGAGTTCTTGAGGAAGCCTTCTTTTATTAAGGGCAGTTCTCCTCTTGCCAGGAATTTGACAAGAGGCAGCTGGTAAATGCTGACAAATACATTTACTAACTTATTGGGTCTTTTAATATCTGGGCATATGCAGAAAAAATCTGATGGCTTAAGATGCATATTACATAAAATTTTGATTCCAGTAGTAGAAGAAATATGTGGAACATTTTCTGTGGGTATTGATTTTGTTATAAAGCCCATGGGAATGGAGTCTTTAAAACCAAAATCTTCAGTGCCTTTCACTAGCATCTCATAGTGATCAAGGTTCATGTTAAGATGAAGCGAGGAAAATTTAATTCAGGAATGCTCCTTTTGTTTTCAAAGCCAGCACAGGAAGGTTGATGAATATATAATTATAAGAGCAACTATTAATCTAATTTGTGTCTATTACAGGATTTATAGTTAATCCAATGAGTTCTTCAGGAAGAAACTCCATTCTCTCTTCCTACCAGAGTTTGAAGAGAGGCTTTTGTAACTAATTCATAATCTCTTCTACAACCAAAGGTACAGGTACAGAAATCAAACTAATGTTTTCAGTTTCTATACCTACTATTTTGGTAACTTCAAACACAAAAACTCCTGGATCATTTTAGGGCAAGAAAAAGGAAAATGGATTTGCAAGTAAGATGAAGCTGTGATAAACCCTGGCTTTTATTTATTTATTTATTTTACCTATTTTTTTCTCCGTTTGGACAGGAAAAAAAAGGTTTCCAGGCTTATATTTGTTTTGAGAAAGCTTTTATAATTAATTAGTCAGTGTCCTGGAAGCGATCTTGGCGGTAAACTCAAACTTGTCTTATGTACTTGTCCAAGTTGGCCCCAAAAACTTCCATCTGACCAGGACTGAAATTTCTGATTGACTGATTATTCTGCCTGGATACAATCTGAACAGTTGTGATGGTGCCTTGCAACTTCTTGGAGCTGTCTAACTTCTTAGTAGCACAAAGAATGGGTTTAATGTTCAGAGTTATGAAGAGGAACAGAATTGCTCTTTCTGACAGCTACATAGTGACAGAATTTGAGGGCATATTTTTTTATGAGATTCTGTTTTGGGAAAACAGAAGAAACAAATCTGTGGGCTGCACTTTTTCTTTCTGGCTTTGCCAAGCCTATGTGCTTACGATTTCAGTAGCGGCTGCTTTATTGAAAAATGGCTTAAAATAGTTAACAGCAGAAGAAGAGCATAGCCAGAATTTAGGTGATTCAGTGCTTCAGACATATTCTAACTTGGATGTTATATTTATTAAGCAGAAAAACACCTGTGGAGAAATAGATTTAAAAAATACATCTGGAGTTCGTCTAGTTGTAAATCTACATAAATAATCTCTTCTATTTTGTTGCTATGGAGTATTTTTTTACATTATCTAATTGTATTTCTTGATTACCTTTGATTTATTTTTCTGTTTCTTCTTATTTTTCTGTTCTTTTAAAAATTTACATGTGAGGTGGGTACTTATCAAATGCAGTGGCTTTAGTGACAGTTTTCATGTGAATATGGCTTCAGCTATGAGAATAAGAAAGAGCTTTTTTCTTCATTTTACCCCTTAGCTTTAACTCTTGTAGAAATACTGTGCTTAGTGGTGCAATGGCTTTAAAAAAGTTGACTTTTTCCAGGTTTATTAATAATGCAATAACATCTCACAATTACATGTCCAACCTCAAGTGAAATTATAGTCTGTTGATTGCAGTGGATGCAGTAGATGTAGAAATAGCCTGCAGATTCTCAGGGGGACACTTGAGGTCCACATAACCTTGTAACTGCTTATCTGGTTGTTATTATTTCTGTGATATTCATTATTTAGCTGGCTAATCTGAGAATCTATTCCATAGGTCTCGTGGTGGAGTTTTGCGTAAGGTTAATTTCTAAAACGTATTAGAATCATTTTTAGCACTGTCTATTGCCTATTATGTTTAAATATATTTTGCTGCCTTGATTCCTACGTTTGAAGTCTTGGTCTTTTAAAGAAATAGACCTGAATTTAAGTATTTTGTCAGAAAGTATGAGGATGAAACCATTAAACCATGTATAAGTTTAAAGTTGCTAAGCCATAACTATCTTAAAATGAGATCTAGAAGGAAACATCCTGCGATTATTGGGGGAATAACTCCCAATCCTTTTCTTACACATACATGATATAGGAGTGAGTCAACCCAGTTCACTGAGATGACGTCTTTTCATGATTTTGAAAGTAGAGTTCCATCCCAGGACTCACATAAAGCTTCTCTTAGCATTAATAGTTATTTCATGCTCACAGTGAAGGAAAAGTACAAAAGCACCTCCTTTTTCTTTCCATGGCTCAGTCAAAAAAACCTACAGTTCACACTGAATATGGGTGGTCTTACTTCACCCTTCAGAGGAGGTACAGTGTCTAAGAAAGGTTCATGTCTTCTGAGGTTATAATAATTGTCTTTAGCGTGTTTTCAGGGAGCAGTGAGACATTACTGTGTCAGAGGAGCTCCAGATGGAATCACATCTGTGAAAACCTAAGAACAAAAGCGTGTTGTGAGAAGGTAGTTAGGGTCCTTAGAGGTCCTTAGTCACTACAGTTTTGGTGACTTTGGTGAGCATCTCTCTGGCTCAGCACCTACAGCTTTCCTTCAGCCAAGTGTCCCTGAGGGGAACTTGTATAGCCATGCAATGGTATCCTTGGGCCCCTTTCACAGGGGAACAGCTTGTGCTTAGCTAATTAACAAAACATGTTTGTCATTATCTTTTCCCTCTCTACGAGAAATTTGGCTTAAGATAGCTTCCTTTTCCCATTCTATGCTTCTCCCATATTCTTAAAGCTTAAACAGTTGACAGGGATCAGTAAGGTTTGAGAAGCATTGATATTAGTACCGATTTATAGAACGTGTGTATTTTACAATTGGGACAGTTGCATCTCTGCATTTATTAATGTTGTACATTCTTAAAAGCTATTTGTCTGGAATAGAAAATTAGCACTCATTTTAGAATGGGTTTTGTATCAGCTTTAAAATGAAGCAGATGATCCTATATGAAGTAAACTGAACTCTATCTTGTTTATTATTTTAGGAAAAAAGGAGCCTTTTGTGAAATTTAGAGCTATGGTTTTAATTAACTGCAGCTACAATGAATTTGAACTCCTAAAACACCCCGTCACTGCATGCAGCTGTGATTTGAATTCATTCATTCGTTCATTCATTCATTCATTCAAAATGTATATTCTGTGCTAGAAAATGTTCTTAGTTGTGGGTTCCAGAAGTGAATGAAACAGATACATTTTTTGACTCATGGAACTTACATGCTTTTGGGAAGAGAGAGACAGTAAACAAGAAAAACAATAAATACGTAGGATAATTTCACATAATCATAAGTGCTATCTTGAAAATAAAGCAGGGTAAAGTGGAGAGGTACAGGAAAACTATTTTAGGGAAGAGGGTTAGCCAGTAAGGAGAGGATCTGGAGAGAGAGGTTTCTAGGCTGAGCAAAAAGCACGAGTAGAAAGCTAAGGCAGAAATGAAGATGGTGTATTCGAGAAACAGGAAAAAAAGTGTCATAAGTGACTGGAGCAAATGTAGCAGGTGTGCAGTGGTAGAGAAGTCGGGAAAATATGCCGGAGGCCCTTTTTATTTTATTCTAAGTGCAGTGAGACACTCTCTTAGGATTTTTACCTAGAGTGTTGTATGTTCTGATTTACATTTTAAAAAGCTCACTAGAGATACAATGTGATAGGATGGAGAAATTTGTGAATGTTTTGGATCATCTGGTGTTATTCCTATATTAAGTATTGTATGAGTACCCCAGTGCATTAAAATGAGAGCTCACAGACCCTTAAGAGTCCATTTCTTAATGTGTTAGCTATAGCCATTAAGACCTTATTACTATCAGCAAAGGAAATTCTTCTGTGCTGTAGAAATATTGTAAGAAAGAAAAAGAGTTTCCCAGTTAAAAGATCATCCATGTACTGTTAATTATATTACATTATTAATTAGTAAATAGTAATTATTGAAATATTTAATGCACTAGAAGTGGGTGTAAAGCCACCAAGAATAGTGAGATTGAATTTCTGAGTAATTATATTTGCACCTGTGGTCCTCTTGATATTACTGTTGGCTAACATCAGGCATGCCAACTGGCTAATGACACATGATTCATGAAACCTTCACTGGAGTCCTCTCTGAGGAATGGTAACAGGAAACCTTCTTAGTCTCTATGGTTCAGAAAGGAGCATCAGGATGTGTAGGAACAGGACAGAACAGCCAAAAAGGGATTCTGTGCCACATTCTTACCTGTTCCTATGTAAGAATTGAACTCTGGTAGCACTGTATCCCTGTATTCAACATTTAACCAAAGAAATTGTAGCTATTACATATCTTAATAAACTGGCATGTTTTACATTTGATGTCACTTTTTTCTCTTTTCAATATGTAGCATTCTGCCAGTATGCCAATACCAGGAATATACCTAGAATATATTTCAGAGAACAGTAGCATGCTGTCAACAATAATCTTTGATGGACGTATACTCTCACATCACAAGTTACTTACTTACATCTGACAGAGACTTCATAAAAGAAACAAACATTTTTCTTCTTGGAAGTGGCAAATTGTTACAAAACCAGAAAACAGCAATACCTTGTGATGAACACTCTTAGTTCATCTGAGTACAGTTTTTAAAACTTTATAGCAATTGTAAATATATACAGGGAATCATTCTTTCTTTTTTTTTCTTTTTGACACAGAGTCTCACTCTGTTACCCAGGCTGGAGTACAATGACACAATCTTGGCTCACTGCAGCCTCCACCTTTTGGGCTTAAGCTATCCTCTTACCTCAGCCTCCTGAATAGTGGGGACTACAGGTGTACACCACCATGCCCAGCCAATTTTTTTTTTTTTTGAGATATGCAGTTTTGCCACATTACCCAGGCTGGTCTTGAATTCCTGGGCTCAAGTGATCTGCCTGCCTTGACCTCCCAAAGTGCTGGGATTATAAGCATGAGCCACTATGCCCCGCCCATGGAATCATTCTTTATTTACTGTAGTAACATGTTATTATCCACAATGTTTTTAAAAACTTTAGAATTTTCTGATTCAAAATATACAACAATGCTGTAAAATTTAAACAAAGCAAAAATGAATAAAATAAAAAGTGAAAATTCTTAAATTCAAATCCTTTAAAATAACTGCCATTAGCAGCTTGATGTTGAGTCTAATGAACTTTTCTGATACATGAATACTTATATATTTATATATAAATAATAAAAATGTGATTGTATTGTTCTAAAATTTGATTTTTTTAACTTAACAATACAGTGGACACCTACCTTATTCTTCCTAAAGGCTATATAGTATATATGAATTATATTTTATTGATTCTATCTTCCATGACTAGATATTTTCAGTTCTTTGCTGTACCAATAAGCCTTTAAGAAGTACTCTTATTGTAATTTTTCTACATTCTTTCATGAGTATTTCTGGAGGAGAAATTTTTGTAAGTGGAATTGCTGGATTACCATGTATTGCAAATTTAATTACCTTCCCAAAAGATTATATGAGTTATGTTCTGGATCTTTAAACACTTTATTGAATCCACCTCCACTGCTAAGATATTATTTGCCGGTCAGATTTTAGTTTATTCTTTATGTTTCACTCCACTGAAAGCTTAGCGACTCAAAATGAAAAGCATCTCAGTACCCAGCTCACTTTGGGGGCTTTTGTCAGAAGCTTAAAGTATAGAAATTAAAACTGGGTTTATTTTCCTGATGTAATTGGATGTCCGAGCTGGCTAATCACTTGTATTCTGAAGTAGGGAGGTGGAAAGTGCAGTGGGTAGACTTGGCCACCTGTCTGTTTCTTCTTGCTTTGACTGAAGATGTTGCTGTTCCCAGCTCTGAGAGGGCTTTTCAGGCTCTGTGGGAATTTCCTTGGCAAACAAAAAATGGTTTCATCTCAAGAGCCCTTCTTGGTGGTCAGCATTTGGAACAAAAAGAAAAATTGCAAAAAGAGTTGGACAAGTGTTCCCTTTGAATATTATTCAACACATTTGCAGCTTGTATCTACATCTCCTTCTGTTCCATCCCCCAACCTCCAAGAGAATTTTAAATGAACATACGCCAGGCTATACAGTTAGTTAAATAAAAAGTTTTATACCGTATACAAGTGCTTTATTAGAAACTTTGAAGGAGTGTTGTCAACTGAAATGGCTAATAAAAAGATCAGCCAACACTTTTTGTTTTTACATGTTGGGGCATATTTGCAGATTCTACTGCTCCCCAATTTCCCTCTCAATAGGGAATCTCTGCAGAATAAATTTATGAGGAGGTCACACCATGGGAAGAAGTTTTTCCTGTTCTTCTTTAGAAAGAGAAGAGCTCCCCACTGTTTCCAGCTCACTTGTCTGATTGATCCAGTGGCTGGTTGATTTAGGTGTCTCAGCAGAATCTCATGACCTTATCAGTCACCAGTACAGCTTTCTGGTTTCTCCATGTGTTACCCACCAATGAGCTGACTTTACTCCCTAGAACTGAACTGAAATGAAAACAATGATTCTTTTTTTTTTGCCACCATGTTAAAAGGACAGCAGTAATGTTTTCTATAATCTGAAAGCCAGGGGTTAATCATGCCAAGATGACATTCCTGACTAATCAATGTTCCATGCATACACATATAAGAGGGTAGGAAGTAATGAGTCATTGCATAGGGAGTGATTGTAAACCTTGAACTTCAAAATTAGCTGTACTCTTCATTTGGTAGCTCTGTCTGATAGTATTGAGTCTACTGCCTATGTAAGCAATAACTAACAACTAGCATAGATTGGACACCTACTTACAAGTAATACTTTGGGGTTGGTACTGCCGACTGTATTTTACATATTGGCAAACTTGAGGCATGAAGAAATTAAGTAATTTCCCTAAAGTTAAATAACATCTAAGTGGTAGAGCGGCATCCTAGTCCTAGTACCTGTGCTCTTCGTGAGTACAATGAGTTATTCCTAGTTGGATTAGGGTCTTTTTAGGTCCCTGAAAGCCACAGTGGAATAGACAGGTATTCAATCGATGTTTCTGGCCTTTGGTTTGTCTTTGAGGCACACATCATGCTGAATAGGCTAATTATCAGAATTACTGTTAAAAAATGAATAATTAAAAAATTTTAAGGGTGTTATGGTGACTGGATGGATGTTTCTGCTGCCACAGTGATTAAAATACTCAGCGTTATGTGCTGCTACTCTGGATGTGATTGGTGTGAAGGTCAGTGAAAAAAGACTGATGTAATAAAAAAGTATAATCTATGATCTCAGATTGTGAGTTTATATCTTAGCTGATTATTCACACCAAATAAACTGTGGTGCTGACAGTAAAGTGCAGCTGGAGTTCAGTGAAAGACACAACTGTGTGGGCCAAAGCCATCAATCAGAAAGGAACCAGGGACTTTAGAAGCAGCTTTCCATTCTAGAGAACAAAAATAACAGAAGAAAAGAGTTTTAACCAAATAAAACATTCTTCCTTGGATAAAAGGTTAGGTAAGAAATGGGAGCAATAAACTGGAATGCAACTATCTAGAGTTTAGCAATGCAAGTAAAAGACTTAGTTCATCTAATAAATGGAAAATGTTGTGGCTTTTAGAATTATTTGAAATAATAGCCTAAAACTTTCCAAATGTGAGGAAATACAACATTTCAATGTTAATTTTTTTTGTAATTAGTGTCACACATAGAATTAGTAAAAGTAGATTAGTTAGTTGACTTGTGCACAGATCACAATGAAGAGAGAGTTACAATACCTTTAATTTACAGATCTTCACTTGTGCTTTGCTAAACCCCATGGTTTTTTGACTTCCAGGCTGTTAAGTATTCATTCTCACTATAGATAGAGTCAACTGTAGTTCATTTAGTCTGATAAATACACATCATTATAACCTTAAAATTTTGCTCTGGTAAGAGAAAAAATGATTATTATTGAACTTTTTTATTAATAAGCTAAGATATAAACTCACAATCTGAGATCATAGATTATACTTTTTTATTATATCAGTCTTTTTTCACTGACCTTCACCAATCACATTCAGAGTATCAGCATATAACATTGAGTATTTTAATCACTGTGGCAGCTAAAGCATCCATCCAGAATCATAGGAATAGCTTTGAAGACTTAAATAAGCATGGTAAACCTTAACTCTTCTGAACTTCAGTTTTCTGATTCATAAAACAGATATTATACTTCAGTCTGAACTGCTTTTTCTAGTTGTTTTGTGAAAAGGAAAATACACTTCCATTTTCATTATTTAAATGGGCTACTGCTTTTTTATTTTTGGTTTTGTTTTGCAGTAAGATTTGGTGGGATGAAAGTCCATTTCATTTACGTATCATTCCTTATCTTTTATTTTTATTTTTATTTTTAAAAATTTTTTTTATTATACTTTATGTTCTAGGGTACATGTGCACAACGTGCAGGTTTGTTACATATGTATACATGTGCCATGTTGGTGTGCTGCACCCATCAACTCATCATCTACGTTAGGTATTATATCTCCTAATGCTATCCCTCCCCCTTCCCCGAACACAATTCTTAATACATATAAGATACTTAAAACTGTTTACAGCCTTTAGATCAGTAGTTCCACTACAGATAATCATTCTTTAGAAAATAATGAATACAGAAAAAGGCTTGTGAACAAAGATGATTTTAGCGAGTAGTAATAATAATGATTGTCTTCCCAGCACCATCTCTAGTCTCTTTCTCCTTGGCTGCCTTCTCCCATATAGTGGATTTAGGTGGATGCAGCCTTTCCTGGCCTCCCCTACAGCCAGATGGTCACAGGACAGAGCAATTTCTAACAAGACCAAAGGAAGTGCCTGCTTAGCCCTGGGCCTGGGGTAGGGAGGGTGAGGGGTGGGGGGTGCGGTGGGGGGGGTGTGTGGACGGCATTTGGGAAATCGAGGAGAGTCCCGTATGGTGCTCTGGTGTCCTGCCATTTCTTGATGGTCTTTTGATGATGTGATCCCTGGACTTACAGAATTCCCCTTGCAATGCTGAGGGGAAAGGAAAGGTAAGAGAATGGCAGAAGAGCCAGCCCAAAGAGCGTCCACTGTGAAGCTGCAGGAACAGTTCTTTACTACCTCTAAATGCCTTAGGAAAATGAGAATTGTCTTTTGGGTTGAGCCTTAGCTGCAGGAGAAAGCAGTAAAATGATGCAATAATTTTGCAGGATGTTCCCAATATAAAAAAAGAAGAAACCAACCAAAATATTCAGTGCATGGAGAATAATTTACTAATATACTATTTACATAAAGTGGAATTCACTATAGGGATTTAAAATAATATTTAGGATATGTTTATAGTGATTTTGGCCAATATTTATGAAATTCAGTGATCAACCCAGGACATATTTACTTACTGTATATTCTCAATAATATTCAAAATAGCTTTTTTCTTAATTAAAAAAAGAGTCTGAGAGAAAAACACACCAAATTGCTTATCTGCAGTGAATATTCATGAAAGTTAAGATTTGTGAAGATTTTAATTTTGATATTTAAACTTTTTAGTAGACTTCACGTTTCCTATAGAGTTTGTTTTGCATTAAGAGAAAAAACAGAAATGTATAATATAAAAAAACTGAAAGCAAACATACTCCGTTAGTCTCCACAAATTCCTGGATTTCTGCAGGAGACTTATAAATATAAAGCTGTATAAATCAATAAAGCAAATACATAAAAAATTCATTCGTATAATTATAATATAAATCAAATAATTCTCAAAGTAGACTTTATTATAAATATGAATATGGAAGAATCAAATTTCATGACTTCAAAATGGTATTAATGGTGCCTCCTGGTAGCTGAGAGAACAGAGATACCTTTTGCAACGGGAATCTTACACTGTGCGGGTCACTCTTGTTTCCCAGGTGCGATCTCGGCTCACCGCAACCTCTGTCCCCCAGCTTCAAGCGATTCTCTTGCCTCAGCCTCCCGAGTAGCTGAGATTATAGGCATATGCCACCATGCTTGGCTAATTTTGTATTTTTAGTAGAGACGGGGTTTCTCCATGTTGGTCTCTCTGGTCTCAAACTCCCAACCTCCAGTGATCCTCCCACCTTGGCCTCCCAAAGTGCTGGGATTACAGATGTGAATCACCACACCAGGCTGAAATATTTCTTTTTTAAATGTTGGTGATAAAAGAAGTAGAAGAGACATCATCAGCCAGTGCATTGGTCACAGTTTCTCTGCAGAGGAAATAGGATGTAGATATATCTGGCCTTCCTGGGGCAGCTCATTCCCTCTGGAGGCAGCTCCACTCACTGAAAAGTAATAGGAGTCGGCTTTTACTAGGCGCCTGTCATCTGCTACATGGCCTCAGGCACTTTCCTTGCAATAGTTTCACCCCTCGTGGGATGCTGCTGTTGATACCTGGTGCTCTCTGGGAACTTGGCTCTTGAGACAGGAGTCTTGCTGATGCCTCCGCCCGAATCATTCCTTATCTTTTAAATTTGCATTGTTAATTTGGTTCTTTGGCATTCATGCTCTTAACTTCACACTATACTACTCTAGCCACACTCCAAAGAACTTATGTCTGATTGTCATTTCATGAATGTTATTGAAGGCACATTACACTTGGACCCAAATTTCTGTTTTTTTCTCTGCTTTTCCAAGTCTTACCTATACTTCAAAACTTGTCAAGTGTTGCTTTTTCTTTATATCCATCCTTGAATATTCCAGCTCATGTTAACTACTCCTGTTTTGAATTTCTAGTAGCATCTAGTACTTATTATTTTCATCACAGATGTGGTTTGGCTGTGTTCCCACCCAAATCTCAACTTGAATTGTATCTCCCAGAATTCCAACCTGTTATGGGAGGGACCCAGGGGCAGGTAATTGAATCATGGGGGCCAGTCTTTTCCCTTGCTATTCTCATGATAGTGAGTAAAGTCTTATGAGATCTGATGGGCTTATCAGGGGTTTCTGCTTTTGCTTCTTGCTCATTTTCTTTTGCCACCGCCATGTAAGAAGTGCCTTTCCCCTCCACCATGATTCTGGGGTCTCCTAGCCATGTGGAACTATAAGTCCAATTAAATCTCATTTTCTTTCCAGTCTTGGTTATGTCTTTATCAGCAGCATGAAAACTAACTAATATAGTAAACTGGTACCAGAAGTGGGTGTTGCTGAAAGGATACCCGAAAATGTGGAAGTAACTTTGGAACTGGGTAACAGGCAGAGGTTGGAACAGTTTGGAGGTCTCAGAAGAAGATAGGAAAATGTGGGAAAGTGTGGAACCTCCTAGAGACTTGTTGGATGGCATTGACAAAAATGCTGGCAGTGATATGAACAATTAGGTCCAGGCTGAGGTGGTCTCAGGTGGAGATGTGTAACTTGTTGGGAACTGGAACAAAGGTGACTCTTGTTATGTTTTAGCAAAGAGACTGGAGGCATTCTGCCCCTGCCCTAGAGATTTGTGAAACTTTGAACTTGAGAGAGGTCATTCAAGGTATCTGGCGGAAGAAATTTCTAAGCAGCAAAGCATTCACAAGGTGACTTGGGTGCTGTTAAAAAGCATTCTGTTGGCCGGGCGCGGTGGCTCAAGCCTGTAATCCCAGCACCTTGGGAGGCCGAAACGGGTGGATCACGAGGTCAGGAGATTGAGACCATCCTGGCGAACATGGTGAAACCCCGTCTCTACTAAAAAAAAAAAAAATACAAAAACTAGCCGGGCGAGGTGGCAGGCGCCTGTAGTCCCAGCTACTCGGGAGGCTGAGGCAGGAGAATGGCGTAAACCTGGGAGGCGGAGCTTGCAATGAGCTGAAATCCGGCCACTGCACTCCAGCCTGGGTGACAGAGCAAGACTCCGTCTCAAAAAAAAAAAAAAGCATTCTGTTTTAGAAGGGAAACAGAGCATAAAAGTTCAGAAAATTTGCAGCCTGACAATGCAGTAGAAAAGAAAAACCTATGTTTTGAGGAGAAATTCAAGCCAGCTGCAGAACTTTGCATGAGTAGCAAGGAGCCTAATGTTAATCCCAAGACCATGGGAAAATGTCTCCAGGTCATGTCAGAGACCTTCATAGAAGCCCAGAGGCGCAGTAGGAAAAAGACCTCTGGCCTTCACAGGCCCAGAGGCGCAGTAGGAAAAAGTGGTTTCATGGGCCAGGCCCAGGGTCCCCGTGCTGTGTGCAGCCTAGGGACTTGGTGCCGTGTGTCCCAGATGCTCCAGCTGTGGCTGAAAGGGGCCAACGTAGAGCTCAGGCTGTGGCTTCAGAAGGTGGAAACCCCAAGCCTTGGCAGCTTCCACATGGTGTTGAGCCTGCAAGCGCGCAGAAGTCAAGAATTGAGGTTTGGGAACCTCTGCCTAGATTTCAGAAGATGTACGGAAATGCCTGGATGCCCAGGCAAAAGCTTGCTGCAGGGGTGGGACCCTTATGGAGAACCTCTGTTAGGGCAGTACAGAAGGCAAATGAGGGGTTGGAGCACCCACACTGAGTCCCTACTGAAGCATTGCCTACTGTAACTGTGAGAAGAGGGTCTTCATCCTCCAGCCCCCAGAATGGTAGATCCACTCACAGCTTGCACTGTGCCTGGAAAAGCTGCAGACACTCAATACCAGCCCATGAAAGCAGTCAGGAGGGAGGCTATACTCTGCAAAGCCACAGGGGTGGAGTGGCCCAAGACCATGGGAACCTACCTTTTGCATGAGTGTGAAAACTGGAGTCAGAGGAGATCATTTTGGAGCTTTAAAATTTGACTGCCGCACAGGATTTTGGACTTGCATGGGCCCTGCAACCCCTTTGTTTGGGCCAATTTCTCCCATTTGGAACAGCTGTATTTACCCAATACCTGTACTCCCATTGTATCTAGGAAGTAACTAGCTTGCTTTTGATTTTACAGGCTCATAGGCGGAAGGGACTTGCCTTGTCTCAGATGAGACTTTGGACTGTGGACTTTTGGGTTAATGCTGAAATGAGTTAAGACTTTGGGGGACTGTTGGGAATACATTTTCAATTTTTGGACAAGTTCAAGAGAGAGGCAGCTGTAAAATAGAACTCTAGTGTGAGGTTCTTTTTGTTTGTTTTTGTTTTGGAATGGATCTGAATTTAGAATGATTCCACATTGATTAGTTCCACAGGAGTATATATACAGGCAAATTTTATATTGGTGGTATTCTATTTCCCCTCTCCTTTCTTGAAAATAACAAGCCACTAGCCAGCCTGTGGTAGTGCATTAATCATTATTTTTACATTGATGCAAACTATTGTGATTTTTAAAGCTGAGACTGTAGAAAGCTGACAAAGCACTGTGGGCATATATAGCAAATGAAAGACAGGCTTTTGTGCTGAAAGAGTGTGAACAAAGTGTCACTCATGGCTTATAACCATTTGATGACTCCCTGTTGCCTTTATGATAAAGCCCAGAATCCTTGGCATGACCTTCCAAGACCTGCATTATCCTGCCTGGTATCTCTCTCCAAAGCTGATGTGCCAGGTTTTCTCCCATCCTGGCTTTACTACAACCATATGGTATTCTTCCAGTTTCACTAGCATGGCAGTCTCCCTCCTACCTTTGGGTCTTTGGACATGCTGCTTTTGTTCATTGAAATGCTCTTCCTTGTCCAGGCAACTGGTGTTCTCCCATTATTTCTCTGTAAATGACACCTTTTCAAGGAAGTTTTCTGTGACACGCCCCCCTCGTTTCCAGTCTCTGCCAGGGGCTGTAATTATAAGCTGTTACAGCACATGATGCTTTTCTACCATGACACCTACCACAGCTGTCATCAAATAGTTGCTTATTTTAATTTTTGGATAAATGTTTATCTTCACCAATAGGCCATTTGCTTCAAAATTGGAGAAATGATGTCCAGCAATCTATGGTTCATGGACCATAGCCTGCCAGTAACTTGCTTTTGTATGGCTGGCAAGCTCAGCATGGTTACAGTTTTAAAAAGCAGTTAAAAAAAAAAAAAGAATAAGTGACAGATACTGTATGTTTGCTCCTAAAGCCTAAAGTATTTACTGTTTGGTCTTTCACAGAAAAAGTTTGCCAATCTGTGGTCTAAGTTGTTGCTATACATGTTGAGTAGGAGAATATAAGTGTCATTGGCTCAAGCCTATAATCCCAGCACTTTGGGAGGCCAAGATGGGCGGATCACGAGGTCAGGAGATCGAGACCATCCTGGCTAACACGGTGAAACCCCATCTCTACTAAAAAATACAAAAAACTAGCCAGGCAAGGTGGCGGGCGCCTGTAGTCCCAGCTACTTGGGAGGCTGAGGTAGGAGAATAGCGTAAACCCGGGAGGCGGAGCTTGCAGTGAGCTGAGATCTGGCCACTGCACTCCAGCCTGGGCGACACAGTGAGAATCCGTTTCAAAAAAAAAAAAAAAAAAAAAGAAGAAGAAGAATATAAGTGTATTTATGTACTACGTTTTCTTTTCTGAGCAGGGCACTTCATTGTAGTGTGGCATCTATAGGGACTAGTGATGTTGCTGTAAGCACTTTGACAAACTGAGGGTTGCATGAACATCAGAAGGTTCTTACCTGGATAAACAACTGTCCTTAAAGTGTGTCGATTAGTAGCCAGTGTAAAAGTGGAAGAGGTTTCTAATGCCATGGTACTTTTTAGCTTGTATTGCTCTGCTAAGCAACTGTATTAGCAATTTAGATTAAGACATAATACATTATTATCAGATTTTCAAATACACAAAACTAAAAAAGTTAGCCATCTAAAATTTAAGTAATATAATTAAGATAGAGAATAATCTTGACAGGCTTGAAACCACAGGAATTTCACAAGAGTAAGATAAACTATGTAAGTTCTAAATGTGGAGCGAATAAGAACGTGAAAAATGCTACTTTATTTGAACAGAAAGTCTATGACTTTCAGCAGATTTAGACTCTTCAAAGGTGTCCATTACTCAGAAATAGTTGAGATGTAGTTATGGTAACAGTGTAGTGAGATGCCTGGGCACTAACCTAAGAAGAATAATAGAAGTAACTCATCCAAAACTTTTAGAAATGAGAAGTCTTAAAGGATACAAGGCTCATGAAAGTTGCCTTCCAGTGAGAGAGAATAGATTTATTGTTTTTAGCTCCAGATATAAAATTGCAATAGCAGATGGATGTGTTTCATGGAAGCAGATTTCATGTCAATGTAAGGATGAATTATATAGGAAATTGAGCTTTGTCACTAATGTATATATGAACTTTTTAAAGTCTTTCTTTGCACTTAAGTGCTACAGTAGGTATCAGGACTACAAAAACGAACAGCACACAATCCCTGCTCTCTAGGAGGTCTCATTATAGACTGTGAGATGAATCGGTAAATAATGTAGGATGTTAGATGTCCTAGCACAGAGATGGAAGTATGAATTTTGTCAGGAACTGGGGAATGGGCAGAGGTGACTCTGAAGTTAACTCTTGAGTTGATGCTCCTCCTTTCACTGTAATGTACCAGAAGAAGCAAATGACTATATGTTAGGAATGTATTCACTGCGTGGGGTATTATAAACTAGTCAGTCTTTAAGTCATTTAAAGACTTTGTGATTTATAGGAATTAAAAAATAAGAAGCCGACTTTGGGCTGGACCTTAGAACAAAAGAGTGAAGGGATCTCAGGTCATTATGTCAGTTAAGTAACCATAACCTACTGGTGACTCAGCCAGAAGCCCTCTGATGCAGATGAAGAACCTCTCAACCAAACTTCCATATAGTTGTTGCCTGCTTTTGTGTCAAAGCCTTATTTTCCTCTTGATTCCTTTTTTCTGCTTCTTCAGTATTCTTTATTGTTCTAATTTGGTACATGTTCTGAGACCTCCGTGAAGGGTACATTAAAAAAAAATCTGCTAAATAAATAATAGCATGACTACTACAGATTTAATTATAGCTGTACAGCTGCCTGTTTGAAGTGTTCTGCTGGAGCCATATGTTCCCTTGTATATTTCAGCCCTGGAAGGACCTGGTTTAATTGTTTCCCAGCTTATAGTATTGAATTCTCAAAGAACTGCTAGCAGTCATTTGGAAGTCAATAGATTGTGTGTTTTACCTCAACTGTCTTCCTGCAAATGGATGTTTTATTGACAATTTCTTATTAGATCCCAAGTAATCAGATATTAAAGCTCTCATCCAGACAGGTCTTAAGAGCTATGTTGACTTGTTAGTTTTACAGTCTGATTTTTGTCATCATATTTGATGTGCTAAGTGAAAAATACTTCTACATTTAAGCACTTTCCCTCAATGGCTTTTTTGAAAAAAAAAAAAAAAAAAGTATTTTAGTGGATGATTCTTTTAACTGTTTTCTGTCACAGTGGTATGGTGGGAGCGGAAATGGAAGAGGACCTGGGAAAGGGCACTTGGTGCTGTTCTAGGAGTATAACCTTGAGCATGTATTTAGCTTCTCTGGTACACAGGAGAGCCAAGACTGAGCCCTTCTAGGACCCATCCAGTTCCAAAATTCTGTGATTCAGAATCAGCTGGGAAACATACTCTTGCTAGTGAAATGCATCTGGAAGAGAGGGGTGGTTGTTCCTTTTCCCACTGTGGTGGTCTGTGCATCTCTTCCCCCTTGTGCTTAGAAAGCCCAAATTTCCCATTTCTTGAGCTACAAAAATCTTTCAATATGAACTCTGTTTAGAGGTCAAAGCCTCATAGAGTAATAGAGCTGTGACCATTCTAATGTACTTTTTCAGTGCAAGGACTGTCTAATGCTGTGGTTCTTAAGCTTTTCTCATGTCAGTTGATCCATTTGAGCTTATGATGAAACTGTGGATGCTTTCATCAGAAAAATGCACAATAAATATGTAGGACAAAAAGTGGTGTGTCATTTCCAGGTGCCCATGCACTCCCTGGATCCCTATCAGCCAACCTTAAGAATCTTTGCTCTGTGCTTTGATAAGAGCCCTGACATCTCTATTTTGTTCTGAGTGAAGGGATCTGCAGGTGAGGTTGAGAACAGTGAAGTAGAGGGCCTAAGGCCCGAAGCACCAGCCCTGAGCTTTGAATGGTGCCAAGGGCAGAGCTTTGTTGGGTTCATAAACTGTACTGGGGTGGAGCAAAGGGTGAGAGAAGCAATGGAAAGTGTTTTTTCCAGTTTCTGCACAAGATAGGCATTCTGCATAAGTGTTTGTCAGTCCATTAACTTTTATTTATTGATTATTTTCAAACTATTAACTTTTAACTCTTGGTTGCCTACATTACCTCTGATTATTCTACCCTTTTACCATGCATGCCTTGAACTTCTTAAGAGAGAAGTCTATGTTTTTGATTAGTTACCCCAACCAGGGTATGTGCAGAAGAGAACGCATGTAAAACAATTCCCCTTAAACTGTATTTTTTTATTTTTCTTGAAGTCACTGGCCCCACAATGCTTTTTTATTTGTCTATTTGTTTTGATTTCATATGGTTGCTCCTTCCACAACCTTTCTTTCCTAATGGCAGCTGGAGTTTATGGGGCAGAAAGAATAAAAGAAGCCCTATGTTTAGCATCTTTCTTTTTGGGGTGGGTGAGGGAAGACTATTAACAGATACTGCTTTTTAGATAATAATAGGCAAGGCAAAAGTTAGAAATAAAGCATTTCATTTTAAAACAAAGTGTTCCTGCTGAACATAGTCATTCAAGGATAAGGGTGTCATTCTGAGGGAATGCAGATAATTAAAATGGGTGCAGTTATCGTGAGGAATTATATTATATTTGTTTTACAGTGTAGTTGCACTGAACCACCCACGCTCACCTTAGCCTATGGTTCATTTTGCAGCCTTAGTATGGGATGCTCTCTCTGCAACATTCTCAAGCTAAAGTGCATGCATCTGTACACTTGGTAGAATGAACTTACCTAGAGAGGTTTATGTATGGATAATATGTTTTTAAGTCTATGATACAAACTGGTGGAAGAAATTTCTTTTTAAAGTTCAGATGATTGTATATCTGAATTCGATGTGGTGACAATCTAGCTGTATTTTATTTTATTCCCTTGGGAGAGAAAAATTTTGTTTTTGTCAATCACCTCTTCCCCTTTTTTCTCGGATTGTATTAGAATTCTAATGTGATTATAATTATTGGTACCATTTATTGACTACCTACTATACTGTTTCAGGTACTGTGCTAGGAGCTTTTACCTATATCATGTTGTATATTATCATTAACCTTACTAAATGTAGATGATAACTTTGTAGTCTTCTCAGCAACTGTTGCATAGGTTAAACTTTAAAAAATTTAAGGCACAGATATTTTTAATGCACAGCTGAATTTTCAATGATGTATCTGCGAATCACTAGTATTGGTGAAATATTTGCTTTTAATGTTGGAGAGCACTAAGCATTTGAAGAAATCATATTCTCGTGTTGTATGTCATGCTGGATTCTTCCTGCTCTGTCACCCCCTTTATCCAGGCATTTAACTAGTCCTATACATTCTGCCTTTTAATTTTTCTCAAATCTGTCTTCAGCATTCAGTCCCAGTGATGCATTCTTGATTCAGGGCCCCATAATAGTCCTCCATGTAACTTATTTATTGAGGGACCTATTATTTGCTCATCATTGTGCATAAATACTTTCAAAGATCACCTCATTTACTCTTGTGAACTCCACAAAGTAATCATTTATTATTCCCATTACACAGATGAGGAAACTCACTTGAAAGAAATGAAGTCATTTGTCCAACGTCCCTCAGCTAATAAATGGAAAAACTGAGATTTGCTTCTAGCTCTAATTCCAAAGCTCTTTCTGGTTTTCTCTGCTTGAATTTAAAACACTAGATAACAATTAGCAAGCTTAGCATGGTGAAGCCTGGACTCTGGAGACAGCCAGGCTTTGGTTTGAATCTTCATTCTGCCTTTTCTAGTTTTGTGATGTTAGTTATATATAGCAGTTTCCCATTACCTGAGTGAGGTACGTTCCAAAACCCCCAGTGGATGTCTAAAACTGTGGACAGTACCAAACCTTACATATACTGTGAGTTTTCATATACTGTGATAAAACTTTAATTTACGAATCAGGAACAGTAAGAGATTGACAACAATAATTACTAATAAAATAATTATGACAGTATTCTATAATAAAAGTTATGTGAATGTACGCTCACTCTTGCTGTCTCACAAAACATCTTATTGTACTGTATTCACCTATTTTCAGGCCCTGGTTGACCATAAGTAACTGAAACTGCAGAAGCGAAACCTTAGATAAGGGGGAATTTCTACATCTCAATTTCTTATTGGACAAATGGAGACCACAATAATAACTTACTTATAGAAATGTGGTGGGAGTTTAATAAGATGATGCATACAAAGTTTTTGGTCCAGTCCCTGGATTGATTTAAAGCATTTTAAGTTATTATTATTATTGTTACTACTAGTAATTTTAGAATTATTATTGAAGCTCTTTGTGCCTGTTGGTAACAATGGTGTCTTTAGAATTCAGTCTTACCAATATGAGATTCAAAATCTTAAATTTGGAAGGAATTCAGTGTACAGCTGTTCTCCCAAAGAAAGACTCTTTTTTAAAATCTCACTGAGAAATCCCAGACAAGGGTAGGACTTTTAGCCACTTCAGCAGGGAATTTTTTTAAACAATGAATGGTAGGGACCCCTGGTCATAAGTTTTGGAATTCGTAAAGGCCCTTTGCTTCTTACCAGAAACCTTTCTGAAGTTGACTACCACCAGATGGAGCACCTTTAGTGGAGCTCTCAGTGTCCCTGCTTGTTTCTATGCATGGTATAAAGATGCCACAACACAGGTATGAACACATGGATTTCATGTGTTTAACAAACATTTACGGAATGCTTATTTCAAGGCCTTGGCTTTGTAAGGTACTGAGGAAACAAAGTTGAATAATACATGATTTCTTTTCATAGGGTACTTTAGACCTGTCTATAGAGTATTTGTAGTCTAATAAAAGTCACAGCCAAGTCAGTCAGTGAATGCCTAGTGATAAGCACAATTTCAGAGGTAAGGCTAGGGAAAGTCCCGGAAGGTGGGGGTAGTCAGGGAAGGTGGGGGTAGTCAGGGAAGTTAGTCTTTTCCAAAGGCCTAGCTAGAGTTCAGAGGCATAAGTGGAATTTTGGGACTTTCCATCTTAGATAGATGAATGAATATTTCAAGTCTACTTCCTTCAGGCATGGAGCAAGTGACCTGTATTTATGTACAGTGGAGTTCATGACACAACAATGAAAGAGGAAAATAACTTCTTACGAAAGCAAAAAAATACCTAACTTAGCTAGCACCTAGAACCCGCAGTTCTTGTTTTTTTTAAAATCTTTTTTAAAGTGCTGTTGTCTTTATTTGGTCTTCTCCTTTCCTTGTCTCTGTCCCACTTTATTTTATGCAGTTAAATACTATTAAATACTTTAAAACATGCTCATTAAACATTTTAAAGGTTATCCTTACAGAGCCAAACCCATCATAGATACTTAATTAACACTGCTTTGCTGTATAAAAGACTCTGATATTTCAGGAAAATAGCTTCTAAACTTTGGGTAGTAAAATCAGTTCCTCAGACATGTAAAGGTTTCACCATATAGTGAAGTGAATATTCAAGTCATGGCCTGGCCTTAGCCATATGAGTTTGGTGAAGACCCTTACACTTTTGAGACTTAATTTCCCTCATCTGTAAAATGGTGTAATAATACATTTCTTACAAGCTTGTTGTAAGAATTCCAGTAGCATAGTACATATGAAAGTGTTTTAAAAACTTTAAGTAGCTATATGCATACTGACAATTTTTAAAAAAAAATAATGTGAGACATTAAGAAAATGTGACTTGGAGATATTAACAAGTAGATTTTTTTTTTTTTTGAGACGGAGTCTTGCTCTGCCACCCAGGCTGGAGTGCAGTGGCCGGATCTCAGCTCACTGCAAGCTCCGCCTCCCGGGTTTACGCCATTCTCCTGCCTCAGCCTCCCGAGTAGCTGGGACTACAGGCGCCCGCCTCGTCGCCCGGCTAGTTTTTTGTATTTTTAAGTAGAGACAGGGTTTCACCGTATTAGCCAGGATGGTCTCGATCTCCTGACCTCGTGATCCACCCGTCTCGGCCTCCCAAAGTGCTGGGATTACAGGCTTGAGCCACTGCGCCCGGCCAACAAGTTGATTTTTAAACTAGGGCGGTACTTGAAATTTCATCCTGTTTAGGAAATCAGAACGAATGGATTGTACTTAATGTTATATTTAGTTTAATAGCCATTTGTAAATGTGCTGCTTTGCAGAATCATTTGCATTAATGGTGGTGAGATGTCTATATTTGGAAGGAAAAATTGGAAAATCAAATTTTTACCCTTGGGATTGTTTTCGTTTTGAAGTAGTGTTTTTTTAAGAAATAGAATAAACAAAAGTAGAAGAGTATTCAAAAAGTGAAAACATGTCACCAGAGCCTTTTGGCATCTTGTCTTATTTGATGATTTTGTCTGTACTCTTTCATATTTCATACACACTGGAAATCTCTGCATCCTAACTATTAAGTTCCAAAAACATTAAAAATGATTGTCTAAATTTTGGATTCTGTGGGCTTTGATCAAGCAATAGCTCTTTTTAGGCCTCTTAGATATTAGGCCAATGGTATGTAAATTTAGTCACTGGAAATATTCTTCTAAATCACACCTTTAAGATAGCCTGAAGGGCAATCAGCATTTCCATTAACAACAAAACAAAAATATGTTTCTAGTAATTTTTCCAGTGGTTTTCTTTTATCACACCAAAAGAGTCCTATCCCGTCAATTAGCCTAACAAACACTTAAATAATATCCTTATTTAATATAAAAATTTAAAGGTATTTTTTCCTGTGTAGTCTAAGAATAAAAGGCAATAGCTGATTTAAGTTTAGAGAACACTGAGTCTTATCCCTTTTCTTCTTCTACCATTTCCTAGTTGGGCAACCATACAAAGAAGCGAGATTTAGAAATGGAATGTTGAGATGTGTTTAAGATGGTATTTGTCCAGGCTATTCAGGAACACCCAAACCCTGTCCTCAGCTCAACACTCTCTCCAGAAGATCATCGGAGAAATGTGTACACAGAGAAACAAAGACCAAGGTACCCTTTATTGTTGACTGAGGCTTTGTCTTCAAACCCAGAAGCAGAACACTGGTGAACTATGCAGAGCCTTCTGCTTTGTCTTCTAGCTGTGAATAGCCTTGCAGCAAAGCAAGCTGGTTGTACTAGGCCTGCTCTTTGTACTTGGAACCAAAATTGAATCATGGGTCTTCCTTCTCTTCTACAATGAAAGGCCAGGATATAGCTTTCAGTGGGAAAAACTCCTGTCTTGTATAAACCAAAAAGTATCTGAGACAAGTCTCAATCAATTTAGAAGTTTATTTTGCCTAGATTGAGGACATGCCTGTGACAGTGTGAGGAGGTCCTGACATGTGTCCAAAGTGGTCGGCTACAGCTTGGTTTTATACATTTTAGAGAGACATAAGACATCAGTCAATATATGTAAGATGTGCATTGGTTCAGTCCAGAAAGCCAGGACAACTCAAAGCAGGGGTGGAGGTTGGGGCGGGGAGATGGGCATCCAGGTCATAGATGGATTCCAAGATTTTCAGATTGGCAATTGGTTGAAAGAGTTTATCTAAAGACCTAGAATCCAGAGAAGAGAGTGTCTGGGTTGAGATAAAGAGTTGTGGAGACCAAGTTTCTTCTTATGCAGATAAAACCTCCAGGTAGCAGGCTTCAGAGAGAATAGATTATAAATGTTTCTTAGCAGACTTAAAAAGGTGCCAGAAGATCAAGGAAAAGACCTGGAAAGGGAAAGGGATTCTCTGTAGAATGCCAATTATCCTCACAAGAGATAGCTTTGTAGGGCCATTTCAAAATATGTCAAAGGAATATATTTTAGGGTAAAATACTTCAGTTTCTTTCAGGGCCTTCTATGTGCCATATGATGCTATACTAGAGTAAGGCTGGAATTTTTTTATTCCTACAATAAAACTCTTTTATTGCTACAAAAAGTCTTAAGATCTCTGTTTCAATGTTAATGCTGGTCACTTGTGTATGAATTCCATGGGGAGGAGGGTATAATGAGGCGTGTCTTACCCCACCCTTCCCATCGTGGCCTGAACTAGTTTTTCAGGTTAACTTTGGAATGCCCTTGGCTGAGAGGAGGGGTCCATTTAGATGGTTGTGGGGCTTAGAATTTTTAGTTTACACTTGATAGTCAAAACAGAGCTGGTGTAGGATAATTGTCTTTAGAATTCAAAAAGTTCAGATAAGCCCCCTACTTCCCCATGTATGGAATAAGGGGGCTGCTCAAAGGTATGGGGAGGGTGGAGATAGGAACAGCCTTCTATTAACCAAAGAAGCCAATTGTAGGCAATGTACTAGTCTCTAGCCATCATGCTCTGAGATTTCCAGAGTTTGAGACTGTGTGCTCCCATAGATACATATAGTTCTTGGTAGGTGAAACCTATTTCAAAACTCTCCCAGGGATAAATTTTCACAAGGCTGTTGTTGACGGCTTCCTTCTACATCCCAGCCCTTGTTGGAGGCTAATTTTAACCTAAGAAAAATATAATTGCTAAGGTTATATTATATTTATCTAAAGTAATGGAATATTAGGGTTTGGTTACCATTGGATGTTAAAGGTAGGAAGATACCAACTCAGACATAGCTTGGGTGTGGTGTGTACATTTCTATAACTTCTAATCTTTATAAAAATCTTTAATGTGTGAGAACATGCGGTGTTTGGCTCTCTGTTCTTGTGATAGTTTGCTAAGAATGATGGTTTCCAGCTGCATCCATGTCCCTACAAAGGACGCAAACTCATCCTTTTTTATGGCTGCATAGTATTCCATGGTGTATACATGATATAAATGATGAATTGATGGGTGCTGACGAGTTGATGGGTGCAGCACACCAACATGGCACAAGTATACATATGTAACAAACCTGCACGTTATGCACATGTACCCTAGAACTTAAAGTATAATAAAAAAAAAAAAAAAGAAAAAGAAAAAAAAATTAAAAAAATTAAAAAAAAAAAAAAAAAAAGAAAAAGAAAAAAAAAATCTTTAATGTATGAGTTACGGCTGTAAAATATATTTTTAGTTTTTCACTGTCCTTTATTTCCCTTAAGGATTCCCTGCCAAGGGAGTGCTACATATATGCCATATTTGCAGCGAAATAGCAATTTATTGAGAAATTCATTATAGTAGGTTTTATTAAAGTAAAACACACATTGGATGCACAAATCATGTTTACTTGATGATTTTTCACAATGTGAACACACCTATATAATTGTCACTCAAATTATGAAACAGAACCTGAGCAGTGTTATATATTTGTTTTTAAATTCATTAATTTCTTCTCTAGTTTTTATTTTCTTCCTTCTGCTTTCTTTGAATTTAATGTTCCGTTTTCTTATTTTTTGAGATAATATATTTAGATCATTAGACTTTAGCTTTTCTTTTTTTTAACATTGACAGTTAAGGGCATGAATGTTACTGAATGCATGTTTGCAGCTTCATTCCACAAGTTTTGATATGTCATGTGTTCATATTATGAGTAATACTGACTTTAACAAGCCAATGATACATATTATCTCTAGGACAAGTATATTGTTTTTAAAATAGATTCCATTTAAATTCCCATTTTGAAATAAATATTTTAAAAATATGAAGTTATTTCAAGGTCTGTGTCTGATAACCACAGTATATAATTCTCCTTTAAGGTTATTTCTAATTTGTGTTTTTCCCCTCTCTTGGGATTCCAGTCATTTGATCTTGTCTTCTATTATGTCTAACAACTTCTGATTAAATGTCAGATATAAAATATCCATAGTAGAGATAATTTTTATACTCTAGATGATATTATCTTCCTTCGGAGATTACATCTTTTGCTTTTGGCTGGCATTTGGGTTAGGGGCAGGTCACCTTAATATTCAGCCTGGAATTAAGCTGATTGGAAGCTGAATATAGTTCACGAAGTACATAGGCTTACAACCATCTGCACAGAATCTAAATCTTGGGATTCACAGTCTCAGAGATACCCGCCATGATAGAGAAATATAGTTGGGCCTATGAAACAGACTCTGAGTAAACTTATCTAACCAGCCACATAGATGAAAATGTCGAGTCTGTTTTTTTTTCTATTTAATTGTCTTACTGTAAGAGAAAGAAGTCAACTTGCTTCCTGTCTTCATGGCACTTTAATCATCCCATTAGAAAGAAAGTCCCATTGAATTTATCAAACTCGAATTCATCAAATTGGGCACATTCCCTGAGGTACAGAGAAGAGGAATAAATAGGCAGAGGCAGAAACCTGGTAAGGTGAGAGAACACTTTTTTCTACCTTAAGAGTTAATATTGTTGTTTGCATATGGTAAATGAATAAATTCATACTCAGAGAGCATAAATACCTACTAAGATGTTGTTAGACCTGGGCTCTCCCTTACACTTCTGAGTTTCTTGAATCTTAAGGTTCTACAGTATGTAATTATTTTCTAATACTATTATTTTCAGCACTACCTAAAAGCCAGTCTCAGTGAGATTAAACTGTAAGGTGGCCATAAAAGTTTTTCTTTTAGACCAAGACATTTTTGAGAATGAAAAGAGGTACTATTAGTCATTACACCAGGACAATAGTGTAAACTGGGACTGTTATGGGCCAACTGGTAGGTATGGTGATCTTACTTTACTACTGATACAGATACCTTCTGCAATGGAAGGTCGTGGAATTGGGTGACATTGAATGATTTTGAGCTTACCACATGAGTTTGTTTGAAAAATAAGAGCTGAAAATACCAAAAAACAATGGAAGGGTGGGGGACAGGAGAAAATTAGCAGGAAGAAGAGAAAATAAGCTAAGAAGAAATGAAGAGAGGAAAGAACAATAAGAATGCCAGAAATCAGATCTTTGCCCAGGAAAACAGGTGAATGTTAGCATGTGGACATGAGGCAGGGTAAATAGAAAACAGGTACAGATTTGAAGATTAAAATCATTCTCATACAGGGGAAAAGATAATGTATAGAATAAGACAGCAATGGGTGTAAGCTTTGTAAAAAGAATGAGAAAATATACTCAAGTTTAGATGATGTTATAATATCATTTATAGCAAGGACATTGAAGAGCCTACAGGATAACATTCTAGTAAATCAGATTTAAAGGACAAATCGTGAGTATTCCTGATTATAAATAACACTTTATTATTGATGCAGTTATTTTAACACATGCAGAAAAATGGCAGAGAAAAGGAGGTAGAGCTTAAATATCTGCCCACTGACTGAGGAATACTATAATATCCTGGACCTACAGGTGATGCTACAGGTCTGAGAGCAATGCTAAGGAAGCTAGGAGAACATAATATTAATCATATGATTATCTCACCCATATAGAAAACCTAAAATATGTAAACTGCTTTCATAGAAGGCAGAAGAATCCAAGACCTGAGTGGAGTGTGAAAGATTGAACTTTAAAAATAGCTGTGTGTCATGCATATTACTTGTGTATGAATAACTTTTCCATCATCACACAGAACTGTCATCTCAAGTTAAGTGACCTCTTATGCTAATACTGTGGTAGCTGGGTTGTTGTTAGAAAACCACTCAGAAAATAAGAAAGGTTAAAAAAATTGTAAGATAAAACATTTATAGCAGAAGGCAAAATATATACTTCTGAGTAACCATAGCATGACTATACTCTGGAAGAAAGAATACAGGCTAGTGTGAAAGGAACCTGGAATGTAACATCTGGATTCACAGAGCCGGTGTTAATAGCCTGGTGAAGACAAAAAGGTCACAAAATCAGTGAACTAGTCAAAGTATTTTTGAATAATTGTAGTACCACAAGGTAGCCATTTAAAATTCACTCCTCTGAAGCCTACGTTGGCTAAAGGAATTTTTTTTTTCACTCTGTGTGTTCTTGTAGTTGACCGTGCATAAAGTCCAGGCTGGTTATTTTTTGAAGAAACAAGTTACAATCTATAAGAAAGGAATGTTCAATTTTACCTTAGGAATTCAGTCCAGATGCATTTATTGTGATTTCAACCTGATATGAAAGCCATATATTCTATTCTTGTTTTCTCTTTTATTGTTCTTTATATTTCCTGGTCCTATTTACCTTTTTGTTTAATCTTTACATTTTTTTCTAGTACTTTATTATTGTTCACAGTTTATTGTATAAGCCTAGAATTGGTTTTCATACTTTAGCCATTACTTTTCCTTTATCAGATATTATTGTACTTGGAAAAGATAATGTGTGAATCAGTGTTTGATAAACCAAAATTATGGGAGAGATTTTTAAACTTTGACTTAGAGAACTCTTTGACTTTTTTGAACTCTGTTACTAGGTGTGATTGGTGTGTCTTGTGACCTCCCATTGCACAGTGTACTTTTCATATGGCATTTATGTTTCCTTTTTCATTGCAGCATCACAGGGTGTCTGTTTTCTACAGTGCCTTCCTGTTACCAGGCTTTGAACATTGTAAGCACCCATAAAGTCTGAGGACCATTAAGTACACTTGAGAGTGGGATTAGATGGAAGATGAGAAAATTTCTGTCCAAAGCAGAATTTTCTATTCTGATTCTGTATTATAATGTGCTTTATTTATTTCCCCATGGGAGATAAAGCATTCCTAGGTATACTAAAGTTTCCAAAAAAAAAAAAAAAATCTGTAGTATAGACAGTTGTTTAATTTCATTTAACCTGCTGTTCCTCACATTTATCTGACAAATATATTTTGTATCTGGGCTCTGCAGTAGACAGAAATGCACCTCAAGTTAATTGAAGCCCAAAAGGAGATTTAGTGGCTTATGTAACTGGGAAGAATTCTTGGTGAGTTCACAGAACAGACAAGCTGCAGGATGTCACTGACTGAGACTGGAGACTCAACATTCTTTCTCTTCATCCATTTTCCTCTTTTGACTCTGCTGGTTACATTTTGGGTGCTGACCCCACTCTTTCCTGGTGTGGATGGTCTTGTGCTCTTTGAACATGATAGGGAACAACCTCAGCTGAAAGGGAACATGTTGATTTCTACACTTCTAGATATTGATTTTTCCAAAAGATTTGGTCCCTGTGATTGGCCTCCATCCTGTAGAACAATCACTCTCGTCAGGGGAGGAGTTTACTAAGATTGGCTATATCTAGGTCTTTTGTCCACATATGTGGCCTGGGTGGGATGTGTAGAAGCCACTTCTTTAAGAAGAGAGTTAGGAAGGCTTGCTGGGAAGAGCAGAAATAATAGCCATCACTCATCATTCAACAAATATTTATTGAACCTGTTTCCTCGGCTCCTCAGGCAGTTTTCTAGGCACTAGGGACATAACACTGAACAAAATAAATGAATATTCCTACCTTCAGGGAGGTTACATTGCAGTGCAATAAAAAGGCAACATGCAAATAAAATGAATAAAAATGATAAGGAAAACAGTATGTTTGACTACAATAAGTACAAGGCAGATAAAATAAAGCAGAAGAGTAGAAGTATCTGTGGGGAGAAGGGAGTTGAAATTTTAGTGTGTCCAGGGAAAGCCTCTCTGATGAGAATGTAACAATTAAATGTCAGAAGGAAGTGAAGGAGGGAGCCCTGCATACATCCCATTCAGAGGACACAGCAGATATGAAGGACCTGGGGCAAGTGTGCCTGGTGTGTCTGAAAGAGGACATAGTGAGTAGAGTGTTGGCATGGAGAAGACCATGGAGGACATGGAGGGTAGAGTGTGGGCAGTAGGTTCCAGATTTAACCTTTAAAATCCTAACTTTTGGGGGCATTTTATGGTCTTCTGGTCTGATTTCTAGTGCTACAGAGTCCATTCCTTCATAATATTTATTACAGCTGAATTATGTGAGAGCAGCTGTTCAGGCACCACACATTTTTATTTTAGAATAGCTATTGGTTTCTCTTAGCTATTGCCTTAAAATATATACTCCTAATTTTTGAGTATGGGTATAGTGATTGCAGTACTGGTAAAATGATTTATGGAAGAATATAGTCAACTGTGAGATAATCTGCATGTGTGGTGAACAACGTAGTTGCTGTGATAAATCCGGTCAGTAGGTTCCAGATTGAACCCTAAAATCCTTATTTCTTTGAGCATTTTATGGTCTTTTGGCCTGATTTTAGTGCTACAGAGTCCATTCCTTCATAATATTTATTACAGCTGAATGATATGCAAAGCAACTGTTTGGTACCGTGGAGAATAAACTGCTGTTACCCTTGTGAAACTTGGGAAAAGACACTTTGGCAAAAATTGATTCAGAAATGAGCACTTATGAAGTTCCCAAGGAATTGGGCTGAGATAGTAGAAAGTCCTGTGCTGAGCTCTAAAGGCTGTTTATAAAAGACAGGCGTGAGGAAAAGGCAATTTTTGATAAGAAGTGTAGGAGTGTAAGTATATAAAACAGAAGAGGATTATGATCAGGTCAGCTGCCTAACTCGAGCAAGGAGTCTGCTGGAGAAAATGGGAAGTGAAATGAGATTATTAGAGACTTTTGTGTTCTGTGTTCATAATGGGAACTCTCTCTGGAGAGAGTGAGGAAAATTATTCTAGAAATGTTATGTCGTGTGAGTTTGGGCCACTTGGCCATATTCCACATTCTGCTCTGTGTTATAGGGGACAATTTATAATTGCAACTTCCTTAGGTAATAATAACAGTCTTGGCAACTTGATGTTTTTTTTAGACCCTTCCCATGGCTATGCTTTTCCTATCTGTAAGACGTAACAAAAATTTTTTTAAATATTAGTATTTCTTGAAGGATTAATGGGAGAAACTTTGGAAAATTTCCTACTGCTTGGAAGTGATTTTGTTTGTAGCATGTAAGATATATATACCTTCTCTTTGCTTTTTTTTTCTTTTTCTTTTCTTGGTTTCCACTAAATTCTTAGCCCTAAGTTCCTTGCTTTTTTGCCTCACAGCTTTCTTCTTATATGAAGTGTCAAATTAAAAAAAAATCTTTAAAAAACCTACAGAGGGTTATAGAGCTTAGGGATTAGTTCTCATGCCACTTATTTTCCCTAATTAAGAACTCTGAAATGGAAGTTGAAAATGTTGGTATAACCTTTTTATTAATGGGGAAATGGGGTCATGCCTGCCACTTCCATCTCCACAACAATCCATTATATAAAATGTTAAGTTCACTGGCACTTTTGATTTGAGGGGAGGGATATTTATATTGGATAAGTATATATCAGAGGTCTGTGTCTTTTGAATGGTCTTCCAAAATTCTTATCTCCATTCTTCCATAATTGTTGAAATATTTTCATTAAGCTGTACTGCAAAGTAACACCTATAAGATAAGCTTTCAAAGTGACTGTGTTAAGCAGCCTTCATTCTCCAAGAAAACCACTTTGTGCCTTCTTTTCTCAAAACCCCACACAACTTCCTCCTCCTCACCATTAGCTCACTAGTATTTAACTGCAAAAATAAGTCCTCAGAAATCTGCATCGTCGTCCCACCAAATCTCCCAATCTCCCCCATTAGTCCCATCTAGTCTGCCTTCCCTGGTTAGGATTGATAAACTCTGTGTGTTCCCATCTGCAGCTAACTTTTCTACCTGTGATGTGGATATTGTCTCTTTTCAATAGTTTAAAGATGCTTAAACTGCTTCTGCATTTATCCCCTATCTCTCCTGCAGCATTAATCTGTCTCTACTAGATCATTCTCACTTACATCCCAAAAGTGCTGAAATATCTCCCATTTAAAAAAGAAATCTGTAAACTTGTTTAAATTTCTTGTGGATTCTGGATATTAGCCCCTTGTCAGATGGATCGATTGCAAAAAATTTCTCCCATTTTGTAGGCTGTCTGTGCACTCTGATGATAGTTTCTTTTGCTGTGCAGAAGCTCTCTTTAGTTTAATTAGATCCCACTTGTCAATTTTGGCTTTTGTTGCCATTGCTTTTGGTGTTTTTAGTCATGAAGTCTTTAGCTGGGAACCAGGAGGAACTTCTCTAAGACTCAGGAATTCTACTTTTAGTTATACATATTAAACAAACTCAACTATTGAGGTCATAAGGAAAATATTATAAGGTGTTCATTGCAACACTGCAGAAATATTTATAACTGCCAAATAGTAGGATGTATAAGTCGTGATATATTGTTACAGTGAAGTAGTATGCAGCCCTTAAAATGAATATAGTAGAGCTACTTTCATCAGTGTGGATTTCTCTCAAAAGCATAATGTTGAATTCAAAAAGCAAGGTAAAGAATGATGCATTGAGTATAATACTATTTATAAAGAGCTTAAATGCCTGAGAAACAATACTATATCATGTGTATGCCCATACACATGTATAATACATTTTACATAAGAATTATAAACACTGGTTTTAGAACCCTAGGGAAAAAGTGAAGGAAATGGAGTTGGGATGTACTCCATTGTAGTTGTGGGATGTTTTTTCTTTAAAAATGAAGATTGAAACAAACATGACATAAGGGTAAGATCTGATAAAGTTGAGTGATTGATACACAGGAATTTGTTATTACATACTCTATTTTGCAGGTACTTTTGAAATTTTTTTCAGGTAAAAAGTATAAAACTAATACAACAATTTTAAAAATAAAATGATTGCTACCAAAAAACAACAAAAAAAAAAACCCTTCAGACTGGTAGCTTTAAACAATTTTAAAGCTTGAGCTCCTTCTAAATTCCCAAAGTCTATCTGCACTCTTTTTCAACTGGGCCTCCTCTTCAGGGGTCAGCTTGATCTTTTTAAGATCTGTAATACTATTCTGTCCCAGGGTACAAGGAATGCTAAGGAATATTACTTCATTTATCCCATAAAGGCCCTTAATTATGGTGGAAACTGGATGCACCCTCCTAAGATTATTCAAAGACGAAGTCAAATTGTCTCTGTTTGCAGATGACACGATTGTATACTTAGAAAACCCCATCGTCTCAGCCCCAAATCTCCTTAGGCTGATAAGCAACTTGAGCAAAGTCTCAGGAGACAAAATCAATGTGCAAAAATCACAAGCATTCCTATACAACAATAATAGACAAATGGAGAGCCAAATCATGAGTGAACTTTTATTCACAATTGCTACAAAGAGAGCAAAATACCCAGGAATACAACTGACAAGAAATTTAAAGGACCTCTTCAAGGAGAACTACAAACCACTGCTCAACAAAATAAGAGAGGACATAAGCAAATGGAAAAATATTCCATGCTCATGGATAGGAATAATCAATATTGTGAACATTTGGCCATACTGCCCAAAGTAATTTATAGATTCAATGCTGTTACCATCAAATCACCATTGAATTTCTTCACAGAATTGGAAAAAACTACTTTAAATTTCATATGGAACCACATAGTCAAGACAATCCTAAGCAAAAAGAACAAAGCTGGAGACATCATGCTACCTGACTTCAAACTATACTACAAGGCTACAGTAACCAAAACAGCATGGTACTGGTACCAAAACAGATACATAGACCAATGAAACAGAACAGAGGCCTCAGAAATAACACCACACATCTACAACCATCTGATCTTTGACAAACCTGACAAAAACAAGCAATGGGGAAAGGATTCCCTATTTAATAAATGGTGCTGGGAAAACCGGGTAGCCATATGCAGAAAACTGGAACTAGATCCCTTCCTTATACCTTATACAAAAATTAACTCAAGATGGATTAAAGACTTAAACATAAGACCTAAAACCATAAAAACCCTAGAAGGAAATCTAGGCAATACTAGTCAGTACACAGGCATAGGCAAAGACTTCATGCCTAAAACACCAAAAGCAATGGCAACAAAAGCCAGAATTGACAAATGGGATCTAATTAAACTAAAGAACTTCTGCACAGCAAAAGAAACTATCATCAGAGTGAACAGGCAACCAACAGAATGGGAGAAAATTTTTGCAATCTATCTGACAAAGGGCTAATATCCAGAATCTACAAAGAACTTAAATTTACAAGAAAAGAACAAACTACCCCATCAAAAAGTGGGCAAAGGATATGAACAGATACTTCTCAAAAGAAGACATCTATGCAGCCAACAAACATGAAAAAAAGCTAATCATCACTGTTCATTAGAGAAATGCAAATCAAAACCACAATAAGATACCATCTCACACCAGTTAGAATGGCAATCTTTAAAAAGTCAAGAAACAACAGGTGCTGGAGAGGATATGGAGAAATAGGAATGCTTTTACACTGTTGGTGGGAGTGTAAATTAGTTCAACCATTGTGGAAGACAGTGTGGTGATCCCTCAAGGATCTTGAACTAGAAATACCATTTGACCCAGCAATCCCATTATTGGGTATGTACCCAAAGATTATAAATCAATCTCCTATAAAGACACACGCACATGTATGTTTATTGCGGCACTGTTCACAATAGCAAGAACTGGGAACCAATCCAAATGCCCATAAATGATAGACTGGATAAAGAAAATGTGGCACATATACACCACGGAATACTATGCAGCCATTAAAAAAAGGATGAGTTCATGTCTTTTGCAGGGACATGGATGAAGCTGGAAATCATCATTCTCAGCAAAGTAGAAGAACAGAAAACCAAGCACTGCATGTTCTCACTCATAAGTAGGAGTTGAACAATGAGAACACATGGACACAGGGAGGGGAACATCACACACCGGGGCCTGTGAGGGATAACCGGGGGTTATGGGAGGGATAATATTAGGAGAAGAAATACCTCACGTAGATGACGGGTTAATGGGTGCAGCAAACCACCATAGCAGGTGTATACCTATGTAACAAACCTACACGTTCTACACATGTACCCCAGAAATTAAAGTATAAAAAAAATTTTGCCCTAACCTAATAGAAAACCATCGACTAGATTAATCAGCTCATGCAATGTGAATTATTGACCAGTATGAAACAGAGACCAAAGTCAGTGCTGGCTACTACTTAGGAGATGCAAAGATAATTCCTCTGATGGACTTCTAGATTCATTTCATTGCTCAATGACTTAGAGATAATTAATTCTCAACAAATATTCATTTGAAATAAATTCTGACAAGTTATCTATAATTCTTCCAGAATTCACTAATAAATCAAATGCACCTTTTTTTTTCCTTGTAACTTCCCATTGACAATGTCATGTCATTAAAACCCAGGCTATGTGTGGTTGCTCTTTCCCATTGCAGTGAAAGACATCTCAATGGGAAATGAGTTTGCCTATTAAAAAATGTTCGTTGTTGTTTTCTATTAAAAAAAAAAGATTCTTCAAAATACTTTCTGTTAAATCAGCTACAGATAGGCCAGTGGCCCAATTAGTACACCTTTCGTTTTAACTATCTCATGGCCACAGGTAATCACTTCTTTGTGGACTTTCCCCCATTGTTCAGGATCTTTATCAGTTCCTGTATCTGAATTCAGATCCTTCAGAGGGAGGCCAGCAATACTGACTCCACTCCACACAGGAACACTTGGGTCTCCATGCTCTCCAAGAATCCACCTATGACAGCTTTCAGAGTGGATATCAAGCCTTTGCCCAATGAAGAAACGGAAATGGGGAGTGTCCAGATTACAGCCACTTCCAATAACACGGTTTTGGGGAAATGCACTCAATTTCCAGGATACATAAGTTACAATATCCACTAAATTCGAAACTACTATCAGTTTATGGTGGCGACTGTATTGGGTAATACTGGAAATAAGTAATTTAAAAATGGTCACATTTCATTGAACTATATCAAGGCGTGTTTCTCCTTTTGCTGGTACACCTGCTGTAATAATGACTACGTTGGACTTTGCAGTGACACAGTAATCTTTGCTGGAAACAATGTTTGGCATTTTTATGAAAGGGCTGCCATGTTGAAGATCCATTGTCTCACCCTTCAATTTGCCTTCGCCAGCATCCACAAAGGCAAGTTTATCACCCAAACCTTTTAATAAGAGGCTGAGAGCACAGGCCATGCCAACTGATCTAGTTCCTATAATGGAGATCTTACTGGGATGAGCGGCCCCCTCCAAAGTGAAATTCTTAGCGAGTTCACGCTTGGCAGTCACCATCTTGGAAATGGGAGTGAAGGCCCAGCCGCCCCCGAGTGGGATGCATGTGTGGCCTTGTGTGGGCACTGAGCCAGCTCCCGACAAAGGAAATGAGCTCCTGCAGCACCTATTCTCTCGCTGGTGGGCAGGACTCCTGCAGCCCAGCTCGGGTCGGTAGCTCATGCAAGGAGGCAGATGGAGGAAAGCAGCGGCAGAAATATTGAGGTGCGGAAGAAACCGTGAAGGTTTGAAGGCTCCCTCGCTCTCTGCTACTGCCGCTGCGCAAGGCCACTCCCAGCTCGTGCAGGGCTCACAGAGACCTGGCCCCTTAATATGTTGTTTTTGGTTTTACAAATATGTGGTATTTTTTACACCATTAAGACAGTTTCGAAAAAATGGACTGTGATCATTAAGGCTAAAAGTAATTTTAACTTTGCCTTTCAAAGTGCCGTATTTTGTTGCCTAGAGAAGCGCTGCACCTTTGCAGTTATTTTTGTCATGGTGCTCAAACATGCTGAAACTAAGTAGGATAGATGCAAAGAGAAGGAAATGAGAGTTCTAATCTCCACTCCACACTTGGGCTTTAAGAAGTTTGACTATGTGAGCTTCTTTTAAAAAGTCAGTATTACGATATGATAATAAGACTTGTCCTAACTACTTTACAAGGTTCCTGTGAGAAAGTCAGGGTGAAGTCTATGGAGCTTTAAAAAGAATATTGTAACTCTTTGACAAACTATGTCATTGAGTCAGTGACAAAACCAAGTCTTATGATTTTTCCTTCTTCATGAAAATGATGCATTAAAATTAAAGAAATAAAAGCTTAGAAGTCCTCAATTACCTGCTTTTTTGAAGATAAGATAGTCATGGATAAATGGAATCAACTGATAACTAGTAATGTTTAGATAATCTCAAATCCTCTACTAGAACTGTAGTAACATTTATTCAAAATCTAATGGCTGCCTCTTTCCCCAATCACCATCTCCTTTATAATTAAAAAGTGAGGACTATGAAAAACAAAAAGGCTTAACCCATGAATTAAAATGATATTTCTCTAATATACTGAAATTTTGCCTTACAACTTTTTAAACTACATTTTCTTTAAGTTGGCAAGTCTTAATATGTGTTTACCTATTTATATTATCCCAAATAAGAAATTTGATGAAATCTTTTCACTTCTCAACCAGTTGTTTAATATTTGGTATCAAGATGCATTCTGTTTGTAAATATAATAGTTCTATCTCAAAAAAGAAAGAAAGAAAGAAATCTATTTTATTCCCTCCTCCCCTAGCTTCCTCATTTCTCAGCTTTTCTTGGTAGCAACATTTCTCAAAACAATTATCTTTACTCTCTGGTGTCCACTGTAATTGCTCCTGTCAAGATCCTCAGCCGGGCGCAGTGGCTCACGCCTGTAATCCCAGCACTTTGGGAGGCTGAGGTGGGTGGATCCCGAGGTCAGGAGTTCGAGACCATTCTGGCCAATATGGTGAAACTCCGTCTCTACTAAAAATACAAAAAAATTAGCCAGGCATGGTGGCATGTGCCTGTAGTCCCAGCTACTCGGGAGGCTGAGGCAGAAGAATCACTTGAACCCAGGAAGCAGAGGTTGCAGAGAGCCAAGATCGCGCCATTACGCCACTGCACTCCAGCCTGGGAGACAGAGCAAGACTCGTCTCAATAAAAAAAAAAAAAAAAAAAAAATTCTCCAGCACCTCCATCTTGCCAAATTCATTGGTCCATTCTTAGCTGCCATCTTACCTGAACCTTCAGCAGCCTGTGATTTAACTGATTCACTCTCCTTATTGAGCTGTTTCTTCACCTGGCTCCTGTTGAAGTCCTGGTTTTGTTCTCCTTTTTCAGTGTTCTCTGCCTATATCTTCTCCTATTCCTATAAAAGTTAGGGTGACCCAGGACTTATCTCTCACCTCTCTGCTCTGTCTACACTCACACCCAGGATTGTGCCAGCCTGTCTTATGGTACCAAATACTATTTACATGGTGATGTCTCCCAAATTTACGTCTTCCTGCACCGTCTTTCTCCTTGGGCTTTTGGTAGGTAGTTCCTGCCTAAAACTTCCAAAGCTCCTTATTGTGGCCTATTGGGTCCTACAGTCGGGTTCACCCCTTACCTATGCAACTTCTTTGCCTGCTGTTTTCTCTCCTTTGCTCTTTCAGTTTCCATCACACTGGGCTTCTTACTTTTCCTGTAACTGCCAAGCAGCTTCTTGTCACAAAGTCTTTGCATTTCCCATTCTTTTGGCCTAGAATGTTCTTTCCTATGATTTTTGCATAGCTTGTATCTTTACTCCAATGTCAAATGTATTTCTTCAGAGGCCTTCCCCATCACTCTGTCTAAAATAGTACCTTTTTTACTTGTTTTATTTTTTTTCTTAATATTTATCAGCACTTTATATTTTATTTTTCCCCTGTGGTTATATGAGTCTAGGAGGGCATGTAATTAGTCTAACCACCCCTGTTTCCCTAAGGCTTATAGCATTGCCTGGCTTATAGTAGATTTTCAGCAAGTTTTCGTTGAGTGAATGAATATGTAAATGAATGGAGTTGTATGATACATTGTTTTATATGTAAACCATGTGATTATTCCCTCAATATTTTTGAATCCAAGGTACAGATAAATGTTTACTATAATAGAATGTTTAAACATAATATAAAAGTGGCTAGCTAGAACATGTTGCATGTAAATTTGTAAAAAGGAATTTCCTGTGAGTGATACATGGGAAGGCTCTTTTTGTTCCCTTCTCTGGAACTAAATTGTGTTTCCTTGGTTCTTCTCATGCAGCTGAAGAATAAGTTCATGAAAAAATTGCCACGTGATGCAGAAGCTTCCAACGTGCTTGTTGGGGAGGTTGACTTTTTGGATACTCCTTTCATTGCCTTTGTTAGGCTACAGCAGGCTGTCATGTTGGGTGCCCTGACTGAAGTTCCTGTGCCCACAAGGTAAGCTGCTCTCCTACCTGCTGGGCTCTACAATGTGCTCATAGGATTGTCTCCTCCCACTCAGGCTGGAGAATCAATAGAATGAGGAAATATTTAGTGCAAACACATTGGAGAGGTTTAACTTTAAATAATGACTGACTTTTATACTATCAAATTTCTTGGCACTTATATAATAATAATAATAGCAATTATAATAGTTTATTGAGCAATGTACTAGGTTCTTCTTATGGATTATTCTACTTAATCCTTAACAATAATGTTTTAAGGGGCAAACTGTAGTTATCTGATTTTTATAGGTGAAGAAAGGTCTACGAGTTTAAGTAATTTGTCCGAGGTCATACAGTTAGTAAATGGTTCAGAGGTCATAGTTGCTTTCATTTACTCTCTTTTATCAGATCATTGGTAGTAGGTTTATACACACACACATATATATGGTAAAGTCATCAAGCCATATACTTAAATCTGCGTACTTCACTATTATGTTTTGTCACAAATTTTTATTTTAAAGTGAAATATGTTAATATTATCATAATCACGTACTCATTTCACTGCATAGTACCTGAGAAGTCATCCTCTTCATCTGCCTCTGAAACTGAGCTCCACAGAGTTATGAAGCTTGACTTGGGAGTGCAATCAGTTGACTCGAAGTTAATGTTTCACTTAAATTTGTGCTGCAGACAGTTTAAAGAAAACTTGTAGTCTTTAGATTGACAGAAAATTGTCATGAGTAGGACTTTTTTGTGGTTGAGGGGTGGGGGAGTTGTTTTCTGTGAGTTCCAGGGCAAGGACAGGTGAATTTCCTTTAGGTTTCCTCATGTGAGCAGGAAGGGCTATGAATCCTCCTCAGTGAAACATGGATCCTCCTCAGCTCAGATGGTCTGAGCATGATTAACCAACAGTGTAAAGAGGCTCAAGATTTCTTTAGAGCCTGGTTAGGAGGAAAATTAAGAGAAAATTTTCTCTAGGCCTCTCAATTCGTAGATTGCAGGCCATTCTTCCACATCATACAGGTATTTTTTTAACCCATTTATATATTTCTTAGACACTTAAAATAGGAATGATACGTAGGGCTGTTACTGGACAAATAGCAGTAGAAAAGAGATGATCATAGCTTATTCACTTAATAGGATTATGATGATTTGTGTTTTCTGTAACATAGCTTTTTGCTTGAAAACATTCCAGCAGAGCCTTGTGGTTCTATCTGTGCAGTCACCTGGTGAACAGCTGACTCAGATAATGGCTGAAGTCCAGCTCTGTGCCCCTGTGGCTTTATTTATGTCTCTCTGGACTAACTTTACTAGGGGTTGAAAGAAAAAAACATGCCGAGAAGTGTTAAAATTGCTCTTGGCTTTTCATTTTTATTACCATTTTTCTTCAGAAGGTACAAATAAAAAATATTTTAAAAGGCTTTTTATTTAACAAAATATGCATGCATTGAGTAGCAAATCATGACCATTTTTGTGTTCTGCTTATCTTTGACTTCTGTCTGCTCACTGACTTTTTTCTTTTATACTGGATGGTAGGGCTAGTGTAGAGGTAAAATACAGCGTCACTTAAATTAGCAAAAGGAGCCAGGCAATTCAAGTCAATGTAATTCAGTAATATTATATAACTATTTCGGGGCAATAATCTGAATAATATATCCTTGTATGTTAACATTTTTCCAGGAAATAGTTTCATTCATTTGCTGTCCTCTAAACTGGTACAAGCCATAATCACTAAGTAGGGAGTCTCGTTAGTTTTTTTTGTGTAGGTAATGTGGGGCCATTTATAGTGTCTGCATCCTGTGAAATCCAATAAAGGAAATCCCACAAGGAATGTGGTAGGCATTATGAAGGACTGCATCTACATTTCGTGATGTGTTTTCATGTGCTTGCTACTGTATTGTACTGAAAGGAAACCTGAAAAATCTATTTGCACATATCTTTTTGTGGTCATTTTTCCTTTTAAAGGTGTAGGACAGTTATGCTGCCATTATTAATGGTTATTACTATTGCTAATAAACAACATTACCACCATGCACCTTCTAGGAAATATGACTCTAGCAGCTCTCATTTCTTGTGTAGAGTTCACCAATTTCACTATTTACTCCGTTACTTGCTTGATCTGTTTTAGCCTCCACTTACAGCTGGATGACTATCAACTGGGTAGATGTCTATATATGTAAGGGCCCCTCTTGCCTTTCATGTGAAAGGAAACAAACCCTGTTCTTTGATCTTTGGTGACTTGATAGGATATGTTTATGATTTTCATAGTATCTTACAGGCATTTTGCTTGCTGTCATCTTATGTCATCCACAGAGGCCACTACTCTCGCTCTCTCTCTCTCTCTCTCTCTCTCTCTCTCTCTATATATATATATATATATTTTTTTTTTTTTTGGGGGGTGGGATGGAGTCTTGCTCTGTCGCCCAGGCTGGAGTGCGGTGGTGTGATCTCAGCTCACTACAACTCCCGCCTCCCTGGTTCAAGCAATTCTCCTGCTTCAACCTCCTGAGCAGCTGGGTTTACAGGCGCATGCCACCACACCCAGCTAATTTTTGTATTTTTGTAGAGATGGGGTTTCACCATGTTGGCCAGGCTGTTCTCAAACTCCTGACCTCAAGTTATCCACCCGCCTCAGCCTCCCAAAGTGCTGGGATTACAGGCGTGAGCCACTGCACCTGGCCTCATTCATATTTTTGAGCTATATAGGGAATGTATGTTCTTCTTACACCATTTTACAATTGAGAGATGAAGGCAAAGGGAAGATTCAGCATCAGTGCTGGGAAAAGAACTTTAAATAGATTTCTGAATCTGAGGCAAGAGTTTTAGGGAGAGCCTAGGGAGATTCTAGAAAGGATTGGAACAAAATGTTTTAGGGTTCTCTTAGAAAGAAGAATAAAAACCCTAGTTTGTGCTTTTCTGATCTTGATTTACACATGTAAGGCAATTGGTTGTTAAGTAAGCTCCAGACTGTTAAAAATTTAGAATGTTTACCTTCTTAGTGGCACTGTAAGATTATATATATATAATAATATATATGTTACATATATATGTAACATATATATATATTACAAATAATTATTTATGTAAAAGAAGTAGTTTGTGATTAATTGTCAAAACCATTAAGAACACTTAGAGGGATTGGGATGGAGGTCCTGCTAGTTCAATTTTGTCATATCCACTAGTTTAATTGCTAGCTGCTATTAATATTTACCGCATGTAATGCAGTTGGGTATGGTGGGTTTGTGGTCCTCATGAATCCATTATGGAAGCCACAGTTTAGCCACATTTTCCAAAGCTGATAAAGATGAATAATGGGTTATTGAATTCACTGTTGTTTTGAGAGAAGGATATAAAGGATTGGTACATGCTGAGTTCATGCTAGAAATAGCTGTGATGTATCAGGAAAGAGGGGGATGCATATTTTTTCCGAAAACATCAAGTGGTTTAGGAAGGCCAGCTCCTTTTCTCATATGATGCTCCGTTTCTGCCTATAATTATTTTGTGAATGTGAGTATAGGCCATTGGTTCCGGACACAGATTATTTGGTTAATATTTCCTTTTGTCGTGGAGAATGCTGGAGGCATCCTCCGCAGGCATAATTAACTATATGAAAAAGCTCAGAAAAGTAGAAAAGGGCCTCATGAAGATTCTTCAGATAACTAGATGGTGTTAAAAATTGTAACTCTGACTTATTTCTATTTATGAGTGAGTAAAAAGAACTTGGTAACATAATTTTTTTCCCCAAGCTGTCAAAGTAGGCTGTGCCCTTGCAGTCACACAAATGTGATGTTTACTCTAATTTGTTAATAAAGAAAAAAGCTTCTGGATAAAAATAACATCTGTCCATTGACAAAAAACAGCTTGGGTCATGAAAGGAGTTTTCAGTATATTATAAAAGCCGAGTTTGGCAGGATGTACTTCAATCATAAAAGTTGTAACAGCTTTCGCTTCTTTGAAGGTTAAAGGAGAGAAAACATATTTCAGGCAGAGGAAACTTCAACTTGCTGGATTGTTTTGTGTTCAATTTTCTCAAGTTTCTCATCCCGTTTCAACAATGAGGTCCAGATTAGAAGCTTCTTAAGGTTCTCAACTCCTCCAGATGACATTTTGGGCTGGAGGTTATGTTTCCTGCTGCTTATGAATGCTTGGATTCTCTCTACGTATCATTTTAAGGAGGCAGATTTACTGAATTATTCCTGATTGGAGTAATGTGAACATTTTAACTGGTATATCCACCGTGTTGGTTTGGCACTTGGTGTTATTCCATTATGAAGAAATACCTTCTTTAAAACATAAAAATTGCATTACCCAGGAAAAAGGAATACTACTTTTATATCTGTGTTACTAAACCAATATAATTCTCATATACTGGGTTTATTGCTATCATGTAGACACCATTGATCTGCTGCTTCCTTTCATTCTTTGACTGGTTCTATTTAGCAGAGAACAAAGAGTAAATCTTTTATAGAAAATGTCTGTCCTCATCTCATAGGATGTAACTTGGAGGCTCCATTCATTACTCTGTCAGCTATTGGAATACCCATTGCCTGCCAAAGTTTATGCTTGAGGATTATTAATAATGTTTTCTTACTAACTAGACAGTGTTTTGGCTTTGTTGCTATATAGTCAACCTGATAATTAACTCATGTGTCAGTTGATAAATACATTTCCATAATGTGTATTTGTAAGCTATAATCATGATGGAGGCGCTAGGGAGAGGTAGGAAGAGATACAGAGTGTTTGGAAAAGTTTTGGATATTACGCATTACCGAAAAGTTAATATTTAGATACATGAAGATACTAATAAATGAAGTAGAAGAAATCCATTATTTAAAAATATACTAAGGATCCAGGTGTTAGATATTTTCCCTTGTGGCACAGCATCTGCTCCTTTTCGCCTAAACCCACACCCTTATTGAATTGAAAGATGACCATTTGTAGACAGGCAAAATAAATTGAGAAATGTGACCAGTATTTGTGTTTCTGAATGTGATTAAAGCATTCTTTTGCCTTAATCATTAAATATTTTTTGTGTTTGTTGCACTCAAATCATTGATCAGTCCCTTTAGAAAAATGCATTTTACAGTCCTAAAGAAGCACTTTATAATACTATACGTAGTGGCATATAATTAGGGGCCAGCTTCAAAGGAACAAAAGTTCAGTGTCAGTTGAACTTCAGTGTTAGAAGAGCTGAAATTCACTTCAAATAATGACTTCCTTCATATTTGAACAGACTTTGGTGCTTGCTGATTGCTATCTACTATGGTACCACGTGAAAGTCAGTGTGCTACTTCACTTCAGAACTGGTTTCTAAGCAAATAAGTGCTAAGTGGTTTTATGGTTATTCTGGTATAAAACCTGAGTATTCAAACTTTCAGACACCTTTTCACATTCTTAATTTCTGGGATTTTAGAAAACCTTCTGGGTTGAATTTTATGATTAAAAAAAAAGTAATTATACTTTCAAGGGCATTTTAGAACAGACCCAAACATTTTTTAAAGTATTTGCTGTCAATCCTTTTTCATTTGAAGTGAGGTACATAAATAATTAAGTTAAAAATAAAATTCTGCTAAGCAAAATGACAAGCCATTTCTGGTACCATAAAAATCTTACCTAAGATTTCTTGTCCCTGGCTAAGCATCGAGAAGTTCTTTTCCCAGAGTGACCTGTGGAAGTCATTTTTGGACTTCTGTTAAATCACAACCTTGGTATATCAGTTGGGCAGGTAGTATTAGGCAGAAATATGTGGTGAAAAGAACAGGAGGTAAGAATGCCTATATATCTGCTCTTTGTCATTTACTAGGCACAGATCTTGAGCTCTTCCATTAACCTCCATCAGCCTCACTTTCCTCACCATTAAATGGGAATAGGATACCTTCTTTATTGCAGAGGGTCATATGGAAATGTAAATAAAGTGATGAATGTGAAGTGCTTTGGAGGCCTTACAAGCTGGGCAGGCATATGATGTTACCATTTTTATTGTCCTCCTTATCACCTTGTTAGCTGATACATGATCAATATCAAGGTAGAATTTATCCAGTGCCACCTCTTGTATATTTGTTGTAAATTTTTTCTTACTCATTTACTTATCAGATTCCCTCATCCCCAGTGCTGACATACCACAAGGGCAAAGGCCCTGTGTGATCAGTGAGGGATTTTTTTCCAACATGGTTAGAGGTGAACCTAACTGGGGTTAAGTTTGTTATTGCATGTCTCAGGACCTGTTTGCTATGGAGCAATGTTTTGTGCATTATGAAGAAAAAATGTTGGTAAATGACAAGAGGACACCCACAAAAGAGTTTTGACTGTCTGTGAATGATGCTTTATTTTGAATTTCTCTCATATTTCTCTTTCCTTACTTTGGCTGTCAGCATGTGGCTTACTTGTAGAGGACTTGGTTTTTGCTGATTCGCAATCACTTCTGAGTAGAAATATTTCTTAAAAGTGTGGAGACGATCATCTGTCACTGCCCATATTGGGTAAGGAAAAGTCAGAGAAATGTGAAGATGCACTAAGTCTTTCTAGTTATTGTGCTTAATGGGTTTGTTCCAAAGATTCTGAAAATCAGTAGAAATGGAGAGACAAAAAAAGTTTAAAATAGAAAGATTGAATGACTCATATTAAGTGCTTGAAGTGCACCTTTCCTGCTCAGTGAAGAAGCTTCTCAGGTTTCTATGCTAAATTCCCATTTGCCTCCAAATAAACTGAACAATGAACTGTGTTTTGCAATAGTGCAAAAGAGTATATTCTGTATTACCAATAATATATTACCTTTGTTGTAAAGGTGAATTCTAGACCTAACCTTTTAATGAACTAAGTTAAACATTTCTCAGTTTTATGTATGTTGAGGTTGATGAAATGTGTGTTATAGCCTTTGCTTCTTTCCTTTTCCATTAGGTTCTTGTTCATTCTCTTAGGTCCTAAGGGGAAAGCCAAGTCCTACCATGAGATTGGCAGAGCCATTGCCACCCTGATGTCTGATGAGGTAGGAAATCAGGAAGATGGAGTTCTGTGAATGTCCTACTTGTGTTGTTGTCATACTGTGAATTGGCAGTCATAATTTATTCAGTTAGAATTACGTGGTTACTACACTTCCTTATAACCTGAGGTACGGTCATTTGAGACAAGTGAGCTGAGTCCTATATGGTTTCAAGGCATGCATTTTGGTTTTCTATGGGATTCTAAACTCTGTTGGAATAAAACATATTTGCATTTCTTTTGCCAAATATTTTCATGTATTAAAACTGGTATATGTTAAATATTCTTTAAAAAGTTCAAAGTCAGCTGGGCATGGGGGCTTACGCCTGTAATCCCAGCACTTTGGGAGGCTGAGGTGGGCGGATCACCTGAGGTCAGGAGTTTGAGACCAGCCTGGCCAACATGGTGAAACCCCGTCTCTACTAAAAATACAAAAATTAGCCAGGCATGGTGGTGTATACCTGTAATGCCAGCTACCCAGAAGGCTGAGTCAAGAGAATCACTAGAATCTGGGATGCAGAGGTTGCAGTGAGCTGAGATCGCGCCACTGCACTCCAGCCTGGGCAACAAAGCGAGATTCCATCTCAAAAAGAAAGAAAAAAAAAGTTCAAGGTCATTGTATTAACTTAACCTTTGTCTCTTGAAGTTTTAATACACTAATTCTGGGAATTCAAATGTCTGTATACTATATTGTTTCAGACATGATGGGTTCTATAATGTCTAATAAAATGGATAATGCATTTTTTCTTAGGTGTCAGAAAGTACATGTTTTTATGGTTTTCTTATTTTGTGGGAAGGAATGATACACATCTAAAAATGCATTAGCAACCATTATGGCAGAGTATCTATACAGGTACTTTGGAATTATGACCCCATTTGTTTTCATAACAGCCTGGATGTTGTTACTTGCATTTGAGATATGACAAAACTCTGAACTATTCCCATAGGAGGAGAAATACTGTTAGAAGAGAGGATAATTAGTTTCTGTTCCTGGATCTTTCTGGCTTACTATTCCCCCAAATGTGTTGCTTTTGCTTCATTGCTTGATTTGTTGGTTTTTCTATGTGTTAAGTAGAGAAAGGGGTACCTTAGTTATGGATGTTCCTCCATGTGGTTATTACTCAGGTAGCTATTTTATTCTGGGACTTAGAGCTTTATGGCTATGCTGCTTTTTCCCGTCAAGGGAACATTTATTTTACTCATCTCAGTGGATTCATTTAATTTTTTGCAGTTTTGTAATTAGGTCTGTTTTAAAAAATACTTTCTCCTTAGATATATCAATTAAGAAACTTTAACAAGTGAGATTTAGAGTGGCTTAAACAATTTGGGATTTATTTGGAAGTTTGGAGGCAGGTAGTTGCTGGGGTTATTTTAACATAATGGCTTAATGGTAAATCAAGAGCGAAGGCTCTTGCTAAATTTATGATCCTAAAATAGCATGTTTTTTTTTTTTTTTCCTGTCAATATGGTAGAACGACATTGCCTACCATCAGCTCCAGTCATCTTATCTGTATTTATTCAAAGTAGGAAGAACGGTGTGGTAATGTTAGCTATATCTCCCTTTTTAAACAGGTGTTCTAGAGCTTTCCCAGACAGCCTTTTTTCTTATATCTTATTAGTTGAAATTGTTCATCTTTTATCTGCACAGTTGGCTGGGAAAGTGAATCTGTGACTTTCCAGCCTCTATCATGGGAAACAGCAAGAGAAAATAAGGTTGAGGATGGTTGTATCAGCCACAGATTATGTGCTGACATTTTGTGTCACCCTCCCCTCAACCCCACAACCCCAGACCATTAAATGTTACTTAATTGATAGCTTTTAAAAATTATTTTCCTAGAGAAGTGGTTTAGTCGTAATCTTTAAGAATAGATAAGGGTATTGAACGGGGACCATCTTCTCTTCTGAAGACTAAAGAATTTGACTTATGAAGTATGAAAGATTTGGGTTATGTGTAAAGAAATTTCAGTTCATCAGCTGCGTTAGAAAAATGGAATGATTGACAGAAAGGATTGTGTACATTTTGGAACCTCTTTCTTTGGAGATCTGTATAAAAGATATGAAGCACTTGCTGCATTAGATGGGTTAGTTGTTGCCTTGCTAAAAGATAGACAGATGATCGACTATTTAAGGCCCCTTGGTTAATGTGCTGCCAATATAAGCCAGATTTTTCTTTTTTAAATGTCTCACATTATGTGTTTGAGAACTCAGTGTTTGGGTCTTAACCCGATCTTAACACTCAGCTTGATCTTTTCCTTCTTGAGTTATCAGCAATTTTTATCCCAGTAGTTTTTATTTCAGGGAGTGACTCTTCAGTATATTTCTCCAAGCCATTTTAATCTGGCTTCCATAGCAACTGTATCAGTAGTGGTACATACCAGTGGGAGCTGAAAGGCAATGTTGTTCTGTATTATTGGTAGGAAAAAAACCACATAAAAACATAGCTGTTTCTTCAGGCCTCTGCCTCTATTCTTTGAAATCATAGTCTGAATGCCTATGTTTTGGGGGACAGGCTGAATAATAGGGACTCTCAGAGCATGGCTGGATTAATATTAATGGCACAGTTGTTATGGGCTGCATTCTTCAGGCTGGACATGGTGTGAAGCATGTACAGCGTTCTCTTTTTGGATGAACACATCTTTTATTATTCTTTAGGTGTTCCATGACATTGCTTATAAAGCAAAAGACAGGCACGACCTGATTGCTGGTATTGATGAGTTCCTAGATGAAGTCATTGTCCTTCCACCTGGGGAATGGGATCCAGCAATTAGGATAGAGCCTCCTAAGAGTCTTCCATCCTCTGACAAAAGGTAAATTATAGGCAGTTGGTAATTTTCAGTTTCTGGGATGACCCTGAGAAGGAAGTTGTATTAAAAAAAAAAAAAAAAGTGAAGTCAACCTATTGTTCTAATATTTTCAGGTTCCTGTTTAACTGGATGTATTTTCTCAGATGGATCACTTGTGTGCCTTGGTTTCACATTTCCTTGACACTGTAAAATAAATGTTATGTGGTATGATGTTCTTCAGTTATTATATATTGGAGATCTCAGATTACTACTTGGGAATGTATCACAGACATTCTTAGAGGATGTTTTGGGGACCTCCTGTATTTCTGGAAACACAAATTTACTGAAGATGAGTCCTTGTAGATGTACACGGTTAAGAAATTGGGTAAAATAGTTGAAGAGAAACAATTTTCTAGAAATCTATTTTTTCCCAGTTAGAACAGTTTCCTTCTTTTAAGATACACAGTTCATGGCTGGGCACAGTGGCTCACACCTATAATCCCAGCACTTTGGGAGGCCAAGGCGAGCAGATCACGAGGTCAGGAGATCGAGACCATCCGGGCTAACACGGTGAAACCCCGTCTCTACTGAAAATACAAAAAATTAGCTGGGCATGGTGGCGGGTGCCTGTATTCCCAGCTACTCGGGAGGCTGAGGCAGGAGACTGGCATGAACCTGGGAGGCGGAGGTTGCAGTGAGCCAAGATCATGCCACTGCACTCCAGCCTGGGCGACAGAGCGAAACTCCATCTCAAAAAAAAATACACACACACACACACACACACACACACATATACAAACACACAGTTCATTCAACTTTCCTATTCATCCAGTCATTTGTGTTGGTTCTAAATGTAACACTTAAAGAATTATCTGTTAGATAGCAGAAAGAAATAACAATCTTTCACCTTAAGGGTTTTCACTCCGTCTCTCCATTAGCCAGAGCATGATACAGCTAAGAAACAAATGAATAAAATAAACTAATATACTCTTGGGCTCTGTTGTCTTGCTTAGAAAGAATATGTACTCAGGTGGAGAAAATGTTCAGATGAATGGGGATACACCCCATGATGGAGGACACGGAGGAGGAGGACATGGGGATTGTGAAGAATTGCAGCGAACTGGACGGTAACTGACAGTTTCCTTTGCCATTCATGATGAGGTTCTCCTTAAACGTAAATTTCTCTTCATCTTTCTATCAGCATATTATTCACTAGTTTGTTCATTTGTTCAGTCAACAAATATTTGCGGTATACCTATTTGTCACAGGCACTGGGAATATAGCAGTGAATTAAATGATACTGTATTCCCATAAGGATCTTATATTGTAGTGAGAAGACATAAACAATAAGTGAATAAGTAAATGTGGTGATGGTTTTATGAGAAAAATTAAGGCAGAAGTAGGGACTTTGAGGATGGGAGTATTGTATTCCAGTTTTAGATAAGACTGGTCAGAGAAGGCCTTACAGAGAATGGCAACGTTTGAAGAAAGTGCTACAGGAGGCGGGAGACAGACCACGTGGGTGTGGTGGGTGTGTGGGAGTGGGCTGCAATAGAGTGTCTGGTGTGTGGCAGGGCTGGCACCAAAGCCAGCAAAACTAGGGGAGAATGACTGAGGGCATGTTAGGGTCAGAGAGATGGCAGAGGACTGACAGATGTACCAGCCTTTACCTCTTGGCTTTCATAATTCCATTTCTCACCTGTATGTGTATTTAAAAGTGAGTAACATGATACAGGAATGAGTTCTCACTGTTCTGCCTCCTTAGCCTACAGTTGGGAATTCAGGTTTCCTAAATTGCTTCAGCTAATTTCTTTCCATGATAACTCTTCCTTCCCTCCCATTCGATTCTTCCTTTTATTGGGTGTTAAGTAAGATTTTAAGTGGGATACTTATTTTATGAAGATGTGACTTTTTAAAAACACTGTAGGGTTTTTGAAAATGAAAAGGTATGTCATTATAATATACAATTGAATCTGAATGAAATGAAGTTATTTCATTCTCCTGATGACCCACTTGGATTTCTCTCCCAAATTAACAGGATATTATTCCCTTCCCCTTTATTCTCAAAGGATAGAGAACATAACATCTTCTCTCCTCTCCTCCCTTAACCTTTCTTTGAATAGTTTTCTGAAAATTATTTCCATTAGGAATAGCCTTTCCTTTTTCTACAGATATGAGTTTTGGGATTTAATTTTTAATTTAATCAGAATATATTTCATTCTTTTATGTTTCACCTTTGCTAAACCGAGTGTCTGTAGTATGCCTGGTACCATGCACAACCCTGTGAATACTAAGAAAACTGAATCAGGGCACTGAGTGCGGCTAAGGTCCAGTGGGTGCTCAGACAGATAGATGGACAATCCTAATAAAGTGTGATAGCCAAGAGTAGAAATATGAACTAGAAGTGCAAGGTCAAGGCTTCAGAGAGCTGTTGAGCTTTGGAATAGGGCATTCTAGGCAGAAACCCTGGGGAAGACTGAGGTTTGAGGTTTGGTTGGGAGAATGAGTAGACTGATGTGCAAGTCACTCAACTGACCTGGTGACACCTGTCATGGGGCTCAGCTGCATTTCCTCCCATCACACACCTGCATGGCTTCCTCCCTTAGTTCCTTCAGATCCTTACCCTAAAGTCACCTTCTTGGAGACCTTTTCTGGTCACTCTATCTAAAATTTCAACCACCTTTTCTCCAGTACTACATAATGCTCTTCCCCATTTAATTTTTCTCTTGATTTGTATCACTATGTGTTGCATTTATTCATTTATTATCTGCCTCCTTTTGGTCCCCAGAGTAAACTCCATGAAAGCAGAGTTTTTTTTTTTGATGCATGTTGTTCACTGTTGTGAACAAAACATCCTCAGCACTCAGAAGAGTGCCAGAGTGTGGGCATATTGCAAGTGCTTAATGGCATTTATTGAGGATGAAAGAATGGATGAATAAATGAGTGAGTGAATGAATGAATGAGAGTGGAAAGGGTACTATGGCAAGATGATGAAGGGCCTTTATATGATCTGCTCACATATTTGGACGTTTTTCTCTAGGCAATGAAAAATGTTAATGTATTTACACAGTTCACTCTTTTCTAAAGGCCAACTGGCTGGTCTTCAGGAAATGTGACACCTAATTTGGTGACCCAAAAAGAAAGAGATAGAAGAAAATTTATTCCTTTGTAGTTTTCTGGTTTCATCATAAGTGGTTAAGTAGTATCTTGTGACAGATTCAAGCATTTTAAATATGTTATGTTTGATTTAATGAGCTACTTCTTGATTAATTTGATGGTAATTTACTTTACATTTAGTGGATGTTTGCATTCTTTCTGCCCAGGTTCTGTGGTGGACTAATTAAAGACATAAAGAGGAAAGTGCCATTTTTTGCCAGTGATTTTTATGATGCTTTAAATATTCAAGCTCTTTCGGCAATTCTCTTCATTTATCTGGCAACTGTAACTAATGCTATCACTTTTGGAGGACTGCTTGGGGATGCCACTGACAACATGCAGGTGGGTATGGTTTTGAGGAGGACACAAATAGTACAGCCCAGATTGCCTTCCTCACCCCTACAGCTCAGTTAGAAGCAGATGGCCTTTCAGTTACTCAGCGTGATTTTCTTTCTTTTGCTGGATGCTGCATTTTACTTTGCTTCTGGCCTGCTGCTGTATTTCCAGCATTTTAGTAATTATAAAAATAGCTCGATGAAATCTGGCTTGAGTCACAAGTGGGGAAAGGAAGGGAAGGAAATGAGGATATACAATTCTATTTGGGCAAAAGCATATCAGCTGCTTTAATTTTGTACAGTGCACAAGGTTTAGATCTTCTACTACTTTGACTATGTGGAACATATTCTATTAAACTTGATGATTACACTTTCTTCGGGAATGTATGATTAGCTTAATTTTACATGTGAGCAAATAGCATGGAACCATTGAGTGATTTGCTCAACGTTGGGTTTGCATGTTTACCAGTATAATTTGGTTTTAATGAATATAAGCTAACAGTTATATCTCCTGTAGGTGGACCTGATTCTCATTATGCTGTAACGACTCTGGCTTGACTTATTTTCTATGATTAATTGTAACCACAATTAGTTGGTTACTTCGCAGATAGCATTACCTTCCCTTTGCAACAATAATAGCTAAAGTTTTAGTGACAGAAAAGATGTTTTTGATTCCCTCCACCAACCAGAAAAATTTGTCCAAAATTACTTTTAGTTGATCCAATCATTTGAAAAAAGGTAGTGTGCTAGGTAATGAATACAAAGCAGTGAATGAAGTTATATTCCTATGAAAAGGACCAGATTGAAGCCCTTTTCACACTTTCCCTTCCACTTTACTATATAGTATTGTATAATGTATGTGGTATTCATAAGTGATGCCAGCCAGCTTATTTTTTAAAAAATGCAGCTGATTCCATAGGATTGCTTGTTTTCTACTTTGGTTTTCTTTCCTGGGCACATGCATATTTTAGATTTTTGTCTAAATGCAAAAATACTATGGAGATTATAACATCTATGTTGACCTAAGTAAAAAGGGAGAAATTATACAATTTTATTTTAGTTTGTCAAGTGCAGTTTTATCTTTTAGTTCTTATCTAGCACTGCATAACATGTTACCCCAAAACTTAGAGGCTTGAAACAACGATTTGATGACTCTGTTTCATGGTTTGGATGGTGGGTTGGCTCAGCTGAGTGGTTCTCTCTTTGGTCCCTTATCCACTTGCAGTCAGATGGCAGCAGAGGTTGAGGTCATGCAACAGCTTCTTTACTCATGTGTTGGTGCCTAAGCTAGGATGTCCAGAATATTTGGGGTCTGGATACTCTCCTCACGACTTCTCCACATAGCTGACTTGGACTTTCTCACAGTGGGGAGACTGTGATGACTTCTGAGAGCTCATGCTCCATCAGAAAGAAGCAGTTGCCACTCAGCTTTGCTTTTTCCCATGTGAATGTGTACCTAGTATTGCTTCATTCTCTGATCTTCAAAGAGAGGCTGAAAATTCTAATTCTTAGTGAAACCAGTGATTTTTAAATATTGGCAACTGATTAACATTTTAGAAAATAACATCGTGCTGGTCAAAGAACACATATCTCTGTGTTACCAGTGAGAGATCTGCAGCATGGGTTATAAGAACCAACTCTAATAGGACATAGAGATGAAATACACAGAGCATGTTTTTCTCCTTTCCTCTCATTTGTAAGACGAAAATGAATACATTAAATTGTAGTAGTGATGTCAGTAATAGAATTTTTATAAAAGTTGATCTATATCCAAGTTGCACAGCTATTCTTCATCTAAATAACAGCATAAGGATAACGAAAACAGATAGTTCAAGAAAAAAAAAATGGAGAAGATGGCACTGGGGGAACACCCTACGGCCAGCTTGAAGAAGTTAATACAGGCAACCACATGTTAAGAAAATAGAAGAAAGCTGTGATTTTGAGAGGGTGGTAAGAACAAAACTGTCTTCCGTCTGTCAGAATGTATAGAGACTTTCTTGTGTTGTGCAGATAATTTTTAAACATTTTTTGGTGGACATTCTCATTGAGATGGGGACATTGCAATATTGCCTATGTGTTATTAGTTTACTGGCTTTTTTGAATTGAATTGTAATTCTTTGCAACTTCATAAGACTTGGCTTTATAATTTGCATCTAACTGTAGAGAAGAAATCTGTTCAGATCTGTTTTGATACCTCCTAGATGGATGAAATTCTATACGAGTAAGTTTTGGGAAAGTAGAGGACTCTATTATGTAACATACATAGTTAATCGGTATTTTTCTCCTCTGTGATGTATGACCTGGGAAAGGCCTTGCTGGTGGAATTAGCTATTTCCTGTGTTCTAAAGATTTCAGGAGAAACGTAAATACTTTCAGTGCTTCAGGATGTTAAGTAGTCCACTAAAATAACCATTTGCTGGATGTGACTCCTAGGAGTTGACTTTCAAATGTGTGGGGAAATTTTCCAGATGTAATTTGATTATTTTATTAATAGATTTTGTAACCTCCATTGATAATTTCACTGAAACTGTGGGTGGATTGTTTGAAAATACTGAAGAACATATTTTTCACTCTCTTCTGAAGCTTTTTTCCTTTAAGAAACATATTGGTAATGTCTTTCTCCTAGACTACAATTTGATACATCTAGAAGTCACAGTAAGTGGCAAAAACCCTGAAAAAGAGGGATAGAAAATTAATGACTATTAATTTAAATTTGTTGAACTGAAACTTAACAAATATTAATAGTTTTATCTATTTTAAGGACTAGGGAGTAAGGTGATTTCATATGTGGAAGATAATCTCTTGATTGAAAGGCTGTGTACTTTACCACACAAAATTTTTGATTTTCTGGCAGGAGAAGTCTTCTTGACCTGGGAACAGGATAAGAAAATATTTTATGGATTTGGTGCTAAGGCCCAGGTCATTTTACAAGTCTATGGCAGAAGTTGATTCATTCATTGCAAATATTTATGGAGTGTCTACTATGTGTTTGACACTGTTTTAAGTACTGGAGATGAAGATAGATGAGCAAAATAGACAGGAATTCCAATTTTGAATCCCAGTTATAGTGTAGGGTGTTGATGAAAACAGTCTTTTTCAGTTACACCCAAGAGATACCAGTAGTGGGGTGTAGTGGGCTTATTTAGGGGATGAAGTTCTCTGGCTTCACTTGCTTTTCTGAACAGTAGACCAAGACTAAGCAGAAAAGCATTGGCAGAGCCTGAAATAATCTGCAGTTATGTCACATGCCTTCATAAATGTGGCAGTGGGTTATTCTCAAAAGCACAGGCAGCTCAAATGAGTCAAATGAGAACAGTGTCCTTGCTTTTAAAGGCAGACAGCTCAGAGATGGTTCACATAGGGCCTTTATTGTCAGGCTACAAATAGACATGGGTGCTGGGTAGAAACGTGTTGTGAAAACACAGATGAGTCACTGCATGGCTGTTGTCTAAGCAAACTCTTCTGCCAACTTCTGTTCAGAAGGTCTTGCCTGCTTGAAGCATTTATCTTAGAGCATATATATACGCATATATAATTAGAAGCAGATTATTTTGGGAGCTATGTAGATTATTTCCCATGAAATTATGTTCAAAATAGAAGAGTTGAGGCTACAGTGACTCTAAGTACAATCATACAGTTATAATGCTGACATAGATGATTGCATAAATTCACTAGTTTGGCGTATACATTTTGCCCGTTAGGCTGCTCTGAGAGAACTCTGGGACTTACAGAACGGGTATTCACAAATTTCTTGTTAAATGTCAGCAGTAAACGTTAGCTGGGGCTTCTTTGAATAACTGAACCACTCAGCCAAGAGTTGATCTTGCATTCATCTCAGATGCAACCCTGACTTGTGACTGTTTCCCTTTTTTATAGTTCAGCAATGGAGGACTCGAACATAAGCTTTCTGAAGTCCGAGAATTGTGCAACACTCTTATTTTCCTTTTCTTATAGTAAGTCCCACAGTAATGCTCTGGTGTCCTTGCCATATTGTCAGGTAAACAAAGACTTTTCAGCCTTACCATCCTAAAAAACATGTCCCCTTCACAACTAAACTCTCTGTAACCATGCGTGCCAACTCACTGCATTGTTACAGTCATTCCTCACTATCAGCAGAGGATTGGTTCCAGGACTCCCTTTCTTCCCGTGGATACCAAAATTCATCGATGTGCAAATCTCTTTTACAAAATGGGGTACTATTTGTGTAGTACCTTTGCACATCCATATACTTTAAATTATCTCTAGGTTACTTATAATGCCTAATACAATGCAAATACTATGAAATATGTTATACTATATTTTAAATTTTGTATTAGCATTTATTGTTATATTGTTATGTTTTATTTTTTGTTTTTCCTGACTATTTTTGATCTGGAGTTGGTTGAATCCACTGATGTGGAACCCATTCATATGGATGGGCCAATTCATTTATATTCTTGGTTGCCAAACAAGTATACTGCTCAATTCATTTAGCTACTTCTAATTACATTGTTAAATGTCAGCATATAAATATATTTCAGTAGAATGTATTACTACCATTGGTTTTTCATTCAAAGTACTGTCTGAATGGAACCTTAATGCAAATTAAATCAACAAATATTTATGGATTACTTAGTCTGTGGGCAAGATACTTATATAAGGAATAATTTTTGATACCTTGTGACAAGTCTTATTTAAAAAATTGTTCCTTTTAGTGTTATGAAATACAGAGAGTATTTTAATCTAAAACTATATCGTTGATTGTGAATGAATAAGCACAGTCTAGAGTGAAGACTGAGTGAAGAAAGTAATTTTAATTTTTTTCCAGGAGTAAATATAATCCTATTTTCACAAACCTTTTAGCAAAAGAATACAGTAAGATTTTTAGATTCTGTGAGTTTTGTGATATTTATGGAGCTTAACAGACCACATTTTAAGGGAACTTGTCTCATCATAAGGAACATTTATAGTTGGCATCTCCAAATTTGAGACTTTATTTTAACATAAAGCTGTGCTGAGAATATTTAATCAACCTGCTTAAGTTGGAACTATATCATTTCTTATTCACATGTGATGTTTCTTGATAAGATAGATGAATCTTTACAAAGCCTATTATGTGTAATTTATAACAGCAAGATTAAAGCAAATTGGTAATTGCTTTACTATATTGAGAATTGTACAAGAATTTCAATTTAGCTGAGTGTTGTACTTTGGCACCAAAATGCATTTCCTCCTTGAAGTGAAAATATAAGGTGATGTTAATCTACACTATCAACATATTCCAGTTTCAAAGTTAGGTAGAGATAGTCTGTTGGAATGACACAGTTTTGGTAGGTAAAAATAAATAGACCTATTTAGTGACAAAATAAGGATTCTGCATTACCTGGTTGCCTCTAAAATTGATTAACTATTCCTTCTTTAAAGGAACTTCAAATAATGTGCTTTGTTTCATGGGCAAGTTGTAAATTAAATCCTGTTTGATTGAGGTTAAGTAATGTATATTTGGTGGGTTTTTTATTTGAAAGACCTTTGCCACCCTATTTTCTTGGTGATCAGAAAATGATAGTAATTTAGGCAGGGATGTGGGGAGTCTCAACTGATGCTAAATTCTAATTCTTATTTTGTGTTTGGCTTGCAACTGTTTTGCGAATAAGATATAATTATATATTGTAGAAAATTCCAAAAATCCCAAAAAATTATGTAGAAGGTAATTTTGCCCTTAAACCCATCAACCAGAATTAATCATTACTAACATTGTTATGAACATTTTCCCATACATCTTAAAATTCATGTATATGCAGATAGATGGATATATAGGACTTTATATAAATAAATTAATCATTATTAACATTGTCATGAACATTTTCCCATATATCTTAAAGTTCATGTGTATACAGATAGAGTGATATACAGGATTTTATGTAAATAAAATCTTATACATGCTGTTACACAATTTTAGTATTTCATGGATGTCTTTCCACTTCAGTATGAATATTTAATATCATTTTTAATGACTACATATATTTATACACATGATGCATGGGCTATAATTTACTATAACAAAGCCCCTCTTAGTGGACTTTTAGTTTTTCCCGTTTCTTTATAAACAAAAAAATGTAGGTGATTAACTACATGTTTATTATTTGAGATTACCTTCCTAGGGCAAATTTCTAGCAGAATGATTGCAAGATATGCTCATTTTATTTTTTGGTATTTGTTTCAAATACACTACAGAAAGCTATACCAGTTCATACATCTACCAATAACAGACAAGGATGTCCACTTTCTTATACCCTTGTGAAAACAGAATTTTGTCCCATATTTTCATTTTTGTTGTTCTGTGGGTTGAAAAATAATGGTTCATTTTTATTTAATTCTAATTTCTTTGATTACTTAGTGAGGGTGAATCTCCTTTCGCATTTTTATTGATTGTCTATACTCTTTATACTTGCATCATTGGTATATTTTCCTTTTGGGGCATTTAGGGTTTTTTTCATTGCCTTATGAGAACTCTTTGTATAATAAGGATATTTTCTCTTTGCTTGTGAGAAATATTACAAACTGTATTTTTCTTAGAGCTGCCATGTCTTTTAACCTTATTTATGATTTCTTTTCCTGTATAGATCTTAATTTTTATGTAGCTAAAATTGTCAGTTTTTTAATAGTTTCTTCTTTTTATCATATATTTAGAAAGGCTTTCCCTACCCCAAGATTAAAGAAAATTTACCCACATATTTTAGTTCTTTTCTGTTTTCATTGAAATTTTTTATCCATCTGGAATTGGTTTTTGTGTAAGGTTATACGGGCCTAATGTATCCGATCATCTAGATATATATTCACAGCTCTTCAAACAAACAAAAAAACTATTAGAAAGCCCTCCATGTCTTGCTCATCCAGTCTATTAGACTTGGAACTCTTGGTAAGATTTTTGGCTTGTACTTTTCTTCAAGCAAGGAGATAATTCGTCTTTCAAGTCTTGCCTTTTTTTCATTTCCTGCTGGCATTGTAAACAGAAATCCTGCTTATGACGACAAAGTAGTTTAGGCAGAGTGGATGGCAATAAGGATTTGGCAGCTGTGATCTATCAGGACAGAAAGCACTGATTTATTGGGTGTAGCTACACAGGAGAAATAAAAAATGAGGGTTGTATATCCAGTCTCCTTCCCCAATGTAGATGAATGTTCTGTGTGACCAATTGTTACTGCTCTGCTGAAGGAGAAGGGGAGGTACATCTCACATTTGGGGCACATGGGAATCACTTGGGGAACTTAAAAAAATACCGAATCCCTAGGCATTATCTTCATTGGTTCTGATTTAATTTAGGTTTAGGGTGGAAATAAAGAATCACTATTTTTTTTATTAAAAAATCTTCTGAGATGACTCCCATGTGACCCAAATTTGCTTTAGATACTTGAATCATTTCTCCACTTATTTTTGATCATGTGGTTTGGCTTATGCTGGTGACCTGACATCAAAACTCAGATAGGTAATTGCTCTCTGACTACTTATTTCCAGTGGCATTGGGCTACCTCATAATTCTTGACTAAACTCTAGCTTCAAAGGCTTATCTAGAAAAATTTAATTTTATAATTTATTATTGAATATGCTGCAGAGTTTCTTATGAACACCACCACAAGGATTGGCATTTCTTTTTACTGTTATAAATAAAAAAATTTCTAAAGCCTGAAACACGACAGTAATATTGGTAAATGCTTTATCATTTGATGCCACCTTTATTTTCCATACTTTAGTGGGTGAAAAATTGTCAAAAAAAAGAGAAAATTTTTTTGTTTTCGTAGGCTGTTCTGCCACTTTTCTCCTTAACCTTTTTTCCCCTTCTGTTTTTGTCACTCAGCCTCCCTAAACAGGGTTATAATTATTAATCCAAATAATAAAGTCCTTAATAAAAAGGACATAAAACAACGAAAGTCACTTTTTAGTGTTATATGAAGAAACCAAATTGCAACAAAGTCAAAGTTGACAGCATAGATTTTTAATATTTAATGTTTTATCATCTTGAATGTGCTTGCTTTGCATTAGCCATGACAGGTAATGGTTGCCTTGGCAGCCCTTGTCCCAAGTTGCTCAAAGACATAAAATGCTGGTATTACAAATCGTGGTTGGCTTTTAATTTTTTTTAGAATCTTGCTCCTATGGTCCAATTTCTTTTAGTAAAAAATATGTTTTACTATTCTGGGACTTGTCCTAATTTCTTGACTTTTAAAAAACACGGGCCATCCTTGGTTTAATTTTGTACCCTAATACAAGCTGGAAAATATTCACAAATGTTTTTGGATATCGATTTTGACTTCACTGCTGTAAAGTAAAACAAGCTATTTTGTTTATTATCATTGACTTGTGTGTGACGCAAAGGAATGTAAAGAAATGGCTCTCAATGGCCATAGTGTTGCCACCTAAGACTTCTGTTGATTTAAAATTTGCTCTGGGAAATACTGTAGACCTAAAGAGGCTTTTCTTACCTGTTTCTTCTGAAGACTAATTTTTTTTTTTTTTTTGAGGCGGAGTCTCGCTCTGTCGCCCGGACTGGAGTGCAGTGGCCAGATCTCAGCTCACTGCAAACTCCGCCTCCCGGGTTTCCGCCATTCTCCTGCCTCAGCCTCCCGAGTAGCTGGGACTACAGGCGCCCGCCACCTCGCCCGGCTAGTTTTTGTATTTTTAGTAGAGACGGGGTTTCACCGTATTAGCCAGGATGGTCTCGATCTCCCGACCTTGTGATCCGCCCGTCTCGGCCTCCCAAAGTGCTGGGATTACAGGCTTGAGCCACCGCGCCCGGCCAAGACTAATTTTATCTTTTCACATCATTTCTTTTATCTCCTTCGTCTCTTAAAGGAAAAAGAAATAATAGAGAGAGGCTGAAAAGAAAGTGATGAAAAGCAACGAAGGAAAAGAAATCAACATTAGATTATATCTCTGCTTTATACGAGGCTCTGTTCTTAGCTCTTTACATATTATTCTTTCATTTTATCCAAATAATTATCCTGTGAAGTAGCTATTGATTTTACAAAAGAGAAGTAGGATTTAGAAAGTTTACCCAGTTGGTCACTGGTGGAACTGAGATTTAAATTCAGATGTCCCTGACTCCAAGACAGGCTCTTTGTGCTGAGCCACCTAGAAGAGACCTTAGAGACTATCTAGTCCAACCTCCTCATCTTTTTTTTTTTTCTTTTTTTTTTTTGAGACTGTCACCCAGGCTGGAGTAGAGTAGCATGATCTCAGCTCACTGCAACCTCTGCCTCCTGGGTTCAAGCAATTCTCCTGCCTCAGCCTCCTGAGTAGCTGGGACTACAGATGTGCACCACCATGCCCGGCTAATTTTTGTGTTTTTAGTAGAGACAGAGTTTCTCCATGTTGGCCAGGCTGGTCTCGAACTCCTGACCTCAGGTAGATTGATCTGTCTACCTCAGCCTCCCGGAGTGCTGGGATTACAGGCATGAGCCACCATGCCCAGCCATCATCTAATATTTAAATAAGTACAGTACACATATTGTTGCCATGTATCAAACAGGTTTTTATCAGTCAGAGACTATGCTAAGCACCTTACATACATTATCTATCTAACATGCATACTAACACCAGGAAGCATAGGTAAGTTAAATAACTTGCTTAAAGTCATTGGTCTAGGAAATAATAAGGTATAGATGTCGATCTGGGATTGTCTGACTCCAGAGTCCAGTGCTCTACCCTAGTATCTCAATTTTTCCTCTCCATGAAAATACTGAAATTGACTGAGGTGAAGTGACATTTCTGACCATCAGCTCTCTTTGGCAGAACAGAGCCTTGACTCCAGATTTCTGACTGCCAGTTGTTTGCTCTTTCTACTCTTCTACAGTGGTGTCACATGATCAGAAGTGGAATAGAATGAAAGCCCAACCAAAATGGACTAGAGCACTTTGTGGCATCCTATTGCTCCACACCTCAGAGCTCAGCTGTCTGCAGCCTCATAAATTGCTAGGAAATTTGTTCCTCTGAGAAATCAGGTGTAGAAATGCCTTTATGAGTTATGGCTTTTAAAAATACACATATCCACACATTGTTTACCTTTTTGTATCAGCAAACACTGAATATAATAAATCAGCAAAGAGATTTCTGATAGTTCACCTTATAAATTGCTTTAAACTTTAGTTACAGTTAAACTAGAGTTATTCATTGATATTATTTTTTAAATTTCTGTATTGTGAAGAGGAAAATGTCAAATAGTTCTTTTCTCAGAAATACTGGAAACATCTCTAAATTTAAGCAAGTTTCCAGTGCAGTGTGTATAATAAATCACCTGTCTCTGTTTCAAGATTGTCAGCAACAGAATGGAAACTGTAGTACTTACCAAAGGATCAAGTACTGAAATAAAAATAATCTGCCTTTTAACAGTTGTATGGTTTCCATAAATTAAAGTGGTTTTCTGGAAGAAATTGGTTGTTATCTTTACTGAATGAGCAACAATGCCTGTTGACCTTTGATAGGTGGAACCTGGAGTATGATTTGGGCCTTGCTTCTTGGTTCCTTTAGCATTTGCTGAGTGCCTACAGACCACATGTAGAGATGGTGGATAGCATGATGAGAGAAAGAGAAACATGGATGATGTCAGAAAACCCTGTTCTTATCCTCCCCAAGATTAGTAGCTGTGTCAAATCAAGTAGAGAATGCAAAAATCTCTCCTTTTGAATTGCTCCTTTCCCCTTTATATTCTCCCTTACATTCAGTCAGTGCTGTCTTGATCCCATAGCAGTGATAAGAAATATCACTCCTTGCTTGATAAAGAATGTTGTAGTGTATCTGCCTATCACATGTACCCAGAGCATAGCTTGTCCTGCCACAGGAAGCATTCAAGTTTCTACCTTTCATCTTATGCACACACTGGTGTAAGTTGTAAAGGAAGAAAGATAAATTATAAAGACATAGAAAGCCCACTGTCTATGCACAAGGGTTGAAACCCCAGCCTATGGTACACCTTTTATCCTTACGAGGGGTGAAGTCTGGTTGGGCGAGTACATACACTAAAGACCCAAAGACTTATGTCACATTGAATGTGAATTTGTTCATATCACTTAACTCCCCTGAATCTCAATGTCTAAATGTTTAAGAAATCAAGGTAAATGCTATTTGTTGGTCTAGGAGAACCTTTTCTGTCTTCTCTGCATAAATACATCTTGGTTCTGCTGCCCTTCCTTGTTATTCTGGTTTCTGTCCCTGTGAGGAAGAATGAGCAAGATAGTCTCTCTGCAGAATGGCGATAAATAATGAGATGGCACCCTTCAACCGTGTGCCGGACCTACATCCATGTAAACGGAAGTCCTTATGAGACCTTGCTGCCAGGCTTCAAACCTAGACTTCTGCATGAACTGGACTTGTTCTGGATTTTTTCAGAGTGTGTGTATTTGCCATGAGAGAAACCAGTCTTACTACTTAATTGTTACCTCTTGTGTTTTATCCACCGTCATCCCAACTCCATTATTGTCTAGTGCTGCTCTAAAGGATTTTCATTTGTTTTCTGAATTGAATTCTATCCTTAAAAAAGAAGCATGTGGTACTGCTAGTGTCAGTCTATGGAGAATGTTGCTGTCTCTGAAGTAGTGTACGAAATATTTTGAGTAATTATTGTAACAATGGTCTCTTAAGCTTTTGAGTGGAACTTACTGTGTATAAGTTTTGTAAGTTGATTTGAAAATCAATTTCTTCATAATCATTTTATGTATATTGTATTTTCTTTAAAAATGATAAGTGAATGAGAAGTTGCTGGAGAACTTTTGGGACAGTGGTAAGAGGTGGCCTAGTGAGGTTAACAGATGGATAGGTTAACTCGGGGGTTGAGGGTCACAGGAAATGACTGAGGGGCACTGCAGATTCCCCAGAAATCCACTCTGCTCCAGTCAGGGGGTGGTTTCAATTAAAAGGCTTATTTTATGTGACATAAATCATACTTCTAAGAACAGGTAATTTATTGTTTAATTGAAGAGAGAACTCTTCCTATACCAAGAGATCACATGATTTTGCTCCACTGTTTTGTCTACCGTTGAATATATTGTTGTGTCCTTTAAAGCTATAGAATTTCTTTAATCATTTGAAAATGTTTTATTTTGCAAATTTTAATGTTCAGATTTATAGCTTCATGTATAGAATAAAGGGTTTCTGTCATCTTTTTATGTTTAAAAATCATGTCTTCATAAAATATTATTTTATGTCTACAAAGAACCTTCCTACAAATACACATGTGCTTGTCTATAGGTTGGTACAAAACTAATCGTGTAGTTTTTGCCATTACTTTAATTACTTTTGCACCAACCTAACTACTAACTAAACTGATAACTAAAGTTTGAAATAATGAAAAATATAGGAAACAGGCTAGTTTGTCATCCTTGAAAGCATTGGTCCTGAGTGACGTGATTAGGAAAGTTAGGACAGTTTTGTAAGTCAGTGATCCTTGTTGACATCATTGATGATCCTTGTTGACGTCCTTTGTTTTTATTATGCTAAAGGAGAATAATGGGTTGATTTCCAGAGATGTAACTAAAAGGAAATGTGGCCATAAAAGACTACCTGTTTATGTTCCAGCACATATATTTTCTCTAGAAATAGTTAATTGAAGCTTTTATATAAGTTTACATTGGACACTGAAAATGTAATGAGAATGTCTTTTGAAATTGGTGTTTTAGAAATTGCAGAATGGAGGACAGATCACTTTTTTGGTCCCCTTTGTGCCCCTCTCTACTTCAAAGGTGTTTGTTTCTCTAGGGGAAAAAAAGTAGCTTTTGTGCATAAAAGATAGCTACTTATAAGTGCCTACTATGTGCAAGGTGAAATCAGGCTAAAACACTGAAGGGAACCACAAAGAGGAAAATGTCACCAAAAATACCAAGTCACTTCTAACCATTTGATTTTTTTGTGTAGAAGCTTCAGTTAGTATTTTAGTAAGGATCAGAGCCACCTTTTGCCTTCTACACACCAGCCGTCATAGTAATTACAGTGCTTTAGAGCAGGTCGACCCTTGGAGTAGGGAACAATGACTAAATTGTATGTAAGGTGAAATAAATGGTGGCAATATGCATATTGGTAAGAGCCTTTGTTCTTCATTCTTTATATGTTAAGACCCTCCTAATAGTATATTCACGTGGCTTTGTTTGCCTAGTGACATCACAAATGAGAAGAAAAAAGACATGTTTCATTTAACATCTATATTTTCTTTATTTTAGGGCGTGTTGGAGAGTTTCCTAGGCACTGCTGTCTCTGGAGCCATCTTTTGCCTTTTTGCTGGTCAACCACTCACTATTCTGAGCAGCACTGGACCTGTCCTGGTTTTTGAGAGGCTTCTATTTAATTTCAGCAAGTATGTACATACATATTTAATTGCTAATTAGAATTGCTTAATTGTAGAACCTTTATAGGCTAGATAGAGCATAGAATAGTGATTAGGCAGATCTAAAAATCACTCAGAATACTGGAATGTTCAGATGTGAGAGGTGAAAGGGTCTTAGCAATTAGGTAGTCACCACTTGTGTCAGGTGTGATTCGACTGAGACTGTTACGTCGTGTGAGTCTTTGCTCCCTTCCCACTTTTTCTCTTTCCTGTTGTCCTGCCCTATGCTCTAGGGGCTGATGCCTGTGGACAGCAACTCCCATGGCCCTTTGCCTTCTGGCTTCCTCTTGGGTTTGGCTAATGGGGAGCACCAACAGGACGGGAAGAGAGAGAGAGACAGGCCTGAGTATGTCTGCCTTTCCCCAGCTCACCGTCTTTGTTTTAGCACAGCATTCTGGCAGTGCTTATCCCTGAGGACTTCAGCCCCTGTCAAGTGGCTCATCCACCTTGACTCTAGCCCTCACCGTGCTCTGATAGCTGTATTCCTTCCTTGGCCTTTTCAAGCCTGAAGTTAGTAGTGGCTTCCTGCTATTGATGGTCCCTGAGTGCCTTGCCATTTGTTGTTACTTCAGAATGCCTTCTATTTCCTGCCATGATCCTGACTGACATGCTAGAGAAATTAAATTGATTAAGTTCACAGCATTCAATAATGAAAGAGACAGGACGCTCTTTACTTAATCCACTGCTCTTCACCCCAGTTTCATGTTCTTAACTAAAGATAGCTTCCAAAACTCAGCTGAATAAATACCTAACATTTATTGAGAGTTGATCATGTACCAAGTATTATCCTAATATATGTACTAACTCACTTAATTCTTATAGCAATCCTGTGAGGTAGGGACCACATCCTGATTTATAGATGAAAAAGTAAGCACAGGAACAATAAGCAAATTGCCTAATATTACATCACAAGTCATCGGTGGGGCTGGGATATGAATTCCTGCTTTCTGACTCCAGAGTCCAAGTCTCTTCAGGAATCACTAGACATTTCTAATGGGCATCATAATTATGATATCAGCATTTTCTTTTAGAAATTGATAGATCATTTTAAGAAGGGGAAAAATGAGTTAAGTGAATTATCCAAGTGGCCACATTAATACACAAATAGATTCAAAATCAGATTGGGTCTTCTACCCTCTTTCTAATGTAGTTGGTACCTCTAAGAGAGAATCGCCTTTACTGGCAGATCTCAATCCTTAGGTAGATTGAAGAATGTCTCATGCCTTGCTGGCATTCCTTGTCAGCATTCCCGTAGTCTTATATTGTTACACATTTTTAGGATTTTAATTTTAGAATTGTCATTACCTTCATAGTACATCATGGACTTAACGGACTCACATATAGCCTTTAAAAGTGTGTGTGTTATCAAAAATAGTCATAGGATGGAGGCGGGAATGAAGATTTAAAACCAGTTTTTTTGAAAACAGGGTTGAGGACATCAGCGGGAGTCTTTTGAGAATGTAAAAAGTTCCAAATATTAAGTAATGTTGTGAGTTTTCGGTAGGTAATTATTATTATAAATCCCTTCTCTATCATAATTCTCAGAACATTGGCAAGAATTTTATTCATGTCAGTTTATAGAAAGAGTCAAACAGTTTTTATATGTTTAAGGAAACATTGTGTGAGACAAGAAAGCCTTTGTAGAAAGATTAAACAAGGATGTACTATAAACAGGAACAAACATGCACAAACTTTGCAGAAAGATTTATTGGTTGAAATGTGATCAGAGCCTTAATCTACAGAAAATGTTTGCATCCCAGTTTGTTTTAAGTAATTGTGAGATACAGATTATTTCTTTATGCTAAGCAAGTTCCTTTCACATTCTCCTTTTTTTCATCATAATTGGTAACATAACATAGTTCCAAGTGATTTATTTCATAACAGTTGTAAATATACAAGAAACATTTGAGAAGCCATGCTTTAAATCCATCACTGAGTAATATGTGGCAAGCATTATTTTAATCACAATGCTATATCATTTGTTTGTGTAATAGCACCTGCAGTGATAATATTCTGTCTAGATACAAAATACTTGGGTAGATCACTATTTCCCAAAGTGTGTTTCATCAATTACTAGTCTTATTCTACGCTCCATGAAAAAAAGCTTCTGTGGTCCCAGTAAGTCTGGGAAGTGCTGTATACTGTATACCCGCCTCTTGGTAATTCACTTTAGACTTTAGCATGCAAGAGATCTGAAAAAGTCCTTCAGTTAAGAACTATTTTACTTTGTCTTGCCCAGATTTTCCCCATTATGTTTTACCACTGTTGAAGAATAGGTAGATCCTTGCTTTGTAGGTTCACTGGACTCAAACTCTGTATAATAATGGATTTATTTCTGAGGTTTTGATATTTGCCCTGTAAACTGGAGAATTATTTTAAAGGAATATGAATGATATGCTACCATCTCTTAAAATCAGTAGTAGAAGGAAGAAAATAGCTCACAGCTTTTCAAAGGACACTTGTAGTTTTATTTCCCAAATTCTGCAATCTGTTTTGTATTATTTTTACACATTTTATCACAATAATAATTAGATTCCTTCTTTTTACTTGAGTGAGGAATCTGAAAGATGTTTCAACAATGTGTTCTAAGCTATATAAAAACTTCACAATTAAGATTGAATTTTAACATGTATTATTATCATTTGGTCATTCAGTATTTTTTTTCCTATATTCTTTAAACAGTTTACTTTTAAGCCTTCAAATTTTTAATTCTTCCATGGTATTACTAGATGTATTCTTTTAGGGAGTTTATATTTCTTTGTCAGTGGCTGCACATTAATTTCTGTAGCATATTTCAGATGTGACTTCTTCGGTTTATCTGTATTCTTGGTTTTATGCTACTAAGAAACTATGACTCAAAATATCTAGGAACACTGAGTGGTGCCATAACGATATGACTCTATTTTTTCCTTCTAATTCACCATAATTTCTTCTTTGGTCTCTAATAGCATTTCCTGTTGCTTTTTAAAACTTAATTGCTATTTAAATTTGGCACCAAGGGAATTTATTGGATGTAATAATACCATTTTACTGTAGTCATTACTGATGATCAACTTATTTAAATTTTTCTCATTTTTTATTCTTCTTTCTTTTGATGCTCTACACATATCACTTTCATAATGAAGTGCCATTGGTTTTATTGACTTTATTTGGGTCATTCTTGTTGAACTACTCTAGGATTGCTTAAGTCTTTTAAAGCAGCTAGTTTAGTATATTGTTTATATTCTTAGGTTTAAGTTTATACATGTATCTTTTCCTTTGTGCCCAAAGTAATGTTGTTCCTAACCATTAGCTAATGGATTTGTTTCTCATCCTATCCTGTAAACATTAAATCTATAAACAACTACTAGCATTCCTAGAACAAATCAAGATTGCTCTTTCATCTTCTTGCTAGGGTAGCAAAACTAGGTAGTTGTTTAAAATTTTTATTTTATTATAGGGAAAAAGTGTGTTGGCTCAGAAGTAACAAAACTGTGTTTCTTAGTTGTTTTTCTGACACTGACTCATTGTATGATAATGTAAATTATCTGAAATTTCTAGAACTCAATTTTTTCTATAGTTTACTTATCTCACATAGACATGCATAGGATTAAAGCAGTGGTGTTCTGGACATAAAGCAAACTGCAAAGGAAAGTAAAAGTTATCTTCAGAAGGATCCCATAAAGTCTATCGAAGATAACTTACCCCAGTATTAATAATCTCCTTCTTCGGTAATGTATTTCAATTGCGTGATTAGATAAGAAGAGAGAAACAAAGGACAATGACTTTAATATTCACCCTATCTAGAGCTAAATACAAATCAGATGGGGAACCATGCTATAGTTTTTAAAACGAACACCTAAGAATCAAGAGATTTGGCTTCTGGTCAAGCTCTGTCATTAAAACCTTAATGTTGGATAAATGATTTAACTTCCGTTGGTCTTGGTGTCCTTACCTATAAAATGAGACGTAATTTGACAGATTGGTGTCTGTATTAGCCAGTGTTCTCCAGAGAAACAGAACCCATAAAATGTGAGTGTGTGTGTAGATTTATTATAAAGAGTTGGCTCATGCAATTATAGAGGCTGAGAAGGCTGGCAGGCTGGAGACCCAGGGGAGCCAATGATCCAGTTTGAGTCTGAAGGCTGTCTGCTGTAGAACCAGGAAGAGCTGATGTTGCAGAAGTTCAAAGGCAGTCTGCTGGAGAATTCTCTGCTGCCCTGGGGAAGGTCAATCTTTTTTGTTTTATTCAGGCCTGCAACTGATTGGATGAGATCCCCCCCCCACCCCACCCCACATACTATGGAGGGTGATCTGCTTTACTCAAAGCCCACCAATTTGTATGTTTATTTCTCCAAAAACACCCTAACAGAAACACCCAGAATAACATTTGACCAAATGTCTAGGCACTTTGTAGCCTGGTCAGGACATAAAACTAATCATCACAGTACCTAAAGAACTTGAAATTCTAATATTCTATAATTTTTAGCTATCATAGGAACAGTCATATCTTGGTTGCATGAGATATAGTTCATAGGTCAGTGTCAGTAACTGTCTCAGGCAAGTCTTAAGTACAGACATGCATTTATTCATCCTGCAAGTCTTTATTGGGCACTTTCTATGTGCCAGGCACTGTGCTAGATAAAGAATTTGAATTTTATTCTAAGGGCAATGGGAAGCTATTGAAAGATTTTAAGCTGGAGTGTTTCATTAAACTTTCATTAAAAATGATAATTTTGGCTGTGGTGTGGAAAATGGCTTTCAGTAAGGCAAGTATAGCTATCAGTAAGGATATCAATGAGGGGGTGTGTATCAGGCAAAAACTTACCTGTGGGTTGGGTAAGATTGGGTTGGTGCTGGTAAAGGTGGAGAGTTGATTGCCTGTGGGGAAGTTTTAAGATATATCATCAGCAGTTATCAGAAACTCATTGTCCAAAAGCAAGTTCTAGAGTGTCCAGCATGCACAATCCTTGACTTTTTTCTTATTCTCTTGCAAGTAATACATACTACTACCCGCTTTTTCATCACAAATAAAATGAGTTTAAAAAATCATTATAAAGCCCTCTCCACCTACTTTTAAAGGAATCAGTATAAAATGGTAAGACATTAACCCTTGACCCATCCTTTCAGAGTTGTGAATCTTGAACTATTAATAATTCAGTTGTAAGAAATGGAAAAGGCCTCAAAAGACAGTGATCTCCTTAGATAGAAGTAGCCTATTCTAAGTCTGCTGTGGGACAAACACAGAAGGATGTTGGTCTCAACATGCTTCACACCCAGCTTCAGCAGAAGAATATCAGATCTGTGGGCAAGCTTCATAAGCTTCATAAGAAGTGGAAGGGTCTGGCAGTGGCATGGCAAGACAGCCTTTCTGGATCTGATGACAGCTCATATTTCTCATTCCACCTCATGTTGGTGGCAGTCTGTCCACACACAGTGAGCAGTACAGGCCATCTTGTGCCATGTTATCTTTTTAACTACTTTTTCCTCTTCCTGGCCTTGCTCTCTCTGGTCTGTCCAGAAAGTTTCTACTACTTATCCTTGAACACCTTGAATTTTTTCTGCAACTTCCTCTTTCCTTCCAACTAGAATTAGTTACTCCTTCTTCTGTAACATTATCACTTAGTATTTTATAGTGCGATACATTTATCGATTTGTTTCCCTCAGTAGACTGTGATGGCATAGTGACAGAAAACATGTTGATCTTAGTGTCTTTATGAACCCATAAAGCTCATACAAACATTTATTGAACACATACTAAGTACCAGTGTTAGGTTTGCAAATTATTTACTCTATAAAGTCTAGGAAGGTAGGGACCATATTTTTGAAAAATAATAAGGTTTTCACATATAAATGATATAACTACTTTGAATGTGTTTTCCTCAAACTTTTATTGTTTTGAAATTGTATCATTAGACTAAATTCTTAAACGTAGTGCTTTCTGGCTGAAATAAAGTTTCACGTTTAGTGGCTAAAGGTGATCTTGTATTTTTGTCAATCTTTCTGTAGACATTTGGTAGTTTTATATTATTCTTTGTGTTCCAAGGAGGAGGGATCTAAACACCTTTCTTTCTTTTTTCCAGGGACAATAATTTTGACTATTTGGAGTTTCGCCTTTGGATTGGCCTGTGGTCCGCCTTCCTGTGTCTCATTTTGGTAGCCACTGATGCCAGCTTCTTGGTTCAATACTTCACACGTTTCACGGAGGAGGGCTTTTCTTCTTTGATTAGCTTCATCTTTATCTATGATGCTTTCAAGAAGATGATCAAGCTTGCAGATTACTACCCCATCAACTCCAACTTCAAAGTGGGCTACAACACTCTCTTTTCCTGTGCCTGTGTGCCTCCTGACCCAGGTGAGGGCATCACACTTCGTGTTTATGCTTGCTTTGTATTTAGAGGAAGGTGTAGGCTCCATGCTTGCAAATTTTCAACATGCTGTCATGGTCCTCAGGAATTAGTCTTGTTTTTTGTCTGACAAACTGTGCTACTGAATTTGACGTCTCGTTGCCTGAGGTATTTTAGCTGTATGATTCAACCAGGAAGGAGACCAGGAGCTCTGGAATGTGAAAATAACCAACTCAATATTTTGAAATTAACTCAAACTGTGGGATTTGCAAGGAATTCATGTGCACATTATTCTTGATTTTATAAGTGGGGAAACCTGGATACATGTATTAACAGATATAAATATGTGACAAACTTATCCTCTGCTGCTTCTTTATTGGTGTAGGAATCTCTTCCTTTAAGTAAACTTTTAATACATGATTTTAAGCTTATAGAAGAAAAAGATACTAACCCATTCAGACAATTTGAAGCATTAAATTAAGAAAAAAGAAATTCAGATTGGAATTGCCTAGTGGTAGAATTTTATAGTTTATCTCTGCTAGACAAATAAGAAAAGAAAGAAAGAGAGAAGAAGAAACGAAAGAAGGAATGTGATGTTCTAAGAGTAGATTTATATTCTAGTGTCCAGAAGGACATAAAAACAAAAGTAATTCCTGGAAAGGAATGTGATTCTCTATATCTTAGCCCTTTAAAATCTATCATATCAAACATGAGTTGATAGCGTAAGTTTTTCACACACACACACACAAAAAATGTTCAGCTTGGTCTTTGGAATTCTTTCTTGGAGTAATCCCATGATAAAATTCCATTTTATAATATGAAAGGCGTTTCAAAAAAGGATTTACTTTGAGGGAAGTTGTTTTAGATCTTCTCTCGTATAAAAAGGAATAGGGACTGGGTGCAGTGTCTCTTGCCTATAATTTTGAAATTAACTCAAACTGCAGTATTTGCAAGGAATTAATATCTATATTATTCTTTGTACAGCACTTTGAGAGGCTGAGGCAGGTGGATTGCTTGAGCTCAGGAGGTTGAGACCAGTCCGGGCAACATTATGAAACCCTGTCCCTACAAAAAATAGAAAAATCAGCTGAGTGTGCTGGCACACACCTGTAGCTACTCAAGGGGCTGACGGGGTAGCAAGACCCTGTCAAAAAAAAAAAAAAAGAAACAGAAAAAGGGATAGGCATTTGTGTCAGACAATGAAATGTTAGTAGCACTGGTGATCCTAGGTTATGCAATTAGCTACAGGTCTGTGTCCCTTAAAATAAAAATTGATATGCAGTCCATACTTTTTACTGAGGTCTTTTAGTACCAGAAGTATAGCAGTGTTCAAAGGGCTGGGACACAAATGTGGGGCACATTCATGCAGTATCCACTGTGATTTATAGATTCTGAGGAAAAAGCTCTTAATGTTTACCGTAAAACTAACATGGTTATAGATTAGAATGCAGAATGCTCATGAATTTAAAAAATAAGCAAGATACTACAAATTGTTTTTATGCTTGTGGCATGCCATTTCAGATTGTTCCTAGATATTTTGGTATGCAACTCATTCTTCTCTGCTACATTGGTGGAGAAGTCTTAGAAGACCGATATGTGTCTTGAATTGAGAAAAAAGAGAACACTACTTCCCTCACAATGAGGCAGTCAGTAACACTGATGACAAGCTGGGGCATTGTTGGACTTTGCACTCATGGATTCTTTTTGTGTTAAGAAAAATCAGCACACATTAAAATAAAAACCATATTTAAAAGCAATGCAGAAAGATATACAAAGTAGAAATTTAAAGATTCAGACTAACAAGAATGCCATATAGTTTTAAAAGCTAACTAGTGTTCAGCTGTATACTGATTTGAAATATTTGATAATTTAAGAAGTACTTGGAAACAAGCACAATGTATATCACTCAACCCATGATATATATTATTATTAGAATCAATTAAATGTGCTCCCCCGAGAAACACAGATGTTATTGTCACTCAACTATATGGTGCTCTTCCTAGGAGAGAAGGGGGATAAAACCTCCCAATAACCATACAACCTGAACTTTCAGGGAAGTCCAGGTATTCAAAATATTGGCTTTATAAACATTTAATTGTGAGATTTTCAGCCTTCCCTTACATTTATTAATTTATATATAAATATATGTATACGTTTATTTATGACTTCTTAGATAGGTTTGAGTAATCATACATCAAGATTTTCTAAAGGAAAAAAAGTACTTTGAGGTATTCATGAAGCCAGATGAGGGCTTTGTCAGCACACCTGTCACACAGAGAAAACCATCTAATGTCAACCCCATACCTACCTGAGGTGAATGGAAACTTGTGTTGGTTGTTTTATTATTTGGATGTTAGAGAAGGTAACGTGAAACCAAGGAAGACATATCTAAAGGTGTTCAAATTATAAAAAGTACTATGGTTTTACATGTAATCTTCCTTCTAAGAAGGATCTTTGTTTTTTTTGAAAAAGTGACATTAAGGGTGGAATCTATTTTATACTTGCATGGCAAGTGCTGGCATGAGTGGTGATAGCTTTTCCTTTGTCCAGTTTTTCCCAGGTTGTGTAAAAAGTCAGTGCTGAGTAACTAGGAAGTTGTCCAGTAGGACTCTGGCAATTCCTACTACCTCTAGTTGGTACCAATAAAGTAGTGTCACAGGGCTTTTAAGTCAGAAGATCCTATATTCAAGTCCTGGTTTGGCTAAGGCCAAATGTATGACTTTTAGCAAGTTCCTTTTCCCAAGGTAGCTTAGCCCCATCTTCCTAATCTGTAAACTAAGGTTAATAATAGTACCTACCTTATAGATTTATTTTGAAGGAAAAAGAAGAGCTATTACAGATAAAATTCTTATGACAGTTTCTAATATGTAATAAGTAATCAACTGTTAGCTGCCATTATTATTGCTATTACCGATCCTTAAAATTTAGGGTTAGTATTTAGCCTTGAAGTGTAAGTAATAGAATAAACAGACCTGTCTTTGTCATCCTTCCTTCTAGGCATACATTGTTGGTCAGTTGGCCCATTTTGCAACAAGAGTGTTGGTTGTACCTCTTATTGGTACTCATGAAAGATATATATGTGAATATGAAGAATTATTTGAACCTATGGAGATGAAATCTGTTTGTGGTTTGGAAAAAGGCAGTGGATAGTTATTTGCATTTTCATGACAATTTCATATTTAACAAAGCCCCATCAGATTAATAATTGTGTATCTCCCCCATAACCTTAGTACTTTTTGACAATGTTAATACTTCTCCATAACCTTACTGCTTTTTGGTAGCAAACTGAATAGATTCATCATAAATTTAGTATTTCTTGATATCAAACTGAGAGATGATAGTGAGAGAATAATACAGTTGCATATACAGCTCAAGTAAGTATTCTAAAAATAACAAAAGACTGGCCTTTCATCACAACATGCACTCTTAGTAAAATAATTCAATGAGTCAATAATATTTAAACTGGCGTATGACTTGTTTTTCAACACTGGGACAGTATGTAACAGTGAACCAGCAATTGCACAGATGGAGTCATGATCCTGCAAACTGAGAAATGATTTTACAAGAATGGAAATAGGGACCACTAATTACTAAAGAAACCTCTCTTCATGGCCACAATATATTGTGGCTTTTTTGTATGTGTGTGCTTTGTCAAGGTAACACTTCCTTTTCTCTTTTTTTCTTTTTACTTCTCACTTGCTTCCAGAAAGCCTAATCATTTCCTAATTTTTCTTTTCTAAATGCACTTTTTTCTCCATTCATTTTACTCCCAACTACTGCTTGGTAACCCAAGTCATGCACATAGGTTTACTGAGCAACTAAGGAAGCTCAGTTGCAAGTACTAGTAGGAAAATCAGTCAGAAAGTCTGACATATGTTGAGTGGATACATGCCATACGTGGGTGGTTTTTGTGCTAAGATTTGCTTTTCTTAGAAATGGGATAGCTAGGCCGGGTGCGGTGGCTCAAGCCTGTAATCCCAGCACTTTGGGAGGCCGAGACGGGCGGATCACGAGGTCAGGAGATCGAGACCATGCTGGCTAACACGGTGAAACCCCGTCTCTACTAAAAAATGCAAAAAACTAGCCGGGCGAGGTGGCGGACGCCTGTAGTCCCAGCTACTCCGGAGGCTGAGGCAGGAGAATGGCGGGAACCCGGGAGGCGGAGCTTGCAGTGAGCTGAGTTCCGGCCACTGCACTCCAGCCTGGGCGACAGAGCAAGACTCCGCCTCAAAAAAAAAAAAAAAAAAAAAAAAAAGAAATGGGATAGCTATTAATTAGTAGAGGAAAGGGATGTTAAATTTTCCACTGTACTTCAACGATTACATAGCAGAGTGTGTAAGAAAAAAGATAATTTAGTTCAAAAGCCAAAAGTGAGAACTAAAAAATATCCAGTTGAAGAATAATACATAATATCTAATTTCATCACCAACATCCCAATTTAGAAATGTTAATGTGATAAAGTGTAAATACTATGTGCTTTAGAGTAAATAAAACTGAGTTTAAATTTCATTGTTATCCTGAACTAGGCTGATTACTTAATCTCTTTGTTTGATAATCTCTGGACTGAGTTAGTAACTGTGCCTATTCTTAGAGGTTACTATAAAGGTTAAATGAGAGAGTATATGTAAAATTGTTTGGCACCTAATGGACATTGAGTAAAAATTTGTTCTTTTTCGTATTTCTCACTATCCTACAAAAGATGCCCCAGTGTGTTTAATCTTATAATGGTTGTATTCTTTAAAGATTTCAGACATTTAATTTTCTCATAAATTTTCCTAGGGAAAGATACTAACAAGGCTTCTACTGCAAGTCGGCCTTCTCCCCAAAAATTAGCAACCAGTGTGCTGTTACAGACAAATATGAAACATTGAAACTGTATTTACAAAAAAAATGTTAAGGCTTCAGTGCATTGTAGTTAGAGTAATTAATACTATTCCATTGACTCTCGAGACTACAAAAGTGTTGTATACTGTACATAGTCATTAAGAAAAAGACTTTAAAGTCCTAGAGGCGAGGTGTTCAGTTCTTCTAAGAGGAATCTGTTTAATTTATTCAAAAACATAAATACTAGAATTTTGGAAATAGGGAACAGAACTTGGGCATCCCCCCAACTTTCACTTGTTCTCTCTTCTGTCCTCTCTGCTTTTAAAATTCTCATTCATTCATCAACAAACATTTTCTGAGGACCTGTTTCACTGCTTTTTAAGAATTGTGCAGAAAATTTTTGCAATCTATCCATCTGACGAGGGCTAATATCCAGAATCTACAAGAAAAAAAAATAACCCCATCAAAAAGTAGGCAAAGGATGTGAACAGACACTTCTCAAAAGAAATTTATGCTGCCAAAAAACATGAAAAAAAGCTCATTATTGCTGGTCATTAGGGAAATGCAAATCAAAACCACAATGAGATACCATTTCAGACCAGTTAGAATGGCAATCATTAAAAAGTGAGGAAATAGATGCTGGAGAGGATGTGGAGGAATAGAAATGCTTTTGCAGTGTTGGTGGGAGCGTAAATTAGTTCAACCATTGTGGAAGACAGTGTGGCGATTCCTCAAGGATCTAGAACTAGAAATACCATTTGAGCCAGCAATCCCATTACTGGGTATATACCCAAAGGATTATACATCGTTCTATAAAGACACATGCACACGTATGCTTATTGCAGCACTATATTCACAATAGCAAAAACTTGAAACCAACCCAAATGCCCATCAATGATAGACTGGATAAAGAAAATGTGGCACATATGTACCATGGAATACTATGCAGCCATAAAAAAGAATGAGTTCATGTCCTTTGCAGGGACGTGGATGAAGCTGGAAACCATCATTCTCAGCAAACTACCACAGGAACAGAAAACCAAATACCACGTGTTCTCTCTCATAAGTGGGAGTTGAACAATGAGAACATATGGGCACAGGAGGAGAACATCACACACCGGGGCCTGTCAGGGGGTTGGGGGCAAGGGGAGGGATGGCATTAGGAGAAATACCTAATAACGAGTTGATGGGTGCAGCAGACCACTATGGCACGTGCATACCTGTGTAACAAACCTGCACATTCTTCACATGTATCCCAGAATTTAAAGTATAATAATAGAAAAAAGAATTGTGCTACTTGCAATCAAGTAGGATACACACATACACACACACATATTATAAAATGTATTTTTTTAAATAGTGTTAATTGCTTTTTGAATGAACAAAAGTGAGAGTTTCATTTAATCCAAACTTTAGAAATAAATTTCTACTCTAATACCTCTGTTCATTTGCCTAATGTGTAAATCTTGCAGTGACTGTATACTCGAGGCACATTAATATTTTGAAAAGGGTCAAAGAAAATTTTCTGACCAGGTGTCAGTTTTACATCCTGAGGGAAAAGAAACTGCTAAAAATAATGAACTACAAAAGTAAGAAAAATAGCCTCAAAGGGACAGACACTATATTGTTAACAAAAGGGATATATTTTATTGATTTATTGTTGACTGTTCCAGGAGAAAATGCTTAATAATAGATGCATGAATAAGGTGAGTAAATTCTTTCTCAGGAACCAAGTGCATCCCTGTGTATATTATCTTCAAGTAAAAGTTGGCTTTTTTCCTGGTATGAAACTGTAAGACCAAGCCTAGTGACTAGAAGTAGCCATGGCTTCCATTTCCATACCTTTTTGTCATTCACAGCATAAGGAGGCTTCTAGATGCTCTAAAATAGTTGTCACTAGAGTTTCAACATCATTTGTTTCTACATAATTTTTCTAATATATTAATAAGGGCTGTGCACCAATATGTTATAACCATTGAAAAGAACTGCTGGATTGAATCCCCTGTGTTCCCATATTATAGTCAATATGTGTTTTATAATTACAAAGCCCATTAAAAGAAAATTAGAAAATAAAGATCATCCTAACTTACCTTCCATGAACTATATCATAATAGATGTGATTTTATTTTTATTGTATGCCATTCCCTCTTTATGAAGTAGGTTTAAATCATAAACTAATGGTAAAACAAGGAAGTACAAGTTCTGCTGCTGTAGCATCCCTCAGGCTTGCATTTGTGAGAATCCTTTACCGGCACAGTTGACATTTTGTCATCTATGGTAATAGTATTTTGGAGGAGACCCATCATTTTAGTTTTCTTTTCCTGTCTTAACCTATGTTTCAGCAATTTCTGCATAATGCTTGCAGGAATCAGAAAATGGGATTGTCATCAGACCTGGAAAATTCTCTAGTTTTGGGTTTATATAAAAGCAGATTTGTAAAAGTTTCCCCACAGTAATGTCTATAACACATCTCCAAAATGTAATGATGGATGGGTATGAGAGAGAAGTTTTTGTGAAATTGGTGACAAAATATACCTATCTTTTTTTTTTTTTTTTTTTGGTGGGGTCTTGCTCTGTCACCCAAACTGGAGTGTAGTGGCACGATCATAGCTCAGTGCAACTTCAAACTGCTGGGCTCAAATGATCCTCCCACCTCAGCCTCCTGAGTAGCTAGGACTACAGGTGCATGCCACCATGCAGCTTAAATATATTCATCTTAATATCTCCACAGTAGCTCAGCTCTTTAACTTCCAGCACAACATCGTAGGTGAACTTGTGAATAGTGCCTGGAGATTAAAGAATATGCAACTTGAACTTGCCTAGTTGTGGTGAAAATCTCAAGCGTTAAGGCTTGCTGAAGATACTTGGGAAAACTAAAAGGATAATAAGAAAAAACAAAGAAAGACTTACTGCTGATTTTATCTGTTTTAAGACTTAAGATTGAGATAGTGGCAAATAATTTCCCTATAAGCTACTTCTCCCAGTTTTCCTAATTTATTTTGTCTTCCCTCAAAAGCCATTTTTACCTTTTGTTGCCTTTATTGACCTAGGAATTAAAAGCATATGTGTTTGACTTAATCAAAAGGTACTAGTGTGCTCAAGTTATCCAGAACCCTTAAATAAATCTGACATGACCATGTGGCAGAGCTTATTTAATTTTATCCTTTATCTATTTTCTAGTTACTTAATTGCCTTAAGATATTTCTTAAATGTAACAGAATAAAACTTTAAAGTTTCATTATCATGGAAAATAGTCTTAAAAGTTTTTCTTGTTCACATCAGGTTAATCAGTGCCACATTATTATAACCCTAAGAAGCCATGTTGGGGGCACAGGTTCAGATTAGACTAATATTTATTAAGTACCATCCAAGTGCCAGACATTTTACTAGGGGATTTTAATCAACTATATCTTAATAACATTATGTATGTATATTTAACCATCACATAAATCTTGAGAGATAGCTGGCATTCATCCCAGGGACAAGGTCTGCTTTCTGCGGGTCAAGCTAGGAGTAATCTTAGCTGCCATTTATTTAGATCTATCCTGATACTGGACACTGTGTTTACAATTTTGCCTACATTGTGTTATTTAATCTGCACAGTAACCTTATGAGGTAGTTGGTTTCAAATCCAGTTTTACAAATGAGGGACATGTGGTCAAGAGGTGGGAAGTAACTCCTCAAGATTATGCGGTGAGGGAGCTTAAGGGTACTGTGCTCAGAAGTTGCTGGGTCCAGAATTCAAGCCCAATCCTAGTACTCCCTTCTCCACATTGTATTAGGTTATACATAAAAGCAGACAGCTATGGCCTTAGTGACCAATTGTTGCTTACACTTGACCTCACAGTCTCACGTGAGTTCGTACCTGTTCCTTATGGTACAGTTCCTGCTAATGTGTACAGCAGAGGAGCCTTGGGGTAGTTCCTGAGGCCGGGTCACTAGAAGATAAAGAGGGACAACCTTTAACAGTGCAATAGATATTCCCCTATGCAAGAGGTATGCCAACACTGACATGTGGATGTCATCTCCTTTTTTTCTCTCACAGCTCCCACAACTGCAGCCATGCTTGATCCCCTTGTTCTTTCTCTAAATCTCTCATTAAACGTAAAGAAGAAGTCAGCTGAAATGCCTAGTGTTCCATTATTGGAATGCTAAGCTTGTGGGAGTTATTTATATCTTACTGCTCAAGGTCATCGCCAAGGTCTGATTTTTCACACACAAAATAATTTTGGTATAAATAGGCTAAGAAGGAAAAGTCACAGATACATTTTAAAAGGTCTCTCACTTATAATATTCATTCCCTCATTCTGGAAAATCAGCTAAAATCTGATACATGGGAAGGAGAAACGAGATATGAAAATCCAAATATGGAAAATGATCAACCTGTGGAAGCTCCCTGAAAGCCAGTATGAAACAGAGATTGTCCCAGTGATAACTGTCTAAATCTAAATTAGCCAGATTCCTAGGGCAAAGGGTTTCTTTGCCTCATGAGCCAGGATGCTGAGCAAATGGGAGAGACAGTGTGAAGTATTTTAGTTTTTCCATTTGACTTTTCCAGAATCCTAATTAAGGAGATTGCAGATTCCATATATATGGATCATTCTGCAATTGGTTGCCAAAATATTTACACCTGGATCCAAATGGTAACCAATGGTTCTTGTAGACCAAGCTTCCAATTGGGATTGATCATCTTCTTTTCTGTGAGCCTAAAGAAATTTACTTTTCGTCTTGTTTATGGAGTCTAACATACCCTGCCAATATGCATTTATGAAAGTGCTTTTTAAATGTATTTATTTTCAAGTCTTTCTTCTGAAGCAGATGCTTATTAAAAGAAGTAGGGAACGTGTTATATACTTTTTACTGTCCTTTTGATGCTGGTCTTTTGGGATTTTGAGAGCCAATGTGCTTTAATAGCTTGTCTTAGGGGAAAACATTGAAATTCTAAAAGGAATTTAAATGAACAGAATTGATGCTTATCCAAAACTTGAGAGCAGCTACTAACGGTTCAGACTGCAATCCTGTTTTAGTGCACCCCTGGCCTTTATTATCCATCATTCATTTCATGAAGAAAGAGCCTTGACTATCTTTCCTCCTCAGTCTTTACTCCTTGCTTTTATGCAGAAAAGTGTGTTGCAAAAAGACCCTCAAACTCTCGTGACAAGAAGCTGATAAAATTGCATTAAAGAATCTAGCTCAAGAAGGGAAGCTTCTCAACACCATCCAAATAGTATCTGTAATTTCACATATGCTGCTTTTCCTCAAAAGCTCAGACAGATCAGACATTTCAGGTCATGGTTGAGAGTCACATCATCGAACACTGGCAAGTACTATCTCACCTTGAATTCTGTGGCCACATAAATCACCTGATTTTGATGGTTAGAAATGCTGCGTAGGAGAAGAAAGAATGCTGAAGGAAGTCTTGCTACCAACTCTGCTTCTGATAAACTATAACCCTGGGGAAGTAACCTGGCACAGGAAGCTTCAGAGTCTCATCCAATATGAAATGGGTATAAAAGTATAGCCATTATGTGCTCTAGGATGTTTTCAAATGAAGAAATACAATGTAAGAAAATGTTCTTTCAGCTTTTTAGAACATAGTAATACAAACCTAGATTTTCTTTTTTTTTTTTTTTTTTTTTTTTTTGAGACGGAGTCTCGCTCTGTCGCCCAGGCTGGAGTGCAGTGGCCGGATCTCAGCTCACGGCAAGCTCCGCCTCCCGGGTTTATGCCATTCTCCTGCCTCAGCCTCCCGAGTAGCTGGGACTACAGGCGCCAGCCACCTCGCCTGGCTAGCTTTTTTTTGTATTTTTTGGTGGAGACGGGGTTTCACCGTGTTAGCCAGGATGGTCTCGAACTCCTGACCTCGTGATCCGCCCGTCTCGGCCTCCCAAAGTGCTGGGATTACAGGCTTGAGCCACCGCGCCCGGCCAAACCTAGATTTTCTTAATAATTATTTACTAACATCTTCCTTTTGAGAATGGATTCATTTGGCTTTATTGTTTAGGCCAAACATCGTTTAGCCTATTTTTGTTTTTGTTTTTGTTTTTTTAACTTTCATTTAAGTTTGGGGTACATGTGCAGGTTTGTTCCATAGCTATATGTGTGTCATGGGGGATTGTTTTAAAGATTATTTCATCACCCAAGTATTAAGCCAAGTACCCATTAGTTGTTTTTCCTGATCCTCCTCCTCCTCCCACTCTCCACCATCTAATAGGCCCCAGAGTGTGTTGTTCCCCTCTGTGTGTCCATGTGCTCTCATTATTTAGCTCTCATTCATAGGTGAGAACAGGCAGTATTTGGTTTTCTGTTCCTGCATTAGTTTGCTAAGGATAATGGCCTCCAGTTCCATCCATGTCCCTGCAAAGGGCATGATTTCATTCCTTTTATGGCTGCATAGTATTCCATGATGTGTATGTACCACCTTTTCTTTATCCAGTCTATCATTGGTGGGCAGTTAAGTTTATTCTATGGTTTTACTGTTGTGAATAGTGCTACAGTGAACATGGGTGTATGTGTGTCTTTATAATAGAACAATTTGTATTCCGTTGGATATATACCCCGTGATGGGATGACTGGGTCAAATGTTATTTCTCTATAGGTCTTTGAGGAATCGCCACACTGTCTTCCACAATGATTGAACTAATTTATACTCCCACCAACAGTGGGTAACATGATGCCTCCAGCCTTGTTCTTTTTGGCTATTCAGGCTCTTTTTTGGTTTCATATAATTTTTTTTTTTTTTTTGAGACGGAATCTCGCTCTGTAGCCCAGGCTGGAGTGCAGTGGCCGGATCTCAGCTCACTGCAAGCTCCGCCTCCCGGGTTTACGCCATTCTCCTGCCTCAGCCTCCTGAGTAGCTGGAACTACAGGCGCCCGCCACCTCGCCCGGCTAGTTTTTTGTGTTTTTTAGTAGAGACGGGGTTTCACGGTGTTAGCCAGGATGGTCTCGATCTCCTGACCTCGTGATCCGCCCGTCTCGGCCTCCCAAAGTGCTGGGATTACAGGTTTGAGCCACCGCGCCCGGCCGGTTTCATATAAATTTTAAAATAGTTTTTTCTACTTCTGTGAAGAATCTCAATGGTGGTTAAATAGGAATAACATTGAATATATAAATTACTAGGAGCAATATGGCCATTTTAACAATATTGATTCCTCTTATCCATGAGCATAGGATGTTTTTCCATTGTTTGTGTCATTTCTGTTTTCTTTAGCAGTGGTTTGTGGTTCTCCTTGTAGAGATCATTCATCTCCCTGGTTAGCTGTATTCCCTAGGCATTTATTCTTTTTTGTGGCAGTTGTGAATGGGAGTTTGTTCCTGATTGTTGTTAATATATAGGAATGCTAGTGATTTTTGCACATTGGTTTTGTATCCTGGGACTTTGCTGAAGTTATTTATCAGCTTAAGAAGCTTTTAGGCCAGGCGCGGTGGCTCAAGCCTGTAATCCCAGCACTTTGGGAGGCCGAGACGGGCGGATCACGAGGTCAGGAGATCGAGACCATCCTGGCTAACACCGTGAAACCCCGTCTCTACTAAAAAATACAAAAAACTAGCCGGGCGAGGTGGCGGGCGTCTGTAGTCCCAGCTACTCGGGAGGCTGAGGCAGGAGAATGGCGTGAACCCGGGAGGCGGAGCTTGCAGTGAGCTGAGATCCGGCCACTGCACTCCAGCCTGGGCTACAGAGCGAGATTCCGTCTCAAAAAAAAAAAAAAAAAAAAAAGAAGCTTTTGGGCTGAGACTGTGGGGTTTTCGAGATACAGGATCATGTGTTCCTTTTTCTCTACAATCTCACCACTATCTGTTTTTTTTTTTTTTTTTTGACATTTTAGTAATAACCATTCTGACTTGTGTGAAGAGTATCTCATTGTGGTTTTGATTTGCATTTCTCTAATGATCATTGATGTTGAGCTTTTTTTTTTTTTTCCTATGATTATTGGCTACATGTATGTCTTCTTTTGAAAAGTGTCTGTTCATGTCCTTAGCCCACTTTTTAATAAGGCTTTTTTTTTTTCTTGTAAATTTGTTTAAATTCCTTTTAGATACTGGATATTAGGCCTTTGTCAGATGCATAGTTTGCAAAAATATCCTTCCGTACTGTAGGTTGTTTGTTTACTCTGTTGATAGTTTATTTTGCTGTTCAGAAGCTCTTTAGTTTAATTAAATTCCATTTGTCAGTTTTTGCTTTTGTTGCAATTGCTTTTGGCATCTTTGTCATGAAATCTTTTCCCATGCCTGTGTCCTAAATGGTATTATCTACGTTGTGTTCTAGGGTTTTTATAGTCTTGGGTTTTACATTTAAGTATTTAATCCATCTTGAGTTAATTTTTGTATATTGCATAAGGAAGAGGTCCAGTTTCAATTTTCTGCTTTATGATCAGCCAGTTGTCCCAGTACTATTTATTGAATAGGGAATCCTTTCCCCCATTGCTTCTTTTTGTCAGGTTTGTTGAAGATCAGATAGTTGTAGATGTGCAGTCTTATTTCTGGATTCTCTATTCTGATCCATAGGTCTGTGTGTCAGTTTTTGTACCAGTACCATTCTGTTTTTGTTACTAGGGCCAAGTAGTATAGTTTGAAGTTGGGGTTTTCTAGATACAGGATCATGTTGTCTGCAAACAGGGATAGTTTCTTTCTCTTGCCTGATTTCTCTGGCCAGGACTTCCAAAACTATTTTGAGTAGGAGTGGTGAGAGAGGGTATCCTTGTCTTGTGCAGATTTTCTTTTTTTTCTTTTTTTTATTATACTTTAAGTTCTAGGGTACATGTGCATAACGTGCAGGTTTGTTACATATGTATACTTGTGCCATGTTGGTGTGCTGCACCCATCAACTCGTCAGCACCCATCAATTCATCATTTATATCAGGTATAACTCCCAATGCAATCCCTCCCCCCTCCCCCCTCCCCATGATAGGCCCTGGTGTGTGATGTTCCCCTTCCCGAGTCCAAGTGATCTCATTGTTCAATTCCCACCTATGAGTGAGAACATGCGGTGTTTGGTTTTCTCTTCTTGTGATAGTTTGCTAAGAATGATGGTTTCCAGCTGCATCCATGTCCCTACAAAGGACACAAACTCATCCTTTTTTATGGCCGCATAGTATTCCATGGTGTATATGTGCCACATTTTCTTAATCCAGTCTATCACAGATGGACATTTGGGTTGATTCCAAGTCTTTGCTATTGTGAATAGTGCCGCAATAAACATACGTGTGCATGTGTCTTCATAGCAGCATGATTTGTAATCCTTTGGGTATATACCCAGTAGTGGGATGGCTGGGTCATGTGGTACATCTAGTTCTAGATCCTTGAGGAATCGCCATACTGTTTTCCATAATGGTTGAACTAGTTTACAATCCCACCAACACTGTAAAAGTGTTCCTATTTCTCCACATCCTCTCCAACACCTGTTGTTTCCTGACTTTTTAATGATTGCCATTCTAACTGGTGTGAGATGGTATCTCATTGTGGTTTTGATTTGCATTTCTCTGATGGCCAGTGATGATGAGCATTTTTTCATGTGTCTGTTGGCTGTATGAATGTCTTCTTTTGAGAAATGTCTGTTCATATCCTTTGCCCACTTTTTGATGGGGTTGTTTTTTTCTTGTAAATTTGTTTGAGTTCTTTGTAGATTCTGGATATTAGCCCTTTGTCAGATGGGTAGATTGCAAAAATGTTCTCCCATTCTATAGGTTGCCTGTTCACTCTGATGGTAGTTTCTTTTGCTGTGCAGAAGCTCTTTAGTTTAATCATATCCCATTTGTCAATTTTGGCTTTTGCTGCCATTGCTTTTGGTGTTTTAGACATGAAGTCCTTGCCCATGCCTATGTCCTGAATGGTACTACCTAGGTTTTCTTCTAGGGTTTTTACGGTATTAGGTCTAACATTTAAGTCTCTAATCCATCTTGAATTAATTTTCGTATAAGGAGTAAGGAAAGGATCCAGTTTCAGCTTTCTACTTATGGCTAGCCAATTTTCCCAGCACCATTTATTAAATAGGGAATCCTTTCCCCATTTCTTGTTTCTCTCAGGTTTATCAAAGATCAGATGTCTGTAGATGTGTGGTATTATTTCTGAGGACTCTGTTCTGTTCCATTGGTCTATATCTCTGTTTTGGTACCAGTACTATGCTGTTTTGGTTACTGTAGCCTTGTAGTATAGTTTGAAGTCAGGTAGCGTGATGCCTCCAGCTTTGTTCTTTTGACTTAGAATTGTCTTGGCAATGTGGGCTCTTTTTTGGTTCCATATGAACTTTAAAGCCGTTTTTTTCCAATTCTGTGAAGAAAGTCATTGGTAGCTTAATGGGGATGGCATTGAATCTATAAATAACCTTGGGCAGTATGGCCATTTTCACGATATTGATTCTTCCTATCCATGAGCATGGTATGTTCTTCCATTTGTTAGTGTCCTCTTTTATTTCACTGAGGAGTGGTTTGTGGTTCTCCTTGAAGAGATCCTTTACATCCCTTGTAAGTTGGATTCCTAGGTATTTTATTCTCTTTGAAGCAATTGTGAATGGAAGTTCATTCCTGATTTGGCTCTCTGTTTGTCTGTTACTGGTGTATAAGAATGCTTGTGATTTTTGCACATTAATTTTGTATCCTGAGACTTTGCTGAAGTTGCTTATCAGCTGAAGGAGATTTTGGGCTGAGACAATGGGGTTTTCTAAATATACAATCATGTCATCTGCAAACAGGGACAAATTGACTTCTTCTTTTCCTAACTGAATACCCAGCTGAATTCTACCAGAGGTACAAGGAGGAGCTGTTACCATTCCTTCTGAAACTATTCCAATCAATAGAAAAAGAGGGAATCCTCCCTAACTCATTTTATGAGGCCAACATCATCCTGATACCAAAGCCTGGCAGAGACACAACAAAAAAAGAAAATTTTAGACCAATATCCCTGATGAACATCGATGCAAAAATCCTCAATAAAATACTGGCAAACCGGATTCAGCAGCACATCAAAAAGCTTATCCACCATGATCAAGTGGGCTTCATCCCTGGGATGCAAGGCTGGTTCAACATTCACAAATCAATAAACAAATCCAGCATATAAACAGAGCCAAAGACAAGAACCACATGATTATCTCAATTGATGCAGAAAAGGCTTTTGACAGAATTCAACAGCCCTTCATGCTAAAAATGCTCAATAAATTCGGTATTGATGGAACGTACCTCAAAATAATAAGAGCTATTTATGACAAACCCACAGCTAATATCATACCGAATGGGCAAAAACTGGAAAACTTCCCTTTGAAAACTGGCACAACCACCACACTCCAGCCTGAGCCACAGAGCTAGACTCCGTCTCAAAAAAAAAAAAAAAAAAAAACTGGCACAAGACAGGGATGCCCTCTCTCACCACTCCTATTCAACATAGTGTTGGAAGTTCTTGCTAGGGCAATCAGGCAAGAGAATGAAATAAAGGGTATTCAGTAGGAAAAGAAGAAGTCTTGTGCAGATTTTCAAGGGGTTTTCAATGCTTCCAGGTTTTGCCCATTCAATATGATGTTGGCTGTGAGTTTGTCATATATAGCTGTTATTATTTTGAAGTATGTTCCTCCAATACCTAGTTTGTTGAGAATTTTTTTAAACATGAATGGATGTTGAATTTTATCCAAAGCCTTTTTGGCATCTGTTGAGATAATCTTGTATTTTTTTCTTTAGTTTTGCTTATGTGATGAATCACATTTATTGATTCGCATATGTTGAACCAACCTTGCATCCCAGGGATAAAGCCTACATGATCGTGGTGGATTAGCTTTTTGATGTGATTCAGCCTATTTTAATTCCCTCTGTGATCTGTAATGAAACAGAGAGAATAAGAACACAGATAATATGCACATGTACTTCCTTTACTGCTGAAATAGAGAAACTCTGGCAACAGCTAGCTTTAGGTTAACAGTTTTACAATCTAAAGTCTTGAAAGATCAGAGTGAATTCCAAAATTGACCAAAAGTAGGGCTCAAGCTAAATATTTTCTCTCTCTTAGTTTGTTTTTCTTGTTTCTTTTTTTCCCAATTTATCTGCTGTCATTTATTTTTAGTCATGAAATGCCCTCTTTTCTAACTTCCTTTATTGACAGTAAACAAATATTTTTGAGTTCCTGTTAAGAGCTACACTGGGTAGATTTTAGGGAAAAACAGTGAACGCGATAAGCTTCTTCTGTTCCTCCCTTATGGATCTCGTATTCTAATATCAGCTATCAAAACCTGCATGTTTCTTCTTAAAGGTTTATGTAGGCAGGACTTGAAGCGTGGCAAACTGAAAAGGCAAGCTAGTGGCTCAGAGGGACTGGAATAGGCACCAAACAGTAGCTAGCAATTCAGATGTTTAATAAACTGTGGGACCCTAAACAAACAAATGAACAAATAAAAACCCTGATGTGTTGTTTTATAATATTTCTATAAATTAGGAATATGCTCTAATAGTTTATTTTATAATACCTAAAGCTTCACAAAATAGGAAAAAGGCTTATCTGAAAAAGACAAAATATTTTACTTATAGAGTACTTTTTAAATACTATGTTTTAATTTTCAGACACATAAAATTTTAAAAACGGAACAAAAGATTTCCAAGAGGAAGGCTGGTTTAATACATTAGGTTCTTCTTCAAGTGCCATCTTAAACCTATAAATGACGCCAAATTGTATGAAAATAATTTTTAAAATTCGATTAAATATTCATCTCCATTATATTTATATTATTTAGTACTTTCTTTTGTTTTCACACATGTTAAAAAGATAACCTTTCTCATACACTGTCGAAATTTCCCAAAACTACACATTATTTAAGTCTTAACTAATAAAGCTTCAATATGGGAGATTTTCCTTACATTCCGAAGCCAGTGATTAACTTAATCAATTATCAACAGCCCTTGTTCCACTAGACAAAATATATTGAGTACCTTGTAGTATCAGGGAAGTTTTATTTATCTTTTTTTTTTTTTGAAGCCTGAAACAAATTTTAATACCATCTCTTTGAATTATTCATCATCATTTCTTATCAGATTAGAGCACAGCAGCTGTGTCCAAAATGTGTCCACAGCAGATGTGTCCAAATCTTTGTTTTATCTAGGTGAAAGGTGAACACATTTAAAATAAATAAAAATTCATTGTGCTCTTATGTTGTTATTAAAGACATTTTTACTGCCTAGCCCTGTTTTTAGAAATACCTAATTACGTATTTAAGGTCTTTTTCTATTTTTGTTTTATAGTATAAAATAATTGTCTTTTGCTTACAGCTAATCTCTCAATATCTAATGACACCACACTGGCCCCAGAGTATTCGCCGACTATTTCTTCTACTGACATGGTAAGTGACTTACTATTTTAAAATGCCTTCACACTGACTGCATATTGTATACTTGTTTATAATACTTACAATATATGATGTCTTCTACCATTCAGCAATTCTGGCATGAACACTTATGTAATAATTATTGACAGTGGAGGGATAGGAAAAAAAAAAAAACACTTTCCTTTGCTCTAGTCAGCACTTTTGGTTTTTTTTTTTTTTTTTGCCTTAAAAAAAGGCAAAGCCAATATTTACTTCTATAACATGCTTTTTAAAACTTCTTAGGAATTTAACTGCCACATCGCATTAATTGTAACCTCGAAATATTTTCACAAGGGAAAATGTGAGAAGTTGGAAAACGAGAGCACAGTATCTTCTCTCTGTTTCTCATATGGTTAAGAATTCTTACTAACCAAATGGTGCTGTGTTCTCTTCACTAAGAGTAATTGTAGCAGGACCTTTCCCCTGTCACTTAGAAAGGACTGTGCCTCTGTCACATGATATCCTTTCCCATGGCTTGTAACCAAGGATCTTTAGGAGACTGGAACTATGCTTTAAAAATGAGCTGTTTTGCATGGAAGGTCACACACTGGAAGGAGGCTTTTGTGTTGAAGAAAAAGGGGAAAGTGCTGTTTCAGACTTCCAATTGTGCTCCTTCTATGCTGAACATGGAATCTTACCAAAGAATATCAATCTTTCAGTTATAAAGACAGAAGCCATAATACCTTGTATTGATAGAGTGCCCATCTCTCAGGAGACCGGACATTTCTACAGATATTATGTAGTGCCCTAACATCCCTTTCAAAGATGATGTTTTGTATCTTTCCTGGGCAACTCTCATGTGACCCTCTTTTTTGTTTTTATATTCTATGGCTCTCTTGACTGCTTTTTTTGCTGTTAAAGTCTTCTCTGACTTTCCTCAAACCTTACCTCTCTATTTCTTCCATGTTTGATACTGTGTGTGTGAAAAAGTATGTGTATATGTTTTACCCCATGCATACAGAAAGGAGTTCAGCTTTCAGTCTTTCAAATGGTCAGCCTATTGCCTAAAAGGTCTTGCCTAAATACAGGGAAAACTACCTCCTTCTAGATTTGAAAGAATTTTATTCACAATTCTTCTAGTAAAAGTATAATTAATAAACTATAATTTAATAATATATATTTTAATTAAAATATAGTTAATAAAATAGAATTAATAAAAACATAAGTTAATTTGCAATAAATATTAATGAAACACTGACTTCCACTGACTTAAAAAAAGAAATTATCTAACTTAATTCTTTTTGTAACTAATCAAGGGAATCATTAAAATTAATGAACTTTTAAGCTCTGTCTTTGGGCAAGTCCTGGCAGAGACTCCAGTAATTGATATGTATTAAAACAAAATGTCCCAATAAGGTTCATGAAAAAAATGGAAGTTCTGATTGACTTCTAGTATGACTATGATAGAGACATAGAGGCATAATGTCATTTCAACTTAGCTACTATTTGTAGAGCACCTACTAGAGACCACATATGTTACACATATTCTCATCATTATAGACCTTAATATGTGCTATAACCATCAACATACACTACCAGGGTTAATTACTTCTATTTTATACGTGAGAGAAACTGAAGCTTCAGAGGGTAAATCACCTTTCTTGCTTTAGGTCACATAGCCATGTATTAGTAGAACAAAGATTTGAACTGAAGTCTGGGTGGTTCCTAGACTGGTGCCATTTCTAGAATGCCGTGATGCTTCAGTGTACACAAACGGCAATGTTTACCCTTCCAGTTCCTATAGATGCCCCATATTCCAGGGCAGCAAACCCTTCATATGCATCAATTGCATACCTTAATTAAAATGTGAAGGTGCTATGCTCAGCACCTCTAGGGAAAGAAGTTAGGGGAAAATGTTGTGTGTGTGTGTGTGTGTGTGTGTGTGTGTGGTCATGAAGGCCAACTTTTATCCTTCGTTTATCCTTTTTCATTTATATCAATACCTATATTTATATGTTGTGTATACATATACATGTGCACACACATGGTACATGACTCAGAAATAAGTTTTAAACAAATATGATTTATTACCATCAATCATAATGATCAATTATTGAGGTACCTACTAGGTGCCAGACTCTTCACAGTAATTGTCTATAATTCTCACAATCACTTTATGAGTTATTAGATGTTACCTCTATTTTATAGATGAAACAGAGACTTAGAAAAGTTAACTGACCTTCCAAAGACCATATTACAAGTATATGGTAAAATGAGGATTTGAACTCAGGGTTTTCTGGCTCTAGAATCTGCCTTGTTTCTATTGTTTCAGGGAGCAGCATAGTGTTTCATGTAGAGGAACTTACAGATAGTGAGTTCTTGTGTCAGACTGCTTGGTTTCAAGTACCGGGCTCCACGACTTAACAGGCTGTGGAACCGTCTCAGTTTCCCATTTGCAACATTGGGATGGTAATAGTACTTATCTCAAAGGTACTTACTGTAAGTGTCAACTTCATAGATAGGCAGAACTTAGCATAGTGGATGGCATGTAGTCATCTCTCAGTCAGTGTTAGGTATTGTTACTGTTCTTTCTAGGTATTATCATTTGATTAGGTCCTGCAGGCTCCAGAACTCAGAAGTATAATGGAGAGAGAAAATTGGGAACGCCATCTTCTGAGAGGCTACTGCGTCCTCTGTCTGCTTGGTCATGCTAGCTGGCTCTCTTATCCTGAACCTTTCCTAGGACACATAGTCATCAGGACTTAATTTTCCTTTTTTCATTTCAGCCATAATTAGATTGTGAGAGAAGGTACAGGAAAAGTGACATGCATCCCCTGGAGCCAGCTAGGCTTGCTCTCACAGGCCTTTAGTACATCCTGTCAGAGGAAGGAAGGTCTTCTCCCTTCAGCTTCACTAGCATGAAGACAAGCTTTCTTTTTCATGGTGGTAGGGATGTGTTTCAGGGGAAAGAGCAGGAGAGAGGGGTATTAGAGTGTTTAGGATTAGAACTATAGGATAACTATGTCTCAAGATAAAAAGGCAGGTTTTAAAATTTCCATTTATTGTTGGAATGGTGTCTTTATTTCTTCTTGCTTTCTCCAGTTTTTCTATCGATTTCTTACTGGGTATATCCCTTCAACTTGCAAACCGGATTCCTTAAAAGATTCCTGTAAACCTTAAAAACTAGCCACAGCTTGTTCACACTGTATCTAGATAATGAGCATTAATACCTGTTGGCTTACAGTTTCCAGCTCTCTGAGTGAGACACCAGATTTCAAAATCGAATGTCAGTTTCTTCTGAGGAGGTGATAGAAAGGATCAGTTAGTATTTTGTTTTTCACATCAGATTCCTTGCTTGTTTGTTTTTTTAATTGAGGCATACTTTATTCATTGAAATGAGTTTTGGTGGTTATAACCACCATCCATACAAGATACAGAACATTTCCATCATACCAGAAGGTTCCATGGAATGCTGTATTTTTTTTGATACCCCAGTTTTCTTTTTGGGGGATCTTTCTTTGCCCAAATACTCTGCCCCTCACCTTCAGAAGGTAGATACCTGAACCCTTTCCAAAGTGGTTGAATGCCTCAGAGAGGTTTCTCTCAGCTCTGCTTCTCTGTCTCCCATCTTAAGAAAGTGGCTTTCTTACACTTAAGAGAGGCTCCACATGTCTAAGGGGGAACTCTTTTAGCTTTCCTGTGCAATCTCCAGTCTTACGTGTATTACCTGTGCACTTGGCAAAGACCATGAGAAAGTTTGGTGAGTGGGTGCAGACTTGATCTATGCCTAGGACTCCTCTGAATTCTGCTCTGTCACCCCAGTCTGCATGTAGCCATTAAAAATTCGTTAATAGAAAAATCAGTTGGGTAAGATGGCACACACCTGTAGGGTTATAGTGAGCTATATCATGCCACTGCATACCAGACTGAGCAACAGAGTGAGACTATGTATTAATAGCTTAAAAATAAATAAATTATAAAAGAAAAAAATATTAAAAAAAAAAATGAAATGTTTGACTTCTTTCCGCATCTTAATGGTGAGTTTTTTAAAACTATGATTTTTGTAGGGTATCTTGCTTGCTTTGGTTGTTAGGATGGAAGTGATGGCCTCTTATAATTTTCTATAATCCTAATCACAAGCAGAACAACTAATTCATCTTGATATCTTATAATGGTACAGACAACTGTAACTCAAATGCATGCTGTAGATGATAAGGTAAGACTTCAGATTACTGCAAATCCGGCTCACCACTGTGGGGGAAAAACTCTAAATAAGTACATCAACAACTTAACCTTGAGGCTTTTATTAGTGGTATCACTGTCATTTATATTTTTAAAAGCACATATTTTATCAGTTGGTACTCAAAAGGGGTACAGCAGGTCCTCAGATAACACCGTTTCATTATAACGTTGATGAAAAAAGAGAAATTGATTCTCATGCTACCGCCTGTGTGGAGTTTGCATGTTCTCCTCATGTCTGCATGGGTTTTCACTAGGCACTCTGGTTTCCTTCCACATCCCAAACACATGCATATTAGGTTCACTGGTGTGTCTTAATTTCCCAGTCAGACTGAGTGTGGGTGTGTGTGAGGGCACCCTGTGATGGGATAGTGTCCTGTCTGGGGATAGTTCCTGCCTTGCACCCTGAGCTGTCGGGATAGGCTCTGGCCACTCACAACCCTGACCTCGAACGATAATAATTACCTTACTTATTTTTATTAATCTTTCTTAAATGTATGTATAGCTCACATTTATTTTAACATTTAATATTAGAAACGTTTTGATTTTTATTTAGAAGTTTGGTGATGTTTTTGTGACCAGGAATATGCCATAGGGACTTAACTCTTGTTTATTGTGATTAGCCTATGGTAAAATTGGTGCAGTTATACATCATTTTGCTTCAAGTTGCAGTTTTCATGAACCTATTGATGACATTGAGGATCTACTGTAATACAGAACCTTTAATTATTATTTTTATTATTTTACTTATTATACTACCAAGAGATGCTGTTAATCATGGGACTAAGAACCTTCATGATGATTCTAGGAATTAACATTCATTTCATGGGAAATGAAATGTCATATTAATCTTCCTGTGCAAAGCATCCTTGTGATTTTCTCCCACCGAGAAAGTCAAGTGTAAAAACCATTCTGTCCTTAAATCTCCTTGAAGATTACACGTTCCTACTTTTAAAAGTATTATGGAAAATTTTAAATATGCATTAAAATAGAATAATGCAGTGAAGCCTCATACACACATCACCTAGTCTCGATGGCTTTGAACATTCTGTTCATCCTGTCTCATATATCCCCCACTTTTTCCTTTAGGGAGGATGCTGTGGTCTTTTACATTTTAAAATAAATCCTTTAGTATGCATTTTACTTTTAAGAATTGCGAGCAGATCCACTCAGTATAACAGGGTAATTCACTTGAAAAAGATATTTCAAAAAATAGATTGAAATCCCTTTTCATGAGATTTACCAGTTAAGATCCTCAGCAACTTGATCTCATTTTCTTTAAACCTTTTCCCCCAGTACCCATTTACCTAAACAATCTGCTTAACCCATCTGGCCTATTCGCTGTTAGATCCTCCACAAAGGTGAGCATTCAGTAAGTCTTTAAAACTGAATGAAGCATTATATGTCCCCATATCAACATCTTTGCTCATGATGTCTCTCTCTCTCTAATACTTTACCTCCTTTTTTGCTGCCAATGCAGAAAGAAATACACATCTAAAGTTTGTCAACTTTTATTCCCTTTTGTTACAGTTTTGCTGTCCTTCTACTGTTACTCCTGCTGCCTTTTGAATATGACAGTTCTGCAAAAACCAATCCTTTTAGGGCTAAGTTTAAGTTTTGTTTTGTTTTTTTCTGTACTCAAGATGATTAGTCCTTCTTCTGATCATCTGATCTTCATACCGCTCATTTAGATACTTTCCTTTATTGGCTCATATTATTAGTTAATATTTAAGTTAACATGCTTTATTTCTCTAGGGAAAGTTTTAAAAGTTGTTGTTTTATTTCTCTTTATCGCACCTGTAAAGGTTACGTTAGTTCTTTCATGCACTTAGGTCCCGGTGCATTTTCTGTTTTCTTGTGGCCACATTTTTCTATTTTCTAGATGTGATTGTTACTCAAAATATTCTATATCTCATTGAAATAGTATTGCCATAGTTAGCAAACAAAAATAAAGCGTGCCCAGTTACGGATGAATTTTAAATAAATATTGAATAATTTTTAGTATAAATATGTCCTAAATGTTACATATGAAACACTTATACTGAAAATACTATTTGTTGTTTGTTGTGTGTGTTTACCTGAAATTCAGATGTAACTGGGCATCCTACATTTTCCCCAGCAACTCTGAATTGAAAGTTTATTTTAATTTAATTTTGTCCTCCAGATAAAAAGAGTAGATAAATTGGTAGATATCTTCCTTGAACATGTTATATATTCCAGATGTGATAAGAGATTTCATTTGTTCAATCAACAGTGATTTCTTCAGTACCTAATGTATCTCAAATGGAATTCTGCTAGTGACTTGCTCTGCTGTTTTCTTTTTTTTTTTTTTTTTCTTACTGATGCACAGTCCCTTTGGTCCTCAGGCACTATACCTTTATCATTTTTAGCTTTTATCCATCCTCAGTCCAAACAGTTACTAAGTCCTGGTTCATTTCTCTCTCTCTCTCTCTCTCTCTCTCTCCCCCTCCTTTCTCCGTTCTTGCATTTCCCATCAGTCTCTTTTCCTTTTCATCCCCATAACCAGATTATTTCTGATCCACTACAAACACCTCAAAAGTTTTTACCAACCCCAAAGAACTTGTCTTAACCTTGTGATTTGCATATTCTAACCTATTCTTTTGTTACTGTATTTCTTGAAAAAATAGTCTGTAATTGCTGTTGCAATTTTTTCACTCCCACACATTTCTCAGCTTATTGTACTCCTTTTACCCATCACTCTGATGACTTTTTCATAGTGTTTTGTGGTATCTTCACTTCCATTGTGGATACCCTAGATGTTTGACTCTCTTTTTTTCCCGCACATTTTCCCCTTGTTGTTTTATGTCTTACTACTACAATGATCAGCTCTTTCCTTATGACTCCTAAGTAGATGTCTCTAAACTTGACATCTCTCCTAGATTCAGGTCTCAGACCCATTAGATAGTTCTCTGAATATGTTCAAACTTAGAACAGTGATTACTGAGGAAGCTACAATGTAATTGTAACAAAACATTACAAGCATTGTAAGGAAAACAGATAATGTGCTAAAAGAATCCTAACAGCCAGAAAGGACTTCGGAGATTATGTTCCCATTTGTCTTGTTCTTTGTTTTCTTCAGAGACAGGATCTTACTCTGCTGCCCAGGCTGGCATATAGCGGCACAATCATAGCTCACTGTAACATCAAACTCCTGGGCTCAAATGATCCTCCTGCTTCAGTCACCAGAGTAGCTAGGACCACAGGCATGCACCACTGAGCCTGGCTAATTAAAAAAAAAAAAATTAATGGAGATGAGGTCTTGCTATGTTGCCCAGGCTAGTCTCAAATTCCTGGTTTCAAGTGATCCTCCTGCCTTGAGCTCCCTAAATGCTGGGATTACAGGTGTGAGCCACCATGCCAGGACTGTCTTGTTCTTAAAGTTCTGATTTAATCATTTAAATAGTATGCATAGATTTTTGCATAGGAAATAAAGATCAAAACCATAGAGATGTGAGAATCACTTGTAAGGGCTAGAAGGCAGTAGCAGTGAGATGAGTTAAGGATCTCCTGCATTAAGACCAGAGGAGACAATAGTGGCTTGAACATCGGGGGTAGCAGTGGTCATAGATAAGTTTGTTTGTGAAATGGACCCTGCCTGAAGTTTTATGGAATTAGCCTTCACTGACATCGGCTTATATGAAATAATAACATTGAAATAATACAGATAATATAGATGTATTTTCAGTGATATTTAAATAGAATTGTTTATTAGCTAGAATTTAAGTTTTATGGGAGTAGGAAACTTTGTATTCTGAAATGCCAGATATGCTGAGATATATGCATGCCACCTACAGTTTTTATACTGAAGTCCTTAATGAAAGGTGGTATTTGGAGACTCAGGTTTCTGGATAATGATACAAAGAATCATTTGAGGCTTACAAAATACTGATCATTTGGCATTTTAAGTTGATGTAAGCAAGAAAATATGTCTGTCATTTCATGTACATCTGTGTAGTCTTCACCTCAACCTGAATCTCTGTAAGAAAATCAATAGAACTTCCTGTCAGGATTGCTTTAATGCAATTTATCTGTGGGTAACTCTAGTTATAGAGAAGAATTCTGCTGGTATGAAAGTGCTAAAGTAAAATTACGTTAAATTTTTGCTGACTTTAAAACAAAGAAACCTGTTAGCTATTATGACTTCTAAACTTTAAATGTATGGTGCTATAAACACCCATATGCAGAAATCTCAAAAGCAAAATGAGATATGAGTAATCACCTTTCAGAAGCAGAGTTTGATAAAAGCAAGAATGCAGTTCAGCTGTTTACAAGATGAAGCTTCTATAGGAAAAATATTTCAGGGAAAGATATAGAGTTTGTTTTTTATTGACTTACGTAAGCACTTTACCTTTTGAGCTCTATAAAAAATTGAACTCTTTCTGGCCAGAGATTCTTCTTTTATACTATATTACTCATATCATGAGAATTCATTGAATAGTAAAAGACATTGATGATGTGTTTGGTGTGAGGTAGAAGTCTTGTCTGCAAAGGACAGGAGACATTTACCTTTACATGTTTATTTGCAAGGTGTTTTCCAATAACTGTTCTGATAGCATATGATATATCCATTAGCCCTGGACCTAAGAAGAGTAAGTTATAGGTATTTAGAATGTTTCTCAGCTGAGACACCCAGTCCTTTCTACTCAACCACATTGACATCCATTTAGATAGGTATGATTTTGAAAATCTCTCCTCAGAAAAGAGCCAGATTGTCACAGTATGCAAGAAAGTGTTTTGTATAGTGAAAGAAACTTAGTTAAAGGGTATTTAAGAAAATTCAAATATCAGTATAAGGGAGATCTGTGCAGAAATTTTATTAAGCAAGGGGATGAGCAACCAGGAGACTGCTCATCACATAAAATGTTCAGGCAGAGAATGAATGTTCATCTTTCAGGACTATTGAATACTAAGGATGAGAAAATCTGATTAAATCATTCAAGTTTCCTCCAAACCCTGATATTTTAGAAAAAAGTTTCTTAGGCTTAGAGGCCATTAACTTTTGGTTGACTAGTAATTCAAGTAAGTCGGCTGTTATAGAAGCAGATTCAGATATAGGGATTTGGGGTGCATGTGACTTTGTTCAGAGACAGTGGTCTCAATAAAAACAGATTGAGAGAAACAGTATAAGACAGGGAAGGAGTTAAACAAGGATGTGGTTTCAGCTGAGTTTCGCTTCAGCCTGATCTCATGGGAGCTCTGGAGCATAAATTGTGCATAGGGTTGCTCTCACCTGGAGACAAAGAGAGTCTAGTTTTAAACCCTGGTTAGTATTGGTCAGTAATCGGCTATGAGAAGGCACTACACTGCAGGTGAGATGGCTCTTAAATGGCTAATGGCAGTTCTGTAGAGAAGAAGACAGCTGTGAATTAAGAGCAGCTAGTACTGAGAGTAGCTGGGGGATGGGTGTGCTGGCCCTACCTACTATGCTAGCAAAAGGATTCTCCTAGGTATTAGAAACAAAAATAGAAACAGAAGTGAGTTGCTAGAGGGAAGCACAGTACTGACTCTACAACAGCCATTCATGAAAACTGACCGTATATTTGAGGCCATGTAACACGGAGATGAATATTCCATACACAACTACGTTGCCTTAAAGGCATCACAGCACATACCAAGAACAGGTGCTCATAATGCTGACCTAGAGTCAAGAAGAAAAAAATCTATACTTTATTAGAATATGCAATTGAAAAAGCAGGGACCATCCACATTTTTGTAGTTTAATTGCTTAAATCACCAGTCCCTAGTTATTTAGAAAAGAAAGAAAATACTTGTGAAAGTGCTCGGTGAGTAGTTAACCTATTACAACTTTTAGAGCGTTAACCATAGGGCCATCAGGTAGACACATAAGAAGCTGTGCCTTACAAAGGTAAGTACTTTTTGAAAAAGAAAAGTGTTTTAGAGAGTCTTACGTTTTGAGACGTAGAATATTAATGTGTCTCAGTTTACTCTCAGGAAGGCATGCAGGAAAGAAGTACTTTGTGGTTTCTGTTGAACAAGTGGGCGATTTTAAGGCTGTTGCCCAAACTAGGTAACAAATTGCATCATTCTCATTGTATTTTCAATAATTGCCACCCTCTTGGCCCATCTTATCTGTTATTCCATGAGCAACTCATCAAGTTTCACCCTCCAGTGCTTATTTTCAGACTGTTTTACAGAAACTTTTAGTATAATTCCTATATAGCTCATCAAGTATCAAAGGCTGCTTTTTATATGTCATTGTTCTCTAGAAAAATTTTAATGTTTTTCTTCTTCAGTACCATAATACTACCTTTGACTGGGCATTTTTGTCGAAGAAGGAGTGTTCGAAATATGGAGGAAACCTCGTGGGGAACAGCTGTAATTTTGTTCCTGATATTACACTCATGTCTTTTATCCTCTTCTTGGGAACCTACACCTCTTCAATGGCTCTGAAAAAATTCAAAACTAGTCCTTATTTTCCAACCACAGTAAGTACCTGAGCTTTAAATCATTTTCATTGGATTTACACTGTATCAACAATAATACAACTTTGCAAGGTGAAAAAGGCACCTATAATTCAACGTGTCCAATATAATTTTCTGCATTTTAAAAATTACACTTCAGTCTTTGTTCATGTGCATACTTATTAACGTAAGTCTAGTCAAGCTTTGGAAAACCTTCCAAGGACTTGCTCACATAATTCTGTCATATATCTGTCATAATTCTGAATGTGATGAAAGGAAAAAAAAATGAGACAAATTATATCTAAAAATGCATGAGTGAAGAAAATACCTTTTACATTCATAGTGTTTAAGTACATAATCAAAAACTCTTCATGTTTATCAGGAATTTCCATGTTGTAGAATTTCTTCAGCAGCTGTACATTTGAGTATTTTAGTACTTGAATTATGGGTTGTGAGAGTAAACTTAAATTGTGTTGTTACACAAGTATTGGTATAAGATATGACTGTCATGTGAGCCAAACTTTCCTTTCTGTAATGATGAATGCCATAGTACAGAGAAACAGATAATTAAACTGGGTTGTGCAAACATCCTGTCTCCCATTAAAATGCCTGAGTGAGCTTAATCAAAACTGTGGGTTCATGGAAATACTACAAGAAAAGACTAACATTTAGTTAATGGCATTTTGGTTTTTTGCCTGCAGAATCAAACTGAGATAATCCTTTGCTTTACAGTTCAGTTCTTAGTGTTTAGGATGTCAGTGTTTCTTAGGCAATCTTGATTACACCTGATTTATATCAGTGACCTGCTCTATACAGCTGACATCTCATGAAATAGCTCTTCCTGCATTATGTGTAAAAGGAATAGAAACATTTTAAAATATGAGATGCACTTGATGAAATTCCTTTTTCCGGTTCCTAGGAAATGAAAATATATTTACTTTCACCTAGAAAATTTTTGACTCTCTGATTCTTCTTATAAAATTGAAAGTAAATGGAAGGGTTGATAATGAAATGTCTAGAAGTAGATAGCCCAAGGAATGAAAAATTTCCACAAAGTGAAATATAGGAAGAAGCATTCAACATAGTCTGCTTAACATGGGCATTACAAGCTGGTGATCCACAGGCAGAAAGAATTCAATGCACAGCCATTCTTTGTTTAGCCCACAGTGTGTGTACATACCTGCGCTTGCTCTCTCTATCTCTCACTCTCTTACTTGAGGCTTTTGGTAGAATCTGTGCTTGGCAAGTAGTTACTATTTTCCCAACTCTTTATTGTTTAAGAATTGGCTATTTCACACATTCAGATTAACTGCTTGTTCTTGAAGACACTGGGAAATGTGCTTTTTTGATACACGTCTTCAATTGTATGAGTTTTGTGTAGAACAGATTCTTGGGTAAAAGTCTTTGAGAACATTTTTTTTTCTCTTGAGGTTTTTCCTTCTTAATTACTAATTTATTGGGCATCTTGGGTTTTGTTTGTTTGTATTTTTGGCTTATACTTTGTAAATCATCACCACCTGCCAAAGTCTGATATAATTTAAGTATAGTAAGTGGAAAAGTGGAAAATTTTTGAAGCACTTATAAGTCATAATTGGCAAAATAAACTGGTTTCCACCTTGAGATGAATGGAGATCCTTTTCCTAAGTTTTAAAATCTTAATTAACCAATAATAATGTAAACTATGTATTTCTGGAGTATAATGTGACATATGTATATGTTGTGGAATGATTAAAGCAAGCTAATTAACATATCCATAACCTCACATACTTATCATTTTTTGTGATGAGAACATTTAAAACCTACTCTTTTAGCAAGTTTAAAATATACAACACATTATTATTAGCTATAGTCTTTATGCTGTGCAGTGGATCTCAAAGACTTATTCCTCTTGTCTGATACTTTGTACCCTTTGACGAATATCCTCCCATTCCCTGCCTCTAGTAGGCACCATTCTACTATCTACTTATATGAGTTTAATATTTTAGGTTTCACATATAAGTGAGATCACATAGTATTTGTCTTTCTGTTCTTGGCTAATTTCCCTTCACATAATGTCCTCCAGGTTTATCCAAATTATTGCTAATGACAGAATTTCCTTTGTTTTAAGGCTGGATAGTATTCCAGTGTTTATGTGTGCCACATTTTCTTTATTCATCTGTCGATGAACACTTAGGTTGATTCCATATCTTGGCTATTGTGAATAATGCTACAAAGAACATGAGAGTGTTGATATCTCTTTGAGATCATGATTTCATTTCTTTTGGATATATACACAGAAGTAGGGTTGCTGGATCCTATAGTAGTTCTGGTTTTTATTTTTGGGGGAAACTTCCATACTGTTTTCTGTAATGACTATTCTAATTTTCATTCCCAACAACAGTGTACAAGGGTTACCTTTTCTCCACAAAATCACCAACACTTATCTTTTGTCTTTTTGATAATAACCATCCCAACAGGTGTGAGGTCATATCTCATTGTGGATTTAATTTGTAGTTCCCTGATACTTCATGATGTTGAGCATTTTTTCATATATCTTTTGGCCATTTATGTGTCGTCTTTTGCAAAACATCTATTCAGGTCCTCTGTCTATTTATTAGGTGAGTTTTTTGTTTTCTTATTATTGAGTTGTTTTGAGTTCCTTACATATTTTGTTTATTAACCAAAATATGTTTGGTTATTTGATGTATAGTTTGCAAATATATTCTCCCATTCCACAGATTCTCTCTTCACTCTGTTGATTATTTTCTTTGCTGTTCAATTTTAGTTTGATGCAATCCTGTTTGTCTATGTTTGCTTTTGTTGTCAAAACATAACCTTATGTTGAAGTGTAATGTTAGGTTATTTGATGTTAACAATAATCTTTGCCCAGACTAATGTCATGGAGCTTATCCTTTATGTTTTCTTTTAATAGTTTTACAGTTTCAGGTCTTATATTTAAGTCTTTAATCCCTGGCTATTTTCTTTTTCTGTATTTTTAGTAGAGATGGGGTTTCACCATCTTGGCCAGGCTGATCTTGAACTCCTGACCTTGTGATCCACTCGCCTTGGCCTCCGAAAGTGCAGGGATTACAGGTGTGAGCCATCCTGCCTGGCCTTAATCCATTTTGAATTGATTGTTGTATATGGTATGAGATGAGGGTCTAATTTCATTCTTCTGCATTTGGGTATCTAGTTCTCCTAGCAACATTTGTTGAAGAGACTGCTGTTACCCCATTGTGTGTTCTTGGCATCTTTGTTGAAAATCAGTTGGCCACAAATGCATGGATTTATTCCTGGACTCTATTCTATCCCGTTGGTCTACATGTCTGTTTTTCTACCACTACCATGCTGTTTTGATTACTAGAGTTTTGTAGTAGATTTTGAAATAAGGTAGTGTGATACTTCCAGCTTTTGCTCAAGATTGGTTTGTCTATTTGGGGTCTTTTGTGATTTGATACAAATTTTAGGATTACTTTTTCTATTTCTGTAAAACATATCATTGGAATTTGGATAGGGTTTGCTTTGAATCAGTAGATTGCTTTGGTAATATGGACTTTTTAATAATACTAATTCTTCAAATTCATGAATACAGGATATCTTTCCATTTAATCCTGTCTTCTTCAATATCTTTCATCAATTCTTTATAATTTTCAAAGCATAGCACATTCACCTCCCTGGTTAAATTTATTCTTAAGTATTTTATTTTTTTGTAGCTATTGTAAGTGGGATTGTGATTTTTTTTTTTCAGATAGGTTGTTGTTGGCTTATAGAAACTGCTGAATTGTATGTTGATTTTACATTTTGCAACTTTTCTGAATTTTTTTGTTACTTCTAAAATATTTTTTGGTGCAGTCTTTATGTAAGATCATGTTGTCTACTAATAGAGACAATTTAACTTCTTCCCTTCCTTCCTTTCATAGCTTGTATGTGTCTAGGAATTTACCCATTTCTTCTCGGTTATTTAGTTTGTTGTTGTATAATTGTTCATAAATATCTCTTAGAGTTTTTTTTGTATTTCCTTGTTATCAGGTGTAATGTCTCTTTTTAATCACTGACTTTATTTATTTCAGTCTTCTTTATTTTTTAGCCTAGCTATTGGATTGTTGGTTTTGCTTATCATTATTTATTTATATTTTTTATTTAATTAAATTAATTAATTAATTATTTTGTGTGTATGTTTGAGATGGAGTTTCTCTCTGTCACCCAGGCTGGAGCACAGTGGCACCATCTCAGCTCACTGCTACCTCTGCCTCCCAGGTTCAAATTATTCTCCTGCCTCAGCCTCCTAGGTAGCTGGGACTACAGCGGCGTGCCACCACACCTGGCTAATTTTTTGTACTTTTAGTAAAGATGGGGTTTTGCCATATTAGCCAGATGGTCTCAATCTCCTGACCTCGTGATCCCCCCGCCTTGGCCTCTCAAAGTGCTGGGATTACAGACGTGAGCCACCACGCCCAGGCTATTTTATTTTATTTTTGAGATGGAGTCTTGCTCTGTTGCGCAGGCTAGAGAGCAGTGGTGCCATCTCAGCTGACTGTAACCTCAGCCTCCTGGGTTCAAGGGATTCTCGTGCCTCAGCCTCCTGAGTAACTGGTATTACAGGCGTGTGCCACCGCACCCAACTAATTTTTGTATTTTTTGTGGAGATGGGGTTTCACCATGTTGAACAGACTCATCTTGAACTCTTGACCTCAAGTGATCCACCCGCCTCGGCCTCCCACAGTGCTGGGATTACTGGTGTGAGCCACTGCACCCCGGCTGATTTTGTTTATCTTTAAAGAAACCCCAACTTTTAGTTTTGTTGATCTTTTTTATTTGTCTTAGTCTTTCTTCTTTGAGTTTTATTATTTCCTTCTTTCTGACAGTTTTGAGTTTAATTTGTTTTTGTCTTTCTAGCTCCTTGACATGTTTCCTTAGGCTGTTTATTAGAAATCTTCTTTTGATGTAGTCATTTATTGCTATAAATTTCACTCTTAGAACTGATTTTGTTGTGTCCCATGGGTTTTGGTATATTTCCATTCTCATTTTTCTCAAATGTATTAATTACATTTTTAATTTGTTCACTTACACATTGGTTATTTAGTAGCATACATATTCAGGAGCATAAACTTCCATGTGTTTGTAAAGGTTTCAAAGTTTTCCTTATTGTTAATTTATAGTTTTATGTCATTGTGGTCAGAAAAGATACTTGATATGATCTCTGTTTTCTTAAATTTTCTAAGACTAGTTTTGTAGCCTAGCATATGATCTATGCTGGAGAATGTTACATATGCAGTTGTGAAGAATGTGTATTCTGTAGCAGTTGGATGGAATGTTCTGTGAAGGTCTGTTAGGTCCATTTGATGTATGGTGCAACTGAAGTCCAATGTTGCTTGTTGATTTTCTGTATAGATGATCTGTCCATTGTTTAAAATGGGGTATTGAAATTTACTACTATTGTATTGTCTTCTGTTTCTCCCTTTAGATCTAATAGTAATATTTGCTTTATATATTTGAGTACTCTGTGATTAGGTGCATATAGATTTATAATTGTTTTATCTTCTTGTTGAATCGATTCTTTTATTATTATATAATGACCTTCTTTGTCACTTTTTACAGGTTTTTTTTTTTTTTTTTGAGATGGAGTCTCGCTCTGTCGCCCAGGCCGGAGTGCAGTGGCGTAATCTCAGCTCACTGCAAGCTCTGCCTCCTGGGTTCACGTCATTCTCCTGCCTCAGCCTCCTGAGGAGCTGGGACTACAGGCGCCCGCCACCACACCCGGCTTATTTTTTTATTTTTTAGTAGAGATGGGGTTTCACTGTGTTAGCCAGGATGATCTCGATCTCCTGACCTCGTGATCAGCCCACCTTGGCCTCCCAAAGTGCTGGGATTACAGGCATGAGCCACTGCACCCAGCCCACTTTTTACAGTTTTTGACTTAAAGTATATTTTATATGGATACCTCTGCTCGCTTTTGGTTTCCATTTGCATGGAGTGTCTTTTTCCATCCTTTCATTTTCAGTCTATTTGTCCTTAATAGTGAGGGGATTTCTAGTAGGCAAACTATAGTTTGGTCTTTTTTTTCATCCATTCATTCCCTCTGTATCTTTTCAATGGAGAACTTAATTCATTTACATTCAAGGTTTTTATTGATAAGTAAGGACTTACTCCTATCATTTTGTTAATTGTACTTTGATTATTTTAATATCCTTTGTTCCTTTCTTCCTCTCTTGTTTACCTCTGTGGTTTGGTGTTAAGCTTTGTATCTTTTCCCTTTCTCATGTATTTATCTGCTGTAATTTCTATCTTTGTGGTTGCCATGGGGCTAACATAATGAGCCTTGTAATTATAATAGTCTGTTTTAAGCTGATAACAGCTTAACTTTGGTCACGTTAAAATACTTTAGACTTTTTTGCTCCCTCCCACAATTTATATGTTTGCTACCTTAATTTACTTTCTTATCTACTGTGTGTTTCTTAGTCGCTAATTATGGCTTTTCTTGTTTTTGACCATTTTAAGTTTAACCCTTCATACTAGAGATTGAAAGATTTATGCAGCACTATTAAAATTCTGCATTTCATTATGAATTTACCTCTACTGGTGAGTTTTATATTTTCATGATTAATAAATATCACCATTTTGTTTACAGTTGTAGCTCTTAAGCATTTTTTATAAGGCTGATCTAGCAATAATGAATTCCCTCAGCTTTTGCTTGTCTGGAAAGATCTTTATTATAGCTTTGCTGGGTGTGGTATTGGTTAACAGTTGGTTTTTGTTTCCACGCTTTGAATATATTATCCCTTCTCTCCTGACTGTCAAGATTTCTGCTGAGAAATCTGCTAATTGTCTAATAGAGATTCTCTTATATGTGACTTGATGCTTTTCTCTTGCAGCTTATAGAATTCTTTCTTTGTTTTTAGCTTTTGACAGTTTGAGTATTAATATGCCTTGGAGAACATCATTTAGGGCTCAGTCCAGTTGGGAACTTTTGAGCTTGTTGGATCAGGATGTCTGTATTTCTCCCAAGACTTTGAGGTTTTCAGTCATTATTTTGTTTAATAGGTTTTCTGTTATTTTATTTGTCTCTTCTCTCTAACACATATAATGCAAAGATTTATTCACTTAATTCTTATTTGTTTTTTCCTCTGACTTGTCTGAGTTAATTCAAAAGATGTCTTCAAGTTCAGGAACTCTTTCCTCTTCTTAATCTAGCCTGTTCTTGATGCTCTCAATTGTATTTTTTTATTTCTTTCACTGAATTCTTCATCTCCAAGATTTCCATTTGATTCTTTCTTATAGTATCTTTCCCTTTTTTGAATTTTTCATTCAGATCATGAATTATTTTTCCAGTTTCACTGAATTGTTTGTATTTTATAGTATCTCTCTGAGTTTATTTAAGATCATTATTTTGAATTCCTTTTGGTCTATTTTATAAATATTCTTTTTTTGGACCTCCTACTGAAGACTTAGTGTGTTTCATGGGGAATGTTATTGTTATTTTTCTTTTTCATCTTTGCTTTTTTGGTCTTTTTTAAATATCCAACCTTTATTTTAATTCAGGGTACATGTGCAGGATGTGCAGGTTTGTTACATAGGTAAATTTGTGCCATGGTGGTTTGCTGCACAGATCATTCCATCACCCAAGTATTAAGCCCAGCATCCGCTAGCTTTTCTTCCTGATTCTCTCCCTCTTCCCACTTCCCTCTCCCAACAGACCCCAGACTGTGTTTTTTCTGAATGTATCTATATGTTCTCATCATTTAACTCACACTTATAAGTGAGAGCATGTGGTATTTGGTTTTCTGTTCCTGTGTTAGTTTGCTAAGGATAAATTGCTCCTAGCTCCATCCATGTCCCTCCAAAGGACATGATCTTGTTCCTTTTTATGGTTGCATAGTATTTCATATTGTATATGTACCTCATTGTCTTTACCCAGTCTATCACTGATGGGCCTTTAGGTTGATTCCATGTCTTTGCTATTGTGAATAGTGCTGCAATGAATATATGTATGCATGTGTCTTTATAACTGAGCAATATATATTCCTTTGGGTATGTATACCCAAAGGATATATACCCAAAGGCTTTTTATTCACAACCTTGCCAGCATCTGTTATTTTTTGACTTTTTAATAATAGCCATTCTGACTGGTGTAAGAGAGTATCTCATTGCAGTTTTGATTTGCATTTCTGTAATGATTACTGATGTTGAGGTTTGTCTTTTTTTTTTTCATATGTTTGCTGGCCACATGTGTGTCTTGTTTTGAGAAGTGTCTTTTCATGTCCTTTGCCCACTTTTTAATGGGGTTTTTTGTTTTTTTCTTGTAAATGTGTTTAAGTTCCTTATAGATGCTGGATATTAGACCTTTGTCAGATACACAGTTTGCAAAAATTTTCTTCCACTCTGTAAGTTGTCTGTTTACAATGATGACCATTTCTTTTGCTGTTTGGAAACTTTTTAGTTTAATTAGATTCTGTTTGTTAATTTTTGCTTTTGTTGCAATTGCTTTTGGCGTCTTCATCATGAAATCTTTTCCCATGCCTATGTCCTGAATGGTACTGCCTAGATTTTCTTGTAAGGTTTTTATGGTTTTGGGTTTTACAATTAAGTATTTAATCCATCTTGAGTTAATTTTTGTATATGGTGTAAGGAAGAGGTCAAGTTTCAATTTTCTACAAACAGCTATCCAGTTCTCTCAGCACTGTTTATTAAATAGTGAATTCTTTCCCCATTGTTTGTTTTTGTCAGGTTTGTCAAGGATCAGATAGTTGTAGGTGTGTGGTCTTGTTTCTTGATTTTCTATTCAGTTCCTTTGGTCTATGTGTCTGTTTTTGTACCAGTACCATGCTGTTTGGTTTCTGTAGCCCTGTAGTTTGAAGTCAGGTAGCATGATGCCTCCAGTATTGTTCTTGCTTAGGATTGCCTTGGCTATTTGGGCTCTTTTTTGGTTTCATATGAATTTTAAAATGGTTTTTTCTTATTCTGTGAATAATATGAATAGTATTTTACTTGGAATAGCATTGGCTCTTCAAATTGCTTTGGGAAGTATGGCCATTTTAACATTTTAACATATTGATTCTTCCTATTCGTGGGCATGGAATGCTTTTCCATTTGTTTGTGTCATCTCTGATTTCCTTGAGCAGTGGTTTGTAGTTCTCATTGAAGAGGTCCTTCACTTCCGTCATTAGCTGTATTCCTAGGTATTTTATTCTTTTCGTGCCAGTTGTGAATGGGAGTTCGTTTGTGATTTGAATTTTGACTTGCCTGTTGTTGGTTTAAAGTAATGCTAGTGAGTTTTGCACATTGATTTTGTATCCTGAGACTTTGCTGAAGTTGCTTAGCAGCTCAAGAACCTTTGTCGCTGAGTTGATGGAGTTTTCTAGATATAGTTTGATGTAATCTGCAAACTAGGTAGTTTGACTCCCAGTTTGGAAAACGCATTTCAGGATATCATCCAGGAGAACTTTCCCAACCTAGCTAGACAGGCCAATATTCGAATTTTGGAAATGCAGAGAACCTCAGCAAGATACTTCACAAGAAGATCATCCTCAAGACACGTAATTATCAGATTCTCCAAGGTTGAAATGAAAGAAAAAATGTTTAGGGTAGCTAGAGAGAAAGGCTAGATCACCTACAAAGGGAATCCCATGAGACCAACAGTGGGGCTCTCAGTGGAAATCCTACAAGCCAGAAGAGATTGGGGGCCAATATTTAACATTCTTAAAGAAAATAAAATCAAACCTAGAATTTCATATCTTGGCAAACTAAGCTTCATAAGCAAAGGAGAAATCAAATTATTTTCAGACAAGCAAAAACAAGGAAATTCATTATGACCATATCTGCTTTACAAGAGCTCTTGATGGAAGCACTGAATAGGAGAGGAAAAACCATTACCAGCCACTACAAAAACACACTAAAGTACACAGACCAGTGACACCATAAGGTGACCACATAACCAAGTCTGCAAAATAACCAGCTAATATCAGAATAACAGGATCAAATCCATACATAACAATTCTAACCTTACGTATAAACGGGCTAAATGACCCAATTAAAAGACACAGAGTGGAAAGGTGCATAACGAACCAAGACTCATTTGTATTCTGTCTTCAAGATACCAATCTAATGTGCAAAGACACACATAGGCTTAAAATAAAAGGATGGAGGAAAATTTACCAAACACGTGGAAAACAGAAAAAAAGCATGGGTTGCAATCCTAGTTTTTGACAAAACAGACTTCTGACCAGCAAAGATGGAAAAAGACGAAGGGTATTACATAATGGTAAAGGGTTCAATTCAACAAGAAGAGCTAACTGTCCTAAATAGAAATGCATCCAATAAAGAAGCACCAAGATCTATAAAGCAAGTTCTTAAAGACCTTCAAAGCAACTTAGACTCCCACACAATAATGGTGCAAGATTTTAATACCGCACTGACAATATTAGACATATCATCAAGAGAGAAAATTAACAAAGGTATTCAAGACCTGAACTCAGCTCTGCATCGGGTAGACTTGATAGATATCTACAGAACTCTGCCTGAAAACAACAGAATATAGTTTCTTCTCATCACCACATAGCACTTTAAAATCGATCACATAATCGGCAGTTAACACTCCTCAGCAGATGCAAAAGAACTGAAATCATAACAAACAGTCTCTGGGACCACAGCATAATCAAATTAGAACTCAGGATTAAGAAATTCACTCAATAACTATAAAACTTCATGGAAATTGAACAACCTGCTCCTGAATGACTTTTGCTTAAATAATGAAATTAAGGCACAAATCAGGAAGTTCTTTGAAACTAATCAGAACAAAGAGACAATGTACCAGAATCACTAGGAAGTAGCTAAAACAGTGTTAAGAGGGAACTTTATAGCACTAAAAGCCCACATCAAAAAGCTAGACAGATCTCAAGTTAACAAGCTAACATCACAGCTAAAAGAACTGGAAAATCGAGAGCAAATAAACCCAAAAGTTAGCAGAAGACAAGAAATAACCAAGATCAGAGCTGAACTGAATGAGATAGAGACATGAAAAACCCTTCAAAAGATCAATGAATCCAGGAGCTGGTTTTTTGAAAAAATTAGTAAAAGAGATAGGCCACTAGCTAGACTAATAGAGAAGAGAGAAGACTCAAATAAACACAAGCAGAAATGATAAAGGGGGATATCCCTACTGACCCCACAGAAATACAAGCAACCATTAGAGAATATTATAATGGTGTTTATCGTATAAACACCTCTATGCACATACTCTAGGAAATGTAGAACAAGTGGATAAATTCCTGGACACATCCACCTTCCCAGGACTGAACCAGGAAGAAGTTGAATCCCTGAATAGACCAATAATGAGTTCTGGAATTAAGGCAGTAGTAAATAGTCCAACAACCCAAAAAAGACCAGGACCAGATGGATTCACAGCTGAATTCTACCAGATGTACAAAGAAGAGCTGGTATCATTTCTACTGAAACTATTCCATAAATTAAAAGAACAGACTTCTCCCTAATTCACTGTATGAATCCAGCATAATTCTGACACCAAAACCTGGCAGAGATACAACAAAAAATGAGAAGTTTAGCCAGTATGCTTAATCAACATTGATGCAAAAATCCTCAACAAAATGCTGGCAAACCAAATCCAGCAGCACGTCAAGCTTATCCACCACAATCAAGTAGGCTTCATCTCTGGGATGCAAGGTTGGTTCAACATACACTAATCAAGAAATGTGATTCATCACATAACCAGAACTAAGGAAAAAACCATGTGATTATCTCGATAGATGCAGAAAAGGCCTTTGATAAAATTCAACATTCATTTATATTAAAAATTCTCAAACTAGTTATGAAAGGAAGATACTTCAAAATAATGAGAGCCATGTATGACAAACCCACAGCCGATATTATACTGAATGGGCAAAGACTGTAAGCATTCTCCTTGAAAACCAGTACAAGACAAGGATGCCGTCTCTCACCATTCTTATTCAACATAGTATTGGAAGTTCTGGCCAGGGCAATCAGGCAAGAGAAAGAAATAAATGCTATTCAAATAGGAAGAGAGGAAGTCAAACCAGCCTTTTTGTATTTCTTGTGTCTCTATGTTGATATCTATACATCTAGTGAAATAGTCATTTTTTAAAAATTCATGGAGTATCTTTCGTAGAGAGGGATTTTTTTTTCTGTAGATGGGTCTTAGGGTTGTCTTTGGTATAGTATATTGGCTTTGGTTCTGGGTAGGCTCGGTAGCATGGTTGCCATACATTTTCTTCAGCTTAATTTTTGTCAGCAATCTGTGATTGCCTTAGTGGCCTACTTCATGGGAGTTTGTGATGGTGGTAGTGTGGTTTTGCTAGGCTCTTTAGAATGCCTGGGCCAGTTTCGGAGCTGGGAACATTTGTGCATGGTGCGCCAGCAGACTGTGTGGCATGCAATCTGGGGTTTGGGGACCAGCGGTGTCACCAGGTAGCCTCTTGGGTAAGGTGCATGGCAGACTGGCTGGCTGTTCAGTGACTTTCCTGCTTCGCAGGTCCACCTGTTCCTCATGGGTGAGGATGCCCCATGGGTTTGAACAGTGGGTTCTCAGTCATACTGTTGGTTCTATGCTTTGTGCACCTGGGATTGTGGTGCTGGAGGCACGTGTGTAAACATGGTGAAATGAGGGTGGGGCCTCAAGGATGGAGAGAGGCAGCAGCTTCTGGCTCCCAGGACAGGATGCTGTCTAACAGTCCAGTTTAAAGATGGTGTCATGCCATAGCACCTTGCTTGCAGGGTAAAGTATATACAACCTGAGCACCTACTCTGGGGCAGTGCAGCAGTGTAAACTTCTAGAAACTCCCTAATCTGGTTTTTGGACCTGTAAGGACTGAGGACTCTCCTGTAGCAAGGACTTCTGGCATCTCTGGTGGCTATAGGGATTTCTGGGGGCCTCCAGTTTATCTTTTTGTCATAATAATAAGTCTTCCCTGATTCTGAGCCAATCCCAGCAAGAAGATAGTGTGACAGAAGCAGAAGGATGCCGTTTCCTTTCCCTATCCTGGGCTTTCACACTCCACAGGGGGTGTGGATCTCTGGATCTCTCCCAACATAATTTCTGTCACTCTAATGTAAATGTAATTATTTATTTGCTATTTTGGTCCCTTTGCGTGGAGTGGATGAGCGCCAGGCAACTGTAGTCGGCCATCTTAATGATGTCTGAAATGAAAATTTTTATGTCTTCTTGTTAATTGATTCCTTTATCATATAATGACCTTCTTTGTCTTGTGTTTTTACCTACAATTTATTTTATCTGATGCAAGTACAGACATCCTTGTTTTCTTTTGGTTGCATCTTTTCAGTTTTAAACTATGTGTGTCCTCAGAGGTGAAATGAGTCTTTTTTAGGCAGTGTATAGTTGGATCTTTAAAAAAATATCCATTCAACCATTCTGTGTCTTTTTAGTAGAGAATTTAACCCATTTAGTTCAAGGTAATTTTTATAGGTACAGACTTTCTACTACCATTTTGTTAATTATTTTCTGATTAATTTGTAGATTCTTTGTTCTTCCCTTCCTCGTTTGTTGTTTTCCTTTGTGATTAGATAATTTTCTCCAGTGTGTTTTGATTTGTTACCTTTTATCTTTTATGTGTCTTCTAGAGATTTTTGCTTTGTGGTTACCACGAGGCTTACATAAAGCATCTTACAATTATAACAGGCTATTTTTCAGATGATAACAGCTTACCTTTCATTGCATAAAACGACTTTGCACTTTTACTTTACATCTCCCCCAACGCTTTTTTTATGTTTTGGATTTCACAATGTATAACTTTTAATGTTATAGATCCCTGAACAAATTATTATAGCAATTATCATTTTAAATAGTTTTGTCTTTATTTATGTACATGTGTATATATGTGTATGGTATAAATATATACCATATAAAATATATACCACATACACTTTTTTTATGTTTTGGATTTCACAATGTGTAACTTTTAATGTTATATATCCCTGAACAAATTATTATAGCAATTATCATTTTAAACAGTTTTAAATACATATATATGGTATATATTTATACCAAATGCATACATGGTATATATTTATACCAAATGCATACATGGTATATATTTATACCAAATGCATACATGGTATATATTTATACCAAATGCATATATGGTATATATTTATACCAAATATACAAGTAATTTGCACACCACAATTACAATATTAATTTTCTGAACTTAACTATACACTTACTTTTACCAGTGAGCTTTATTCTTTCAAATGTTTTTCAGTTACTAATTAGAATCCTCTTCTTTTACCTTGAAGAATTCTAGCATTTCTTGTAATACAGGTCTGGTGGGAGTGAACTTGCTTAGCATTTATTTGTCTGGGAAAGTGTCTCTCATTCATTTTTGGAGGATAATTTGCACACCACAATTACAATATGAATTTTCTGAACTTAACTATACACTTACTTTTACCAGTGAGTTTTATTCTTTCAAATGTTTTTCAGTTACTAATTAGAATCCTCTTCTTTTACCTTGAAGAATTCTAGCATTTCTTGTAATACAGGTCTGGTGGGAGTGAACTTGCTTAGCATTTATTTGTCTGGGAAAGTGTCTCTCATTCATTTTTGGAGGATAGATGGTATTCTTTTTTGGCAATTTTTTTCCATTATTCTCTTTTTTCATTTTATTTTGGAGATTTGTCTTTTAGTTTTCATTTTTTAAAAGTGTCTTTGGTATTTATTAGAATGTAAATAAATCTGAGTGCTAATTTTCTCTAAACTTAAAATTACAACTTTGATCTGGGCCTTTGATACTTTTGCTCTATTTTATTTTATTGTCTGCACAAATTTATGGGGTATGTGTGAGATTTTGTTATATGTATATAACAAAAGGTTATAAGGGTATTAAGGGTATCTATCACCCATTTTCAGTACATTTTTGTTAAGTATAGTCACTGTAACCTTTTATCAAACATTGAATTTGTTCCTTCTGTCTGTATCATTATAACTATAACCAAATTTATACTCTGCCCTACCCCCATCACCCTTCCCAGATTCTGTTAATTGTCTTTCCATTCCCTACTTCAATGTGATCAAATTTTTTAGCTCCCACATATGAGTCATAACATGCACTATATGTCTTTCTGTGCCTGACTTATTTCATTGAACACAATGACCTTCAGTTTTATTCATGTTGCTGCAAATGACATTATTTGATTCTTTTTATGGCTACATAGTTTTTCATTATATATGTATGTCACATTTTCTTTATCCATTTATCTGTTGATGGACACGTAGGTTGATCCCATACCTTTGCTATTGTGAATGGTGCTGCAGTAAACAAGAGAGTGCAGGTATCCTATCCCTTTGATATAGTGATTTCCTTTCCTTTGGGTAGATTCCCAGTACTGTGTTTGCTGGATCAAATGTTGAGGTTTTTGAGAAATCTCAGTACTATTTTCCATAGTGACTGTGGTAGTTTACATTTCTACCAACCATATAAAAAATTTCCTCTTTCTCTGCATCCTTGTCAACATCTTATTTTTGGTTTTTTTAGTAATAGTCACTCTGACTGGGGTAAGATGACATCTCATTGTAGTTTTTATTTACATTTCTCTGATGATTAGTGATGCTGAGCATTTTTTCATATACCTGTTGGCTGTTACTCTGTCTTCTTTTGAGAAATGTCTGTTTGTGTCCTTTGCCCACTTTTAAATGGAATTATTTGTTTTTCTTTTCTTGAGTTGTTTAAGTGCCTTGTATATTCTAAGGTTAGTCCCTTGTTGGATTAATAATTTGCAAATATATTCTCCCATTCCATAGGTTGTCTCTTCATTCTGTAGATTACTTCTTTTGTTGTGCAGCAGCTATTTGGTTTAAATCCCACTTGTCTATTTTTGTTTGGTTGACGGTGAATTTCAGATCTTAATCATAAATTAATTGGCTACACCATGTCCAGGAGAGATTTCCCTCGGTTTTCTTCCCGTATTTTTATGGTTTTGGGTCTTACATATAAGTCTTTAATCAATGTTGAGTTGATGTTTATATATGGTGAGGTGGGAGTCCGGTTGTATTCTTCTGGATGTGGGTATCCGATTTTCTCAGCACCACTTATCAAAGAGGGTATACTTTACCCAGTGTAAGTTCTTGCCAATGTTTGTTGATCTTGAGGATCAGTTAGCTGTAAGTGTATCTTTATTTCTGGATTATCTACTCTGTTCCATTGGTCTACGTGTCTGTTTTTATAGCAATACTATACTGATGTGGTTACTATAGCATTGTAATGTATCTTGAAGTCGGGTGATGTGATGCCTCGAGCTTTGTTCTTTTTGCTGCTCAGGATTACTTTGGCTATTCAGGCTTCTTTTTGGTTCTATATGAGTTTTATTAAATAGGATTTTTTTCTAATTCTGTGAAGCTGGCAGTATTTTGAAACAGATCGCGTTGAATCTGCAGACTGCTTTGTACATTATGGTCATTTTAATGGTATTAATGCTTCTGATCCATGAGTGTGGGAAGTTTTTCTATTTGTAGCCTCTCTTCATTTCATCAGTGTTGTGCAGTTTTCTTTCTAGAGATGTTTCACCCCCTTGGTTACATTTATTCCTAGGTATTTTATTTTATTGTATTGTATCTCTTGTAAATGCAGTTACCTTTTAAATTATTTTCTTGGTTAGATCATGGTATATAGAAATGCTACTGGGTCATGTATGTTGATTTTTGTATCCTGCAACTGCACTAATTTTTTAAATCACATCTAAGAGAGTTTTGGTAGAATTTTTGGGTTTTATTAGATGTAAGACTGTATCATCAGCAAAGAGGCACAATTTAACTTCCCCTTTTCCAATTTGGACGTCTTTTATTTCTTTCTCTAACCTGTTTGCTTCAGTTAGGACTTCCACACTGTGTTGAATAGGAGTTGTGAAAGTGGATATCCTTGTCTTTTTCCAGTTCTTAGAGGAAGGGCTTTCAACTTGTCCTCATTCAGTATGACATTAGTGGTAGGTTTGTTGTACAGGGCCTTTATTATTTTGAGGTAGGTATGTTCCTTCTATTCCTAGTTTATTCAGAGTTTTTATCATGAAAGGATGTTGAATTTTATCATATAGTTTTTCTGCATTGATCGAGATGACTGTATGATTTTTGTTCTTTATACTGTTGATGTGATGTCACATTTATTGATTTGCATTTATTGTGCTGAGCTATCGCTGCATCCCTGGGATAAATCCGACTTAATTGTAGTATATTATCTTTATGATGTACTGTTGGATTGGGGTTGCTGGTATTTTGTTGGGAATTTCTGCATCTGTGCTTATCAGAAATATTGACCTGTGTTTGTCTTTTTTTCTATTCTTGTCTGTTTTTGATATAAGGGTGATATTAGCCTCATAGAAAGTATTAGGGAGATGATATGGTTTAGATTTGTGTCCCCACCCATATCTCATGTCAAATTGTAATCTCCACTGTCAGAGGTCAGGCTTGGTGGGAGGTGACTGGATTATGGGAGCAGATTTCCCCCTTGCTGCTCTCATGATAGTGAGTTCTCACAAGATCTGGTTATTTAAAAATGTGTGGAACCTCCCCCTTCACCCTCTTCCTCCTGCTCCAGCCATGTAGGACATGTCTGCTTCCCCTTCGCCTTCCATCATGATTATAAGTTTCCTGAGGCCTCCCCAGCCATGCTTCCTGTACAACCTGCAGATCTGTGAGCCAATTAAAATTATTTTCTTTACAAATTACCGATTCTCAGGTAATTTTTTAAAGTAATGCGAGAATGGACTAATACAGAAAAATTCTCTCCTCTTCATTTGTTTGGAATAGTTTAAGGAGGATTGGTTGGTTCTTTATGTTTTTGGTAGAACTCCACAGTGAATCTATCTAGTCCTGGGATTTTCCTTATTGGGAGACATTTTATTACTGATTCAATCTCACTACTAAGTATTGGTCTTTTGAGATTTTCTATTTCTTACTGATTCAGTTTTAATTGGCATGTTTCCAGGAATTTATCCATTTCCTCTAGGTTTTCTAGTTTATTATTCTATAGTTGTTCATAGTAGTATCTAATGATCTTTGTATTTTTGTTGTTTGAGTTGTAATGTCTCCTTTTTCATTTCTGATTTTACTTGAATGTCTTCTTTTTTTCTTGTTTAGTCTAGCTAGCAGTTTATTGGTTGTGTATATTTTTTGAAGAACCAACTTTTTGTTTCGTTGATTCTTTGTATTTTTTTAGTTGTATTTCAGTTAGTTCTTCTCTGATCTTTTTTTTTTTTTTTTGAGACAGAGTCTTGCTCTGTTGCCCAGCCTGGAGTGCAGTGGCCGGATCTCAGCTCACTGCAAGCTCCACCTCCCAGGTTCACGCCATTCTCCTGCCTCAGCCTCCCGAGTAGCTGGGACTACAGGCGCCCGCCACCTCGCCTGGCTAGTTTTTTTGTATTTTTTTTTAGTAGAGACGGGGTTTCACCGTGTTAACCAGGATGGTCTCGATCTCCTGACCTCGTGATCTGCCCATCTCGGCCTCCCAAAGTGCTGGGATTACAGGCTTGTCTGATCTTTATTTTTTTTTTTTTTCCTGATAGTTGTGGATTTGGTTTGTTCATGGTTTTCTGTATCCTTAATGTACATTTTTAGATTGTTAACTTGTAATCTTTCTACTTTTCCATGAAGATATTTATTACTATAAACTTCCTTCTTCATACTGTTTTGCTGTATTCCACAGTTTTGGGTATATTCGGTTTTTATTTTCATTCGTTCCAAGAATTTTTTTGATTTCCATCTTAATTTCTTTATTGACTCAAGGGTCATTCAGAAGTATGTTTAATTTCTATATATTTTTATAAGTTTCTGAAGTTTTATTTGTATTTATTTCTAGTTTTATTCTATTGTGGTCTGAGAGGATAGTTGATATGATTGTCATTTTGTGAAAGTTTTTAGAAATTGTTTGGTGGCCTAACATATGGTCAGTCCTGAATAACGTTCCATGTGCTGATGAAAGAAATGTATATTCTGCAGTCGTTTAGAATTTTCTGTAAATGTCTGTTAGGTTCATTTGGTCTAAAGTTCAGTTTAAATCAGTGTTTCTTTGTTGATTTTTTAAAATCTAGATTATCTATTTAATGCTGACAATGGGGTATTAAAGTCTTCTACTGTTACCGTATTGCATTCTGTCTCTTCAGGTCTAGTAATATTTGCTTTATGAATCTGGGTGCTCCATTGTTGGGTGCATATATTTTTGGAATTGTTATATCCTCGTCCTGGATTGATTGCTTTATTTCATATATAATGACTTTTTAAAAACTATTCTTGACTCAAGTCTGTTTTATCTTAGGTAAGTATAGCTACTCTTGCTCACTTCTGGTTTTCATTTGCATGGAATATCTTTTTCCATCCCTTTACTTTCAGTCTGTATATGTCCTTACTGGTAAGGTGAGTTTCTTATAAGTAGTATATAGTTGGATGCTACTTTTGTAAATCCAGTCAGCAGTTCTATATCTTTTAAGTGTAGAATTTAATCTGTTAATATTTAAAGTTATTATTGGTATGTGAAGCTTTGTTTCTGTCATGTTACTAATAGTTTTCTGGTTGCTTTGTATATTCTTTCTTCCTTTCTTTTTCTCTTATTATTTATGGTTTGGGGGATTTCTGTTAGTGGTACCATTCGAGTCCTTTTTCTTACTCCTTTGTGTGATTGTTTCACCAGTGATGGCTGTGCTCCCAAAATGGTGCCCTGCCATAGCTGCTCAGGTCTTAGGGGGGTGTGAGTGACCCAGTGCAAATTCCCAGTCTGGTGTAATGCCCTCATTTGGTTTCTAAACCACCACCCTTGCTAATGGCAGTGTTCATGTGGGTAGAGGAGCTCTTCTGTATGTCATATTGCAGCAGACTGTGTAAGGGATGTGGACCACTGAATTTCTCTTAATTACCCTTTCCTTGCAATGTGGAACCCCTCTAGTCTTTCTAGTCACTTGCTTTTCTTCTCTGTGCCTCAGATGCTTTCTGTGAGTTCCTTCTTGGACTCTTGTGTTCTCTCCTATGTGTTCTGTTCGAGGTATGTTTCTCTATTCATAATTTTGGTTCTTCTTTCTGGAAAGAGTAGGTGTCTGTAGTCAGCCATCTTGCATCAGAATCCTTCTTCAGCTCTTTGAATATATCATTCCAATCTCTCCTGGATTGCAAAATTTTGGTACAAAATATGCTGCTAATATTATTGGAACTCTCTTATATGTGATTTGCTTGTCTTGCTGCTTTCAAGATTTTCTCTTTGTATTAGATTTTTTGACTATTTGATTATATCTTGATATAGTATTTTTATGTTGAATCTGATTGAAGACCTTTGACCTTCCTGTAGCTAGATATTTATGTTTCCCTAGATTTGAAATATTTTCTATTATTTCTTTAATTAAACTTCATACCCCTTTATCTCTCTCTTTTTCTTCTTTATCTCCTGTAACTTGAATATTTATTCTTTTGCTCCTGTCACATGAATCCTATAAACTTTCTTCATTCTTTTCATTGTTTTTTTCTCTACTGACTATATGTTTTCAAATAACTTGTCTTTAAGTTCACAGATTCTTCTGCTTGATCAATTCTGCTGTTGATGCTCTTTACTGCATTTCTTAATTTTCTTCATTATATTTTTCAGCTCCAGAATTTGTATTTTTTTAATAATTTCTTTTAAAATTTTGAATGTAAGTAATTTCAATCTCTGTTAAATTTCTAGTTTTGGTCATTTATTGTTTTCTTGATTTTGTAGCATCCTGTCTTTTTAAAAAGTTTGCTGGGCTTCCTTAAAATAATTATTTTGAATTCTTTGATAGTTCATATATCTCCGTTTTTGAGGGAGAATTACTGGGGCTTTATATTTTCCTTTAGTAGTGTCATTTTTCCTTGATTGTTCTTGGTCTTGTGGCTATTGATTTGTTTCTGTGCATTTGAAGACATAGAGACTAATTTCAGTCCTTGCAGAATGTCTTTGTCTGGAAAACTTTTTCACCAATCAGCCTGCCTAGAGATTCTGGCAGGTTTTCTGGTGTGGTCCACAGGCAGGCTTGCTGCAGGACTTCCCAGGCAGGCTGACCTGGTTCTTATTAAAAAAGGTGAGTGCACCTGGCACCTGGGTCCATGGTTTGGGCCTGGAGCCTAAGTCCTTGAGGGCAGGCCTGGTGCCTGGGTCCATGGGAGCTGGCCTAGAACTTGAGTCTGTAGGAATGGTCCAGGAGCCTTGGTTCATAGGAGCCTTCCTGGCTCCAGGGTCTACTGGGGTGGGCCTGGACCCTGTGTCTACTAGAGCCTGGCTCCATGGGTACCAGCCTAGAGCCTGGGGTTGGCCTGGTGCTGGGATACAGAGTCTGGGATCACAGAGGCTGGCCTAATGCCTGAAGCCAAGTGACTGGTCTAGTGCCTATGGCTGTGGGGACCAGCCTGGAAGCTGGTTGTATGGTTGCTTTCCTGGAGACTAGGTCTGTGAGGGCTGTTGTGGGTCATGCAACCACAGAGGCTGTCCTGAAACATGGGTCTGCTAAAGTGGACCTGGATCCTAGATCTGCTGAGTGTGGGGCTTAAGGGTCTAGCCTGGAGGATGGAGCCACAGGGACTGATGTGGTACTGGGCAAGCCTGGAGCCTGTATGCATGGTACTTACCTAGTGCCTAAGGCCGGGGGTGCTGGCATGGTTCTGCGGCAGGCCTGACGTCTGGGGCTGTCTGGGCTGAGCTCGCTCTACACTAGTCTGGAACCTAGGGTGGGCCTGGAGCCTGAGGCCACAGGGGCTGATGTGATGCTGGACGGGCCTGGAGCCTATATTGACAGGGACTGGTCTGGAGGCTGGATCTGCAGGTAGTAACCTGATGACTAGGGCCATAGAGTCTGGTCTGGTGCTGGAGGCATTCAGAGCCTATTATACCTGGGGCTACCCTGGACCTGGGGCTCATCGGGAGCCTAGGGCACTGGGTTTGCCCTAGCAGTGGGGTGGGCCCCGAGACCAAGTCCCCAGGACTGGACAGGAGCCTGGGGTTGCTGAGCCAGCCTGGTGTGGGGGCAACCCGGGTCAGTCTGTGGTTGATCCTAGAATCTGGGGTTCTCTAACAACCTAGAGTCTGGGATTGTGGGGGCCTACCCCTCATGTGGGTTTTACTGGGGCAGACCTAGTGTTGGTGTCCAAGGCAAAGACTGGTACTCATTTCCCTCTTCTCCCAAAAAGAAGGTTTCCCTCTCCAGGATGTGTTGCCTGAGGTTGGAGAAGGAGTAATGTGGATTGTGTAAAACTGTCCTTCCCACCTTCTTCAATGTGTCTTTTCTTATTTCTGTGTTAATCTGCTTCCTTAGCTCTTGTGAAAGTATTTTAATCAGTGGCTAGTTGTTCAAATTTATGTTTCTACAGGAGAATGACCATTGGAAAGTCTTAGTCTGCTATCTTGCTGATATCATTTCCCAGATTAAATAGAATGGTCATTTTAACTTTCTATGTATCCAAAACCTTTCCTTCTGGCAGTAACACCCGAACTGAGGATAACTCTTCAGACTTAAATTATCCCCTTATAAGAGCCTAAGCAGGTAATTTCTCAGTCATTGATAAATATTACTAAGAATGTCACGACAATGTAAAAATAGAATAGTGATAGCATTCTGGTTACAATTCTTTTAAAGAAGGTTCTCAGCATAGTTTAGAATTGTATAGACCAAATTATAAAATACACAGAGAGGAGAAAGTATGTGTGATTTCTAAAGATGAGTGTGTAACTGTGTAGGCTTTCAGTCTGTCATCCTCCCTTATACCCCAACTCATTTCACATTTACAGCTAAGTAATATATACATAAATACATATGCATACGTAAATGAATATTAAGAACATCTTTTTATTGACAGAGTCTCGCTCTGTTGCTTAGGCTGGAGTGCAGTGGCATGACCTTGGCTCACTGTAACCTCCACCTCCTGGGTTCAAGCAATTCTCCTGCATCAACCTCCTGAGTAGCTGTGTTTACAGGTGTACACCACCATGCCCAGCTAATTTTTGTGTGTGTGTTTGGTTTTTTTTAGTAGAGACTGGGTTTCACCATGTTGGCCAGGCTGGTCTTGAACTCCTGACCTCAAGTGGTCTGTCCGCCTTGCCCTCCCAAAGTGCTGGGATTACAGGCGTGAGCCACTGTGCCTAACCAAGAACATGATTTTTATTTTTCATTCACCAAAATATGTTTTAATTTAAGCTGACAATTTGAAATATGGTTTCTATAGGTAGGTGCAGACAGGTGTATAGATTCTAATATATATTCTTAAATAATGTTTTATAATTAAAATATATGCTTAAACACTATACATAAGACAGGCTTTTATAGCTGTGAAAACAATCAAGGCTATTTTTCGTTCCTTCCTCACACCAACAATTTACATGAAACCTCTAAAATCTCAAAATGCTCATGTAGAATGACAATGTTCTTGACATGCAAAATATCTCATTCTCCTTTAGCTTACACAGTCATTTCTCTTTTGTTCTCTCATTTTTAAACCTTTGTATGAGTTGTTAAGACTTTAAACTACTTTAAAACAGTTACACTTCTATTAGATCAACCAGCACAAGGTTGGATACAGACTAAGTACTCAATACTTGTTGACTAGTGGAAACCAGTCAAGTACAGATTAGTGCTACATTTTGTGGGAAAAGCACAATGTGTAGGAATCCAGGAACTGTAGATGCTAGTGCTAGCACTACCATTAACTAACAATGTGCTCTTTGATAGCTATCTGAAACTTCAGTTACCTCACCTATAAAGGGAAAGCTTGGCTAGATGACAATTAACAGCCTTTTGAGCTCTAGTACTTTTATAAATTTAAAGAGTTTTCTGGCTCCGTTTCCTAAATGAAATACATTTCCTATACTATTCTAGGCTTATAGCAATGATTGAACCTTACAAATTAGAAAAAAATGATTATCTCCATCATATCACATCTGCCAGTCTCTCTTTGTGGATGATTCACAATTGTTGTGCAGCAAAGGCAAATTCAAAACATGGTTGACTTACTTGACAAGATTGAACTTACTCATCTCTCTGTATTTTTTTGGGCGGGGGGGTGGCTAGGGGTGGGACACAGACAGGGTTTCACTGTGTTACCTAGCTTGATCTCAAACTCCTGGCCTCAAGTGATCCTCCCACCTCAGAAGTCTTGGCCTTGAGTGATCTTCCCAACTCAGCCTTCCAAAGTGCTGGGATTATAGGCATGAGCCACTACACCTGGTCTGATCAAAATTTTAGTCATATTTGGTGTATGAGTCAGGATTCCATCAGGAAGCAAAGGGTATGTTCAAGTTAAGATAATTTGAGGTTTTGATAAAGGCATTATTTATGACAGGCATGAGCCTCTGCATCTGGCTCCTTATATTTCTTATCTCAGCTAATAACATCACCTATCCTTAGGACCACCCAAGATCAAAATCTTTTTTATTCTCCTTTTTTTTTTTTTTAATTGAGATGAGGTCTTATTCAGTAACCTAAACTGGAGTACAGTGGAATAATCATGGCTTACTGCAGCCTCAACCACCTGGGCTTAAGCGATCCTCTCTCTTGTCTTCCGAGTAGCTGGGACTACAGTCACACTCCACCAGGCCTGGAAAATTTTTTATTTTTATTTTTGTAGAGATGGGGAGTCACTGTGTTGCCCAGGCTGGTCTTGAACTCCTGGGTTCAAACAGTCCTCCTGCCTCAGCCTCACAAAGTAGTGCGATTGCAGATGTTAGCCATCACACCTGGTCTGATCAAAATTTTAAGTCATATTTGGCGAATGAGTCAAGATCCCAGCAGGAAGCAAATGGTATGCTGAAATTAAGGTAATTTGAGGATTTAATAAAGGCATATTTATGAAGTTGAGGTTAGGGTATATGGAAACCACAGAAGATGTGGTGTCCCAGATAGTGAGACTGGGGAGCTCATAGTAGACCACACAGGTTAACCTCCTAAGGCAGAGAGTGTGGTAGAGGGAGATAGAGAATGAATCTGGTGTGACAAAGAAAGATGTCCATTGCATGTGGTACTCCAGGTTTTTCTTTATCAAATTAAACTTGTCACAATCCTTTTGTGATAAGTTTATTCCACTGCAGTCTTTCTCCTTGACACTTAAACTTTGATTCCGCTGGTTCTGGCTCCAATTACCTTTGCTGAGGCCATGGTCAGTGACCCACTCCCTTTTCATCCCTTGTGGAACCACTAGCAATCCTTCAGTATGAATACTTAAAATGAAACAGATTACCTTTGCTAGCCTGTCTATCAGGTATGTAATTTGTGTATTAGACACTTCTACAGAGCCCTAATGCTCAGTGGAACATGGGTCAAATACCAGTACTCCATTGACAGTCTTTTTTGTATTCACCATTCTTTTTAAAGGGGTATATCAGTCTGTTATCCCACACTGTAACTGGTCTGTTCTATCAGCCTTGAGTCTTTAGTCAAAGTCTTTCAGCATTAAAACTTCCATTAGGAATATCACAGCATAATCTGTGATTTTCTGTGGCAGGTGGCCCAGGGCATTAACATGTTCCAGAGTCCCACACCAGTGAATGATCATAAACAGGGAACAAAGATGCCATCACGCACCTTATGTGCATATATGGTGGCAAAATGAAAAGCATACCTAAAAATAGAGCAGGATCAAGGTTAGTAGAAATCAGAAAGCCATAGATTTGTGGTGGCAAAACGAAAACCATAGCTTAAAAACAGCAGTATTGGGGCTAGTAAAAATCAGAAAGCCACAGAACCCCATGAATTAGGCACAATTATTGGTACTTTGATATAGTCACATTCAGTGTGGCTGGCATATGTAATAGGCCTAAGAATGCCATTCTTAAGGAACTGCTTGATTTTCTAGTTTTCCTCCTTAGAATATGCGTTAATTCTAACCTTCACATGAATTACTATAATCATAAGATTATTTTAAATGTAATTCCTTGTTGTTATTGTCATTTAAATAAACAAAATCACTAAATTCCAGGTAACATCAATAGCTATAACACCCTCTGTGCTATATTTAGATAATGCAGAATGTTCTTTGAAGTGTGGAGCTTCAGAAACTTTAATGAAAACCTAATGAGCATTTTAGTTAGGTGATAGAATTTAGTTTTTGTTGACATAAAACACAGGAAAGTCTAGAATTCTACGTTTAGCTATATTCTAGAACCATGTTTTTTTGTTGACATTTTGGTCTGTGGCCATTCTATTAAAATTGCACATGTTTAGTTTATAAACAACCCTTTACAAGAATCAGGCGACATCCCGTTCTGGTTTCTTCTTCTCTCAAAAATTATCTTGGTGAATGGTAAAAACTGTCAAACTAAAACAATATATTAAAACATGAGTAAGAAATAATGGGCATGTATCATATGTCTCACTTTAGTGTTTGCAATCCTGGGTGGCATTTGTCTTGTTTAATGACAACAAAGCAAACGACTTTGCTATCACTAAAGAAGAATCAGATTTTCAAATTTTTGAGGTATTTTATATCAAGGAAAGTAATTTTTAGAGCCGAATTTGTTTTTAATCCAAAATTGTTTTTATACTTATTTTGTTAAGAATAACAAAGGGATATTGAGTTATAAACGCAACTTAGACTGTTAAACGTTTAACAACGACTATACAAATACTTCAGTTCTTATAGACATGTGACCAAAAATAAAAACACAGTCAACCTGAATTGAGCCCTAAGAAAAACAGATTGTAAGCAGTGATTGGCCAAAACATTTTGAGAAAACTTTTAGTGGTTGCAAAGAGGCAGTCTCTGGATAGAAGTAATAATTTTAACCATGGTAACCTCTTGGTCCTGAGCACTTTCAGCTTATTTATCCATCAGAGAAAAGTCAACAACATTGAAATCCCTGCACTAACACAAAATGGTCTCCTATACGATTTTGGGGTTGTCTAATTTATACATATGACTTACTAATTATTGTTTTTAAACTTTTACCCTTGTATATTAATATAAATTATAAAGCCATCTTCTTTTTAGGCCCCGGAACCTTTTATGATAATGATTTATTTGAGTTATATCTAAGAAGACTCTATTAGAGGGTCGAGGAATTTTGATAATTGAGTTTTAATGAATTTTAGTATTAGGACTTTAAACACCATCTAGTGTAACAACACTCCTGACATGTGATCTTCATGCTGCTTGAATGCTTCCTAGAACAGGAACCTAGCATCCTGCAGGCATTCCTGATAGAAACACAAATCTACTTTTCCATAGCCTCTGTCCACAGGGTCTGCACTTGCCATCTGGAGCTACACAGAACAAGTTAATTTCTCTTTCCTGTGATAGACTTCACATATTTGAAGACAAATTCTCCCTACAGTAGTCTTTAGGCCTGCCATCGTTTTTCTTGTGATGTGTTTTCCGTATTCCCAAATCCTCTGGCTGCCCTTTTCTAGATTAGCTGCAGATTTTCAGTTTTAATTTAGAAGATAGTAACCAGATTGGGACGTAGTATTTTCCATGTGGTTTGATCATTTGCTTCTGGTATACACACATTGGGTTTCTTGTTCTACTATGTAGTTTTGAGACAGAATGGAAGAAAAGGTCTTTTAGTGATTGCCAAAGTCTCCTCAGCATCTTTGCTGAACCACTTCACTAGGCTGACTCTCCTTCCAGTAGACTTCCATCGTCAAGCTCCAAGCCCAACCCAGATAAATTATCGAGTTCATCTTTCTTCTTTGCTCCCCAAATCTCTTTGACTTAGAACTTATGGCATTAAAATCTCAGAGTCAAAATCAGACTTTGCTTTTATTAAATTCTGATTATAGTGGGTATTACTGAATCAAAGTACAGTGAATTATGGTTATTGCTATGACTGCTATTAATGCTTTTTTTGGATCGTGCTTTATAGCATTGGCTACTGGGGGGGGTCACATTTCAAACTTTGTAGGGTATTTCGTTGCTTTTTTGTGATTACCAAAAGACCCATAATTGTCTGGCATAATTTTTCTTTCATCGAGAATAAATGCTTTTTTACACTGCTGTTTAGCATTTTCCAAGCACCACAATCACTAGAGGAATTGACACCATGAGTTGAAATGTACTGAGAGCCCACCAGGGTGCCTTCTGCTGTCCTTATCTCTTTATAACAGCTCTATCCATTGAGAACTGCTCTGTGGATACATGGCCCTTTCCCTCCAGTTAATTTAGGAGCAGCTGCGGCCTTTGCAAAGTGAAAACCAAATGTCCTCTGGGATTTCCAAGAAACCTAATTCATTTTTCCCCTGTAAATTAACTGGCTTCTCACTGTTGGTGTCTCTATGATTATGACTCTCTCAATAATTAATACAGTATCATCTTTCATGAATATTATGTTTATAATAGATTTATTACATTGTTTTGCCAAAGAAGGAGAGAACAGCATATGTTTATTTGAATTTCCTTTTCCATCCACTTAATTTCTTCTTTGCTTTGGTAGTTTAAATATTTAAGCTGCTGGCTTCTCATTAGATTAATTGAGATACTGTCTAATTAATCCTGCAGAGGACAGAAAGATTATTCTCCTCTTCATTTTTATAATTAAAAGTAGTAAACAAAAATGAAAGAGTTCAAAACTAGTCTGATATAAAAAAGGCATTACAGTATGAATTGAGACATGCTTCTCTTTCTGTCTTTAATAAATTGAGGTAGGAATTATATGCTGTAGCACATCCATGTATCATTTTAAAAAAAACTTTTTTAATGGCAAGCTTTTGCTATTAATTATCTTAATTTGTTTTCTCTTAGATTGTGATAATTTATAATCCTAAGATATTGAAGTTTGAGCCTGGAGAGACTTAACATTTGATTTGGATGGACAACCACAATTTATGATGTTTGTTTAAGCTAGATTTGAGGCCTCAGAAGCCACAGATTTGGGCATGAAATCTTGAGGGAACAGGTTTTCTCATGAAAACTTTGGCACTTCTACTTTTAATCATTACCAGTAATAGCTGTTAATAGTAGAGAATTGGAAACTATGACTTTCTAATTTGATATCTTTACTGATATGTTGACCTACATAACAGCATGTTTTTGGAGTTTTTGAAAGAGATCAAGTTTGATGAAATGAAAGGGAAAACAAATGACGAAAGAAAATCACATACTTTTCTTTTCTAAATGTGCTTAAAACTGTGAGAAGGGCCCAAAGAGAGCAGTTCTTAGCTCCTTAAAGGCAGACAGAGAAGTCTTATTTACAGACCCCAGTGTGTATCTAGTAGACTGTATGTACTCATTGCTAGACATTTTTAGGGCACTTTCTACTTCTACTATGTCAGTTTTGCCTAGCTCAAATTAAAAGTTTCATTTTAGTATAGAGTAAGACATTAATCGTCTGCTAAAATAGCACCCCTACCTGTCTTCTCTAATTAGGGGATTTAGAATTGAATACAACAGTGGTCTGGGAAAAATCAATTTCCTTGACTGTGAAGTTTAAACTGGATTCAAGATCACAGAAATGAATATCTTAATAATAAACACTCTCCAGGGGTGATTTCTGCTGTAACTAAACTAATATTGTACAATTTAAGGGGAAGGAAGTGGAAATAGAAGTTTGTATATTATGCAAAATGTATCACCCTGACTGTGATTTTTAATGAGGTTAAGCAACACTATTAATAGGGTAGCTTTTTTTCTCCATAAATTTTAAGAACTGTAATCCTGACATGTATTAACATTAGTGTTTTTAGCTACTTTTGTACCTATACTGTAATAATGCCACACTTGACAAGTGCCATCATGTACATATGTATGTATGTATATATATCATACTATATGTATCATTTATATATCGCTACCTGTTTGTTTATATGTTACTAGTTTCTATGGCTGTTTTGTCAAGTCACCACACACATAGTGGCTTAAAACAACAGAATTTATATCTGAGAGGTCAGATCTGGATGTCAAAATTGAGATCTGGAGATAAGAAATCTGAAATGGTTCTCAGTGGGCTAAAATCAAGGTGTGGGCAGGACTGCATTCCTTCTGGAGGCTCTAGGGGAGAATGTGTTTCTTTGCCTTTTCTACCGTCTAGGGGCTGCCTGCATTATTTGGCTCATGACTCTTTCCTTCAACTTTATAGCCAGCAATGGCGAGTCAAGTTTTTCTCATACTTTGTTATTCTGACACTGATTCTCCTGCCTCCCTCTTTCATTTACAAGAACCCCTGTTATTACATTGGACCCACCTGTTTAATTCAGGATCATCTCCCTTAAACCAGTAGATTGGCAACATTAATTTTCTCTGCAGCCTTAATTCGCCCTAGCCATGTAACATTACATATTCACAGGTTCTGGGAATTAGTACATGGACATCTTTAGGGATGTATTATACTTTAATCTGCTTACCACAGTATCTGACTTAAATTTTAAGATGAGTATACTGGGTGCTATGTTAATAGTGTACTGAATGGGGGCAAGTGCAGAAGCAGGAAGACTATGTAGGAAGCTAATGTCATAAATCATATGAGATAAAATGCTAGCTTAGACAGTGTGGTACTAGCAATGGAGGTGATGCGAACTGACAGGATCCTAGGTATATTTTCAGCATAATTTGCTGACCAATTAGATGTGGGATATAAAAGGAAGAAGAGTTGAGTATATTCCAAAGTTTTGGGTCTGAGCAATGGAGAAAATTAAGCTGGCATTAATTAAGATAGAGAAAACTACTCAAAGAGCAGGTTTAGGGTGTCAGTGGTGGGGCAGTTTGGGCCAGGGAAGAGGAGCCAGGGGAAGATCAAGCACTTAGTTTTTGCATAAATTTGAAATGCCTGGTAGTGATTTTAGTCAAGCAGGTCAGTCCTCCACCAGGGCCAGAGGTTTAGGTCCTATGGGAATTTCTACCAAAGAATTGCAGATTGAATTTATTTGCCACCATCTATTTCCCTTCTCCTGTTTATTAACAAAAGGAGGAGAGCTATTTGCCTTTTAAATAACTATTTCTCCTCTTTCAGTATGTATAAAAAATCCAGGTGGAGGTGTCAGGTAGTTAGATAGATGATTCTGGAATTTAGAAGAGTGGTCTAGCCTAGAAATATAATTTTTTTTGTTCTTTAGCATGTAAATGGCACTTTAAAGCATGAGACTGAATGTAATCACTTAGGGAGAGAATATAGATAGGAAAGAAGAGATCAAAGTCTGAACTGTGGAACACTGCAATCTCAAGAGTTTGGAGGAGTTGAAAGGACCAGCTAAGAAGAACTAGAGTAGCCAGTGAAGTAGGATGCAATTCAGGTCTGATTTCCAAAATGTCTTCAGAATGCCATAGTATTCTTAGATCAGAACATGGTAACTGGTATATTATAGACAGTTGCTTTTGAAAGATTATACTGGATGGTTGGACTATTTCCATACACATATCCTGCTATCAGAGTTGCCTCCGTATCCCCTGGTAGTTCTAAATTTACTCTCTATCCATGTAATATGAGGTTTATGAAGTTTAATGAGATACTCTTGAGAATACATGTTAGTGCCATCTTTAGAGGGTGATATATCTGTGTAGGCTCTATATTAAATATGAGAGTTCAGAATGGAGTAAGAAATTCAGTTGCTTCATTAAGCTACAGAAATGATAATTTTGGGAGATTTGACAATTTTATGTTCTTTTGAATATCCTCAGCGGTGACAAATTTCTTTTGCTTTGTACGGATTTAACTTTACAGAGTATCTGCAGTAATTTGTGTATTGTTGAGTACAGCAAAAATTGGAAACTCAATATAACATTCTAGAAGGTAATTTGGCATTATATAGCAAAAGACTTAAATTTTTATATAGACATTGATATAGTAACTCTTCTGATAGGAATTTATTCTAAGGAAACAGTCTTATATATGTGCAAAGATTTCTTTATGATATGGTTCATTATAGTGAAAAGTTAAAAACAATCTAAAAAGTAGGGTAATAGAAAAGTAGGTTTTAGGATAACCATTCAGCATAATACTATGAAGTCAATAATGTATACTATTATGGAAAATATCAAATGAAATAGAATAAAAGTGGAAAATCAAAATGTCAAACAATATGTGAAAAATTCTATTATGTACACATGTATATGCACATAAATATGTATAAAAGGATATATTTGCAAGTGTTAAAATTTATTTCTACATAGTAGAATTGGAAAACATTTTCTTTTTTCATTATTTTTTCTAAACATTCTATAATGAACATATATTAATTTTGAAACAAAAAATGTATTTCAAAGAAGATAGAATTATGGATCCTTCGGACATGTATGATAGTTAATGTGGGTAATCAAACAATCTTTGCTCAGTACTAAAACTATAAAAGGAATTTTTAATTTTTGGAACAATAACAACACCATTAAAATAAATGAATAGCTTCCCAAAGAGAATAATTTGAAAGACAGCCCGGATTTAGATTTGGAAGTTACGGGATTTTGAGGGGGTGTTGGGGTACATTTTAAATTGAGCTTTAATTTTCATAGTAAAATTCACAGATTATACATTTGTGTAACCAACACCCAAATTAAAATACAGCTGGTATATTTGAAAAAGATTGTTTTTCTTTCAACATTATGATACCTTGAATAATTTCTTAAAGCAATATAGATCTTTCAGGGCATTTTCTCTTTGTTGGTCCTTGGAATCATGTGGCTTGATCTCACCATCTCTTGGAGTAGTGCGGCCAAATTAGCAGCCCCATATGCCGGCCCTCAGTGATGAGGTTCAGTTTGCCATGTAGGTTTTGCAGGGCATCCAGTTTATGGAAAGCTGAGAATGCCTCCTCTACCAACTAAAGAAGCAGAATTGCCCAGGTGCCTGGTAGTGATTTTGGTCAAGCAGATCTTTCCTCCACCAGGGCCAGAGGTATAGGTCCTATGGGAATTTCTACCAAAGAATTACAGATTGAATGTATTTGCTCCTATCTATTTCCCTTCTCCTGTTTATTAAAAAGAGGAGGAAAGCTGTCTGCCTTTTAAATAACTATTTCTCTTCTTTTGAACAACTTATAGGATATTTGTGTTACCTACTGGTTGCATTTTCTAGGTGAGGGTTGTAAGGGTGATAAGTAAGAACTAACTTCCATTTTACCTTTGCAATGACCTCTGGTAGTCCAGGGATTTATGACCCACTGGTCTAGAGGGGTGTTTGTAACTTCCTAACATACTCCTGAACTGCTTCATAGGACCGTCTTTTGCCAGACCACACTGAACTGCCAGTGTCAACACTACTTGCACAAAACTTAATAAATGAGTTTCCTCCAATATTGAGCTCCTGAGAAACATCCTTTTTTTGCTGTGATTCCAGATACTTCTAACCAAAATTAGCTCTCAGTGGCAGTGTTACTAATGGGCTTTTTATTTTTTATTTCTTGGATTTGAAGTTTCATTTCAAAGACCTCCTGACAGTAGATCATTTAGGTATTCCAGTGGCCTCTGCAGCCATGAGAGCTTCTAGAACTTGAAATAACAATAATTAACTTATATTAGGAGAGTTTATTATGTTCCAGACAATATTGTTAAGCACTTTCGTGGCTTTTCTTATTTAATTCTGATAACAAACCAATGAAGTTGTAGGGATTATTTTGGCTATGTTTTGCAGGTAGAGTAATTGAAGCTAGGAAAGGGTAGGTATTTACAAATAGGAAATAATGGTGCAGGAGTTCCGATAGTAGTTGTGCTCCTAACTGCGGTACTATATTGTCTACCCAAATTGATCCCTGCCATCTCTTGATTCTTAACACAAATTATTGTGTATAATTGATGTTAAGTTGCCCCCAAAAGGCTGGCCTTCTCTTCCTCAGTATATACTTTTCAAGAAAGCTAAACCTAGCAAATCTAGCCCTCCAAGAAAGAAAGGAACTCCAGGCCAAAAGGAACAACTCTGATCCTGCCACTAGTTAGTATCAGGCTCCTGACACCTGATAAAGGTCAAGCATTGAACACTAGGGCCTTTACCTTACCTACTCTGCCAAGTAATTTTCATTTCTCATTTTAGTTTTTGTTGACTACCTGGCTACAGTAATACTATTCCCTTTCAAGAAATCTTTTGTCTTCAGAACAGTGCATCCACTCACCCCATCACTGATCTCCTTTCCTTCATCCAGCAGCATCAGAAACTGACAGCTCACCCTGAGATAACTTCATAACCTCTGAATCAACCTTGGTTTTATTTAGGAGCAGGCTTCCTTGTATATAACTTGGCTATGAGCTTCATGGGAACGTGGATTGTATCGGTTTTGTTTACCGTGGTATCCTTAGCACCAAGAAAATTATTAGGAACTAAGTAGATTCTTGTTGAATGATTAAATTATGTGCTAACATGTGTATCCACCATATGGGAAACTCAGATATCTGTGCTTTGGTAATGCCCTTAATCCTCATTAGTGCCACTAGAGACTATAGAACAGTCTCAAGAAACCAAATGTTACTATGCTTCCCTTACCAACTTGCAAATGACCATTATTCACCCACTTCATGGGAACGGTCTTAGTTTAATGCTGTATTCCTTAAAGCCCAGACCTTGTCCTGACCAGAGGGAGGTACTTAGGAATTTGGAGGGTTAGCAGATAATGGCAGTCACATGCAAGAAGTGGTAGAGGAGAGATGTTCCACATACGTGAGACTTTAAGTGCTAACCTGGATTGAGAAATATTTTATTTGACAAAACTAGTGCAGCTGTGACATTTCCATCTTCCATCACTTGCCGTGACTTTGAGGTCTTGATATTTACTTCACCCAAGGGACAGGAACTTCTAAGCCCTTCCATGCTAGATTCTTGGTGTTTTCAGGCTGTCTTATGAGATTTATTTTACTCTGTACTCACAGTGCTGCCTCCCAAATAACACAGAATTTCTATGTTGTTGTGCAGATTTTTATAATATGTACTTAGTTTTCATTCTTATGCAGGTGACCATGTTGCAAGCAGGATGAATTTATACAGTATTTCAGGGATGTGTTTTATTTGATTGCTCTCCCTGTCTACACACACACACACACACACACACACACACAGAGAGAGAGAGAGAGAGAGAGAGAGAGAGAGAGGAGAGAGAGAGAGAGAGAGTAACCTGTTCTTTGGGATTACATTATGTCTAGCCAGGTGATATACTAATACAAAAACAATTTTAAAAATAAACTTTCTGCACTCTGATACTTCCCTCAATTGGTTAATGAAGCTGTTACTATAAACTATTAGCAAATACAAAATTCTTCATGCAGTTCAAACACAAACAAATGTATGTATCTGGTGCTAAATGGTTTCTGGTTTCTTTTTTATTTTTCCAGGCAAGAAAACTGATCAGTGATTTTGCCATTATCTTGTCCATTCTCATCTTTTGTGTAATAGATGCCCTGGTAGGCGTGGACACTCCAAAACTAATTGTGCCAAGTGAGTTCAAGGTAGGTGAATGTCTGTCTTTTGGTCATTCCTGGAACTCTTTTTCTTTCTTTCCCCCATTCTAGTTTATTGTGTGTCCCTTTTGAGTTAGTTTTGTACAATTATCCTTTTTTTTTCAAAATCAGTCCCTTTTTAGGCTCATATAGACATGTAGTTTAATTTCTTCACTACAATTAAATGTCAAGACTAGGGTTTTTATTTAAAACAACTGATAATACTGTTATAAACTCTGCCTTATAGTTTTAGAATATTTTTTAAATATCCAAAATATTTTATATACCTTATTACATTGATTTATATAATAACTCTGGGAAGTACATAAGGTAGCTATCATCCTCCTGATTTTTTCTTTTTTGAGACAGGGCCTTGCTCTGTTGCCTAGGCTGGAGTGTGGTGGTGCAATCTCAGCTCACTGCAACCTCTGCCTCCCAGGCTCAAAGAATCCTCCCACATTATCTTCCCAAGTAGCTGAGATTATAGGCACTTGCACCACCCCCAGCTAATTTTTTAATGTTTTGTAGAGAAAAGGTCTCACTGTATTGCCCAGGCTGGTCATCATCTTGATTTTATAAAGTTAAGACTGAAGCTCAAAGAATTAAGTAAAATGCCCAAGATTATGGAACTAGTAATGTCAAGGTGTGAAGTTAGAACCCAAGCCTCTAGACGCCTAGTCCAATACTCTTTTCATACTATGAAACTACCTACCACATGCATATATATATATATATATATATATATATAGCGAATTGTAATTATTACAAGGTAGATATAATATTACTTAACTTACGAACCTATTGATATGTGCAGGTAATGGATAAAATTTACATTCCAGTCATTCCTAAATATATTACTAGCTAATTTTTCATTACAAGTCTTTCATCTGCTTTCTAAAATAATCCTCATTCCCTCCAATACTGAGAGTCGTATATTTGCTAAGAATTATTAAACTAGTTGCAGTTTTAGATTAATAACTACTTAATGAGGAAGGATATATGTGTTATAACACACATTATTTTTTGAATTATCTCTGCTATCACATATTCATTAGTAAAGGTAAGTTCTCATCCATTCAATCATTAATTCATTTGAGTTAATATTTACTGAATATTGAGTCAGGCTCTAAACTGGAAATTTGAAATGCATTGATGAGTAAGACAAATTTTTTTCCCTAACAAGCTCACATCTGCTAATTGTAGTACAATGAGGTTAGATTCAGTGACAGAATTATGAGACAGATGATGGGAGTATCCTCAGAAGAGAAATGAGACTTTCTTGACAGCAAATATGGAGAAAATAATTCACTGCGTTCTATTTTAGTTTTTTTATTTGCATTGTTGAAAGTAAGGAAAAGCATAGGAAACACTTTTTTTCTGTAGTTCTGTAGTAGACGTACATGATCTATTGATGGAAAACAGTCTAAGAACTGCAAAAATGCCAATTTTTTCCAATTTTCTTGTGACATTTCCTAAAATTTACCCAGTTATTATAGATCATTATTTCATATGTAAAATAAGAGACCAGAATTTTTACATTAGTTCACTTATATAAAAACAGTTATGACTTTTTATATATATTATGAAGCTGTTAAAATTTGGCAATAGTATAAACAACTTCATTATAATTGCTAAAACCCATGAACAAAATTCATGGTGGTTTCGTAATTTCTTGCTACCTTTTTACTGAATGTTACATTTGGAGTTTTCTTCTGGCTACTTTTTAAATTTAAATCAGTTTCTTCCATTTTGAGTCCTTATCTTAAATCATCCCAAATGCACAAAATGCCATTCACTTCTTTTCCAATGGCTCATATTCTTTCTCTCCTTTCTTTAAGGAATTTCTCAAAAATAACATCCTTTGGGAGGGTTTTGGTGAATAATCTTCATTCTCCAGCTCAAAACTACTTATATTTCTCAATATGTTGGTTATCCAAATATAATAGCATGTCTTTCCATTGATTTTTCACCAAATAGTATATATTAACTTGATAATTTTCTGAAAAATGTCCTCTGTCTTTTTCAAGCCAACAAGTCCAAACCGAGGTTGGTTTGTTCCACCGTTTGGAGAAAACCCCTGGTGGGTGTGCCTTGCCGCTGCTATCCCGGCTTTGTTGGTCACTATACTGATTTTCATGGACCAACAAATTACAGCTGTGATTGTAAACAGAAAAGAACATAAACTCAAGGTAAGTGTCTGTTATATGTCTATCATTGCCTTCTACTTTTTTTTTTTTAGTATTGAAAACACTAATTGATTAAAAACCAAGGAAGCTCTGTTGGGAGTTACTATAGCTAATGTTCCTTACGAGTCGGCAGAACCAGAGATCACTTTGTATTGGCACATGTCTTCAGTGTAGCACTTTAGGGAGAGCTCATTTAAATCTGAAAAAAAAAAAGGTTTCAAATCATATTTCTTTCACCAGCAAAGAGAGAATATAAACATAATTTACTACTTAGCCACAGTCATCCTATATCTGATTTTAGTGGAGTAAATATCCTCAATAAAGAGAATGACAATCAAATATTTAATTCATTTATACTGAGCATCTGCCTTCTCTTAAATCAACTCAGGTTCATTCTTAAAGATTATTCAGATAGTTCATGGTTGTAAGCTGGTGGTATGCATTCTTGCTTTTTGTCTTCACATACTTGTGTCAGTATGTTATTAACCATAAAGTATGCAGAAAAATACTTTATTTTGTACATTTAAAAAATCAGTTATTACCTTTGTTATGAGTCTAAAGAAAATGCCTCAGTGGTCTGGGATATCTTTCAAGAGAGCTGCCTAAAATGCTCTTACTTTATATAATGTTTTTCCAGCACTAGTGACTTTTCTAGTTGCAATGAATTTTTACAATACCATTTGAAGAAGTGAGATATGAATGGTAGCAATAATAAGGGCTGTTATTTAGTGGATGGCTACTATGAGCCAGGCCATCTTCTAAGCACTTTGTATTATATGTTAACTCGTTAACTTTTCATAACCACCATATGAGGGAAGCATGTTAATGCATTAGAGTCTGTTACCCAGAAGGAGAGGATATTACTAAGAACAGAGTTCAGCACAGTAGGTATAGCAGGAAAAATATTCAGGAAATATAAAGAATTGGCTGACTATAGAAACCCATTGAGTAGAGAAATGAGAGAGATGAGGAGGATTCTGATAAACTATCCAAGTAGGGAGAACTTAAAAAGCTGTGGATCATGGTAAGAAAGGAGTAAATCCCAAAAGAATAAGACCAGGAGAAGAAAATTAAAGGCTTTAGTCAAAGAAGAGATGTTTAGATTTTGAGAGTTTCAAAGGAGAGAAAGCTGAGATTGATGAACTGGTCCAAAGCATGTGGCTAGCTCCTGAAGCAAGTTGACGATGACATCCGTCAACACTTATAACTTAGAGTAACGTGAGTCTGGTGTATTGAAAATATCACCTGCCTCAATATTGACATGATTGGAAAGTAGCAGAGTATGGTAGAGAAGAACATCATGGGAAAGTTACTAAAACCATAAGTGAAAGTGTATAACTGTCCTGGAGGTCGGCATATTTAGTGATGTGGAAGGGCAGAATGAAGAGTAACTGGGCTTCAATGCAAGGCAGTTCACAGAAGCATGAAAACAAGTGAGGTATGCTCCCCTCTAATATGGGGAGTAAAAAAAAAAGCAAAAACAAAAACATAAAACCAAAAAAAACAAACAAAAAACTCGACTGTCACTAAAGAACAGATCTCTCCAGGAAATCAGTGCTCCCAAAGGAAACCAAGTGGTTTTCACTTATGATGAAAGAAAAGATTGTGAATTCAATTGGAAAATTACATTAAAGTGACTTTCCCCCTATGCCCACTCCTGCCGTGAGTAGATATTGTACTGCTCTGAGATACTTTTCTTAATTCTAAGATCATTGAGCTTCTCACATTCTGGTAATATTGGGTTATTTGCACTTGTTACATGGCAGCTGACTTAATTAAGAAGTGAAAGATGCAAGGCCATTAAATGGTTATATTTGCAACTGGCACAGCCTTACTTCTTTACTTTGCCATAGTCGATGGGTCAAAATAGTCACGGGGCAGCCTCCATTCAAGGGGGTGAGGGGGTATCTTCTTTTTAATGGGGGAATGGCAAAGTCGTATTGTAGAAAATCATATAAGATAGGAGATATTTTCCAGCCATTTTTGGAAAATAAAATCTGCTACATTTGTACTGAAAAATTTGCCATAGTCTAGATCTTGGTGATTGCTTCCCTGTGGTATCATTTTAGCTTTTTTTTTTTTTTTGAGATAGAGTCTCGCTCTGTCGCCCAGGCTAGAGTGCAGTGGTATGATCTCGGCTCACTCCAACTTCTGCCTCCCGGGTTCAAGTGATTCTCCTGCCTCAGCCTCCCGAGTAGCTAGGATTACAAGGGCATGCTACCATGCCAGCTAATTTTTGTATTTTTAGTAGAGACGGGGTTTCACCGTGTTGGTCAGGCTGGTCTTGTACTCCTGACCTCGTGATCCGCCCACCTTGACCTTCCAAAGTGCTGGAATTACAGGCATGGTCCACCATGCCTGGCCCATTTAAGCATATTCTTTTGTCCTCTGTGCTTCCTTTAAATTGGCCATTGGATCTAGAAGCTTGAGGAGATATAATTTTGATATTGTATGTGTATATACATATATATATATAGAGAGAGAGAGAGAGAGAGAGAGAGAGACAGAGACAGAGAGAGAGAGAGAGAGAGAGAGAAGCCCAAGACTAATTTATAAAAGGCCAGATAACTTTAAGCTACAAGAAGTTTGGCTTAGGAATTTCGAGGTCACAGAGATAATGTGAATTCCAGCTCTAAACCCAGTTGTGGATTTGTGGTTAGGAATATCCCTATGCTGGGAGATTCTTTCTTTCTTTTCCCTTCTTTTGGCATCATACCCAATGGCAAGGCTGAGAGAGGCATGTGTTCTCACTATCTTTCTCTGTGGGGTAATTTTTTTTTTGATTGGCCAACTGAGTATGCCATGTTTAGAGTGTACTAGTTTTATTTTGGGTGGTATCTCCCATCTTTGCCCTCTCCCACAGAGCCCGAGAATTGGTCTCTGTCCCAAGAGTTCAGATGGTCATTCTAATTCAGGCCCTAAGCCGCCAAGGATTGGCACGGTGTCGCTCAGGGCAGTTCCAGGCTCCAGGGCTTGCTGACTCCAAGGATTTGCTTCTTCACGTGGCTATTGTTTTTTGTATCCAATTGTTCCTCTTTCTAGTGGATAAGCCATAGTTTCTAAAATATATTTTCTGTGTCTTTTTGAGCATTTTCAGATGTTCTGTATTGAGAGGGTTTTTGATGTTGGTTTAGTTTACCAAAGCCTTGAAATGGATGTTGACTAATATATTTTTATTCTGAAAAAATTTGCAAACAAATTCTTAATTATGATCTACAGTTGGCTGGATTTACTCTGTGTCTTTGGAGGTAAATAAGTGCCTACAAATTTTTACTCACTATGTTTTCTTATTGATAAAATTCAGAATTTAGAATTTCAGAAGTTTAGGAATGATAAAATACAGACCTTTTTTCCCTTATTCTCAGTAGAAAACATTAGAAAATCAAGCTTTATTAGGGTTTGCCTCTTAAAATAAGAGTTGAATATATAAAAAATAAGTTTTCATCGCCTTCAGAATTGCCACTTGAAATCATTCTTTTGAATAATGAGAGTTATGGAATAGGTGTCAGTCTTTTGTCACAAGTCTAATGATACCAGTGACCATTTCATCATGAATCAAAGGCTTCTCACTCTGAAAACTGTTTTGTTCATATTTTGTTAGGAAAGGAGAGCTGTGGAATGTGAACACTGGAGATTCTGTCTAAAATTGTAAAGGGCCTTAACTGCTATGAAATTGATTCAAAAGAGAAAGGTGAAACTGAGAGAGATGGAAGCATTGTGATATTAAAAACAGCATGTTTTTGGGTGGCATTTGCTTTGGCTTCCGGTCAAGTAGCTCTGGCTGTCTGTTCTGCTTGGGATGGGATCCACCTTTCCACTCTGCTGAACAGCTCAGTATTGATGTAGGAACGCCAAGGCACTTGGCTTTCTTTGGCCATTATTTTGGTTGGTTATGCCCTGCGTTAGCTCTGCAGAGTGCTCAAAAGCAAGCCAGGGTTAGCAAGGTCACGACTTCTTTAAGGTCATTCCCTGAGTCATTGGCAGAAGCAGGAATAGATTCTGAGCTTCATACTGCAAAGCCAGGGATACTTCTCACAAAGAAAGTGATTTCAAGAGTGTTATAGATTGGGTGTGGGAGGGAGAAATAATTTAGGATAGCTATCTAGAAATAGATATGAGGTGGTTGTGGCAACCAATTTGCTCTGATATCTTTTATGGTAAAAACCCTTAATTTGAGGGTGTTCTTTTTTGATAACTCCCAAATTCCTATTTTTGCCCTATTTTCATTTTTCCTTTCTGTTTCTACTCTCATAACCCTATAGACTCAGTCCTTTTATTTTGTACCTACACTCTTCTAAAGGGTTAGCCATGGGTTAATGACCAGTCTTCCTCGCTTCATTCCAAAAGCATTCATTTTTTAAAAAGTGCTGTTCTTGTATGTCAGTCCTGTGTTTTTAAACTTTCCCACTTTGACCCCTTTAAATCTTTACCTCTCAAAGAACTTCCATTTGCCCTAGCCTGGGTTTTAAGACTCTTTGCCAGAGGACCACAACCTAAATTTAAAATGGCTTTCTTCAAATGCTAGCCTGTGCTCTAGTCAAGTGAACAGTGGAGGTTTCCTTAAGCCTGACAGTTTCTTCTCCTAGGTACTCCAGCCAGAAAGCTCTTCTCCCTACTTCCTAATGATTGCTGTTTTTCAAAATCCTCTCCATCCTTTAAGATAATTCAACTACAAAAACTTCTCAGTGTAGCGTTCACCTTTAATGTAATTTATATTTCTCTTGTTTTTGCTCTTAGTATATTTGTATTACTCTGTGGCACAGGTCACATATGTCTTTTACAGTATGTATTTTGTATAATTACCTCATCCCTTTTTGTTTCCAAGGTCAGGACCAGTTTTATTCCTCTTTTCAGCTCTCATGTGGCCCACCTGTTTCATATGGTAGACTCAATAAATACATGTTGGAGAATTGTATTCTCTTTGGCCCACATGGCTCTCAGTTGTTACTCTGTGTGCGAGAGATGATAACTGCAAAACATGTAAACTCTCCACTTCTCAAAGTGTGTGCTTATGTTGGTCAAAGCCCTCTTTAGATGTCATCACTGCAGGGAGTTTTTGTGAATTTACTCTAGACATAGTTAACACTTCATTATCTGTACTTTTTATTATCATTTCCAAACCTCTTTGAATCTCTTTTCAGAGTGCATTATAATTTGTGTACAAGTCTGTGTCCCTTTCTTCAATTCTGAGCCCCTTGGTGGGAGGTACCATGTCATGGCTCTTAATGTCCCCATAAATGAGCATATTGTCTCGATCTTTGTGGGCCCCTAGCATGAATGTCTATTCTCTGTCCCTGCATGTCCTAGTGTGTACTGCTCCTCACCTCTCCTTTTTTATCAGCTATGTACCACATGTAAACTGTAGGCTGCTAGGCTAGTCTTTTTCTTTCATAGATTTTGAGTTCTGTGGATTTATTCCTAAATGATTTCTACTCTGTATTAGTAAAGCATATACAATTTCAAAAGGAAATAAAGTTTCACTTTCTCTCCTTGTACTTAAAATAATCTCCAGTTTCAGAAAATAGAACAACCGTTTGGTTTGTATTCATGGAAACAAGAAGTCTTTTAAACTTTAAAGGGCATATTTAACCTTTTGAGCATTTTGTGAGTGCTTGCTAGGTATGGAACACTTGTGTTAGATGTTGAAGATAAAAATGGTTCTACATTGCAGTCTGTGCCCTGAAGGAGTTTAATGGATTTTCCCTATTCACCACCTGTCTATTACAACACCAAGGTTGGAATTGACTATGCCTTTCTTTGTGCCTTGTACCTTGCATGTACATTAAATTATTTGTTTTCATGTCTGCCCTCAATTAATAATCTGTAAACTCTAAGAGGGCAAGTATTCTGTCTTATTTGTTGTTTTATCTAACACAGAGCCTACTAGCACAGGATAGGTGTTCAATGAGTATTTATTAAAGAATCATTTCCCATCCAAAGAGATGAGCAAATGCAAAAGGCCCAGGGTGGGAAGGAGCTTGGCGTATTGAGAAACGTATAAGAGGCCATTGTGACTGAAACTTGGGGAATTAATTCATTGAGATGAGGTCAAAGTTAATGGGGCCAGGTCACACGGAACAAAGTTTCTGAACTTCAGCATTATTGACAGTTGGACATTATTTTTTGTTGGTGGTAGCTTTCCTGTGCATTGTAGGCTGTTTATCAGCATCTCTAGTCTCTCACCAGTAGAGGCGTTTACACCCTCCAGCTGTGACAACCAAAAATGTCTTCAGGCATTGCCAAATGTCTCTTGGGAGTGGAGATGGGCGCAAAATAGTTCTGGGAGGAGGCTCTGATGTAGAAACTTAAAGATAATTTTACAGCATTTAGTTTCTCATTCTAAGTGAAACAGGAATCACTTTAAACAGGGAAGTGGCATATAATGATTTCGATTTTTAAAAAAGATTCGTTCGTGAGGAGAGTGGGTTGTCAGGGACAAGAGAAAAACAGGGACGTTTGTGGTGAGAGCAGCATTGAGGGCTGAGGTTTGGTTGCTGGATGGTGTGAAGGAAGAAGGGGAATTTGCATGGAGCACTGAAAGGAGAGAATGACTTTAAACAAATGTCAAGGAGTAGAAGCAGAATCCCAATTCAAAGAGTGACACATAGGAAAGTGCAGGCGCACAGAATGTGCGAGGCACCTTGAGGGATTGGTAGAGATTCTGGAGTCCTTGAGGGCCTCCTCAGAGTTTTAGATGTAGGAGCATGGAAAGGGAGGCTTTGTATTCTTCGGCCTTCTCATCTGCCTGTGGCCTCCCCTATTCAGCAACATCCAGCTTGGGCTTGATGGATCAGAATTGCATTTGAAACACTCAGTCTGGCAGCAGTAAGGATGGATGGGGGAGGAGCAAGAGTGGAGGTGGGTGGGGGGAGCTGAGTGGAAGGGGAAGGTGGGTGGGAAGAGGCTGCTGCATAATCCAGGAGAGAAAGGATGAGAATCTGAAAAAGGTAATGGCAGTGGGGAGGAGGAGTACAGAACAGATAAAAAGTTTCATATGTTATTTTTGAAAAATACTGTTTTCCATATTTCTTGCAGTATTCTTTATATAAAAAGGACCAGTATTTGAATATTATTTTTATTCCATTCAAATCTAGCCATTCAGATACTTTTAACTCAAAGGGACATCTTAGAAGTGGCTTGTTTTTAACATATATAGGTGGTTTTGCAGAAACAACTTCTCTGACATAACCGTTTGCTTCTTGGGTCTCATGGCAATAGTTTGGGGCAACATGAATTTGAAGCATAGCTTTTACCATTCTGTTCAACAAATGTGTCTCCAGAGTTTAGCATGTGTCGGACACTGTACTAGACATGGTAAGCCTTGCATGTTGAAATTTGACAAAATAAATTTATCACTTTTTTCTCTTTGACCTCGTTGTCCATAAACTCTCCTCAATGTTGTTCCTTTAGTTTAAACTGCATCTTCTCAAGCCTGGATTATGACAGTGTTGTCGTGTCTGTCCTCTGCCTCTAATCTTGACCACTCTCAATATACCATTTATAGTCCCAACAGAACCATCCTTCTAAATAGAAATCTGATTATATCACTTGCCTGCCTAAAACCCTTCAGTGACTTTCCATTGCTTTTGTGATAAAAAAATCCCAAAGCCTTTAGCAAAACATAAAAGTTCTTAACTTCTCTAGCCATCTTCTTCTGTGCAGCAAATTTATTTCATTTTCTTAGAATGGCAACTTGCTTTGCATAGTTTTTCACTTACTTCTTATCTCTGAGCTGGTTATGGCTCATATTTTAGAACTCAACCTAAATACTACCCCCCATGCAAACCATCCCTGACTTTGTGCTGAGTTGGGTACCCCTCCTGGATGCTTTCTCAGCACCCTGAATTCATCCGTACTTTAACACTGGTTTTATAAACACCTGGTGTTTTGACCAGCTCTACCATTACAGTAAACTACTGGAGGGAAGGACTGTATTATTTATAATTTTACCTCTAGGGTCTAGCAGAGTGCCATTGAATGAGTGAATTAGCATTTATTCATTTATCCATCAAACATTTATCTAGAGTATCTACTCTGTGGTACACACTGTGCTAAGTGCTAGTTTGATGGTGAACAAAAACATACATGGTTCCTGTCCTCATGGAACTATGAGAGAGAGAGGCACAATTCACATAATTATGCAGAATGTGGCACTGCAAATGTGGCTGATGCTGTGAAGGAGAAGAAGATGGTATGTTGAGAGAGTGCAGGGAGTTCCCTAATGTGATGGCACTTATATTGAGACCTAAAATGTTAGCAAGAATTAGCTAAATGAGGCTGGTTGGGAGGACTATTTCGGACACCCAAAGAAATCACTGTGTATGCATAGGCCTTACAAAAGGAGGTACTTGGTGAGAACAGGTGATTGATATAATCCTGTGTGGCTTCAATGAGAGAGTTGAGGCTGGAGGGGAGGTAGAGGCAGACCAGGTAGGACCTTCAGGTCACATTGGTCATTTTCCCTTCCCCTTAAGAACATAAAGAAGTCCACTGTGGTTGAGGAGAAGGAAGACTTTTTTTTTTTTTTTTTTTTTTTTGAGACAGAGTCTTGCTCTGTCGCCCAGGCTGGAGTGCAGTGGCCGGATCTCGGCTCACTGCAAGTTCCGCCTCCCGGGTTTACGCCATTCTCCTGTCTCAGCCTCCTGAGTAGCTGGGACTACAGGTGCCAGCCACCTCGCCCGGCTAGGTTTTTTTGTATTTTTTTAGTAGAGATGGGGTTTCACTGCGTTAGCCAGGATGTTCTCGATCTCAAAGCAGTGGTGTCAAGGGGAGCAGAATACTTGTCTATCTCTTATTATTTTATCTCAGAACCTTTGTTTATTCTGATGCTTATATATAGTTACCTTTATAGTCCATTATCTAAAATCTTCATTTCACCCTCTTTCATATGGGCCCTTTTTGCTAGTCTTCAACATATATAACTCAAACTTGTTTTAGTTAAAATAGATCCAGAAAGCATCAAGATGACTCAGGGTAACATGGGTGATTTTTTTACATAAGCTATTCTTTTGACCCATTCATTTGGCTAGTGTGCATATCCTTAGGTTACTACAGGTTTTTTGGTAACACGATTTATGGATTCTGCTCATTATTATCCTGCTGGTACTTCTAATATGGACTTCAGTGATTTAGTCTAAAGAGGGCTTAAAAATTCTGTGATGTCTCTACTGTTTTTCTCCTTTTTCCCTCCCCACAAATGTTTCTCATGTCTGCGAATTAACAATAAAGTTTTACATTTGTTTCATGGCTAAATAAGAGTTTACAGTTGCCAATAAGGGGAGTATATGCATGCTATTTGTCCTTTTCTAAAAATAAGCATTTATTGAGAATCAGCTGTGCATCATGCACTCTGCTAAGGTATTCAGAATACAGAGAAAATAAGATACAGTCCAGGTCCTCATGTTACTTACGTTCTAATGTCAAAGACAGATGAATACATATATAATTTCAGAATTAGTGTGATGAGGGCTGTGATAGAGGAAGGCGTAAAATGAAAAACAGGGAAACATAAAGGAGGAGAACTAACCCAACTTGACTTACTTATCTCACTTAGGTTGAGGCAGGAAAACCTACCAGAAAAGGTGAGGGTTAATTGAAGTCTTAAGGATAAATAGGACTGAGCGAGAGAAAGAACAAAGGAAGAGTAGAGGTTATTCCGGGTAGAGGAGGCTATGTGGGCAAACACACAAAAGGTATCAGTGAAAGAAACACATATGAGGCATTGCAGGTGGTTGAAAGTGGTGGTGGCACAGGATCCAATCTGGAGAGAGATGAAAGATGAGGCTGCAGATGTGAACAGAGGCCAGATCATGAATGCTCCATAGTGAGGTTCTAGACACACAAACAGGCAGGAGAGAGAAAATTCTGTAGGCTCCACCTTAAGGTATAGCCAGAACCCAGCCGCTTCTTACCATCTTCACTGCCACCACTCTGGTTCTAATCATCACAATTTCTTCCAATGGTTATGTAGTCTTACTATCCTTTCCCTATTTACCTAACACAGCAGCCAGTGTGTTTAGAACATAAGCAAACCATGACCCTCCTCCATTTCAAACCCTCCAGTGGTTTCCCATTACACTCGTCCTACAAGCCTAGGTTCTGATAGTTCTCCATAGTACTTATTACTATGTGAGATGCTGCATATTTTACTTTTTTGTGGTATTCATTGCCGTCTCCCTCAGTGGAATGGAAACTCTATGAGGGCAAGATTTTTTGTCTGTTTTATTCACAGATGTGTCACCAGCATGGTACTAAGTTGTCAGTCAATATTTATTGAAAGAATGAATGACTGAAATCTCAGATATATCATGGTATTCACCTCATTAGTCATTATTGAACAAATTTATTTCAGCTCATCCCACCTCTGCCCTCCTTTCCTCTGCCTTGCACCACTCTCAATTCAAGCTATCATGCTTTCCTGAAAATAACTGGTTTTATGAATATATATTAACCTATATTCATAATCCCAAGTAGATTTTTGTTTTTAGCCAAGCCTGGGCTAGGTGAATACATGCTTTTCTTTCTTGTACCAGCTCCGCTTGCCTGTGATGAGTTCTCAGAACATGATTAGATCCATGTGTGCGAGCCAGGGGTGAAATCTTGGCATTTCAGTGAGAGGAGAGCAGTGTTGTGACGAACTGTAACAAGATCTGAATGATAACAGTCACCAGGTTCCTAGTGTAAATCACATCCTCATTTTTTAAAACCAGCCTCTTTATTCCTTGGATTGGTCATATTATGGCTCTTGGCACTGCTGCTTCCATGCTGTGAAAATGGACTGCTCTATTTTCTCAGGCTCCGTAGGGGTATCAAGTATTTGATTTCTTCATAAATAGAGCAAAGAAACAGAACCATAGAATAACATTGTGGACACATTTAACAATATTTATTTCATGAGTAAAAAAGCTAGACCTTTTGTTACATTGTCTGCTCTTCTAGTCAGTAAATGTTATTGTGACCATTGGGCAATGTTTGAAATCGGCCTATTCTGATTAAGGGAGTGTTTATTACCTTAATGATGATATATAATAGATGGTTAAACATTTACTTTCATATATTATGAAAGCTGAGAAATGGCCTACATACCTTCTCAATCTTGCTTTCGGATCCTTATGTAAGTTGATGAACAGCATACTACTCAGTGCTGTCCAGCAGAGAAGGCAGGGTGCCTGCTTTCAAGGTGCTTATTATGTTTATCTTAACAACAACCAGTACCACTACTGCCGCTATCAGCGTTTATTAAGCACCTATGACATTAACAACTGCAGATTAAATTGCTACAAGATGCTTTGCCTCTTGTTACTTCAGTGAATGGTCTTAATTCCTCTATGGAGTGGGCATATATATCTCCATTGTTCTGATTAAAAAATTGTATACAGAGAGGTTAGGAATAAACAAATAATAAGTGTATCTTTGACTTAAGTCTTAGACAATTATTCAACGCTATAGTAGAGAAGGTCTCTAACATAGCAGCTGTAAGAGGCAGCTGTATGTTTAATTGTTAGGGGGAATAGTACAAAGAAGATAAAGTCCCTTCCTTCAAGGAGTTTGACTTACCAAGCAAAGTAAGTCGGTTTCCTTTGGTCATCTTAATTCCCCTCTGGAAATATGACTAGATAGCGAATATGAGTCTTTTCTTCACATGGTTTTGTTATCTCTTTCTACAGAAAGGAGCAGGGTATCACTTGGATCTCTTTTGGGTGGCCATCCTCATGGTGATATGCTCCCTCATGGCTCTTCCGTGGTATGTAGCTGCTACGGTCATCTCCATTGCTCACATCGACAGTTTGAAAATGGAGACAGAGACTTCTGCGCCTGGAGAACAACCAAAGTTTCTAGGAGTGAGGTGTGTTAACTCAGAGGAAAATGACTCCCCAAAACATGCTGTGCACACATCTATGTAGCAATCTTAAGGAAATGGGCAGATTTGGAGGAGACAGGGCTTGTGATGATTAATTTATTCGTGTATTTTTTTTGTTCCAGAGAGGACTAAATTTTCATCAGAGGTTTCAGTGATTTTTTTAGTTTACACCTCATGATATATCATTTTCATGGATTTTCAAAAGGCTAAATGTTGCAACATAAAAACACAACCGGATTACTTTCTTTCCTCAACATGCAGGTGATTTTGGTGCTGCAGTGTTTACTGTATCACAGTCATGTGTGAAGGCCCTAAAACTCTTGAGTCTGCTTATGCCTTTTAAGATTCTGTAAAGGGAAAGATATTGTTATTTTCCAATTCATTTTCTGTCCCCATAAACACTGAACAACTTTAACCTCCCACTGGTCAGTTTGGGTAGCTGTGAAGGGCAGGAGTAGAAGGTTTTCATACTCTGCTGAGCACTTTTTACTGCACACTCTGCTCATAAGTGCTTGGGTAGAGAGCTCACATGACACAGCCATCGTTTCCCACGCCAAAACAGTGGGTGATTCTTTTTTGGGGGGGTGGGGGAGGGGGTGTAGGATGGGAATTATATTTGTTGAAAAGTACTTTTGTTGTTGTAGATTTGGAAATTAGAGTGATGTGATTTATTGTGCTAATGAAATTTCCTTGAGCTGTTTGTTAGTTAGAATATGGGACAATGTAGTATCTGTCTCCTATGAAAGAAGGTGTAAGGGTAATTACACAAGAGGATAAATTGCTTTAAAAAATAAGGTCTTCAAAGAGGCCAGTAATTGATGGACCAAGAGCGAGTGATTTTTCTTTCTTGATTCTAAAAGGAGCAAAAGATTTAGCAGGATTACTTCTTTCTTCATGAATTCAAATCACATATTGCAATCACTTTAAGATTTTTTTTATAGTTATGTTGAGTTTATACACCATCCTTGAGGTACTAATTACGTGATACCAACACCTTTGTTGCTTTAGCCAAACACTGATTTTGTCAATGTGTAGTTTTTTTTGTTTTTTTTGAAGGTGAAAAGACAAGAGCATGTTTATGAAGACAAGAGGTAGATTGGTAATCTTTTGATTTGGTTTCAGGGAACAAAGAGTCACTGGAACCCTTGTGTTTATTCTGACTGGTCTGTCAGTCTTTATGGCTCCCATCTTGAAGGTAAATATGTGAAACATTCATCTCTTCCTTCTTCTCAGAACACTGACATATAATTGGACATGTGAAGAGTGAAATTCCTTATGAGATATTTGCAAGATTCTCATCAGTTCTGTAACACATTGAAGCAGGGGTCAAGTAGAAAGAGGGCTTTAAATAGCTTTTGTCTTGATTTCCTTCTCAGTCTTTCATCCCCTCCCTTATCCTTAGTTTGGCAGTTACTTGATTGAACTGTATTAAATTAACAATATCCAAACTTTCTGATCTGTGAAAACAGTTTCATGCAATTGAATTAGACTGATCTTCTCCCCCTCCTCCACACAGATATTTTTTATTCTCCTTATCTTTTATACATTCTTTCTTCTATCACCTTCCATTTGCTTGTATCCAAATCTTGTCCCTCTTCCCTCATTAGACTCCTAAATAACATGAGTGATGCAGGAGGACCATTTTGAAATTTTTTGACTATTGTTAATTATTACTTTGTTTCTATTTTATTTGAATCAGACGACCTCGTAATTCACAAAGGTGAATCAGAGTAAAATTACTGACTCATAATTAGAAAGCTTTAGAAATGAACTTTTGAAGAAGAAAATTTGTATGATATAGCTTGTTTAGAAAATTAGGAGTCAATATATAGGTTTATTGATGGGTTGGATATCTGCCTAGATAGATAAATGTAAACTGTATGTGAAAACCTATTAAGAAGTAGGAAAAAAAACTAATGAAAGTTAGTGTATACCTTCTTCATGAAGCTTCCAGTTTTCTTCTGTGATGCAAACATTTTATTTTTTTCAATCATATAAACATGCTTGTGAATTATTGATCATTTGTATCTTATGCTTTGTACCACAGTACAAAGCATGAAAGTCACTCATGGACCTAACAGCTATAAACAACCACTGCTAATGATGTCCTAACAAATTTTCTCTTAAAATGTTTATTTTTAAACAATTTTAATTTTAAAGACTTTTAAAATGTTCATTTAATTACATAAGTAGTGGAGCAGTACAATCTGCTGAAGAATTCAAACAATATAGAAGTACTAAAAGTGAAAATCGAAAGCCCTCTGTTTCTCTAAAATTAGCAAATTTTATGTCCGTTGCCAATCAGATGAAGTTGAGGCAAGTGGAACTGTCATATCTTTGACCTATAAATAAGACTAAGATTGCCTTCAGGGTGTTTAGACTGATGTATACAGTGTGCACAAAATACTTGTTAAACAGTTAAAATATGTAATTATTCATCTTTTTTCCTTGGTTTCCACAATGTCAATTAACTGGTTTAATTAATTTCTGACTGGATTCATGAGGAATATGTATCTCATCTTACACAAGACGTTAAGATGAAAAATAACCTCAGAAAAGTTGTTTCTGACTAGGTATAGAGGGCCTTAAAAGAGTACAGAGCTTATGTTCTGCAGGGATAGAGGGAAACCTTTTGTCACCTTTGCCAGTGCAAAGCAAGTTATGGGATAGGTGTGAAGGTGTGGTGACTTTCACAGCATCGAATCTGCTGCCAAATGCTTTATGTTTCTCTGTTATCCTATAGGCACCAGCGCATCAGCTGGTGGAAAGACTAATGACAGCGTTACCTTTTAGGCAATGGAACCTCATCTAGTGAGATCATTTTTAGAGAGTTCATTGCAGATAATTATGAACCCATGTTGTGAGAGGCTCTCCTAGAAATGAATTTTCCCTGTGGGTTCCTTGAAGGTGGGCTCACTTCAAGCAGCTGCAGAGTTTCTTTTATGAGCTCTCTTTGTGCTCAGTCACTGGTGAAGAATAAATGGGCAGAAATCTTTTCATCAGTTCTAATTTACTTATCACGTCTCCCATTTTTCTTTTATTTTTATATTATTTCTTTTCATTAATACAGTATAAAATCGTAATTCAAAAAAGTCAGATGTGTTTAAAAGTTCCTTTTGTGTGTATACATTATAGCAGATTGGCTTTATTCCTAGAGAATCTGACGGTTGAGTAATCATGGATGATTCCAAGGGGACACAGAGAACAGACACTGTATAATTACTATTTTTAGGAGAGATGCAAGACTTACATTTTCAACAACGCCTCTTCCTAACTATTTTCTCACCCTGCACCCAAATATGGCTGCAGAGGAGTTAAAGCTGAAAGTTCTTTTGTTCTTTACAATGATTCTTTTCACCCCTGATAGGCAAAGTGCCTTAGTATTTACAGAAACAGATTAGAATGCAGAGAAAGAAGGCAAGGCAGAGAGCTGTAAGAGATCAGTGAACATGAGCTTTCTTTTCCTTTGACCTTCCTTAATTAACCCATACCTAGGCTCACCCTCATTCAGCTGCTAGTGTCCATGATTGTGACTATTTCCACCTGGCAATTTTGCATTAACCCAAAGAGTCATTGTAAGAATAAATGAAAAATGCAGTCCAACAAACGTTTTTATTAAGCAAGGTTTTCCCCAAAAGGTGGGAAATGAAATTGTTTTGGCAATATAGTTTATAGCATACTGTACAAAACCTATACTTAAAAACAACAAGAATAAAATAGTCAAGGATTCACAGTTGTGATTCCTTACTTCAGTAAGTTAGGCTATTCCTTCTGGAATCACAACTCCTGATAAAGTCAGCTACTTTCAGATCATGTACCATTGAGGTTTGGTAAGTTATGTGCATTTATCACAAATCCCTTGTTAGCTCATTTGAAAAGTCAATACAGGAAGAAGCAGATATTGAGGGCACAGTTTAACTAAAACCTAAGTTATGACTAAGTAAGAGTCAAGATTAACAATTAACCTTAGAATTCACACAGAAAGTGGTGTCAGGGGTTATGCTGGAGTAGGGAACCCTTTTTCCTCCCCTTTGTGACTATGTGTTTTTTTAGAGAACTAGAGGACATCTTAAGAGAATCATTTTACTTAAGAGTCTGTCTTTGAAAGGGCAGATCAAATGAATGGGAAAAGAGAAATGTGTTACTTTTACTTTTTAAAATGAAATGGCTCAACACCATTTCTGCAAACTCCATACATCCCTCACAAATTTGATGGTCTCAGATGATCCTAGTAATTTTCCTCCATGCATTAAGCAGTGTAGGAAGTTGTTTCCCCTGCCTGTTTATGCAAGCTTACTTTGAACATGAAGTTTTTCATTTTTTATTTTGACCTCTTTGCCGAGATATTTTATGTAGAAGAAGGTAAGGAATTACAATTTTAGGTTCACGAGGATACCCCATTGACCCTAGCCAGCAACAGTCATACATGCCTCAAAGCACTGAATGTAACAGCTGATTCAGTAGTGAACTTTTGGGAAGGAAGAATAACTGGCGTCCATAGCTGGTTAAACAGCTTAGTTCTTTGTTTCTGCAGCAGAAATATTGCCTGGTAAGTGAGTATTCTGTATGGGGAAACCAGAGGAGGCTAAAGAGCATCAAAAAGATGGAAGGCACTTCCTTGAGCTTACTTTTCCCATTTTTCTGGCAAGTCTGAAGAAATAAGAATCAAGTGAAGTTCACTGCTACTTTTGTTGCCCTTGCTTGAAATCGTTTATTTCAAGTTAATTAGGAGTAGTCAAATTTATCTTTAATATTTGTTTAGTGTTCTAAAATCAGGAGAGCATTTAATTTGTATTTGGAAAATGTTTGTTGAGCTTCTACAATATGCCACAATATGTCTGTTTGTTCAGTGCCAGGGAAATAAAGCAAAATGGCGGAGATGATGGTGATGGTGATGATGATGATGATAACAGTAGCTGCCATTTATTGAGCTTGGCATTTGATTAAGGGCTCAGCACAGATTTTTAAAATTTAGTCCTTCAATGAATGACACCTACAAAAGAATTGTCTCTATTTTACAGACAAGAAAATTTATTAATGACTTGCCAGGTCACAAAGTTCATAAATAATAGAGTCAAAATGTGAATTCAGACAGTTCTGACATGAAAGCCAATCTCATAACCCTCAGGGTTTACAACCATTTAAAACAAAACATAGTACTTGCTCTCAAAGAACTCATTCACTTTCATTTTCCATGAGATGATCTTCAGCTTCTTTGATCCAACTTCTTTTTTTTTTTTTGAGACGGAGTCTGGCTCTGCCGCCCAGGCTGGAGTGCAGTGGCCGGATCTCAGCTCACTGCAAGCTCCGCCTCCCGGGTTCACGCCATTCTCCTGCCTCAGCCTCCCGAGTAGCTGGGACTACAGGCGCCCGCCACCTCGCCCGGCTAATTTTTTTGTATTTTTTTAGTAGAGACGGGGTTTCACCGTGTTAGCCAGGATGGTCTCGGTCTCCTGACCTCGTGATCCGCCCGTCTCGGCCTCCCAAAGTGCTGGGATTACAGGCTTGAGCCACCGCGCCCGGCCTGATCCAACTTCTAATCCTCTCATGTGCAGATAAATACAGCATTTTCACAAACTCCTCATCATACCTCATTCCAGTTTCTTCAATGACTAGGAACCAGATTGCAAGTCAGTAGTCAGTACTTCCTTATCAGCTTAGATTTTCAAGATTTAAGGGAATTAGGATATTATTTGAATAACATGTTTCTGAATATAGTTGTTATTGCTGAAAGGGCAATATAATAGAACTTAAATAAAACCAGGGCTTTGAGTCTGACCTTTGCAGCCGTTCTTTTGGTCTGTACTCCTGCCATTTTCCACCCTGACCACTGAGGACCAAAGAGAGTTCTGCGGGGGAGTTGCAGGCTTCTCAACTTGTCAGTCAGGTCCTCGTGATGATTATGACATTAATACCCCCTTTATCATCTATTCAGAACCAGGCCCTGGACTACATATTTTATGTGATATAGTCTTTATCATACCCTCTTTTGAATGAGAATACTGAGGATAAGAAAAGTTAATAATTTTCTCAATGTTACAGAAGTGGTAGGGCCAGAATTTGAAACTAGGCCTGTCTGATTTGTGTGCCCATGCTCTTAATCAGGATCTCATTCTGGGTTGTACATTCACATGTGTGCACACACACGCACACACATACACGCACACACATGCGTGTGCACACACACACACACAATGACCATTACTCTGCTAGAAGATCTCACTGTCCTATCTAATTCTGGTTGCACAACTATACTCTACCCTTATTTTTAAATTTACCCTTTCTCGTTGACTCTTCTGGGAAATATTCAAATACTATCAGCACATCAAAGGGAGGTATAAGTGAAAAAGAGTAGAACTGTGTTCACCAGAATTTGAAAAATTTGGTGACATGGTCTGAATGTGTTAACTGCTATTTTGATTTTATCTCAATTATTCCATCGGCTTGTAGGAGCAATATTTGATTTCGTGTATGGTAATCTTATTTATAATTTACTTTTGTGCTTTCTGGGTATGACTGGTTATCTATAAAATTTCCTTTACATAATTTTATCATTTGGCAGTTCTTGATATGCCTGTAAGCCTGGTATGCTTTGTGCTGTTTATGTTTTAATTATTCCTGTCTTGCTTTATAAAAATATCTACCTACTATTATTATGTAAATTATACTGGTTTAACTTAAGATGGAGTTCCATCTTCTTAAAATGCATCTTCTCTTTCCTCCTTTGAGAAATTTCTATTACAAGAAATGATTATTTTGTGATGAATTTTTAAAGACTGGCCTCCTGTGACTCATGAACTAAATCCAATAAAAAGTATCGTCTAACCCAATATTTCTGTCAAGTTTCATCAAAGTTTCCATACTGGAAGATTTTTAATGAGGTATTGCATTATCATAAGGAAAATGGCAAATTTCAAAAGATATATTTTTATGACATTGAAATTGGCCCAAAGTCAACTTCATAGCCTTCTTTATATGTATTATTTCCTTTTCGACAAAGAATAACTGTTTAAAAAACATCTTCATATCTAAAGCTATTTTTCTACCCACAACCCATGCCATTCTGTGTCACTGACACCTTCTGATTTTATTTTGTTGTAGATTTGGTGATATCTGTAATCGTAAATTCACATAGAATGGACCTAAGCACCAAGGCAAAAGTGTCCTTCACTTTGACAGTAGAACCACATTAGAAAAAACATTTAGCTAAGCCTAGCTGAGGGATGGGGTTGAGGCCAGGGATGGTCCCTTTGTGGTAGCTTTCTTTCAAGCTAGACAAATGCTTTACCCAGATTAAAAAGTAACTACTGCAGGAATTCTAACTAGTTTTCCATGGTTGAACTATACTTCTCTTTTCCCTTCTTACTTTTCTTTCCTTCCAGCCGCCCCACCCCCCCCACCCACCAAATTACAAATGAAATGACAAGAAAAATGGAAGATGTTTAAAAAATGAATCAAAGCTATGAAATGATCCTTCTCTTAGTTTTATTTTTTTACTTTGTGGTACATCTATACACAAGAATCACAAGGAATAGAAACATGTACATTGCTAAAGAAATGAAGGCATGTGTCAGAAATAAAAGAGGCTTGAGTGTGATATGTTCACCTCTTTGTGGTGACTGTTAGGTATTACAGCTTCCCCAGCAGGAACATCATCCCTCCTACCCCCATCAACATTCTATGTCACTTTTATTTTTTTCTGACATCAAGAGCAAAATTAGCTACATTAGAATTGTTAGTCTTTTTTGAAGAAGCATTTGATTTTATATGTGTGTGTGTGTATATATATATATATGTATATTTATTTCACATAAATTTAAGCATCCCTATGGCTAACCAATAAAAATTGGAAATATTTCTTACACATTTTAGAATTTACTCATTCTCGAATAGTGGCCAAAGAGTCTCAGATAGGGAATTACTTTAGACAATCACAAGAAGAGGCTGATAGAAATTGTGCTTAGTACGTGCAGTATTTTTAAAATTACTCTAAAGCCATATTATGTTTTCTGGTTACAACAGCCTCCTTTATGTGGATTTGGTAAGATTGGCCTTAATTGACTTGCGGTTTTAGTATTTTAGCTTTGAAAAATCCTGAAATTACTTGAACTTCTTTTCAAATTGTAAGGTTGAGAACCTTTTGTTTTTCAAACAGAAGACTTCCCAGAAACAGAATCATCCTTGATTTGCTTAGTTTCCTCAGTACTAGGGACATTTCAAAGGTCTAGGAATAGATATAGTTTACAGTCATCACTTCTCCTTGTTAAAATACTTTGTATTAATATAAAATATTTTTGCTAGTTAATGCATGTAAAGGTATTAATTCAGTTTTAAAAGATGTATATTAATCCATGTGTGTAATTAATTGCTTCCAGGTGCTCCAGGGTCCTTTCAAGAGTGTTCTTTTTAGTTAGTTCTCATAATATTTGCAGGAAGTGAGGGGACAGTCTTTTGATGTTTATTTTATTGAAAGAGGCATATATACACCAAGCTGATAGATGATATGGCAAAAATTATTAAGGACAAAAATCAACAAACTATATTGAAAGGAACTTGGTCTCAAGAGTGAGGCAACCATCTATTAATATCTCTATTTCTGTCTACCTCACAGTCCATATAAGCTTCTGGTTTACATAGTCATTCCTTTTCAGTGTAAAGGGAAACAGAACTTTTCCTCCATTAATTAAAAAAAGTGATTAGTAAGGTCATGCATGCTCACAAAAAAACAAGCATCCAGTGAAAATTGAAAGTCCTTTTTACCCTTCTTCATTTATTTCTCTTACAAAGAGTTTAGAAGTTCATCAATTGACTAGTAAAGCATACTAGTTAGAGGTCACTATGTTATTCTATCCTATATTTTAGTTTTAGATTTAGCCTTCATTTAAATGATTCCTCTTCATTCCTCTTTTTTCTTATTATCGTTTTTAACTTTTATCCAATTTTTTTTTTCTTTCTAGTTTATACCCATGCCTGTACTCTATGGTGTGTTCCTGTATATGGGAGTAGCATCCCTTAATGGTGTGCAGGTAAGTTTTTGAACAGCAATGTAAGTACAGTAGTGTTTTTCTAGTAATAAGAATAGTCCAGTAACAGATCTTTGAAGAAAAGTGCTAATCCTTATTAACTGCTGAGTTTGTAAAATGCATTTATTTTCCACTTCACCATTCACCTGCTTTTCATTTCTGGTTTAACCGACAAGTTAGCCAGTATTAGCAAAAGTTACCATACATACCCATTTTTGAAATAGGCTGTTAAAAGTCATTTAACCAAGAAAGCGAGAGGCTATAATCTTTCTTTTCCTCCCCCTTACCCATCTTTATCTCCTTTTTACTGTCTCTGGAAGGATACCTAACTCTTTCTGTGTGTCTTCAAGATAGTATTTATCCATTTGCCTTAACTGTATACAAAGAACAGGGTATTGATTTGCTTTTCACATGGCTATGATCAATAATCAAAAGTTTTTTACCAACCAAAGAATAAAGTCAATGTGGTTGATGTACTGCTTTTGTTGAAAACTTTAGCTATTCGTAACTTTGGGAAAACTGACACTTTTAATAAAATCATTATCAGCTGGGCACGGTGGTGCACACTTTTAGTCTCAGCTCCTTGGGAGGCTGGGGTGAAAGGTTCACTTGAACCTGAGTTTTAGTGCAGCCTCACCAACATAGTGAGAACCTGTCTTTTAAAAAAAAAAAAAAAAAATCATTAGGGAAAACTTTGTAAGGGACTTTGTCTTTCAGTTGGGTTTTAATTTAATTGGCACCAGGAAACTGGAAGTACTTATGCTGTTTTCTGGCACCTTGTTAACTGTAGCTTTATTTAGCACTTAGTAACATTTTAATGGGAAAAGACTGCATGTCCTGTGAACATCATAAGAATTTATTTGAACCCCTTCAAAATAGTCTTTGCTTTTGCTTATCAAATTCAGATTAATTTAGTTTTAAAGTCAGATAGAACTGGGCAAGTGGCCAGACCACCAAAGAGAGAAAAGGCTACTTTACTTTTCTCTGTTTAGGTCTGCTGAGTAGAGTTCATCATCTTTTGGATATTTGTTACAAAATACAAGGTGGTTCTTCATAGACTGGACTAGATGAATGTGAGTTTATTTGTGCTCATGAAACTTTTGAGAAGTATAAATTTGTAAAAATATCTTATTTTTACCTGCCATTGTAAATATTCTTTATTTTCCAAAATGGAAAAATATGAAACAGAAATGGCCCGCAGACGAATAGTTCTTATTTTTGTTTGTCCTTGACGACCTGGTCTAGATCAGAAGTTTAATTCTATGTGTTTTAGGGACTTTATTGGTTGAAACTCAGTGCATGTTTATTTAATTAAAAAGAAGAAAAAATCAACCACATAGTAATGATGGGGAAAAACAACCAGGGTCTAGCTAGTAGATTTCTTAAATTCTGCAATGCTGTTGCCTCTAATGGCTTTTCTCTTTCTTTCTCGATTCTCCCTTGTTTAAACCGTTTTGGTGAGATTTGATTTAGCAAATTTTGTAATTTGTAAAGAAATTTTGTAACCCAAACTTTATAAATGAGAAGGTCCCCACCAGTCAAAAATAATTCTAGAGGGAAAAAGAAAACCCTTTAAGTAAGAAATCACTAGAGAAGATTGTGATGGTCTGATTTACTTTTGCACTTCTTTCCCTCCAGAAAGAAAATAGAGATATTATTTCAGAGTTCGTATTGCATGATTATTCAATTCAATAGCTATTTACTGAGCATCTTTCATTGAAAGATCCTGTGATAGGTTCTTGAATATCTTCCCGTTTGTCACTGGCAAGGTCCATTCGGCAGTTATTCTTTGAAGCACAGCACCTGGCACACAGATGCTTAGTAGTTATTTCAATAGCTGTTTATACATGACCATACGATAGCCTCTCTTAGGTTCAGATGTTGACCTTGAAACTCACTGTAGTATTCATATAGCTTTTCTCTGAAAAGAAATGGTGATAGATTGCTGAGTGTATTAGTCAAGGTATGCCACTCAGATAAATACTATGGAATTTATGAAAACATAATGTATTCCCATTTTTAAGTTGAATACTTCCTTTATATCCTTAAAACATTCCTCGAATGTGTTAATATGTGATACATAGTATCATCTCCTTTTTTTTCAGATAAGACAACTGAGGCAGAGTAAGATACATGAGTTAGATGTCTTCCTTCAGCATATTATTACTAAAATAGGCAAAAGATCCTCTTTCCTGAGACTCAGAGAGTAAAAATAGAAATTAGGAGATGAGCTCCTAGAATTTATGTTTTGCTTTGTGACTTTATTCTTTAGTGGCCGCTTTTTCTTACGCATCTACATAACATTCCCACAATATAATGACAAAGATTTGAAGACTTGTGCTTTAGTGTGCTTGACTACATTTCTGCATTCCTTGACCATTCCTTTGTCCTCTGAAAAGGGCATTGCTTGCCTAAATTATAGAATATAAATCAGTAATGATTAGTTAGGCATAGTGGAAATGTAATGCAGTAATGCATTTGGACTCCTTTCCTCTTTCCTCCTTAGTTCATGGATCGTCTGAAGCTGCTTCTGATGCCTCTGAAGCATCAGCCTGACTTTATCTACCTGCGCCATGTTCCCCTGCGCAGAGTCCACCTGTTCACTTTCCTGCAGGTGTTGTGTCTGGCCCTGCTATGGATCCTCAAGTCAACAGTGGCTGCTATCATTTTTCCAGTAATGGTAGGCGTTCCTTTAATTGAATGTACCTGTGAGATTATATGGGTATCGTGGTTATCGTTATATGGAAGACTCACATGTCTTTTATGTATTGTTCCAAATTTTTCCAGCTTTGACCTCATCACTTTGATCAGTTGTAATTTACATTTCCCATGGTTATGGTTGTCTAGGATGGACCTTAGAATCAGGCTCACCTGAGTTCATATACTGGCCTTGGTTCATGCTCATCAGTAAACTTCCTTGAACTACTATTAATTCATCAGTAAAATGGGGGTTGCATTGTTGTTTTTCTGAGCATCAAAAATGACTATCAAATGTGTAGCATAATGCCTGACACATAGTAGACACCAGTGCATGTTAGTTACTTTTTAAATGTTGTACAATAGAATTAATCTAAGTAAGAGTGTAGGACATTTCAGTTCAAGTAATAAAGAAGTGCTTGGCATCTTGAGAGAACTCATCCAGTACATTAGAAGAAATGGAGTGAGAAGTTCACTTTTTACATTTCTTGTGGTTTGCATAATGCTAAGTTTAAAGATAAGGTGGGACTTACTATCCTTGCCATAATATGATGAGAAACAAGGTAAAGCAACTACTGTTTCACTCTGAATCACAAGTGAAAGAAGAGAAAAAGAAATTTTGTATTTGGCTTCATTACTGAATTTTATACTTTACCATAACTCTTCACTTCTTGAAAAAAATGCATTTATGTACACTTAAAACAAGTTACAAAGGGAGCCTCGAGTCTGTTTTATCTCCCCCCGCAGGTTTGAAAACAGAATTTTCCTACACTTACCACATTCTATTTTTATAAAAATCCTCTTACTCTTAGCCAGGATTATTATTTTATTTTTTGTATTTGTTGTTTGAAATTTTTTTTCTCCCAAGGATGCAAGAAAAAATGGATATTAAATACTAGTCATATTTGTTAGGTCAGATTTTTTTTCTTAATGGTGCCTTATGTCTTTCTTTCCTTTTTTAAAAAAAAAAACTATATTAACTTACTGAAAAGCACACTGAGTATGAGAAGCACTCAGATTTACCTGTTAGTGTCATCTGCCTACCTACAAATGTTGCTGAAACCAAGAAAATGGAAGCTAGAGCAGGATACATTTGAATTATATCCAGTAAATCACTTTTTGCTTGTGATAAATAATAATTTTAAAATGCTTCACTTTTCTAAAGTGTTTTTGTCTTTTCAGAACTTTTATTTGGTCACAAAATAGTTCTGTAATAGAAGTTAGGACAGATGTTATTTATTTCTCTAGGCGATGAGGAAACTGTCATATCGAGAGCATGAGGCTGATAAAGACAACTGCTTAATTTGAAGCAAGTCAGGATGCCTATAACTTGCTGCATATTAATTTTAATGTAGAATAAAGATATCTTAATTCTACCTTCAGAAGTATCTTAATGTACCTTCAGAAGTTCTTCTTCAAGAGCAATTCATAGAACCAGAAATACATAGGTCAAGAATATTTGTTTTGGAAGTAGACAACTGGGGCCCTTTGTATTATTCAATTATCTGGGTTCATCTCCCTCACAGACATTAAGGATCTTGGACAACATACTTCATGTCTCTAACCTTCAGTTTCCTCAGCTGTATGACAGAAATAATAATACCTACTTTTGGGGTTTGTTTTGAAGAATAAATGAGATAACATTGCCTAAGAGTTTAATATAGTGTCTGGGACATGTTAAGTATTCAGTTAATGGTGGTGATTAAAGTAGCCCAGTGAATGAAATGGTCTGTGCATATTCAAATACTACCTCATTGTGAATACTTTGAAGATGTCTCAGTGTTCTATGTGTCGTACAGATTTTCTTGATTGCTAAAAACCTTTATACCTTTTTAATTTTTAATACTTAGAAATCATATGTCAGCTATTTTTTGACTTTAAACTTTTAACTATTTTATTTAAAATCTCACATGGAAGGAAATGGTTTTGAAAAACAATCCTTTCACATTAAAATTCTAATTGAATGTGATCATGCATTTCAGTGAACAAAACAAAATGAGTTTCAACTAAGACTTTTATAAAACAACTTTCCCCATGTAGAAAGTTATGAGAGTTCACTTGGTATAAGTACATACCGTCAAGATCAGGTCTGTCATACTCTATCTAGCCTTACACAAAGAAGGTTTCTGTGGACTTTGATAGGAGAGTATCTGTGCTTGCTGTGACTTCATCTGCATGGTTTCTTCCATACTTTTAATATTTGCTCTTTCAGATCTTGGCACTTGTAGCTGTCAGAAAAGGCATGGACTACCTCTTCTCCCAGCACGACCTCAGCTTCCTCGATGATGTCATTCCAGAAAAGGACAAGAAAAAGAAGGAGGATGAGAAGAAAAAGAAAAAGAAGAAGGGAAGTCTGGACAGTGACAACGATGATGTAAGGAACTTTCCAAATTCCAAAGGAAAGCTAGTTAAAGAAACAAATGTGAAAATTGTCCCTTTTTATACCTGATGTGAAATGGAGGGCTGAGTTCTAAGAATGTTTATCTGGACATGTGATATTTTACTCATTTCACATCCCTTTGCCCTTTATATTCTCTCTTTGGTTTTTTATGTTTTCTGAAGTCTTTCTGTAACCATTAATACCCTAATAATGACATAATGACTAATAATGACTTCTAAAAAATTTTAAAATCCACCACATTAAAAAAGTTCTGATCTCATAAAGGAAGTTTGCTGAGTAATGCTATAAAATGTATTTGGTTTCTATTAATAATTCAGGGCTTATATTTGAGATAATAACTCAATTTTATGTAATTTTAAGCCTAATGTGGATAGATGTCGATGATCTCACTTTGTATAATCTATGAATCTATTTGAGTAGGCTCTCCACCAAAGTTCTATGCTGTTACATTAATAATAGCATTATATTTATACTAATATGATTTAGCATTATTTTTCTGTAGCTCTTCAATAAAAAGAAAAGGGAATTGGAGTTTGGGGTCTTTTTACATATAGTGGTTAGTGTCATAGTCCAGAGGGTCCTCCTCCAATTAGGTGATTAAGTTGAGAAGTAAAATTTTGCCCAATTTTTTCTTTAGGAGACCAGCTCACAGAAGTACAGATTCTCCAGTAGGGATCTGTAATCAGTGCTAGGAGAAAAACTGGGATTTGTTTACTTTAACACGTGCACACACCTTATTCCAGTAGCCTTTTGAAAAGATTGCCAAAATAATGTTTTCCATTTGAAAATTTGCTCTGGATTTTACACAGTGCAGTATCACAAACGACTTTTTGTGCATCATTACCAATTCTAAAGTAGGAATATTGTTAATTGTTAGTTTCTACTTAGTATTTGATAACTTTGATTGATCATTGCATACCTTATCCTTAATTGTCTCAATAGCTTGTTATCACAGTATTTATTTTTGTTCCCATTTTACAGATGAGGAAATTTAGACTGAGAAATGTTAAATATTTTGTAAAATTTTAAAGCTTTATTGAGGTATGATTAACAAAATTGTATATATGTAAGGTGAGGCTTTGACATATATATTTAAATCATTTTTCTAATTGTACACAGCCATAATGGCAAAGCCAAAACTCAAATCCAGGCCTCTCTGGTTATTTCCAGCTGGTCAGGCTGTCTGATTGTATTATTTTTGTAGAACTTGGAAATGGTACAATGAAAGAAGGCAAGAGACAGAATTGGATTTCACATAAATTGATTCAATAAGAAAAAGGCTTAATGCATGAGGCACATTTAGCTAAAGAGAAAAAGAGGTGAAAAGAGCTTTATGACTGTCATCGTCCATCTACAATGAGAACAGGTGTATAGATTTTGTTTCCAATGGTGACAGAAAAAGAGTGTGTTTAAACTACAGCAGAGATTAAGATGGAATAGTCCAAAGAATGATGTGTTTATACATTTAATAGAAATTAAAATTTGAAATGAATTTCTGGACCACTCAAGACCAAAAAAAAAAAAGGCTGCCTGAAATATTAAATAATTAAAGCAGTATTTTGTCCAAAATAAATATGTCAACTTATGTACATGGACATCAAATTTAAAGTTCACTACACATTATGAATGTATGAGGTGGGGGATTATGGAATCCCCCTCTCTAATGATTTTTAAGAAAAAATAGTAAAATATCAACTTTGGAGAATGTTTTAAATGTACTGCTCTCTAGTGACAAAAGTTGGATCGAAAGAACTCCTTAGAACTTCTTCCAGTTCTTAGATATGATTTCCAACAAATCCTATTTCATTTAAAGTGGGGTTTTTTTGTATTGATATTTACCATTTCCGACAGATTTCTTGAAGCCAAAGTGTCATACTTGTTTTTTTTCCCCTTCCTCTTCATCCTACCCGTTCCAAAACAAACAAGCAAACATATACATTTGTTCCTAAGCAGTGAATCCAGCTAGGCAATTTGGAGTACATCTGTGCAGTATGTTCTGTGTGTTGAACTCATTATTTAGGGGCTCCACTTAGGAATGTGGTTCTCCTAAGTTTACTTCTTAGTCACAGGGTTTGGGGCCCATGGATATAGGGAGTCACGTGGGGACATGGGGGTTATAGCTATAATATAATATTTATGAGCACAAATAGTAAAAATTATGGCTTGCCAACATTTTGAGCCACTCACAGTCATTTTTTAATCTGCCTGGTAGGCTGTGATTAAGGGTTGGCTGCCAACTCATCCATCTATAAGTGCTATTATTTTGGAAAATGTTTGAAATACTGTAATGACTTACTGTTTTTGACATTCTCATAAAGGTAAATGCATGTGGCATCTTTTTCATTATTATTATACTTTAAGTCCTGGGATACATGTGCAGATCATGCAGGTTTGTTACATAGGTATACACGTGCCATGATGGTTTGCTGTACCTATCAACCTGTCATCTACATTAGGTATTTCTCCTACTGCTATCCCTCCCTTAGTCCCCTACCCTCTGGCAGGCACCAGTGTGTGATATTCCCCTGCCTGTATCCATGTTTTCTAATTGTTCAACTCCCACTTATGAGTGAAAACATGTGGTGTTTGGTTTTCTGTTCCTGTGTTAGTTTGCTGAGAATGATTGTTTCCAGCTTCATCCATGTCCCTGCAAAGGACATGAACTCATCCTTTTTTATGGCTGCATAGTATTCCATGGTGTATATGTGCCACATTTTCTTTATCCAGTCTATCATGGATGGGTATATGAGTTGGTTCCAAGTCTTTGCTATTGTGAGCAGTGCTGCAATAAACATACATGTGCATGTCTTTATAGTAGAATGATTTATAATCCTTTGGGTATATACCCAGTAATAGGATTGCTGGGTCAAATGGTATTGCGATCTTTGAGGAATCACCACACTGTCTTTCACAATGGTTGAAATAATTTAGACTCTCACCAACAGTGTAAAAGCATTCCTATTTCTCCACGTCATCTCCAGCATCTGTTATTTCCTCACTTTTTAATGATTGCCATTCTAACTGGCATGAGATGGTATCTCATTGTGGTTTTGATTTGCATTTGTCTAATGACCAGCAATGATGACCTTTTTTTCATATGTTTGCGGGCTGCATAAATGTCTTCCTTCGAGAAGTATCTGTTCATATCCTTTGCCCACTTTTTGATAGGGTTGTTTTTTTCTTATAAATTTGTTTAAGTTCCTTGTAGATTCTGGATATTAGCCCTTTGTCAGATGGATAGATTGCAAAACTTTTCTCCCATTCTGTAGGTTGCCTATTCATTCTGATGATAATTTATTTTGCTGTGCAGATGTTCTGTAGTTTAATTAGATGCCGTTTGTCAATTTTGACTTTTGTTGCCATTGCTTTTGCTGTTTTAGTCATGAAGTCTTTGCCCATGCCTATGTCCTGAATGGTATTGCCTAGGTTTTCTTCTAGGGTTGTATAGTTTTACATCTTATATTTAAGGCTTTAATCCATCTTGACTTGATTTTTGTATAAGATGTAAGGAAGGGGTCCAGTTTCAATTTTCTGCATATGGCTAACCAGTTTTCCCAACACTATTTATTAAATAGGGACTCCTTTCCTCACTGCCTGTATTTGTCAGGTTTGTCAAAAATCAGATGGTTGTAGATGTGTGACGTTATTTTTGAGGCCTCCATTCTGTTCCATTGGTCCATATATCTGTTTTGGTACCAGTACCATGCTGTTTTGGTTACTGTAGCCTTGTGGCATAGTTTGAAGTCAGGTAGTGTGATGCCTCCAGCTTTGTTCTTTTTGCTTAGGATTGTCTTGGCTATATGGGCTCTTTTTTGGTTCCATATGAAATTTAAAGTAGTTTTTTCTAATTTTGTGAAGAAAGTCAATGGTAGCTTGATGAGGATAGCATTGATTCCATAAATTACTTTGGGCAGTATGACCATTTTCACCTTATTGATTCTTGTATCCATGAGCATGGAATGTTTTTCCATTTGTTTGTGTCCTCTTTTATTTCCTTGAGCAGTAGTTTGTTGTTCTCCTTTAAGAGGTCCTTCACATCCCTTGTAAATTGTATTCCTAGGTATTTTGTTCTCTTTGTAGCAATTGTGAATGGGAGTTCTTTCATGATTGGGCTCTCTGTCTATTATTGGTGTATAGGAATGCTTGTGATTTCTGTACATTGATTTTGTATTCTGAGACTTTGCTGAAGTTGCTTATCAGCTTAAGGAGATTTTGGGATGAGACAGTGAGGTTTTCTAAATATGCAATCATGTCATCAGCAAACAGAGACAATTTGACTTCCCCTCTTCCTATTTGAATACCCTTTATTTCTTTCTCTTGCCTGATTGCCCTGGCCAGAAATTACAATACTATGTTTAATAAGAGTGGTGAGAGAGAACATCCTTTTCTTGTGCCAGTTTTCAAAGGGAATGCTTCCAGCTTTTGCCCATTCAGTATGATATTGGCTGTGGGTTTGTCATAAATAGCTCTTATTATTTCAAGATACATTCCATGAATACCTAGTTTATTGAGAGTTTTTAGCATGAAAGGCTGTTGAATTTTATTGAAGGCCTTTTCTGTATTTATTGAGATAATGATGTGTTTTTTGTCATTGGTTCTGTTTATGTGATGGATTATGCTCATTGATTTGCCTATGCTGAACCAGCCTTGCATCCCAGCGATGAAGCCAACATGATCGTGGTAGATTAGCTTTTTAATATGCTTCTGGATTCAGTTTACCAGTATTTTCTTGAGGATTTTCACATCAATGTTCATCAGGAATACTGGCCTGTAATTTTGTTTTTTTGTTGTGTCTCTGCCAGGTTTTGGTATCAGGATGATGCTGGCCTCATAAAATGGGTTAGGGAGGAGTCCCTCTTTTTCTATTGTTTGGAATAGTTTCAGAAGAAATGGTACCAGCTCCTCTTTGTACTGCTGGGAGAATTCTTCTGTGAACCCATCTGGTCCTGGACATTTTTGATTGGTAGACTATTAATTACTGCTTTCATTTCAGAACTTCTTGTTGTTCTATTCAGGGATTCAGCTTCTTCTAGAGTTGGTCTTGGGAGGGTGTATGTATCCAGGAATTTATCCATTTCTTCTAGATTTTCTAGTTTATTTGTGTGGAGGTGTTTGTAGTACTCTCTGATGGTAGTTTGTATTTCTGTGGGGTCAGTGGTTATATCCCCTTTATCATTTTTTATTGTGCCTATTTGATTCTTCTCTCTTCTTCATTATTCTGGCTAGTGGTCTATGTATTTTGTTAATCTTTTCAAAAAACAGCTCCTGGATTCATTGATTTTTTTGAAGGATTTTTTGTGTCTCTATCTCCTTCAGTTCTGCTCTGATCTTAGTTACTTCTTTTCTTTGCTAGCTTTTGAATGTGTTTGCTCTTGCTTCTCTAGTTCTTTTAATTGTGATGTTAGACTGTCAATTTTTAGATCTTTCCTGCTTTCTCCTGTGGGAATTTAGTGCTATAAATATCCCTCTAAACACTGCTTTAGCTGTGTCGCAGAGATTCTGGTATGTTGTGTCTTTGTTCTCATTGGTTTCAAAGAACATCTTTATTTCTGCCTTCATTTCGTTATATACCCAGTAGTCATTCAGGAGCAGGTTGTTCAGTTTGCATGTAGTTGTGCTGTTTTGAGTAAGTTTCTTAGTCCTGAGTTCTAATTTGATTGCACTGTGGTCTGATAGACTGTTTGTTATGATTTCCATTCTTTTGCATTTGCTCAGGAGTGTTTTACTTCCAATTATGTGGTCAATTTTAGAATAAGTGTGATGTGGTGCTGAGAAGAATGTATATTGTGTTGATTTGGGGTGGAGAGTTCTGTAGATGTCTATTAGGTCTGCTTGGTCCAGAGCTCAAGTCCTGGATATCCTTGTTAATTTTCTGTCTCACTGATCTGTCTAATATTGACAGTGGGGTGTTAAAGTCTCCCACTATTATTTTGTGGGAGTCTCTTTGTAGTTCTCTAAGAATATGCTTTATGAATCTGGATGCTCCTATATTGGGTGCATATATATTTAGGATAGTTAGCTCTTCTTGTTACATTGATCTCTTTACCATTATGCAGTGCCCTTCTTTGTCTTTTTGGATCTTTGTTGGTTTAAAGTCTGTTTTATTGGAGACTGGGATTGTAACCCCTGCTTCTTTTTTTTTCTTTCCATTTGCTTGGTAAATATTCCTCCATCCCTTTATTTTGAGCCTATGTGTGTCTTTGAACAGGTGGTGGGTCTCCTGAATACAGCACACTCATGGGTCTTAACTCTATCCAGTTTGCCAGTCTGTGTCTTTTAATTGGGGCATTTAGTCCATTTACATTTAAGGTTAATATTGTTTATGTGTGGCATGTTTATTTTTTTTTTCTTTTTTGCTTGTTGAATGTATTGTCTTAGTTCTCTAAAAGGATACTGTTGTTCATTAACCTCTTTAGAGTCACCATAAAGGAATTTTCCATGTAGGTAATAGACTTTATGTTAAGATTTTTTTACCATTAATCTCATTTTATTTTCAGCTAAAAATCATCTTTTTGGTACTTTCAATGATGAGATATATTGGGTCTTTCAGTCCCAACATAGACTTGGAATCAATATAATGCATTTAAAAGAAACAAAGTGGTAATCTATTATAATTTGGGCTAGGTAGCCTGTTCTTTAAGCAGTCCCATGATTAGCTGCCTGGTTTTGTCATTTCCGTTATGATTCTCTGCTTATCTGACCATCATAGACACCTTTTTAAACATTTTATTTTCTTATGTTTTGCTTACATTTTCAGGTATCTTTGGCACAAGCTAATTGAAATGAACCTTTACCCATAAAATAGTACTTAGCGTAAGAGAGGAAAGTTTATTTTCTAGTGTACATAGAAGGCTTCTTGATAGTGGATATATAAAAAGTCTGTCACTTGTTCTAGAAGGAAAGATGGGTCATGATTTTCCTAGAGACGGAATCAGCATAAACAAAACAAGAATTTCAAGACCATATTATAACTTCGGAAGTTTCCTAGGTTTAATCTGTTTTTGCATTGAGATCATTTGCTTCACAGATACAACTCATAAACATTGCTGATTGGGAGTCTAAGTGATAGAAAGCTTTACAATTCAGTTGTAGTGATCTCTATTTCGTGTAGTTATAGCTTTGATGGACTCAATACCATTAACTCAGAAGAGTAGAAAACAAATGTGAGGGGGAAAGAAGGAATACAGTTAAAAGATAGCAAACTGGAAGTAATTATAGGGCTTTTCTCCTTAGTATTAAGTAAATGATTACATAAAACGGTTTGATCGACACTAGCAGATAGGAAGGGCTGTATAATAAAAACATTCTAAAACCTGTTGTACATTTTTTTCACAGTCTGACTGCCCATACTCAGAAAAAGTACCAAGTATTAAAATTCCAATGGACATCATGGAACAGCAACCTTTCCTAAGTGATAGCAAACCTTCTGACAGTGAGTAGAACTAACCTCTTGCATGCTTGCTTGAATATGATTTGCGCTTACAGAGAAAACACTTTAGAATGGCCATCTGCATTAACTTGCTCTCGATTTTGTTTTTCCTTTTTTCTATGAGAAGATTTACACTTAATTATAATAAAACTTTATTTTTACATACCCTAAGCTTCACTCTTCTTTTTATCCATAACCTTTTACATTTTTATTTGGTAGTCTTTTCCCTTACCCCAGTCATCCCCAGTTTTTCCAACTGCTAAATTAATAACCACATTTTTAATTGATTTTTCTTTTTTTTTCCCTGTTGGTATTTTGAATTGCAGCTTATAATACTACATCACTGTCACTGTTTGTCTTCCTTAGGTTTTAACTAGTGATCAAATCAGCTCAAAAGAGAAATTGCATCATTGGTCTCTCAGTGATCAATAAATCAGTTGTTAATATTAAGAATTTGGAAAAATTTAATTTTGATTAAATTAGCAATCATAAAGTATGAGTACAACTTTCTAGATATAACTTATATGCATTTGCTTTCTAATCTCTTCATTCTCCCTTTTGCTATTTCAAAATTATTGTTATAACTGCACTGATCTTCCTAGGGTGATAGGCTGGTGGCTATGGTGCAATGGTTTGTGACATTTTTTTCTTCTGTAATTGAATTAACAGGCCATTTAGTAATGTCAGTGACCATTTCAGACTTTCCCAATAGCAGGCAGCAATTGCCATCAAGCTACTTTCTACTTTGCGTTCTCATTGAAGAAAATGCATCCTTTTAGATTCACATGCCCTTCAGAGTACACTGATCTGTTACAGAAAAAGACAGTTAAGACGCTTTTATTTCTATTTTACCAAACCACCTTGACTTCAATAGGAGGTTACTGTTATCAAGAAATGTTTGGAATGAATGTCTATTGATAAAAAATAACGGGTGTATTAGTTATCAATCATTGAGTAACAAATTACCATAAATCTTAGCAGCTTAAAACAGCAAACATGTTTTCTTACACAATTCCTGACATTCAGGAATGCAGGGGCAGCTGATTTTGGTTCTGGCTCAGAGTCTCTCATGAGATTGCAGTCAGAGCTGTCAAGCTGTCAGCTGGGGCTGAGTCTCTGAAGACTTTTTATTTTTTTTTCCAGGAAGAAATGAAAGGATGTATTGAAAATTATAGTATACTCCCCGTTGTGGGAGTGGGCCCAAGAATAGGGACTCAGGGGCCCCCTTACAAAATTTTTGGAAGTTTACCCTCTACTTGGGGTACACCCTATGTAAATGAAGAGGATGAAGTAAAGTTACAAACTCATTTACTTGGCCTACGCCCCATGGAGAGGATATTTCCTGTCATAGCCAAAGTGTGAATAGGCCTTATGTTCCATGCCTCCAGACCCTGTTTTCCTGCCTCATCTCCTCAAGGAGAGATGTGATCTCCCTAAATCTTCATGGGAGGCAGAGGGACCGATGGTCTTTTTTCTGTAACTGCTTCATTCTGGCTTGGGGCATACTCCCTACCTATTGGGGATCACTGAACTCTCACCCTGCTCTTAGTCTAATGAAGGCAGGGTAGCTTCTTGATGGCCAGGGCGGTGTCTTCACCTGGAACTGGCTGGAACCTTTGTTGCATGATCATCTGAAGATTGATGGTCTCTAGGCAAGAGGAAATGAATTTGGTTAAAAAGGGGGAATCTTTTTGAACAAAATTCTGAGAGGCCGTTGTTTTGAACTAAGCTCATGCACTAGGCCCCAACAGACCAAACCAAAGCAAAATGAAGCCATTTGTGCTAAGGCTATAAGGAAACACATGAATTCTAGAACAGACCAGGTTTTGTTTTTTCTTCTGCAAATCTCTATAACAGATATTCTTGACAGCATAGGTATCCACCCACTAAGGTTCCCATTAAATATTTTAGTCTCTGAAGACTTGGTTGGAGCTGGGGATCTGCTTCCAAAAGCACACTCATGGGGCCCTTGGCATGACGTTTGTTGCTTTACCTGTGGGTATCTCTGTAGGACTGCCCATGACATGGCCTCCCTCAGAGCCAGTGATAAAAGAGAAAGAAACCAAGACAGAAGCTGCAGTCTTTTATAACTGAATCTCAGAAGTAACAGACCATTACTTCTGTCATATTCTGATGGTTATGCAGCCCCACACTGTTAACACTGGGAAAGAACTACACAAATTCATAAATACCAGGAGACAGGGATCACTGAGAGCCATCTTGGAGGCTGGCTACCAGCCTGGATTTAAAGAACCAAGAACTAAAGCAGTCTTACCTTTGGTGTCCAGTTTGTAACCTATAACTTGTAACCGAGGCTAATTTCTGCTAACTTAATGGGGTTTGGTTATGAATTTCTTTTTTAATTTAAGCTCCTCAAGCCATGTTCCAACTTCATTTTTTATCTGTGGAGCATTAATAGCAAAAGCACACTTTGACATACATGTACTTAACATGCATATCTTCTGTTGGCATCATAACCTGGTATAGCCCCTTATAGATAAATGTAAAAGCTAGTTTTAAAAAATCACTAGCCAGAATTTGAAGCTCATGGAAAAAGTTTATGTGCCAGTTGCCCTTCATCCTCTCAAAACCCCTTTTAAAGGATACATTGCAAGTTGATATGATATTAGAAGTTTACTTAAACAAAATACACTTGAGCATTTTGGCTGAAATGTTTCCTAATGTCATGTTTATCTTTATAATCCATGATGAAAGAACAGAACTGATAGAAGTAGTGTTGCAGTATGAGTAAGTACCTCAAAGAAAATCTTTTTTTTTTTCCTTATGAACAACAACAGCAGGCAAACTTAGGAATGCTGAAGATGGAAAGAAATCCAAAAGCAAGCCTTAGACAGTAAGAGAATGTTGTCACCCTCTAAAAATGATTTGCTTTTTATTCTTCTCACTGACAAGATAGCAGTGATCCATCCCAGAAAACCTAACGTAAAGGAAACGAAGTGATTTTGTCTTCATCACACTAGAGTCTTAGCTTAATACATTTTTTGTTGAAATGCCTAAACTTGTCTTTTTACTCTTACCAGTTATGGAAGATGCATCAATTTTGTGAAGATTTTTGTTTTATACTTCACCATAGCCCTACTATTTACGTTTTTTAAAACTTTCATTTTCCAGGAGAAAGATCACCAACATTCCTTGAACGCCACACATCATGCTGATAAAATTCCTTTCCTTCAGTCACTCGGTATGCCAAGGTAAAGGACAGCCCAGTATTTTATGTTGTTCTGTGGAATAATTGCCCCACACAAATGTAGTTAATGGTGGGTTATTGACATAACTTCTTGTTCTCCTTCCTCTCTGTGATTTCTCTTAAATAAATTACCCAGTGACCAAAACTTGCTCCAGCTTTTACTAGTAGAAAGCATTCTAAGAGACCTACTTACTCTTACAAATAAGGGAATCTTTCAGTATCATTAAGTTACAACCCAGGATCAACATTAGCTCTTTTAATTTCAGTATCATCCCTGATTTGAAGGGGTGTAACTGGCACTTTCTGACAGTTCTTCTCCAGTGGTTTCTTTCCCTCTTAACAAAGTTCCAGAGATTTCAGGTTCTACTCGATTTTCTGAAATCTCTGAATGTTTTTGTTATGTCAGTCTTTTTGTCGTTTAATTTCTGACAGCATTACCCACATGGTAGTACCTCTTTTCCTTTTGTGTTTGTTGTTTTTATTGTTTTTATTCTAGGTATGGGATCTTTGAAATTTTTTTACTTGAATTTCTTGACTCTACTGATAACCTTCATCCCATTTAAAGTGTTTGTTTTTAATACACAAAGAGAATATAAGTATTAAAAGAGAACAAGGAAGGACATACTTGACTTCTATACAATGCATAAACATTTGACAGACGATGAAGGAAATCTGATTTACTTACTACTTTTTTTTTTTTCCTTTTTCTCTAGTCCTCCTAGAACTCCAGTAAAAGTTGTGCCTCAGATTAGAATAGAACTTGAGCCTGAAGACAATGATTATTTCTGGAGGAGCAAGGGAACAGAAACTACATTGTAACCTGTTTGTCTTTCTTAAAACTGACATTTGTTGTTAATGTCGTTGGTTTTTGTTTGGCTGTTTGTTTATTTTTTAACTTTTATTTTGTCTCAGTATTTGGTCACAGGCCAAATAATACAGCGCTCTCTCTGCTTCTCTCTTGCATAGATACAATCAAGACAATAGTGCACCGTTCCTTAAAAACAGCATCTGAGGAATACCCCTTTTGTTCTTAAACTTTCAGATGTGTCCTCTGATAACCAAATTCTTCTGTCACTCAAGACACAGACACACACAGACCCTGCCCTTTGCCTCTATTAAGCAGAGGATGCAAGTATTAAGGATTTTATAACATGAAAATATTGAAAGAACTTAAAACTTTAGCTTTGGGGCTGTGCTTACTGGCTTGTCTTTGTCTGGTAGAGCAAACCTTGACCTCCAGACAGAGTCCCTTCTCATTTATAGAGCTCTCCGGGACTGGAAAAAGTGCTGCTATTTTAACTTGCTCTTGCTTGTAAACCCTAATCTTAGAGTTATCAAAAGAAGAAAAACCTGAAGGTACTTTACTCCCTATAGAGAAACCATTGCCATCATTGTAGCAAGTGCTGGAATGTCCCTTTTTTCCTATGCAACTTTTTTTAACCCTTTAATGAACTTATCTGTTGAGTACATTGAAGAATATTTTTCTTCCTAGATTTTGTTGTTTAAATTATGGGGCCTAACCTGCAACTTATTTTTTGTCAATTTTTAAAACTTTTTTTTAATTACTGTAAAGAAAATGAATTTTTTCCTGCAGCAGGAAACATAGTTTTGAGTAGTTCTACCTCTTATTTGTAGCTGCCAGGCTTTCTGTAAAAATTGTATTGTATATAATGTGATTTTTACACATACCTACACACACAAATACACAATCTCTAGGGTAAGCCAGAAGGCAAGATCAGATTAAAAGCACCATGTTTCTAAGCATCAATTTTTCCCTTTCTTTAAAAGAAACTTAACTGTTCTATGAAGGAGATTGAGGGAGAAGAGACAAACTCCTATGTCATGAGAAGAACCGATGTTCTGATAATAGTAGCATCTGTGTGCAGATGCTGATTGTATGACCACGTCAATGTCCTATGCAGTATTGTTAGACATTTTCTCATTTTGAAATATTTGTGTGTTTGTGTATGTGCTCTGTGCCATGGTTGGTGCATATATGTGCAATGTTAGAAAGCAAAAGAGTGACGGTAGGCAGAGGGCAAAGTCATTGAGTCTCTTGTGCCAGTTTTCATAAAACCCAAACCACATATGAAAAAATCCATTAAGGGTCCAAGAAGTCTGTCCATATGAAAATGAGAGTAAATATAGTTTATTTCCCAGCTATCAGTCATTATAATTGATATAATAGCTCGTACATGCAATATAAAATTCATGGGAGTATTAATAGCCCATTTACATGTCTATAAAATGTAACGGGATTACAGAGCTGCAGAGTACAGTGTAACGGTACTCTCATGCACTTTTTCAGGAAGCAAAGGCAATTATTCTTTGTAAGTGGGACTTTTAGAACACATTAGTGTACATATATGTATGTATATTTCAAAGTACCACACTGAAAGTTAGACGTTTATTAACCAAATTCAACATGATATTTAAAGGTTGTTTTTAATATGATACATTACATATTGTGAATGTATGTTAAAAAACATTTTAAATGTTAAAATTATAATTTTGAATTCATATAACCACAACTGTGATATATCCTAACTATAACCAGTTGTTGAGGGTTATACTAGAAGCAGAATGAAACCACATTTGTTGGTTTGATAATATGCACTTATTGATTCCCACTCATTGTTATGTTACTTAAATTATTATTCTGTCTCCTTGTAATTTTGATTACAAAAATGTTATTATCCTGAGTTAGTTGTTACTTTTACAGTAACTGATACTCCTAAAACTTTTAATTTATACAAATTAGACAATAATGACCCCAGTTTTTTCATTAAAATAATAGTGGCAAATTATATGTTATTGTGTTAAAACCTCACCTGTCAAATTCTGGCTTCACATTTGTATTTAGGGCTATCCTTAAAATGATTATTCTGTACTATCTAGCTTTCTATTACCCTAATATAAACCAGTATAAGAAGACTTTCCCTTTTTCTTTACTCACAGAAGCATCAATAAATTGTTTAAAAACCATGTATAGTTTCAGCTTACCTGTGATCTTGTTAAGTTAAAGGTACTTTTGTTTACTTTTATAAAAGCTCTAGATAAAACTTTTTTTTCTGATCATGAATCAAGTATCTCTGGTTCATGCCCGTCTCTATACCTATCAAAGAACTCCTGAAGCACCTTAACTCATCATGTCAGCCTGTGAGTAGAGGTGAAACCTATGTGTACCTCTGTTTATGATCCATATTGATATTTATGACATGAACACAGAATAGTACCTTACATTTGCTAAATAAACAGTTAATACCAAATCCTTTCAATATTCTGGGAACCCAGGGAAGTGTTTAAAATGTCATTAGTTTCAAAGGAACAGAAGTAGTTAACCAAACTAACAAGCAAAACCTGAGGTTTACCTGGTGACACCAAATTATCAGTATCTTAGCTAAATTTACCCATTGCCTAAGAGTGAACCAGATTTGGCGGTGGTTTTGTTTCTATGCAAACTGGACACAGATTACAACAGTACATTTTTTTATAAGTGTTTCTCCCTTTTCTCCATAATGTGACTTGCGGAGATAAAGGATTCAAAAGATAAAGACAAAGTCCGCTTAGAGTTGTTAACCAGAAAGTCCTGGCTGTGGTTGCAGAAACACTGTTGGAAGAAAAGCGATGACTAAGTCAAGCGTCTGCCTTATCAAAAGAGCAAAAATGCATCTGGTTTTGTGTTTGGGAGAAAAATATCTTGGACACACTGTTTTCCTTGATAAAAGTCATCTTCTCTTCTGTGTGAAATGAATACTTGGAATTCTACTTGTTTTATGTGCCGGGGCAGTAATGTCCCTGCCTTTTCTCCCAATCAAGGTTGAGGAGTGGGGCTGGGGAGAGGACTTAACTGACTTAAGAAGTAGGAAAACAAAAACCTCTCTCCTCAGCCTTCCACCTCCAAGAGAGGAGGAAAAAACAGTTGTCTGCTGTCTGTAATTCAGTTTGCGTGTATTTTATGCTCATGCACCAACCCATACAGAGTAAATCTTTTATCAACTATATACTGGTGTTTAATAGAGAATGATTGTCTTCCGAGTTTTTTGGTTCCTTTTTTAACTGTGTTAAAGTACTTGAAATGTATTGACTGCTGACTATATTTTAAAAACAAAATGAAATAATTTGAGTTGTATTACAGAGGTTGACATTGTTCAGGGGTGGGACAAAGCCTTCTTCAATCCTTTTCATACTACTTAATGATTTTGGTGCAGGAACCTGAGATTTTCTGATTTATATTTCATGATATTTCACATCTGCTCTTCACAGCATGAGCATGAAGCCCAGTGGCACTAAGTGGCTGGGTACAATCAAGTGATATTTTATAGCACTTCACTATCTGAAAGGCCATGAGTTTTCAGGTGATTTCATTGAGCTTCATTGCAGCCTAAAATTTTAAAAAAGTTTTGTAATATGCTAACCAGTCAAGTTGTGTTTTGACCAGAGATTTAGATATGTCCAATTTCCTGGCTCATTTCATTGTGCTCTATGGGTACGTATAAAAAGCAAGAATTCTGTTTCCTAGGCAAATATTGCAACTCAGGGCTAAAGTCATCCAGTGAAACTTTTAGAGCCGGAAGTAACTTTGTCCCAGTCCTACAATGTGAAAAGAGTGAATAGTTGCCTCTTTTTAGCCATTTTCATGGCTGGTACATATTCGTACACATTACTTTTCAGAATCAATATGCACTTTCAGATATTCTTATTTTTATTCTCTTAAGTCTTTATTAACTTTGGAGAGAGAGATGATGCATCTTTTTATTTTAAATGAAGTAGATCAACATGGTGGAACAAAATGATAAAGAACAGAAAACATTTCAATATATTACTAATAACTTTTTCCAATATAAATCCTAAAATTCCTATAACATAGTATTTTACAGTTTTATGAAGCTTTCTATTGTGACTTTTATGGAATTAAGAGATGAAGAAGATGAGATATTTTAGCATTTATATTTTTCAAAATTATATGTATACTTAAAATAAAGTAACTTTATGCATTTATGAGTGTCAGGTGTTTCTGTTCAATGCCTCAAATAATTGTTAAATGCCTATTATTTTACTTCTTTGGGTGATGCAGGGAATACAAAGATGATCAAGTCAGAGTCCCTGTCCCCACGTTGCTTTAGTTACTCCAGGCAGGAGGATAAAATGAGTGTCCAAATTATATTTTTTTAAAAAGCTTATAAGAATTATCTAAGTATGAATGAAATGTTATTATGCAAAGAATCAAAGAAAAAATAGGTCCAACTAAGAGCGATAGGAATTTTTTTTTTGAGAAGATAGTATTGTCTTCTTTTATAAAGTTAGTGAAATATAAAATACCACTTTCTTGAATTCAGGATGTGGTATAGAGTAAATTAATTCTCAAAACAAAACAAAAAAACTGCTAAGCATAATAAGTACTTATTAAAAAATAATTGTTCAAATGAATGAAATATTAGAATGATTTTTAACAGAAGATACATTATATACACTTTTGCTGGGTCTGTCCAAGGTTTTGTGTAATATTTAAAACTCTCTAGGTAGCTTCAGTCCAAAATTAGAATCAGAGTGGTGGTGTTGGGTTGGGGGGTGGGTACCAAATAATAGAAGTGATGAAAGAGAACTTCTGGTTGCAGTAAAAGGTGATGTAAAAACAAAAATAATGAGGTGGTGACATTGGCTCAGTCTTTCAATCTGAAAACTTGACGGAGATAATCGCTCTGAGTATGAGGGGACTGATAGTGGTGATGATAATGGGGACTAGGGAATGGGATTTGGATTTTATCATTGAGCTGAAAGAAGTAGCAGAAGCCACACACAGAATGGATTCTAATATGGGAGAATTTGTATCTTCAGCATACACACAGAAGATTCATTAAATAATATTGTCATGCGTAACAATAAAAGTCAAGAAATTAGATCAAATTATATTTAGTATATTATGAAAAAAATTATACTTTTGCATATGTTTTTGCATTTTTACCAACCTTCATTATGCTATATAGCCTACCTGTTCCCTCTGAGAACTAGGAGGTAGAACACAAAACCCTCTGAGATACCAAATCTTCTTTCTCAAGGTCTAGGCATGACAGCTTGAGCACCTTAGATCTCAAATCCTTTCAGAATATAGTTATGCTCATTTAATTCAAAATGTTAACAAGCTCAGTCATCTATAGATTTCTTTAAATGGAGGAAATTAGAAACAACAGAGAAAATTATTGATAAGAGAATTGATGTAGCAAGAATAGCTTAGTCTTAACAGGAAGAAAGAAGATATTTAAAAACTGTATAAGATATATTCAAATACTTAAGAATTGGGTTATTTGGTTCAGAGGCAGGACACCACAACTGGTCTTTTATATTGACTGAAATCCACTGATTAAATTATTAACCTGATTAAATATCTTAAAGGTAAAAGGAAATTGTAATTAGTGGTCTGAATAATGATTTAGGAACATCAAGAAAATATTAATCCATATTTGATTTTTGTTCATCCTTGATAAACATTGAATGAGGTAGTTGCTGAAGAACCAAAAATAAGACATGATTCTTAATTTCAAGTAACCATCAAATGAGAAAGAAAGACGTGTAGTCAAAGTAGTGCAATAAAAATTTATAAGCACTATAATAGAAGTATGTGCTGGGTACCGAGGATGTCCAAATGAGGAAGTTAACAATTCTTTATGGGAATAAGAGGCCAAATTGTCAGGAAGTCTGAAAGCAATCTGTCAGTTTTTTTGCGTGTGTGTGAGCAAGTGTTTGCCAGACAAATAGTCTGAAGTGGAATTAAGAACATGGTTAAAGACATCTCAAACCTGGAAGCTGTAAGACAAAATGGTGCAGGCAGAGAATTGCCATTCATTTGTTCTATTACTGACTTAATAATAATGGGACATCTGTGTGCCAGACTCTTTGTTTAGTTAAAGCAGTGAACAACAACAACAAAAAAAGATATAATCCCTGCCCTAATGAATTGTGTGTTTTAGAAGAGGAGATATATAATAAATAAACTTAAAAATTGTAAATACAGTATTATGAATTACAATAAGTGTTGTAAAAGGATAGGGAAATGGGAGAATAAACCTGACTAATGGATACTGGGTGGACCTTGGAGGGATAGTTGAGTGGAGACCTGAAGCATGTGTGGAAGAAGGCAGGTAGACGGTGAGAAGATTGGCCTAGGCAGAGGAAACACCATGGAAGTTAAGACAGAAGGGGCTGAAGGAGAAAAAGAATGTGGAAAGTTCAAGGAACAGTATATTTTTGTGGAGACTAAGTACCAGCATATCTCACTGAACACATTGGCCAGTTAGGAGCTTGTGGTCTGACCAGGGAAGGTCTGAACGAGGCTTTTCAGAGATGATAGTTTCTGAGAAAACAAGGTCCGTGATGTGTTTCCTGGAGATAGTGTACATCTCAGCAATGTTTGACACCATGGTACCCTTCCTGCAGCTCAGAGTTTGGCCTGACATTAAAGGGCAGTGGCAATCTGTTAAGGGTTTTTGGAAGAGAAACAGCTCATTAGGATTTGTCCAGAATAAGGAATAGATTGGAGAGGTGCTGGACTGAGGCAGACTGACCAATGGAAACCATTGCAATAATCCAAATGAGGGATGATAGTGGGATTGATCCAGAGTTAGGCTTTGCCAGGAGGGTGCATCAGATGGGCAGCAGAGCTTCTGGACACTTCTGTCTCCTGGATTTTCTCATGTATTTATGCCTAAATCTTCTTAGAATTTGTCACACCTTTTTATTTCTTCTTCAAACTAATTGTCAGTGTTTAAGTCCTTTGTCTCTCTCTTTCTTCTTAGGTGCTTTTGTGAGCTCCCCTTCCTCTTGTCTGTTTCATACTTGTATTCTTCCAGGTTTCTGCCCAAGGCATGACTCTTACTCCTCTTGTTCTGTCACAGCAATGGTACCCATTTGAAGCCACCTATGTGTCTTCAAATAGCATCCATATGCTGATAACTACAAAATCGGCACTTTCAGTTCAGATCTCTCCTGAACTTTTGACTTAGATGTTCAACTGATTCCAGAACACTTGGATTTAAATGACATGTGTTAACTTATCCAAATCAAAACTTGCCCATCTACCCCACTGAAGCACATCTCTCAAGTTCCCTATGTCACAAAGAATGCCATCTGCCAGGTAGTAGCTTAGTTCAGGCACCTGAATGTCATTCTTAATTCCCACCTCTTATTTCACTCCTTCAATGAACCATGAGTGCTGTTCTACCTCCTTAGCAGATCAAAATCGTCAACTTGTTATACATATCTTCATGACCACTACACTGGTCTAGATGTCCATCATCTACAACCTGGATTGTGATATGCCCATGCCTCCAGGTTTTCCTGTTGAGAGAAAAATATATACTTCCTATCCTGCCTCCAAGATATATTTTTTTAAATATAAAAATAATTTCTATACAAATTGGTGAACCAAGACCTCCCTTTTGAAGACTCTATTACAACGATTCATAATAAAAACATTATGGAAGAGGGCACAGGTGAACCAGAGACTCCCACAAAGTTCAGAATGATGAAAGGCAAATGCAAGTTTGAATGATGAAGCCACCTATGGACTAGAACACATGCAAAGTAAGCCACAGTAAAGGCCATAGATGGATGGCCAAGAGAATCTCATGAAGCCTTGGACTCAGACATTGCAGGCAGTACTGAAGATGGGAATGGGAAGTGGGGCTGGCTGAGAATGGATGTCAACACTAGATGTGTATAGTAATCCCCCCCATCCTTAGGGAATACATTACAAGACCTGCAGTGGATGCCTGAAACAGTGGATAGTACCGAATCCTACATACACTATGGCTGTTCCTATAGATACATACCTATGATAAAGTTTATAGATTAGGCACAGTAAGAGATTAACAACAACAACAACAACAAAAATAAAACAATTATAAGAATTCACCAACATCACTAGACTTGCACTTTGGGGCCATTATTAAGTAAAGTAAGGGTTGCTCGAACACAAGTATTGCAATACTGCAACAGTCAATCTGATAATCCAGGTGGCTACTAAATGAGTAAAAAGATGGTGGCATAGCCAGTGTGGAGACACTGGATAAAGAGAATATTCACATCTCAGGCAAGATGCGGCAGGATAACACAGAGTTTCATCACACTACTGAGAATGGCATGCCATTTAAAGCTTACAAATTGTTTATTTCTGGAATTTTTAATATTTTTGCACTGCAGTTGAATGTGGGCAACTCAAACTGCAAAAAGCAAAACCACAAATGGGGGGACTACTGTATATAGAACTTCCTCTCCCACCTCTGCTTGCCAATCAACCTAATGCCAGTTTCTTATCTTAGGTAAAAAATCAGAGGGTTCTTCTCTAAGATAATTGGACCAATTGCCTTGGGAGAAATTAGGATCTCCTTTCAAAAAGCTCTCCTCATTCCGACATTAATGACTCGTTACCTTTCTGTATAACTAGGCAAGGTGTAAGAATCAACAAGACTCTCCTGCAGACATAAAGCTCCCTGTCAAATATTTGTCTCAAGTTCTAAAAGGTAAAATGTGTAGATAGAACAATAAAAATCACAAAACACTTGAAGAAATCCTTTAGGCATTACAGAGAAAGACAGATTAATAGAAAATATAAACTCTATGAAAACAAATATCTCAGAGAGCAGCAGGTAACTTTTAAAATCATTCTAATTTGTATTTGAGAAAAGCTTACCTATACACACTCAGAATAGGATGATTTAAAAATGAACAATAAAAAATGAAAAAGAACACTTGAAAATTACAAATACAATTCCAATTTTGTTTAAATTAAATAATAGTTAGAAGATAAAGTTTACGCAATGTCCCAAAATATAAAATCAAATTTTTTTGAAAAAGAAGAGAAAACTATATATAAGAAAAAGTATAGGGTATCAATCCAGGAGGACCAATTTTCAGCTGATAGGATTCCCACAGGGAGAGTTCAGGGAAAGTGAAGGGGAAGACATTTTCTATAAAATAATAAAGAACATTTCTCAGTGATGAAAGGAGATACATATCTTCAGATATAAATCTGAGTGCCCAGAACAACAAAAATACATACTCGTAACACTGAATTTTAGATTACCAAAAATAAAAATGTTTCAGAACATGGGATTAAGTATCTCAAAATTGCCCAGAAAAAAAAGGCTACCTACAGAGAAATCAGAACCAAGGTGGTAACAGTCTTTGCAACAGCAAAATTGTTTACTAGAAGATACTAGTATAATGTCTTCAAAATTTTGGAAGATTATTTAAACCTAAAATTCTAGACCCAACTAACTTATCAGTCAAATAGACAGTAAAATAAAGTATAAAGAACGTAGAAATCTTCAAATGCCAAATGTTCATCTTCTATTCAACTCTTCTTAGGAAATTACTTAAGGATGTACCTCACAATGAAGGATTTAACTGAGACATGAGTAAGCATCACAGAAAATAATGATTCAATCTTGTTGAATGATAAAGTCCAGAATAATCACTGTTCATCAGGCCTAGTGAACAAGCAATCAAAACTAAATTAGGGTCGGGGTGGTGGCTCACGCTTGTAATCTGAACACTTTGGGAGGCTGAGGTGGGCAGATCACCTGAGGTCAGGGGTTCAAGACTAGCCTAGCCAACATGATGAAACCCCCATCTCTACAAAAAAACAATTAGCAGGGTGTGGTGGCATGTGCCTGTAATCCCAGCTACTGGGGAGGCTGAGGCAGGAGAATAGCTTGAATCCAGGAGGTGGAGGTTGAAGTGAGCCAAGATTGTGCCACTGCACTCTAGCATGGGTGACAGAGCAAGACTCCATCTCAAAAAACAAACAAACAAATTTAGGTGAACAGAAGTCTTGGGAAAGAACATTTTTTAAAAGCACCCCCATGGAATGGATAAATGGCTGAAAGCTTGAATATGCGATAAAGGCCCTTTTATAAAAAAAAGCAATTCAAAATTCCTAGAAAAACAAAAAGTTGTACAAGAAATTTGTGGCCTAGATATTTGAAACCAATCCAAACCAGACTTAGTAGACCAATAGTAGTTAGTAGACTTCAGCAAAAGAATGTGCTAGATTCCAACAATGAGGTAGAACCTGTAAAATATTGAAGATATGGTGAAGAAGGCATATGTTTATTTTCCAAAAAAGAAAACAAAGACAATGAAAGACTCCAGGAAAAATAATAAAAAATATATACCACTTCAGCAGTAAATACTCCAACTATGTAGTCAACTTAAATGTTGAGCTACTGATGGTGCAGATAAGAAAAGAGATCTTTTTTGAACTTGACATTCTCCTTTGAGTGGCTCAGGTGTAATTATACTGGATATGTAATTACAACCCACTACTTGGTCCTACTAGAACATTAACATAGCCATAATATTAACATAGCTATAATCATGGAAACACAATTTATTGGTTTTAGCATTCACAATGAATCTATAAACAAGGCATAGAATGTTTTAGATGTTAGAGAACTGAATGCAAATGATATTATCCTTGACTATGTAACAGGCAGCTGAGAGAATGTTGGGAAGTGGAAGTGAGAGAAGAGATGAAGAGCAGTGTGAGGACACCAAGTCAGTCATTGATGTGTTTGGAAAAAATAACAATTTTGAACTTTGCCTCAAATAGTCTGGGGTTAAGTCACTTTTGGCTTTTGTTCCATGTGTTGATGTCAGGGCTGGCATCTCTGTGATTCTCTTGGTTGTTTTATTTATGTTCACAAGATAGGTGTTGCATTTTCAGTTATCACATCAAAACACCAAGAAGCTAGCAGACAGGTAAGGGGCTTTCTCCTAGGCAGGCTTTGCCTTTATATTGGAAGGGAAGTTCTACCTGTAAGACTTCCCTTTATGTTTCACTGGGCAGATTTGAATTAACTGCCCACACTTGGATCAATCACTGTTTAATGGCATTTTGATTAGCATTTTCTGAACCTAGTCTGGGGTTAGAGTCTACTTCCTGAGCCGAGGGATCTTAGTCCACTACCTGAACAAATTGGAGTTGGTGTGACGGGATAGGAAAAATGCATGTTGAAAGGTGAAAGAACACTATAATATTTTCTGTTTTGAAAACCAGCATTCTCCAGTATCTGGAATGCTTTTTGTCTTCTTTACCTTATTTAACCTGACCTTGTGTCTCAGGTCATCCTGGTTAAAATTTAGCTTAGACAGGAAACTCCAAACGTTAGAATTTAGCAATGGAATTGTCAAGGGGGTACATCAGTTAAACATTAGCAGTATGATTAAGTTACTCAACTGGCAGACAATTGCTGACTTTGGGCAGAACCACAAGAAACTATGAACTAGTGGATTAGTGAGAATACATTAGCTGTTTTCAAAGGATCAGTTTTTTGAAGGGTGAGACTGCTATTAGATGCTATGATTAGAAAAGTGCTGAGTACGGTGGCTGGTAAGATGGCTGAATAGGAACAGCTCCAGTCTGTAGCTCCTAGCAAGATCAATGCAGAAGGTAGGTGATTTCTGCATTTCCAGCTGAGGTACCCAACTCATCTCATTGGAACTGGTTAGACAATGGGTGCAGCCCACAGAGGGTGAGCTGAAGTAGGGTGGGGCATCGCCTTATCCAGGAAGTGCGAGGGGTCGGGGAGCTCCCTTCTGTAGCCAAGGGAAGACATGAAGGACTGTGCCATGAGCAACGGTGCACTCCACACCAGATACTATGCTTTTCCCATGACCTTCACAACCCACAGACCAGGAGATTCCCTCGGGTGCCTATGCTACCAGGGCACTGGGTTTCAAACACAAAACTAGGCAACCTTTTGGGCAGACACCAAGCTAGCTGCAGGAGTTTTTTTTTCATACCTCAGTGGTGCCTGGAATGCCAGTGAGACAGAACCATTCACTCCCCAGGAAAGGGGGCTGAAACCAGGCAGCCAAGTGGTCTAGCTCAGCAGATCCCACCCCCGTAGAGGTCAGCAAGCTGATATCCATTGACCTGAAATTCTTGCTGCCAGAACAGCAGTCTGAAGTGGACTGGGAGGCTCAAGTTTGATGGGAGGAGAGGTGTCCATCATTACTGAGGCTTGAGTAGGTGGTTTTCTCCTTACCTTGTAAACAAAGCATCCAAGAAGTTCAAACTGGGCAAAGCCCACCACAGCTTGGCAAAGTTGCTGTAGCTAGACTGCCTTTCTAGATTCCTCCTCTCCGGGCAGGGCATCTCTGAAAGAAAGGCAACATCCCCAGTCAGGGGCTTATAGGTAAAACTCCCATCTCCCTGGGACAGAGCACCTCAGGGAAAGGGTGGCTGTGAGTGCAGCTTCAGCAGACTTAAACATTCCCACCTGCTAGCTCTGAAGAGAACAGTGGGTCTCTCAGCACAGTGCTCAAGCTCTGCTAAGGGACAGACTGCCTCCTTAAGTGGGTCCCTTATTCTCGTGCCTCTTGACTGGGAGAAACCTCCCAGCATGGGTTAACAGACATCTCATACAGGAGAGCTCCAGCTGGCATCTGGAGGGTACCCCTCTGGGATGAAGCTTCCAGAGGAAGGAACATGCAGCAATCTTTGCTGTTCTGCAGACTCCATTGGTGATATCCACGTAAACAGGGTCTGGAGTGGACCTCCAGCAAGCTTCAACATACCTACAGCAGAAGAACCTGTTAGAAGGAAAACAAACAAACAGAAAGGAATAGCATCAACAAAAGGACAACCACACAGAAACCCCATCTGAAGATCACCAACATCAAAGACCAAAGGTAGATGAATCCATGAAGATGAGGAAAAACCGGCATAAAAAGGCTGAAAATTCCAAAAACAAGAACACCTCTTCTCCAAAGGATCACAACTCCTCGCCAGCAAGGGAACAAACCTGGATGGAGAATGACTTTGATGAATTGACAGAAGTCGGCTTTAGAAGGTGGGTAATAACAAACTCCTCTGCGATAAAGGAGCATGTTCTAACCCAATGCAAGGAAGCTAAGAACCTTGAAAAAAAAGTTAGAGAAATTGCTAACTAAAATAACCAGTTTAGAGAGGAACATAAATGACCTGATGGAGCTGAAAAACACAACATGAGAAATTCATGAAGCATACATCAGTATCAATACCTGAACTGATCAAACTGAAGAAAGGATATCAGAGACTGAAGATCAACTTAATGAAACATAGTGTGAAGACAAGATTAGAGGAAATAAGAATGAAAAGAAATGAACAAAGCCGCCAAGAAATATGTGACTATGTGAAAAGACCAAACATATGTTTGATTGGTGTACCTGAAAGTGACAGGGAGAATGGAACCAAGTTGGAAAACACTCTTCAGGATACTATCCAGGAGAACTTCCACACAGTGGCATGACAGGCCAACATTCAAATTCAGGAAATACAGAGGACACCACAAAAATATTCCTTGAGAAGAGCAACCCCGAGACACATAATTGTCAGATTCACCAAGGTTGAAATGAAGAAAAAAATGTTAAGGGCAACCAGAGAAAAAGGTTGGATTACCCACAAAGGGAAGCCGATATGACTAACAGCAAATCTCTCTGCAGAAACCCTACAAGCCAGAAGAGAGTGGGGGCCAATATTCAACATTCTTAAAGAAAGGAATTTTCAACCCAGAATTTCATATGCAGCCAAACTAAGCTTCATACACAAAGCAGAAATAAAATCCTTTACAGACAAGCAAATACTGACAGATTTGTCCCCACCAGGCCTGCCTTAAAGAGTTCCTGAAGGAAGCACTATATGTAGAAAGAAAAAAACAGTACCAGCCATTGCAAAAACATACCAAAATGTAAAGACCATCGACACTATGTAGAAACTGCATCAAATAATGGGCAAAATAACCAGCTAGCATCATAATGACAGGATCAAATTAACACATAACAATATTAAGTTTAAATGTAAATGAGCTAAATGACCCAATTAAAAGACACAGACTGGCAAATTGGATAAAGAGTAAAGACCCATTAGTCGGCCGTATTCAGGAGACCCATCTCATGTGCAAAGACACACATAGGCTCAAAATAAAGGGATGGAGGAATATTTACCAAGCAAATGGAAAGAAAGAAAAAAAAAAGCAGGGGTTACAATCCCAGTCTCCAATAAAACAGACTTTAAACCAACAAAGATCCAGAAAGACAAAGAAGGGCATTGCATAATGGTAAAGAGATCAATGTAACAAGAAGAACTAACTATCCTAAATATATATGCACCCAATATAGGAGCTCCCAGATTCATAAAGCATATTCTTAGAGACCTACAAAGAGACTTAGACTCCCACAAAATAATAGTGGGAGACTTTAACACCACACTGTCAATATTAGACAGATCAATGAAACAGAAAATTAACAAGGATATCCAGGACTTGAACTCAGCTCTGGACCAAGCTGACCTAATAGACATCTACCGTACTCTCTACCCCAAATCCGGAGAATATACATTCTTCTCAGCACCACATCACACTTATTCTAAAATTGACCACATAATTGGAAGTAAAACACTCCTCAGCAAACACAAAAGACAGAAATCGTAACAAACAGTCTCTCAGACTGCATTCAAATTAAAACTCAGGATTAAAAAACTCACTGAAAACTGCACAACTACTGGAAACTGAACAGTCTGCTCCTGAATGACTATTGAGTAAATAAGGAAATGAAGGCAGAAATAAGTAAGTTATTAGAAACCTATGAGAACAAAGACACAATGTACAAGAATCTCTGGGACACAGCTAAAGCAGTGTTTAGAGGGAAAATTATAGCACTAAATTTCCACAGGAGAAAAAGGGAAAAATCTAAAATTGACATCCTAACATCACAATTAAAAGAACTAGAGAAGCAAGAGCAAACAAATTCAAAAGCTAGCAGAAGGCAAGAAATAACTAAGATGAGAGCAGAGCTAAAGGAGATAGAGACACTAAAAACCCTCCAAAAAAATCAATGAATCCAGGAACTGTTTTTTTGAAAAGATTAACAAAATAGATAGACTGCTAGCCAGTCTCATGAAGAAGAAAAGAGAGAAGGATCAAATAGACACAATAAAAAATGATAAAGGGGATATCACCACTGATCTCACAGAAATACAAACTACCATCAGAGAATACTATAAACACCTCTATAAAAATAAACTAGAAACTCCCCATCCAGCTACCATTGACTTTCTTCACAGAATTAGAACAAACTACTTTATATGGAACCAAAAAAGAGCCCATATAGCCAAGACAATCCTAAGCAAAAAGAACAAAGCTGGAGGCATCATGCTACCTGACTTCAAACCATACTACAAGGCTACAGTAACCAAAACATCATGGTACTGGTACCAAAACAGATATATAGGCCAATGGAACAGAAGAGAAGCCTCAGAAATAATGCCACACATCTACAACCATCTGATTTTTGATAAACCTGACAAAACAAGCAATGGGGAAAGGGTTCCCTATTAATAAATGGTGTCGGTAAAACTGGCTAGCTACATGCAGAAAACTGAAACCGAATCCCTTCCTTACACTTTATACAAAAATTAACTCCAGATGGATTAAACACTTAAATGTAAGACCTAAAACTATAAAAACCCTAGAAGAAAATCTACGCAATACCATTCAGGACATAGGCATGGGCAAAGACTTCATGACTAAAACACCAAAAGCAGTGCAACAAAAACCAGAATTGAAGAATGGGATCTAATTAAACAGAAGAGCTTCTGCACAGCAAAAGAAATTATCATCAGAGTGAACAGGCAACCTACAGAACAGGAGAAAACTTTTGCAATCTATCCATCTGACAAAGTGCTAATATCCAGATTCTATAAGGAACTGAAATTTACAAGAAAAAAACAAACAACCCCATCAAAAAGTGGGCGAAGGATATGAATGGACCCTTCTCAAAAGAAGACATGTATGCAACCAACGAACATATGAAAAAAAAACTCATCATCACTGGTCATTAGAGAAGTTGCAAATTAAGACCACAATAAGATATCATTTCATGCCAGTTAGAATGGTGATTATTAAAAAGTCAGGAAACAACAGATGTTGGAGAGGATGCGGAGAAATAGGAATGCTTTTATTGGTGGGAGTGTAAATTAGTTCAACTATTGTGGAAGACAGTGTGGTGATTCCTCAAGGATCTAGAACCCACAATACCATTTGACCCAGCAATCCCATTACTGGGTATATACCCAAAGGATTATAAATCATTCTACTATGAAGACACATGCACACGTGTGTTTATTGCAGCACTGTTCACAATAGCAAAGACTTGGAATCAACCCAAATGCCCATCAGTGATAGACTGGATCAAGAAAATGTGGCGTATATACACCACAGAATACTATGCAGTCATTAAAAAGAGGAGTTCATGTCCTTTGCAGGGACACGGATGAAGCTGGAAACCATCATTCTCAGCAAACTTACACAGGAATGGAAAACTAAACACCACATCTTCTCATTCATAAATGGGAGCTGAACAATGAGAACACATCGACACAGGGAGGGGAACATCACATACCAGGGCCTTTCGGGGGTTGGGGGGCTAGGGTAGGGATTGCATTAGCAGAAATACCTAATGTAAATGATGGGTTGATGGATGCATCAAACCACCATGGCACGTGTATACCTATGTAAAAAATCTGCATGTTCTGCACATGTATCCTAGAACTTAAAGTATAACAATAATAATAAAAAGAAAAGTGCTGAGTAAGTGTCTATTATCTGACATGGGCAGCTTGGCTCTTCCAATAAAAAATGCAATATAATGCTGTTGGGTTATTAATGAATCTTTGTGGAGGACAGTAAAGAAGACCATATTTTCTTTGGGTGCAATGCTTAAGAAATCAAACAGATATTCAAAAATTTGGAACAGCTGGATGTTGGGTTGCTTATACGGAAGGAAGTATACTGAAGTGGCTAAGCATCAAGGCTTTAGAGTCATCTTTGAATTCTGGCCTTGCAACCCTTTCTGAGTCTCAGTTTCTCTTCTGTACATAGAGGTAATAACAGTATAGGATCTATCTCTTAAAGTACTTGTAATGAGAAATTAGAAAATGCACATAAGGTATTTACTATAGCACCTCCCCAAAATTATACTCTTTTAATTCATATTTCAGCAATTCAAAGTATGCAGTAATTTGAATAAAGCCTAGTTCTTATATCTACATGATTATTAAGAAACAACTTCCAAGCAAATTAATACTCTTCCTAAGATTTTCATGGAGAACGAAATTACTTGAGAATTCACTGCTTTCAAACATTCAAAAGTACTTTCAGAGTGACTTATCCACATGAACCATTTAAGAAACTATTAAAAATTCCTCTGTTTGTTAAAGTATATTCTCTAAAAACGTCTACTGGACAATTATTTATTTAACAAACACTTTATATAGCCACACTATGTGGTAGGTAGTGTTCCAGATACTTTACAAATATTCATGTATTTTCATAACAGCCTTAAAAGAGAGGTACTATTATTACTCCCATATTATAGATGAAGAGATTGAAGGACAGAGAGGTTCAATAACTTTCCCAAGGGAACCGTAGTGCTCCTGAAAGAGTGCTAGGCCCTTCCCAGCACACCTTCAGATCCAGGTGTATTGGCTGCTGACAGTCACAGTTGAGTCCCTCCCCAGGAGTTTCAGTGGGCCAAAGCTTTACCCATATTTATTCCCCTCCCTCAGGCGCAACCCATATCCAATTCCCCTTGCCTCAATTCAGGACATCTCTAAAAGAGCATTCCTGCTCTAGAGTTCCTCATGAGGTCAGCTGAGGCCCTGTAGCAACTACATCATGGCTCAACTTTTCCTTTCAACTCAATTCTGTTCTCCTTGCTCCCTCACAAGTGTTAAGAGTGCTCTTTGGGAAGCAATGTGACAATATAAATTACTTTTGTAAAGGTGCATTTTTGGAGCACTCTTCAATAAGCCTCCTCTGTGGAAACCTCTGCCTCCGAGTTGGCTTCCTGGAAACCTAACTTAAAACAGTCACATAGCTCATAAGTAGTAGAACAAACTCAAGCAGTCTGACCCTAGGATCTGTACTCTTGACCACTGTGCTATGCTATATATTCATAATCATCTATTTTAATACTATGCTTTGGAACATACAATTTTTCACTTGAAAATATTATATAAAACAGATTTTTCAGGAATCCAACCCCCTCTCTATTTGCCCAGACTCTCAAGGTTATTGTTGCTTTTCCTTATCTGAGGAAATGGTCTGAGTTTTTTGTACTACAACCACAAGTCAAGGTACTCAACGAATAGTTATCAGACTGAGATGATAAACACATACTTTTAGTGGTAGTTTAGAAACCAATAAATGAGGGAATTAGCTTTACAGTAGAGGCTTCCTTAAATCCTCGTAGATATTCAAGCCTTTTGAGTTTCTGTGATATCATTACAGTAACTAGTTTTCTGTTTCAAAACAAGCACAGGTTATGCTGATGAAGAAACATCTAATCTCTTTTAATCTCTTAAAGTAGGTTTGTAATAATTTCTTGTGCAGTTCTCTAAGAATACATTTTAATCCCAAGCCAAAGTGGAAACCTGCTGAACTAGACTTCCACAGGTCTATTCCCAACACAGTGATACTAACCACAGCGATGTCATGAGAAAATGAGAAGGCAAGCCTTACTCCCCCAACACTATATTTTAGCACTTATTTTTGTAGCACAATAGAGTGACTCATATTCCCAACTAGCAGTTGAAGCATCTGTTTGGTGAAGGTGAGAATATAGTAGAAACTTACCCTCCTTATAAGTGTAACAGGGCTCAAGGACATCTTTCAGAAGGGATCAGCAAAGCACCAGTAAAGGAAGCAAAGACATGTCCATCAACTCAGGCAAAATTATGTTGAAGTAACAAAGACTTCAAAACTTCATAAGCTCATAACAACAGAGGTCTGTTCCTGATGTATGCAGCAAGTCCATTGTAGGTTAGTTAATGGACTGAAACTCTGCTCCATCATCTTTGCTACAAGATCCAAGTTGATGGCGTTCCCCTTTCTGGATATAGCTGAATTCATGGCAGAGGGAAATTAGAGCATGAGAAAACCTTTGATACCTATTAAAGCTTTTGCTGATATTGCATTGTTCAAAGTAAGTTACATGGCCAAGCTGAGGTAAACAGGGAGGGATTTATAATCCTCTCTCAGGGTAAGACAGCAAATGATGAATAATACAAAAAATCTAGCATAGTCCCCGATTTTATTCACAAATATTTGCTCCCTTCCGCACACAAAATATATTTATTTCTCTCCTCAGAGGAGAAAGATCTAAAAGTCAAGGCATGACGTCAGGGCATGAAAGTAAGTGATTTTTTGGTAGTCTTTACTAAATTAGGTCTGAGTGTAATTTCTCTTTCTCAAAGACATATACACAGAAAATGACTTTTCTTCCACCCACAAGCTCCAAATTCAATGATAGAATAGAGAGAAAATAATCACAGCAAGTATTCTTTTTCAGAAAGGGAAATAATGGGAGGGACAAAGCAACTCTGAAATAACATTGGATAGATGTTTCAAGAAGTCTCCTCCCTGGAAGACAGGTTATGCTTTTTTGATTAGGTCCCTATTCTGCCCCCAGAGAATAATTTCCTAGTCTGTTTTTTGTTTTTTTTTTTTCTTTAGCTCTTGGCAGTGCCCACTGAAAAGTCTTTCTCCAATATCCTTGTTGGCCACAATTGAAGACGACATTGAAGAATATGTCCTCCTTGGAGCTAAGCAGATTTCTCAGTCTGCTTCCTGCACATGGACTATTAGATATGCCAAGGATCATTTTAGTCTAGAACAGTCACAGATTGTATTTAGTCCCAACTAGGACAAAATTCTCAGCATTATGCTCTTTTTTTTTTTTTTTTTAAATAAGATTTCAGTCACCTTCATGTGCCTATAGCCTCATTCTCAATTCTTTTTACAATACCTCTTTCTCTAAACTTCATTACCAATGACTTGAGCTAATCGGGTTTCTTGGAGGTGGAGATAGATTCATGACTTAGCCTCTTATCTGTGGGCTACTTCATCTGACTGAAGGGATTTTATGGGCTCTATCTTAATTGATTAAAAAGTTTTAACATAGTATACTACGGCCGTATACTTGATCTAATCATTGAAATGAGGTGAGTTTTGTGCCCCCTCAGTTTTATCTTTTATGTTTGGAGAGGAGAAACAGATGTACCTTTCAATTTTACTGATTTTAGTTTAATTTTACTTTTTAAAAAAAATTCATTTCTGTTATGTAATATCTTGTCAGATGCAACAAGCAAAGTATGTCATTAATTTTATGTTTGCCAGTCTGTATGCCTAAATCCAAAGCTCACTCAATACCTTCACCATCTTCCAAGTTAACACAGGCAGGCAACAGTTTACAAAATGTTTTGCCAATGCATAATATGGATTGTCATCTTTCCAATTCCATTTACATTTTCCTTGCTAACCACTGGGTGGTCCCTGAGACAATTTCACTTATTTTAGTTTTTTGTTGTTATGGTGACACTTCTAGTCACCAGTTTCTATACGTCAACTTGGCCTAACTTATGCCTACAGGTAATCTCAAAATCTTAGTGGATTTCAACAACAAATGTTAATTTCTTAAGCTATACTAATGTGGCCCTAGGCCAGATCATCTTCATTTCAGAACCTAGGCCAATGCAGCAGCCTCTATGTAGACACTGCCAGTTTCATAGCAGAGGAAACCGAGAACATAACTATCACATAATAGCTCTGCACATAGTGGTCCATATCTCATCGATTTATTTTTCACTGGCCAAAAGCAGATCATTTGGCCTAGTCTGGAAGTGGTGAAGTATCATCCTAACAGCTAGAGAAAGAGCTCTAATAAAATATGCCACAACTGTAACCTTGTCAGTTCTATAGGAACTAAGGAAAGGCATATTTTCTTCATCCTGTGAACAACTATTGCAGGATTCCCCTGCCTTGGTTTGCTAATAATATTAATACAATCTATGGGGTCAGAGATTCAATGTGAATTGATAAGGCAGTTCTTATTGGAGATTACTGGCAAAAGCACAACTTGTTTGTGAAATTTTGCTTATTCATCATAGAATGTTTTTGCTAAACATAGTTTATAGTTCACATATAAGGTAACCTATATATAACTTATTTCTTAATTTTTATATCTTTTTAGATTTAAAGCAAAAAGTGCACCAAATTACATAGTCAGCCCAATGAAATTTTATGTTTATATACATCTGTGTAACCACCCTTTAGATCAAAGTATAGAATATTTCCACTACTGCAAAAAGTGCCCTTGTTTATTTCTCTGTTGTGTTAGTTCATTCTTGCACTGCTATAAAGAAATATCTGAGAACTACGTAATTTATAAAGAAAAGAGATTTAACTGGCTAATGGTTCTGCATGCTATACAGAAAGCATGGCGGCATTTGCTTCTAGGGAGGCCTGAGAAAACTTACAATCATGGTGGAAGGCAAAGAGGGAGCAAGTGACTTACATAGCAGGGACAGGACCGAGAGATGGGGGGAAGTGCCACACACTTTTAAACAACCAGATCTCAGGAGAATTTATTATCACCATGACAACACTATGAAATCCGTTCCCATGATCAAATCTTCTCTTACCAGGCCCCACCTCCAACATTGGGGATTACAACTGAACATGAGATTTGGGTGGGGACACATATCTAAACTATCTCATCTGTCAGTTTCTATCCCATTCCCATAAGTAACCACTAATCTGATGTTGATCACCTTAAGTCATCTTAGTTTTTTTCTATTCTTAAATTTCATTTAAATAGAGTCATGTATTGATTCTGTTTCTATCTGATTCTATTCTATCTCAAATTTTTGGTTCTATATATTGTCTTTAAAAGTCATCCATGTTGTTGTGTATATCAGTATTTTCTTTTTTTTTTTTTTAGTGCTGTGTAGTTTTCCTATGTGTGTGTGTATGTTTGTTTCTGTATACATTCCCTTCTTCGTTGGATAAGCATCTGGGATATTTTCAGTTTGAGGCTATTACAAGTCAGTCTACCATTAACAGTTTGTACAAGTATTTTGGTGGTCATAGGTACAATAGTCTTTTGGGCATCTTGCCATAGTGGCTCTTGACATTTCTGAGACCTTGCGGTTGCTGCACTTGACCTCACAGATTCTGAGCCTGTGCTCTCATCCAGGGGTTTAGAGTCATTAATGAATGACACTTCATCTCCTAGAACCCAAGCTGCCACTGTGTCCTGTTGATTCCAGGTCCCAATTTGCAGCTGTGCCTTGCTCCCTGGGTCTCAATCCTTCAGAGCAACTCTTCTTCCCCAGAGCTTTGCCATGTGCCAGTGCTGTGACCTGCCTCTCATAGTCATAAGAACAGCTATATCCCAACCCCCTGGCCCCAGCTACTATGTTGTGCTTCAAAGCAACAGACCCCAGCTTAGTAGAACTACCTTCATTCGTGCCTTGAAGAGCGAACCTACACCTTAAGTCTCAGGTGCTACAGTGGTTTCACAGGACCCTGAGCCCAGCAACTCAGCTCCATAGTTGCTCTGAGCACCTGTGCCTTGGAACCAAGTGCTGCTATTTATCTTTGTTTTTATTGCATTTGCTTTTAGGTTCTTGGCCATGAAATCCTTGTCTAAGCCAACATCTAGAAGGGTTTTTCCAATGTTATCTTCTAGAATTTTTGTAGTTTCAGGTCTTAGATTTAAGTCCCTAATCCATCTTGAGTGATTTTTGTATGAGAGGGGAGGATCCAGTTTTATTCTCCTACCTGTGGCTTGCCAAATATCCCAGCACCATTTGTTGAAAAGGGTGACTTTTCCCCACTTTATGTTTTTGTTTGCTTTGTCAGAGATCAGTTGGCTTTAAGTATACAAGTTTATTTCTGGGTTCTCTATTCTGTTCCTTTGGTCTATGTGCCTAGTTTTATACCAGTACCATGCTGTTTTGGTGACTATGGCCTTATAGTATAGTTTGAAATCAGGTAGAGTGATGCCTCCAGATTTGTTCTTTTTGTTTAGTCTTGCTTTAACTATGCAGGCTCTTTTTTGGTTCCGTATGAATTTTAGAATTGTTTTTTCTAATTCTGTGTAGAATGATGGGGATTTTGATGGGGATTGCAATGAATTTGTAGATTGCTTTTGGTAGTGAGGTCATTTTCACAATATTGATTCTAACTAACAATGAACATGAGATGTGTTTCCATTTCTTTGTGCTGTCTATGGTTCCTTTCAGTGGTGTTCTGTGGTTTTCCTTGTAGAGGTCTTTTGCCTCCTTGGTTAGGTATATTCCTAAGTATTTTATTTTATTTTTGCAGCTTTTCTAAAAGGGGTTGAGTTCTTGGTTTGATTCTCTCCTTGGTTGCTGTTGGTGTATAGAAGAGCTACTGATTTGTGTACATTAATCTTGTATCCAGAAACTTTGCTGAATTCTGTTATCAGTTCTAGGAGCTTTTTGGAGGAGTCTTGAAGGTTTTCAAAGTAAATGATCATACCATCAGCAAACAGTGACAGTTTTACTTTCTCTTTACCAATTTGAATGCCCTTTATTTCTTTCTCTTGTCTGATTGCTCTGACTAGGACTTCCAGTACTATGTTGAAGAGGAGTGGCGAGAGTGGGCATCCTTGTCTTGTTCCAGATCTCAGAGGGAATGCTTTCAACTTTTCCCCGTTCAGTATTATGGTGACTGTGGGTTTGTCATAGATGGCTTTTATTACATTGAGGTATGTCCCTAGAATAACGATTTTGCTGAGAGTTTCAATCATAAAGCCATGCTGGATTTTGTCTAATGCCTTTTCTGCATCTATTGAGATGATCATGTGATTTTTGTTTTTAATACTGTTTGTGTGGTGTATCACATTTATTGACTTGCATATGTTAAAGCATCCATGCATGCCTTGTATGAAACCCACTTGATCATGGTGGATTATCTTTTTGATATGTTATTGGATTCCGTTAGCTAGTATTTTGTTAAGGATTTGAGCATCCATGTTCATCAAGGATATCAGTCTGTAGTTTTCTCTTTTGGTTATGTTATTTTCTGGCTTTTGTATTATGGTGATGTTGGCTTCATAGAATGAATTAGGGAGAGTTTCTTTCTCTATCTTATAGAATAGTGTCAAAAGGATTGGTATCAATTCTTTTTTGAGTGTGTGGTAGAATTCTGCTGTGAATCCATCTGGTCTTAGACTTTTTTGGTTGGTGATTTTTAAATTATCATTCCAGTCTCTCTGCTTTTTATTGGCCTATTCAGGGTGTCTAGTTCTTACTGATTTAAGATAGGAGGGCTGAATTTGTCAGGAATTTATCCATTTATTCTAGGTTTTCTAGTTTATGTGTATAAAGGTGTTCATAGTAGTCCTGATTGATCTTTTGTATTTCAGTGATGTCAGTTGTAATATCTCCTATTTCATTTCTTAATGAGGTTATTTGGATTTTCTCTCTTTTCTTGGTTAATCTTGCCAATGGTCTACCAATTTTATTTTATTTTATTTATTTATTTTTTTTGAGACGGAGTCTTGCTCTGTCGCCCGGGCTGGAGTGCAGTGGCCGGATCTCAGCTCACTGCAAGCTCCGCCTCCCGGGTTTATGCCATTCTCCTGCCTCAGCCTCCCGAGTAGCTGGGACTACAGGCGCCCGCCACCTCGCCCGGCTAGTTTTTTGTATTTTTTAGTAGAGACGGGGTTTCACCGTGTTAGCCAGGATGGTCTCGATCTCCTGACCTCGTGATCCGCCCGCCTCGGCCTCCCAAAGTGCTGGGATTACAGGCTTGAGCCACCGCGCCCGGCCCAAGTTTATTTACCTTTTCAAAGAACCACACTTTTGCTTAGTTTGTCTTTTGTACTTTTTTGTTTCAATTTCATTTAGTTCTGCTCTGATCTTGGTTATTTCCTTTCTTCTGCTGGGTTTAAGTTTGGTTTGTTCTTGTTTCTCTAGTTCCTTGAAGTGTGACCTTGGAATGTCACTTGTGCTCTTTTGTTCTTCTTGATGTAGGTGTTTAGGGCTATAAACTTTCCTCTTAGCACCACATTTGCTGTATCCCAGAGGTTTTGATAGATTGTGTCATTATTGTCCTTCAGTTCAAAGAATTTTTAAATTTCCATCTTGATTTTCTTTTTCACTCATTGCTCATTCAGGAGCAGTTTATTTAATTTCCATGTATTTACATGGTTTTGAATATTCCTTTTGGAGTTCATTTCCAGTATTATTCTACTATGATCTGAGAGAGTGCTTGTTATAATTTCAGTTTTATTAAATTTATGGAGGCTCATTTAATGGCCTATCATATGGCCTATCTTGGAGAAAATTCCATGCATTGTTGAATAGAATGTGTATTCTATGGTTGTTGGATGAAATGTTCTGTATATATCAGTTAAGTCCAGTTGTTCCAAGGTATAGTTTAAATCCATTTTTTCTTTGTTGACTTTCTGTCTTGATGACCTGTCTAGTGCTATCAGAGGAGTATTGAAATCTCCCACTATTATTGTGTTGATTTCTATCTCATTTCTTATAAAAGTTTATTGGTAATTGTTTTATAAATTTGGGACCTCCAGTGTTAAGTGCATATATATTTAGGATTGTGATATTTCCCTGTTGGACAAGGCCTTTTACCATTATGTGATATTCCTCTTTGTCTCTTTTAACTGCTGTTGCTTTAAAGTTTGTTTTGTCTGATACAAGAATAGCTAACCCTGGTTTCAAGATGGCCAAATATGAACAGCTCCAGACTACAGCTCCCGGCATGAGTGATGCAGAAGATGGGTGATCTATGCATTTCTAACTGAGGTATCGAGTTCATCTCACTGGGGCTTGTCAGAGAGTGGGTGAAGCCCACGGAGCAGGGCAGGGTACTGCCTCACCCGGGAAGCACAAGGGGTTGGGGAATTCCCTTTCCTAGACAATGGAAGCCATGAGAGATTGTACCTGGAAAATTGGGACACTCTCACCCTAATACTGTGCTTTTCCAGTAGTCTTAGCAAATGGCACACCAGGATATTATATCCCGTGCCTGGCTCAGAGGGTCCCACGCCCATGGAGCCTCACTCACTGCCAGCATAGCAGTCTGAGATCAAGCTGCAAGATGGCAGCAAGGCTCGGGGAGGGGTGTCTGCCAGTGCTGAGGCTTGAGTAGGTAAACAAAGAAGCCAGGAAGCTCGATCTGGGTGGAGCCCACCACAGCTGAAGGAGGCCTGCCTGCCTCCGTAGACTACACCTCTAGGGACAGGGCATAGCTGAACAAAAGCCAGCAGAAACTTCCGCAGACTTAAATGTCCCTATCTGACAGCTTTGAAGAGAGTAGTGGTTTTCCCAGCATGGAGTTTGAGATCTGAGAATGGACAGACTGCCTCCTCAAGTGGGTCCCTGACCCCCAAGTAGCAAAACTGGGAGGCACTTCCCAGTAGGGGCTGACTGGCACCTCATACGGCTAGGTGCCCCTCTGAGACAAAGCTTCCAGAGGAAGGATCATGCAGCAACATTTGATGTTCTGCAATATTTGCTGCTCTGCAGCCTCTGCTGGTGATAACCAGGCAAACAAGGTCTGGAGTGGACCTCCAGCAAACTCCAACAGGCCTGCAGCTGAGGGTGCTGACTGTTAGAAGGAAAATTAACAAACAGAAAGGACATCCGTGCCAAAACTCCATTTGTACATCACCATCATCAAAGACCAAAGGTAGACAAAACCGCAAAGATGGGGAGAAACCAAAGAAGAAAAACTGAAAATTCTAAAAATCATTGTGCCTCTTCTCCTCCAAAGGAATGCAGCTCCTCACCAGCAATGGAACAAAGCCGGATGGAGAAGGACTTTGATAAGTTCAGAGAAGAAGGCTTCAGATGATCAGCAATAACCAACTTCTCTGAGCCAAAGGAGGATGTTTGAACCCATCACAAAGAAGCTAAAAACCTTTAAAAAAGATTAAATGAATGGCTAACTAGAATAAACAGTATAGAGAAGACCTTAAATAACCTGATGGAGCTGAAAACCATGGCATGAGAACTATGTGACGCATGCACAAGCTTCAGTAGCCAATTCATTCAAGTGGAAGAAAGGGTATCAGTGATTGAAGATCAAATGAATGAAATAAAGAAAGAAGAGAAGTTTAGAGGAAAAAAAGAGTAAAAAGAAATGAACAAAGCCTCCAAGAAATATGGCACTATGTGAAAAGACCAAATCTACATCACATTGGTGTACCTGAAAGTGATGGGGAGAATGGAATCAAGTTGGAAAACACTCTTTGGGATATTATCCAGGAGAATTTCCCCAATCTAGCAAGGCAGGCCAACATTCAAATTCAGGAAATGCAGGGAACACCACAAAGATACTCCTCCAGAAGAGCAACTCCAAGACACATAATTGTCAGATTTATCAAGGTTGAAATGAAGAAAAAAATGTTAAGGGCAGCCAGAGAGAAAGATCGGGTTACCCACAAAGGGAAGCCAATGAGACTAACAGCAGATCCTTTGCAGAAACTCTACAAGCCAGAAGAGAGTGGGGGCCAATATTCAACATTCTTAAAGAAAGGAATTTTCTTTTTTTTTTTTTTTTTATTATACTTTAAGTTCTAGGGTACATGTGCATAATGTGCAGATTTGTTACATATGTATACTTGTGCCATGTTGGTGTGCTGCACCCATCAACTCGTCAGCACCCCTCAATTCATCATTTATATCAGGTATAACTCCCAATGCAATCCCTCCCCCCTCCCCCCTCCCCATGATAGGCTCCGGTGTGTGATGTTCCCCTTCCCGAGTCCAAGTGATCTCATTGTTCAGTTCCCACCTATGAGTGAGAACATGCAGTGTTTGGTTTTCTGTTCTTGTGATAGTTTGCTAAGAATGATGGCTTCCAGCTGCATCCATGTCCCTACAAAGGATGCAAACTCATCCTTTTTTATGGCTGCATAATATTCCATGGTGTATATGTGCCACATTTTCTTAATCCAGTCTGTCACAGATGGACATTTCGGCTGATTCCAAGTCTTTGCTATTGTGAATAGTGCCACAATAAACATACGTATGCATGTGTCTTTATAGCAGCATGATTTATAATCCTTTGGGTATATACCCAGTAGTGGGATGGCTGGGTCAAATGGTACATCTAGTTCTAGATCCTTGAGGAACCGCCGTACTGTTTTCCATAATGGTTGAACTAGTTTACAATCCCACCAACAGTGTAAAAGTGTTCCTATTTCTCCACATCCTCTCCAGCACCTGTTGTTTCCTGACTTTTTAATGATTGCCATTCTAACTGGTGTGAGATGGTATCTCATTGTGGTTTTGATTTGCATTTCTCTGATGGCCAGTGATGATGAGCATTTTTTCATGTGTCTGTTGGCTGTATGAATGTCTTCTTTTGAGAAATGTCTGTTCATATCCTTTGCCCACTTTTTGATGGGGTTGTTTGTTTTTTTCTTGTAATTTGTTTGAGTTCTTTGTAGATTCTGGATATTAGCCCTTTGTCAGATGAGTAGATTGCAAAAATGTTCTCCCATTCTGTAGGTTGCCTGTTCACTCTGATGGTAGTTTCTTTTGCTGTGCAGAAGCTCCTTAGTTTAATGAGATCCCATTTGTCAATTTTGGCTTTTGCTGCCGTTGCTTTTGGTGTTTTAGACATGAAGTCCTTGCCCATGCCTATGTCCTGAATGGTACTACCTAGGTTTTCTTCTAGGGTTTTTATGGTATTAGGTCTAACATTTAAGTCTCTAATCCATCTTGAATTAATCTTCGTATAAGGAGTAAGGAAAGGATCCAGTTTCAGCTTTCTACTTATGGCTAGCCAATTTTCCCAGCACCATTTATTAAATAGGGAATCCTTTCCCCATTTCTTGTTTTTGTCAGGTTTGTCAAAGATCAGATGGCTGTAGATGTGTGGTATTATTTCTGAGGACTCTGTTCTGTTCCATTGGTCTATATCTCTGTTTTGGTACCAGTACCATGCTGTTTTGCTTACTGTGGCCTTGTAGTATAGTTTGAAGTCAGGTAGCGTGATGCCTCCAGCTTTGTTCTTTTGACTTAGAATTGTCTTGGCAATGCGGGCTCTATTTTGGTTCCATATGAACTTTAAAGCCATTTTTTCCAGTTCTGTGAAGAAAGTCATTGGTAGCTTGATGGGGATGGCATTGAATCTATAAATAACCTTGGGCAGTATGGCCATTTTCACGATATTGATTCTTCCTATCCATGAGCATGGTATGTTTTTCCATTTGTTTGTATCCTCTTTTATTTCACTGAGCAGTGGTTTGTAGTTCTCCTTGAAGAGGTCCTTTACATCCCTTGTAAGTTGGATTCCTAGGTATTTTATTCTCTTTGAAGTAATTGTGAATGGAAGTTCATTCATGATATGGCTCTCTGTTTGTCTATTACTGGTGTATAAGAATGCTTGTGATTTTTGCACATTGATTTTGCATCCTGAGACTTTGCTGAATTTGCTTATCAGCTGAAGGAGATTTTGGGCTGAGACAATGGGGTTTTCTAAATATACAATCATGTCATCTGCAAACAGGGACAATTTGACTTCTTCTTTTCCTAACTGGATACCCTTGATTTCTTTCTCTTGCCTGATTGCCCTGGCCAGAACTTCCAACACTATGTTGAATAGGAGTGGTGAGAGAGGGCATCCCTGTCTTGTACCAGTTTTCAAAGGGAAGTTTTCCAGTTTTTGCCCATTCAGTATGATATTGGCTGTGGGTTTTTCATAAATAGCTCTTATTATTTTGAGGTACGTTCCATCAATACTGAATTTATTGAGCGTTTTTGGCATGAAGGGCTGTTGAATTTTGTCAAAAGCCTTTTCTGCATCTATTGAGATAATCATGTGGTTCTTGTCTTTGGTTCTGTTTATATGCTGGATTACATTTATTGATTTGCGAATGTTGAACCAGCCTTGCATCCCAGGGATGAAACCCACTTGAGCATGTTGGATAAGCTTTTTGATGTGCTGCTGAATCCTGTTTGCCAGTATTTTATTGAGGATTTTTGCATCGATGTTCATCAGGGATATTGGTCTAAAATTTTCTTTTTTTGTTGTGTCTCTGCCAGGCTTTGGTATCAGGATGATGTTGGCCTCATAAAATGAGTTAGGGAGGATTCCCTCTTTTCCTATTGATTGGAATAGTTTCAGAAAGAATGGTACCAGCTACTCTTTGTACCTCTGGTAGAATTCAGCTGTGAATCCATCTGGTCCTGGACTTTTTTTGGTTGGTAGGCTATTAATTATTGCCTCACTTTCAGAGCCTGCTATTGGTCTATTCAGGGATTCAACTTCTTCCTGGTTTAGTCTTGGAAGAGTGTAAGTGTCCAGGAAATTATCCATTTCTTCTAGATTTTCTAGTTGATTTGCGCAGAGGTTTTTATAGTATTCTCTGATGGTAGTTTGTATTTCTGTAGGGTCCGTGGTGATATCCCCTTTATCATTTTTTATAGAGTCTATTTGATTCTTCTCTCTTTCCTTCTTTATTAGCCTTGCTAGCGGTCTGTCAATTTTGTTGATCTTTTCAAAAAACCAACTCCTGGATTCATTGATTTTTTGGAGGGTTTTTTGTGTCTCTATCTCCTTCATTTCTGCTCTAATCTTAGTTATTTCTTGCCTTCTGCTAGCTTTTGAATGTGTTTGCTCTTGCTTCTCCAGTTCTTTTAATTGTGATGTTAGAGTGTCAATTTTAGATCTTTCCAGCTTTCTCTTGTGGGCATTTAGTGCTATAAATTTCCGTCTACACACTGCTTTAAATGTGTCCCAGAGATTCTGGTATGTTGTATCTTTGTTCTCATTGGTTTCAAAGAACATCTTTATTTCTGCCTTCATTTCGTTATGGATCCAGTAGTCATTCAGGAGCAGGTTGTTCAGTTTCCATGTAGTTGAGTGGTTTTGATTGAGTTTCTTAGTCCTGAGTTCTAGTTTGATTGCACTGTGGTCTGAGAGACAGTTTGTTATAATTTCTGTTCTTTTACATTTGCTAAGGAGTGCTTTACTTCCAATTATGTGGTCAATTTTGGAATAAGTGCGATGTGGTGCTGAGAGGAATGTATATTGTGTTGATTTGGGGTGGAGAGTTCTATAGATGTCTGTTAGGTCTGCTTCATGCAGAGATGAGTTCAATTCCTGGATATCCTTGTTAACATTCTGTCTCGTTGATCTGTCTAATGTTGACAGTGGAGTGTTGAAGTCTCCCATTATTATTGTATGGGAGTCTAAGTCTCTTTGTAAGTCTCTAAGGACTTGCTTTATGAATTTGGGTGCTCCTGTATTGGGTGCATATATATTTAAGATAGTTAGCTCTTCCTGTTGAATTGATCCCTTTACCATTATGTAATGGCCTTCTTTGTCTCTTTTGATCTTTGATGGTTTAAAGTCTATTTTATCAGAGACTAGGATTGCAACCCCTGCTTTTTTTTGTTCTCCATTTGCTTGGTAGATCTTCCTCCATCCCTTTATTTTGAGCCTATGTATGTCTCTGCATGTGAGATGGGTCTCCTGAATACAGCAGACTGATGGGTCTTGACTCTTTATCCAGTTTGCCAGTCTGTGTCTTTTTTTTTTTTTTCTTTTTTGAGACGGAGTCTCACTCTGTCGCCTGGGCTGGAGTGTGGTGGCCGGATCTCAGCTCACTGCAAGCTCTGCCTCCCGGGTTCACGCCATTCTCCTGCCTCAGCCTCCCGAGTAGCTGGGACTACAGGCGCCCGCCACCTCGCCCGGCTAGTTTTTTGTATTTTTTAGTAGAGACGGGGTTTCACCGTGTTAGCCAGGATGGTCTCGATCTCCTGACCTCGTGATCCGCCCGCCTCGGCCTCCCAAAGTGCTGGGATTACAGGCTTGAGCCACCGTGCCCGGCCCAGTCTGTGTCTTTTAATTGGACCATTTAGTCCGTTAACATTTAAGGTTAATATTGTTATGTGTGAACTTGATCCTGCCATTATGATATTAACTGGTTACTTTGCTCGTTAGTTGATGCAGTTTCTTCCTAGCCTCGATGGTCTTTACATTTTGGCCTGTTTTTGCAATGGCTGGTACCGGTTGTTCCTTTCCATGTTTAGGGCTTCCTTCAGGGTCTCTTGTAAGGCAGGCCTGGTGGTGACAAAATCTCTAAGCATTTGCTTATCTGTAAAGGATTTTATTTCTCCTTCGCTGATGAAACTTAGTTTGGCTGGATATGAAATTCTGGGTTTAAAATTCTTTTCTTTAAGAATGTTAAATATTGGCCCCCACTCTCTTCTGGCTTGTAGAGTTTCTGCCGAGAGGTCTGCTGTTAGTCTGATGGGCTTCCCTTTGTGGGTAACCCGACCTTTCTCTCTGGCTGCCCTTAAGATTTTTTCCTTCATTTCAACTTTGGTGAATCTGGCAATTATGTGTCTTGGAGTTGCTCTTCTCGAGGAGTATCTTTGTGGTGTTCTCTGTATTTCCTGAATTTGAATGTTGGCCTGCCCTACTAGGTTGGGGAAGTTCTCCTGGATGATATCCTGAAGAGTGTTTTCCAACTTGGTTCCATTTTCCCCCTCACTTTCAGGCACCCCAATCAGACATAGATTTGGTCTTTTTACATAATCCCATACTTCTTGCAGGCTTTGTTCATTTCTTTTTCTTCTTTTTTCTTTTGGTTTCTCTTCTCGCTTCATTTCATTCATTTGATCCTCAATCGCTGATACTCTTTCTTCCAGTTGATCAAGTCGGTTACTGAAGCTTGTGGATTTGTCCCGTATTTCTCGTGTCATAGTTTTCATCTCTGTCATTTCATTTATGACCTTCTCTGCATTAATTATTCTAGCTATCAATTCTTCCACTCTTTTTTCAAGATTTTTAGTTTCTTTGCGCTGGGTACGTAATTCCTCCTTTAGCTCTGAGAAGTTTGATGGACTGAAGCCTTCTTCTCTCATCTCCTCAAAGTCATTCTCTGATCAGCTTTGATCCGTTGCTGGCAATGACTTGCACTCCTTTGCAGGGGGAGATGTGCTCTTATTTTTTGAATTTCCAGCTTTTCTGCCCTGCTTCTTCCCCATCTTTGTGGTTTTATCTGCCTCTGGTCTTTGATGATGGTGATGTACTGATGGGGTTTTGGTATAGGTGTCCTTCCTGTTTGATAGTTTTCCTTCTAATAGTCAGGACCCTCAGCTGTAGGTCTGTTGGAGATTGCTTGAGGTCCACTCCAGACCCTGTTTGCCTGGGTATGAGCAGCAGAGGTTGCCGAAGATAGAATATTGCTGAACAGCGAGTGTACCTGTCTGATTCTTACTTTGGGAGCTTCCTCTCAGGGGTGTACTCCACCCTGTGAGGTGAGGGGTGTCAGACTGCCCCTAGTGGGGGATGTCTCCCAGTTAGGCTACTCAGGGGTCAGGGACCCACTTGAGCAGGCAGTCTGTCCGTTCTCAGATCTCAACCTCCGTGTTGGGAGATCCACTGCTCTCTTCAAAGCTGTCAGACAGAGTCATTCGGGTCTGCACAGGCCTCTGCTGATTCCCCTGTTGTTTTTTTAGCTGCGTCCTGTCCCCAGAGGTGGAGTCTACAGAGACAGGCAGGTTTCCTTGAGCTGCTGTGAGCTCCACCCAGTTCGAGCTTCCCAGCATCTTTGTTTACCTACTTAAGCCTCAGCAATGGTGGGCACCCCTCCCCCAGTCTTGCTGCTGCCTTGCGGTTAGATTGCAGACTGCTGTGCTAGCAATGAGGGAGGGTCCATGGCCGTGGGACCCTCTCAGCCAGGTGTGGGTATAATCTCCTGGTGTGCCCGTTTGCTTAAAGTGCAGTATTGGGGTGGGAATTACCCGATTTTCCAAGTGTTGTGTGTCTCAGTTTGCCTGGCTAGGAAAAGGGATTCCCTTCCCCCTTGCGCTTCCCAGGTGAGGCGATGCCTCGTCCTGCTTCAGCTCTCGCTGGTCGGGCTGCAGCAGCTGACCAGCACCAATTGTCTGGCACTCCCCAGTGAGATGACCCCAGTATCTCAGTTGAAAATGCAGAAATCGGCGGGCGCGGTGGCTCAAGCCTGTAATCCCAGCACTTGGGAGGCCGAGACGGGCGGATCAAGAGGTCAGGAGATCGAGACTATCCTGGCTAACACGGTGAAACCCCGTCTCTACTAAAAAATACAAAAAACTAGCCGGGCGAGGTGGCGGGCGCCTGTAGTCCCAGCTACTTGGGAGGCTGAGGCAGGAGAAGGGCGTAAACCTGGGAGCAGAGCATGCAGTGAGCTGAGATCCGGCCACTGCACTCCAGCCTGGGTGACAGAGCAAGACTCCGTCTCAAAAAAAAAAAAAAAAAAAAAAAAAAAGAAAATGCAGAAATCACGGTCTTCTGTGTTGCTTGCGCCGGGAGTTGGAGAGTGGAGCTGTTCCTATTCGGCCATCTCGCTCCGCCCCAAAGAAAGGAATTTTCAACCCAGAATTTCATATCCAGTCAAACTAAGCTTCATAAATGAAGGAGAAAAAAAAAATCCTTTACAGACAAATAAATGCTGAGAGAGTTTGACACCACCAGACTTGCCTTACAGGAGCTCCTGAAGGAAGCAGTAAACATGGAAAAGAACAACTGGTATCAGCCACTGCAAAAACATGCCAAATTGTAAAGACCATCAATGCTAGGAAGAAACTGCATCAACTAATGAGCAAAATAACCAGCTAACAGCATAATGACAGGATCAAATTCACACATAACAATATTAACCTTAAGTGTAAATGGGCTAAATGCTCCAATTAAAAGACACAGACTGGCAAATTGGATAGAGTCAAGACCCATCAGTGTGTTGTATTCAGGAGACCCATTTCACGTGCAGACACACATAGGCTCAAAATAAAGGGGTGGAGGAATATCTACCAAGTAAATGGAAAACAATAAAAGCAGGGGTTGCAGTCCTAGTCTCTGATCAAACAGACTTTAAACCTACAAAGATCAAAAGACAGAAAGAAGGCCATTACATAATGGTAAAGGGATCAATTCAACAAGAAGAGCCAACTATCCTAAATATATACGCAACTATCCTAAATATATATAGGAGCACCCAGATTCATAAAGCAAATCCTTGGAGACCTACAAAGAGACTTAGACTCCCACAGAGTAACAACGGGAGACTTCAACACCCCACTGTCAACATTAGACAGATTAACGAGACAGAAAGTTAAGGAGGATATCCAGGAATTGAAATCAGCTCTGCACCAAGTGAACCTAATAGACATCTACAGAACTCTCCACCCCAAATCAACACAATATACATTCTTCTTCACACTTAACCACATTGCATTTATCTCAAAATTGACCACATAGTTGTAAGTAAAGCATTCCTCAGCAAATGTAAAAGAAGAGAAATTATAACAAACTGTCTCTCAGACCACAGTGCAGTCAAGCTAAAATTCAGGATTAAGAAACTCACTCAAAACTGCTCAACTACATGGAAACTGAACAACCTGCTCCTGAATGACTACTAGGTACATAATGAAATGAAAGCAGAAATAAAGATGTTCTTTGAAACCAATGAGAACAAACACACAACATACCAGAATCTCTGGGACACATTTAAAGCAGCGTGTAGAGGGGAATTTATAGCACTACATGCCCACAAGAGAAACCAGGAAAGATCTAAAATTGACACACTTACATCACAATTAAAAGAACTAGAGAAGCAAAAGCAAACAAATTCAAAAGCTAGAAGAAGACAAGAAATAACTAAGATGAGAGCAGAACTGAAGGGGATGGAGACACAAAAAACCCTTCAAAACATCAATGAATTCAGGAGGTGGATTTTGAAAAGATCAACAAAACTGATAGACCACTAGCAAGACTAATAAAGAAGAAAAGAGAGAAGAATCAAATAGACTCTATAAAAAGTGATAAAGGGGATATCATCACTGATCCCACAGAAATACAAACTACCATCAGAGAATATTATAAACACCTCTATGCAAATAAACTAGAAAATCTAGAAGAAATGGATAAATTCCTGGACACATACACTCTCCCAAGACTAAACCAGGAAAAAGCTGAATCCCTGAAGAGACTAATAACTAATAACTGAGGCAATAATTACTAGCCTACCAACCAAAAAAAGTCCAGGACTAGACAGATTCACAGCTGAATTCTACCAGAGGTACAAAGAGGAGTTGGTACCATTCCTTCTGAAACTATTCCAATGAATAGAAAAAGAGGGAATCCTCCCTAACTCATTTTATGAGGCCAATATCATCCTGATACCAAAGCCTGCCAGAGACACAACAAAAAAAGAGAATTTTAGACCAATATCCTGATGAACATCAATTCAAAAATCCTCAATAAAATACTGGCAAACCAAATCCAGCAGCACATCAAAAAGCTTATCCACCACAATCAAGTCAGCTTCATACTTTGGATGCAAGAGTGGTTTAACATATGCAAATCAATAAACATAATCCATCACATAACCAGAACCAAAGATAAAAACCACATGATTATCTCAATAGATGCAGAAAAGGCCTTCAACAAAATTCAGCAGCCCTTCATGCTAAAAACTGTCAATAAACTAGGTAATGATGGGATGTATCTCAAAATAGTAAGAGCTATTTATGACAAACCCACAGCCAATATCATACTGAATGGGCAAAAGCTGGAAGCATTCCCTTTGAAAACTGGCAGAAGACAGGGATGCCCTCTCTCACCACTCCTACTCAACATAGTGCTGGTATTTCTGTCCAGGGCAATTAGGCAGGAGAAAGAAAGAAAGGATATTCAATTAGGAAAAGAAGAAGTCAAATTGTCCCTGTTTGCAGATGACATGATTGTATATTAAGAAAACCCCATCTGGCCAGGCGCGGTGGCTCAAGCCTGTAATCCCAGCACTTTGGGAGGCCGAGGCGGGCGGATCACAAGGTCAGGAGATCGAGACCATCCTGGCTAACACGGTGAAACCCCGTCTCTACTAAAAAATACAAAAAACTAGCCAGGCGAGGTGGCGGGCGCCTCTAGTCCCAGCTACTCAGGAGGCTGAGGCAGGAGAATGGCGTGAACCCGGGAGGCGGAGCTTGCAGTGAGCTGAGATCTGGCCAGTGCACTCCAGCTTGGGTGACAGGCGAGATTCCGTCTCAAAAAAAAAGAGAAAACCCCATCATCTCTGCCCAAAATCTCCTTAAGCTGATAAGCAACTTCAGCAAAGTCTCAGGATACAAAATCAATGTGCAAAAATCACAGCATTCCTATACACCAATAACAGACAAACAGAGAGCCAAATCATGAGTAAACTCCCATTCACAACTGCTACAAAGACAATAAAATACCCAGAAATCCAATTTACAAGGGATGTGAAGGACCTTTTCAAGGAGAACCACACACCACTGCTCAACAAAATAAAAGAGGACACAAACAAATGGAAGAATATTCCATGCTCATGGATAGGAAGAATCAATATCATGAAAATGGCCATATGGCCCAAGGTAATTTATAGATTTTCAATGCCATCCCCATCAAGCTACCAATGACTTTCTTCACAGAATTGGAAAAAAATACTTTAAAGTTCATATGGAACCCACAAAGAGCCCACATTGCCAAGACAGTCCTAAGCCAAAAGAACAAAGCTGGAGGCATCACACTACCTGACTTCAAACTATACTACAAGGGTACACTAACCAAAACAGCATGGTACTGGTTCCAAAACAGATATATAGACCAATGGAACAGAACAGAGTCTCCAGAAATAATACCACACATCTACAACAATCAGATCTTTAACAAACCTGACAAAAATAAGAAGTGGGGAAAGGATTCCCTATTTAATTCATGGTGCTGGGAATACTGGCTAGCCATATGTAGAAAGATGAAACTGGATTCCATCCTTACACCTTATACAAAAATTAATTCAAGATGGAATAAGGATTTAAATGTTAAACCTAAAACCATCAAAAACCCTAGAAGAAAACCTACGCAATACCATTCAGGACATAGGCATGGGCAAGAACTTCATGACTAAAATATTGAAAGCAATGGCAACAAAAGCCAAAATAGACAAATGCGATCTAATTAAACTAAAGAGCTTCTGTACAGCAAAAGAAACTACTGTGAGAGTGAACAGGCAACCTACAGAGTGGGAGAAAAGTTTTACAATCTACCCATCTGACAAAGGGCTAATATCCAGAATCTACAAAGAACTTAAACAAATTTACAAGAAAAAAAATCAAACAACCCCATCAAAAAGTGGGCAAAGGATATGAACAGACACTTCTCAAAAGAAGACATTTATGCAGCCAACAGACATGTGAAAAAAAGCTCATCATCACTGATCATTACAGAAAGGCAAATCAAAATCACAATGAGATACCATCTCACACTACTTAGAATGGCGATCATTATAAAGTCAGGAAACAACCAGTGCTGGAGAGGATGTGGAGAAATAGGAATGCTTTTACACTGTTGGTGGGACTGTAACTAGTTCAACCATTGTGGAAGACAGTGTGGTGATTCCTCAAGGATCTAGAACTAGAAATACCATTTGACCCAACTATCCCATTACTGGGCATATACCCAAAGGATTATAAATCATGCTATTGTAAAGACACATGCACATGTATGTTTATTGTTGCACTGTTCACAATGGTAAAGACATCGAGCCAATCCAAATGTCCACTAATGATAGACTGGATTAAGAAAATGTGGCACATATACACCATGGAATACTATGCAGTCATAAAAAGGGATGAGTTCACATCCTTTGTAGGGACATGGATGAAGCTGGAAACCATCATTCTAAGCAAACTATCACAAGGACAGAAAACCAAACACATGTTCTCACTCATAGGTGTGAACTGAATAATGAGATCACTTGGACACAGGAAGGGGAACATCACACACCTGGGCCTGTCATGGGGTGAGATGAGTGAGGAGGAATAGCATTAGGAGATATGCCTAATGTAAATGTCGAGTTAACGGGTGCAGCACACCAACATGGCACATGTATACATATGTAACAAACCTGCACATTGTGCACACGTACCCTAGAACTTAAAGTATAATTTTAAAATAGGAAAAAAAAAAAAAAAGAATAGCTATCCCTGATCACTTTTGGTATCCATTTGCATGACATGCTTTTTCCACCCCTTTACTTTAAGTTTATGTGAGTCCCTATGTGTTAGGTGGGTCTCTGAAGGCAGCAGATAATTGGTCAGTTTTTATATGTTCTGCAGTTCTGTATCTCTTAAGTGGAGCATTTAGGCTATTTACATTTAATGTAGTATTGAGGTGTGAGGTATCATTGCACTCATTGTGCTATTTGTTGCCTGTGTATTTTGATTTTTTTGTTTTTGCTTTTCAACTTGTATTTTTGTTTTATAGATCCTGTGTGATTTATGCTTTAAAGAGGTTCTGTTTTGATATGTTTCCAGGATTTGTTTCAAGATTTAGAGCTCCTTTTAGCAGTTCTTATAGTAGTTGCCTGGCAGTGGTGAATTCTCTCAGAATTTGTCTGTCTGAAAAAGGCTATATCTTTCCTTCACGTATGATGATTAGTTTTACTGGATACAAAATTCTTGACTGATAACTGTTTTGCTTGAGGAGGCTGCAGGTAGGGCCCCAACCCCTTCTAGCTTGTAGGGTTTCTGCTGAGAAATCTGCTGTTAATCTGATAGGTTTTCCTCTATAGCTTACCTGGTGTTTCTGTCTCACAGCACTTAAGATTCTTTTCTTCATCTTAACTGGATAACCTAATGATTATGTGTCTGTGGATGATCTTTTGGCGATGAATTTCTCAGGTGTTTTTGTGCCTATTGTATTTGGATGTCTAGGTCTCTAGCAAGGCTGGAGAAGTTTTCCTCGATTATTTCCCCAATGTATTTTCCAAGGTTTTAGAATTCTCTTCGTCCTCAGGAACACCGAATATTCTTAGGTTTGATCGTTTAACATAGTCTCAGACTTACTGGAGGTTTTGTTCATATTTCCTTATTCTTTTTTCTGTCTTTGTTGGATTGGGTTATTTCAAAGACCTTGTCTTCGAGCTCTGACTTTCTTTCTTCTACTTGTTCAGTTTTCTCGATGAGACTTTCCAAAGCATTTTGCATGTCTGTGTGTACAATGTTTCCTGAATTTTTTGTTTTTCCTTTAAGCTATCTATTTCATTGAATATTTCTCCCTTCACTTCTTGTATTGTTTTTTAGATTTCCTTGCATTGGGCTTCACCTTTCTTTGGTGCCTCCCTGACTAGCTTAATAACAACCTCCTGAGTTCTTAGGTAAAGTAGGGATTTCTTCTTGTCTTGGATCCATTGCTGGTGAACTAGTGTGATTTTTTGGGAGTGTTAAAGAGCCTTGTTTTGTCATATGACCAGAGTTGGTTTTCTGGTTCCTTCTCATTTGGGTAGGCCCTCTCAGGGGAAGGTCTAGGGCTGAGGGCTGTTGTTCAGATTCTTTTGTCCCATGGGATGTTCCCTTGATGTAGTACTCTCCCCATTTTCCCACTGATGTGGCTTACTGCAAGCCAAACTGCAGTGATTGTTGTCTCTCTTGTGAGTCTAGCCACCCAACAAGTATACCTGGCTCTGGGCTGGTACTGTGGGTTTTCTGCACAGAATCCTGTGATGTGAACTGTCTATGGGTCTCTCAGTTGTAGATATCAGTGCCTGTTCTGGTGAAGGTGGCGGGGGAGTGCAATGGACTTCTTAGCTTTGGTGATTTAATGCTCTGTTTTGTGTTGATTGACCTCCTGCTTGGAAGTGGTGCTTTCCAGAGAACATCAGCTGTGGTAGTATGGAGAAGAACTGGTAATGTGTGGGGCCCTAGAACTCCCAAGATTATATGCCTCTTATCTTCAGCTACCAATATGGGTAGGGAAGGACCATCAGGTGGGGGCAGGGGTAGTCCTGTTTGAGTTAAGACTCTCCCTGGATGGGTCTTTCTGTGGCTGCTGTCGGGGATGGGGATGAGGTTCCTAGATCAATGGAGCTGTGTGCCTAGGAGGATTATGGTTGCCTCTGCTGAGTCATGCAGGTTGTCAGAGAAGTGAGGGAAAGCTGGCAGTCACAGGCCTCCCCAGCTCCCACGCAAACCAAAGGGCCGGTCTCACTCCCATCGGCCCCGCCTGACCCCCAAAGTCTGTTTCTAGGCAGTGAATGAGCCAGGCTTGAGAACTTTCCCCAGGCTACCCAGCTCCCAGTGGCAAAATAAAAAGGCTTATTTCTTCCCCTGCCTGTGGTGTCTACACACGAGATTCATATCCTCCCCCAAGTTCTGGCCAGGAAGCTTCTCACCCCATTCAAATTGCTACAAAGTTCAGCTGGAGATTTCCTTCTCCCTGTAGTGTTTTCTGCCCCTGCTTCTCTGGTCACTCTCCTGATGGATCCCTGTGGTCCCAGGCAGGAATGGCCTGCTTAAGGATCCAGGGAGCTCTCAAGGCCTTTCTGCTGCTTCCTCTACCCTTGTAATTCACTCAACTCTCTAAATTGACTCAGCTCCAGGTAAGATCAGAAACTTCTCCCACATGCAGACCTTCAGTTTCTCCAGTAAGGGTGTGTGTTCAGGAGAGGAGGCTCTCCCTTTCCCACTTCCAATGTTGGGGCACACAGTATTTGGGGTGTCTCCCAGGTCCTGCAGGAGCAGTCTGCTTCCTTCAGAGTGTCTGTGGATCCTCTTGGGATTGCTGGTTTGTTCTTGCAGTTGATCAGAAGCTGAAATTCACAACGCAAGCCTCCACAGGCTGCTCTGTCCGCCTAAGTCAGAGACTGTAATCCAGTCCTACCTCCTGTCCACCATGATGATTAAGAAGAGAATTTTAAAAGCAGCAACAGAAAATTGTCAAATCATATATAAGGGAATTCCCTTTAGACTATCAAGACTATTTGCATATTTATCAGCAGGCACCTTTCAGGCCAAGAAAGAATGGAATGATATACATATATTTTTTAAATTTTAATTTATATTTTTAAATATACTTTAAGTTCTAGGGTACATGTGCTCAACGTGCAAGTTTGATACGTAGGTATAACTGTGCCATGTTGGCTTGCTGCACCCATCAACTCATCATTTACATAGGTATTTCTCCTAATGCTATCCCTCCCTGAGCCCCCCACCCCTCAATAGGCCCCATTGTGTGATGTTCCCTGCCCTGTGTCCAAGTGGTCTCATTGTTCAATTCCCACCTATGAGTGAGAACATGTGGTGTTTGGTTTTCTATCCTTGTGATAGTTTGCTCAGAATGATGGTTTCCAGCTTCATCTATGTCCCTACAAAGGACATGATCTCATCTTTTCTATGGCTGCATAGTATTCTATGGTGCCTATGTGCACATTTTCTTGATCCAGTCTATCATTGATTGACATTTGGGTTGGTTCCAAGTCTTTGCTATTGTGAATAGTGCTACAATAAACAAACTTATGCATATGTCTTTATAGTAGCATGATCCTTTGGGTATATATCCAGTAATGGGATTTATGGGTCAAATGGTATTTGTAGTTCTAGATCCTTGATGGATTGACACACTGTCTTCTACAATGGTTGAACTAATTTACCCTCCCAGCAACAGTGTGAAAGCATTCCTATTTCTCCACATCCTCTCCAGGATCTGTTGTTTCTTGACTTTTTAATAATTGCCATGGCATGAGATTTTAGCTCATTGTGGTTTTGATTGCATTTCTCTGATGGCCAGTGATGATGAGCATTTTTTCATGTGTCTGTTGGCTGCATGGATGTCTTCTTTTGAGAAGTGTCTGTTCATATCCTTTGCCCACTTTTTGATGGGGTTGTGATTTTTTATTGTAAATATTTTTGAGTTATTTGTAGAGTTTGGGTATTAACCCTTTGTTGGATGGATAGATTGCAAAAATTTTCTCCCATTCTGTAGGTTTACTGTTCACTCTGATGGTAGTTTCTTTTGTTGTACAGAAGCTCTTTAGTTTAATTAGATCCCATTTGTCTATTTTGGCTTTTGTTGCAATTGCTCTTGGTGTTTTAGTCACGAGGTCCTTGCCCAGGCCTACGTCCTGAATGGTATTGTGTAGGTTTTCTTCTAGGGTTTTTATGGTTTTATGTCTAACATTTAAGTCGTTAATCCATCTGGAATTGAGTTTTGTATAAGGTGTTAAGGCAGGGATCCAGTTTCATCTTTCTACATATGGCTAGCCAGTTTTCCCAGCACCATGAATTAAATAGGGAATCCTTTCCCCATTTCTTGTTTTTGTCAGGTTTGTTAAAGACCTGATGGTTGTAGATGTGTGGCATTATTTCTGAGGCTTCTGTTCTGTTCCATTAGTCTATATATTGTTTTGGAACCAGTACCATACTGTTTTAGTTACTGTAGCCTTGTAGTATAGTTTGAAATCAGGTAGCATGATGCCTCCAGCTTTGTTCTTTTTGCTTAGGATTGTTTTGGCAATGTGGGCCTTTTTTGGTTCCATATGAACTTTAAAGTATTTTTTCCAATTCTGTGAAGAAAGTCATTGGTAGCTTGATGGGGATGGCATTGAAAATCTATAAATTACCTTGGGCAGACAGCCATTTTCATGATATTGATTCTTCTTATCCATGAGCATGGAATGTTCTTCCATTTGTTTGTGTCCTCTTTTATTTTGTTGAGCAGTGGTGTGTAGTTCTAGAAGAGGTCCTTCACATCCCTTGTAAGTTGGATTCCTAGGTATTTTATTTTCTTTGTAGCAGTTATGAATGGGAGTTCACTCATATTTGACATGCTGTCTGTTATTGGTGTATAGGAATGCTGTGATTTTTGCACATTGATTTTGTATTCTGAGACTTTGCTGAAAGTGCTTACCAACTAAAGCAGATTTTGGGCTGAGATGATGGGGTTTTCTAAATATACAATCATGTCATCTGCAAACAGGGACAATTTGACTTCTTCTTTTCCTAATTGAATACCCTTTATTTCTTTCTCCTGCCTGATTGCCCTGACCAGGCCTTCCAACACTATGTTGAGTAGGAGTGGTAAGAGAGGGCATCCCTGTCTTGTGCCAGTTTTCAAAGGGAATGCTTCCAGCTTTTGCTCATTCAGTATGATATTGGCTGTGGGTTTGTCATAAATAGCTCTTATTATTTTGTGATACATTCCATCAATACCTAGTTTATCAAGAACTTTTAGCATGAAATGGTGTTGAATTTTGTTGAAGGCCTTTTCTGCATCTATTGAGATAATCATGTGGTTTTTATCTTTGGTTCTGTTTATGTGATGGGCTATGTTTTTTGATTTGCATATGTTAAACCACTCTTGCATCCAAAGTATGAAGCTGACTTGATTGTGGTGGATAAGCTTTTTGATGTGCTGCTGGATTTGGTTTGCCAGTATTTCACTGAGGATTTTTGAATTGATGTTCATCAGGATATTGGTCTAAAATTCTCTTTTTTTGTTGTGTCTCTGCCAGACTTTGTTATCAGGATGATGTTGGCCTCATAAAATGAGTTAGGGAGGATTCCCTCTTTTTCTATTCATTGGAATAGTTTCAAAAGGAATCATACCAGCTCCTCTTTGTACCTCTGGTAGGATTTGGCTGTGAATCCATCTAGTCCTGGCCTTTTTTTGGTTGGTAGGCTGTTAATTTTGTCTCAATTTCAGAGCCTGCTATTGGTCTATTCAAAGATTCAACTTCTTCCTGGTTTAGTCTTGGGATGGTGTATGTATCCAGGAATTTAAGAGTGGGATGATATATTAAATATGCTGAAAGAAAAAAGTATTCCAACCAAGAAGACTTACCTTGTAGAATTAAGTTTCATACAAAAACTACTTTCATCCTTCCCTCCAACAATTTATGTTGTTCATATCCTGAGATTTTTATATTGTGCATTACTTAACAATATATATATTTTTCATAGACTTTTAAACTTCATTGTAGACATATGTATGATTTACACACCACCATTACAATATTGAAGTATTCTGGGTTTGGCTATGAGATTTATACATTCATGAAGTTGGTTTTTTGAAAAAATAAACAAATTGAAATACCCTTAGTTAGTCTGGTTAAGAGAAAAGAGAGAAGACAAACAAAATTAAAAATGAAAGTGAAGACAAGAAATGCCTCAGAAATAAAATGGACAGATAGGGCTCTTGTAAGAAATTATATGCCAATCAATTAGATAACCTAGAGAAAACAGATAAATTCATAGAGAAAGGCAACCCACCAAGACTGAGTCAGGAAGAAACAGAAAGCCTGAACAGACGAATAATAAGTAATAAGATAGAAGAAGTAATTTAAAAAACTCCCAAAAACAACAACATAACTCAGGTCCAGATGAATTCACAGCTGAATGTTAGCAAATATTCAAAGAATTAATACTGGTACTTCTGAAACTCTTTCAAAAAATTGAGCTAACACATTTTATGAAGCCAGCCTCACTTTGATACCTAAGCAAGACAAAAACATCACAAGGAAAGGAAACTGTAGGCCAGTGACTCTGATGAATATTCACGCAAAATTTCTTAAGAAAATATTAGCAAACCATATCTAACAGCATATCAAAAAGATTATATATCACGACCTAGTGGGATTTATACCCAGCAAGCTAGGCTGGTTGAACATATGCAAATTAATTAATATGATACATCACATATGTATCACATCACAATGATATCATAATATGATACATCACATATCATAATATGATATCATTAATAGAATGATAGTAACAAACCATATGATTATCTCATTGACATAGAAAAAGCACTTGACAAAGTCCAACATCCTTTCTTGATTTAAAAACTCTCTCAACAGTGTGGGCATAGAAAAAGTTTTCCAACATAATAAAGGCCATTTATTTTAAAAACTACAGGTAACATTATAATCAATTGGAGACAACAAAGTTTTCCACTAAGATTTGGCACAAGGCAAGGATGTCCACTCTTGCCACTTCTATTCAACATAGTGCTGGAAGTACCAGCAAGAGCAATTAGACTAAAAAGAGGAACAAAATATGTACAAACACAAAAGAAAGAAGTAAAATTATTTCTATTTACAGATGACATAATTCTATGTGTTAATCACCCCCCCCACACACACACAGATTACACAACAAATGTCTGTTAGAAATAATAAATGAGTTCATTGAAGTTTCAGGATATGAAACCAACATATAAAAATCAGTAGCTATGGATTAGACTAGAAAAATCAGTGGTATTTTTCCACACAAATAGTGACCTAACTGATAAATAAATCAAGAAATCATTTCTGGCTGGGTGTGGTGGCTCATGCACGTAATCCCAGCACTTTGGAAGGCCAAGGCGGTTGGATCACTTGAGGTCAGGAGCTCAAGACCAGCCTGGTCAACATGGTGAAACCCCATCTATACTAAAATACAAAAAACTCAGCCGGGTGTGGTGGTGTGTGCCTGTAGTCCCAGCTAATTAAGAGACTGAGACAAAAGAATCCCTTGAATTCAGGAGGTGGAGGTTTCAGTGAGCTGGCATCATGCCACTGCAGCAGTCTAGTATGGACTACAGAGGAAGACCTCATCTCAAAAAAAAAAAAAAAAAAAAAGGAAAAGAAAAAGAAAGCATTCCCATTTATAATAGCACAAAAATACGTAGAAATACATTTATCCAAGGAGGTGAAAGATCTGTATACTAAAACTTATAAAACATTGATGAAGTAAATTGAAAGAGGCACAAATAAATGGAAAGATATCTTACGTTCACAGATTAGAAGAATTAATACTGTTCAAATGTTTATACCAGCCAAAATAATCTACAAATTTAATGTAATTCTTACCAAAACTGCAATATTTTTCAAGGAAATAGGCAAAAAAAATCCCCAAATTTGTGTGGAACTACAAAAAACCCTGAATAGCCAAAGCAATTTTGAGAAAGAAAAATAAAAGTCAGAGGCATCACACTTACTGATTTATAATTATATTACAAAGCTATATTAACCAAAACAGTATGGCTCTGGCATAAAAGCAGACACATAGACCAGTAAAATAGAGTAGAGAGCTCAGAAATCAATCCAACCACTGATGGTCAACCACTTTTTATCAAGGGCATGCAAGAGGACATGATAGAGAAAGGAGAGTCTTTGATAAATGGTGCTAGGAAAACTAAATTTCCACATACAAAAGAATGAAATTAGACTTTTATCTTGCACCATATACAAAAATCAATTCAAAATGGCAAAATCCTCAAATATAAAGTCAGAAACTATAGAATTCCTGAAAGAGAATATAGGGAAAAAGCTCCTGGACATCGGCCTTGGCAATAATATTTTAAATGTCACACCAAAAGCTTAGGCCGTAAAGGCACAAATAAATAAATGGGACTACATAAAACCAAACAGTTTTTGCACAACAAAGGAAACAATCAACAAAATGAAATGGAAGTCTATAGCTTGACACAAATTATTTGAAAACTATATGTCTGTTATGGGGTTAAAATCGAAAATTTATGAAGGGCTCATATAACTGAAGAGTGGAAAAACAAATAACTTTATTTAAAAATGAGCAAAAGACTTGAATAGATATTTCCCCAAAGGAGACATACTAATGGAACAACAGGTATATGAAAATGTGTTCAACATTATTAATAATCAGGGAAATGCAAATCAAAACCACCATAAGATACCATCTCACATCCATTAGGATGGCTACTGTCAAAAAGTTAGAAGTTAAATGTTGGTGAGGGGGTGGAGGCAGAGAAATTTGCTACATTGTTGATGGGAATAGACATTATATTGGTACAGGCATTATGGAAAACAGTATGGAAGTTTCTGAAAAAATAAAAAGTAGAACTGCCATATGGTCCATCAATTCCTCTTCCAAGCTATACCAAAAGGAAGATATCTGCAGTCCCATGTTCATTTCAGCATTATTCATAATAGCCAAGATATAGAAACAACCAAACTGTCTGTTGATAGATGAACAAATAGAGAAACCGTGGTGCAAATACATACTGAAATATTATTCAGCCTTAATAAAGAATGAAATTTTCCATTTTCTACAACATGGATGAGCTTGGAGGAAATTATGCCAAGTGAAATAAGCCAGGCACAGAAAAAGAATATTGCATAATTTCACTTATATGTGGAATCTAAAAAAAAGTCAAATATACAGAAACAGAGAACAAAACAGTGGTTACCAGGAGCTGGGGAGTAGGAGGAGGAAATGAGACACAGATCAGAAGATACAAAGCAGCAAATATGTAGTATAAACAAGTTTAGATATCTAATGTACAATATGGGAATTATAAGTAATAAAATTTTACTGTATGTGAGATTTATGCTAATTGGGTAGATTGTAGCTGCTCTTGTCACAGAAACAAAGAAATTGATAACTGAGATGATGTATATGTTATTTTCATCACTATAGTAACCATTTTACTATCTATATGTGTCCCGTATATCATGTTATATACCATAAATATACATAATAAAATTTATTTTTAAAAAAGCAAAATAACAACAATAAAAAGAAATATATACCAAATACCAGGCCACTAAGATTTTAGAAGTTTTACAATTTTAGTTCTTATAGTTAGTTCCATGCTCTATTTCAAGAAGCAGGTATATGGTATGAGGAAAGAATCAAGGTTCCTTATTTTGCATGTAGATAATAAATTGTTCTAGCACTATATATAAAAAAGACTACTCTTCCTCCGTGAAATTGCTTTGTACCTTTGCTGGAAATCAGTTGACAATATATGTGTGGATATTTTACTGTGTTCTTTATTCTGTTTCACTGATCTATTTGTCTATTTTGACATAAATAGCACACCATCTTAATTATTGTACTTTTAGAATGCCTTAAAATCAGATGCTGCAAGTTTATCAACTCTTATTATTTTCAAAACTAGGCTGTACTCATGCCTTTGAATTTCCATGCATATTTTAGAATAAGCATATCAATTTCTTAAAAAGTTGCTGAAATTTTGAAATTGTAGTTGTGCCAAATCTATAAATCAGACAGCAATCCTATTCCTAGCTATATATCCATAAAAAGAGGTATGCTTATGTGTACAGGGACACATCTGCAGGAATGTTCATGTCAGTATTATCTATGATAATCTCCAATTGGAAACAAAGCAAATTTCTAACAATATTAAAATAGATAGATATATTATATAGAGAAATGGAAATGAACAAACTACAAGTACATGCATTAACATGAATTAATCTCTCAAATTATGTTAAAGTAAAAAAGCAAGTTACAAGTAATACATCCAGTATAAATCTGTGTATAAAAATTTAAAAACAGGCAAAATAAACTATCATTTTAAGGATGCCTATATATCCTATATAATGGTAAAAAAAAAAAAAAAAAAGCCTACAAATCAGGATTATGGCTATCCCTAGGAGGAGCAGAATCTGAATCAGTGTTTTCCTTCTATGGTACTGGCAATTAGCTACAGAATATTTTACAGTTATTTTTAAGATATATATTATATATCTCATATATATATACACATACATATAATACACATATATGTGTGTTCATGTGCATTATATATATTGTTTATGTATGATACCTTTAACCAAAAAAACGAAAATAGTTGTTACTGCAAATTTGTATGCAAGGATTGGTGTTTTTGACCTGTGGGTTTCATTGTAAGGTAGATTGATTGGGCTATTTATTTTGAAACTCCAACTCTCATCACCTGTGAGACTTTCTCTTGGTCTGATCAATTTATTCAGAGAGGAATCCTTAACCTGGTTGACAGTGCTCTCAGAAATAAATGAAAGAAGTGAGCTAAGATGTTTCACTATTTCATATAGAATGTTTCATTTAATTCTCCTCAACTGAGCCTACTCTTCCCAATTCCAGAGTCTTTCTGGTTGAACTTCTCTGGAGCATAAAGCCTCAGTCTTGTGCATGTCTGGGGAGGAATACTCTCTGGGTATTATATTAGTCCATTTTCACACTGCTAATAAACATACCTGAGACTGGCAATTTACAAAAAAAAAGAGGGTTAATGGACTTACAGTTCCATGTGGCTGGAAAGGCCTCACAATCATGGTGGAAGGTGAAAGACATGTCTCACAGGTGGCAGACAAGAGGAAAGAGCTTGCGCGGGGAAACTCCTGTTTTTAAAACCATCAGATCTCATGAGACTTATTCACTATCAGAACAGCACAGGAAAGACCCGCTCCCATGATTCAATCACCTCCCACCAGGTTCCTCCCATGACACCTGAGAATTGTGGGAGTTACAATTCAAGATGAGATTTGAGTGGGAACACAGCCAAACCATATTGGGTATACATCATGTGGGAAGGAAATATGGTATTTCCTTGCATAGACTTTTACCCACTCTCTTTTCGGCCCAGTCATATCCCCACTCTCAGAGGTAGCTCATTCCCTCAGTTCCAAGACTTTCTGGAGTTCTGTGGAACCAGTTGGCTTGCTTCTATATTTTCACCACTGCTGGTTTACCTTTTATTTTTCTCAATCTGTTGAACCAATTTCTAGTTGGCTCACTGCTTTCCAGCTTACATTATTTTATTTGCTGCCATCTCTTCTCTTTTCTTCATCCTTGTGTTTTATCTCAACATATAAATACACAAAAACACATACTCAGTAGTCATATCTTGGTTTCTAATCCTTTTCTCCAATAAAATGAACCAGGAAATAGCTGGTTCTAGAGCTAGTTATGGATGATACAAGATGATCCTGGAGCATCTTGTAGTGTCAAAATGCAAAAAAGTGTTAAAAGGATAAAAACACAGAAGATATTAAAAGAACAGAGGCAGTAAGCTAAAGAGCTCCTGCTGGCCAAAGGTGGAACAATTTGAGCTGCAAAATAAATAATAAAGGTGTGGTCCAATATAAAAAGTATTAGATAAATATACATAAGAACAAATTGATATAAATATATGACTGGATAAACAAATAGGGGAGAAGGGATAAATCTCCCTTACAAAATAATTCTAAAGAATATATGTAGATACTCCCTGACCTGGGAAGTGGAGCTTAATTCTTCTCCCCTTGAGTGTGGGCTGGACTTATTGACTTCTTTCCAAAGGATAGAATTTGGAAAGGAAAAAATAATAACTTTACTGTATCTTTCAGACATTACCTTAACCAAGTGATCAAAGTTAACATCAACAGGGATATGTCATGTTGATATCATGTAGCCCTGTAATATGATTTGGCTCTGTGTCCCTACCCAAATCTCATCTTGTAGCTCCCACAATTCCCACATGTGTGGGAGGGACCTGGTGGAAGATGACTGAATCATGGGGAAGGATCTTTCCTGTGCTGTTCTTGTGATAGTGAATGGGTCTCACAAGATCCGATAGTTTTAAAAAAGGGAGTTTCCCTGCACAAGTTCTTTCTTTGCCTGCTGCCATCCACATAATATGTGATTTGCTCCTTCTTGCCTTCCACTATGATTGTGATGCCTCCCCACTCACGTGGAACTGTAAGTCCAATAAATCTCTTTATTTTGTAAATTACCTTGTCTTTATCAGCAACTTGAAAACAGACTAATACACTCTGATTTGATGCAATGTGAAGGACACTTCTGTGATGTTGTTTCCCAAATCTCATAATTTCAATTTAATTATGAGAAAACCTCAGACAAATCTAAATTGGAGGATGTTTTACAAACTGCCTGCTATGGTCTGAATGTTTGCATCCCCCCAAAATTAATATTATTGAAACATAATCTCTACCTCTTAATAATATTAAGAGGTAGGGCCTTTGGGAGGTGATCAGGTCTTAAGGGCAGAGTCCTCATGAATGAGATTAGTGTTCTTGTAAATGAGGCTCAAGGGAACTTGTTCACTCCTTCTACCAAGTGAGATGCCATCTAAGGGAAAGTAGACTCTCATCAGGCACCAAATCTGCTGGTGCCTTGATCCTGGGCTTCCTAGCCTCAAGAACTTTATTGTTTATAAATTACACAGTCTAAGGCATTTTGTTATAGCAGCTCAAATTGACTAAGACACTGCCTGACCAGCATTCTTCAAAATTATCAGGGTCATGAAAAAAAGAAAAAAACTGAGAAATTGTCAAAGATTAGAAGAGACTAAGGAGAACTGACCACTAAATTCAATGTAGTATCCTGAATTAAATCCTGCAACATTAGTGAGAAAATTGGTGAAATACAAAGAGCGTCTGTTATCTTAATAATAAATGTTAATGTCTGTTTTGACAAATGTACCAAGGTCATGTAAGATGTTGACTTTAAGGGAAACTGGAATCTCTCTGTATTGTTTGTAACTTCTCTTTTGTAGATTTAAAATTAAGAAGTTTATTGAAAAAAATCCCTATTAGTGAAGTTCCAAGAAGAAACTATGTTCTTCCAGGTTTTACCAGAAGTTCATAATCCTGGAGAAGTCCTACTTCTGCTTCAAGGCTCAGTTGGATGGTGATGTCCTTGGGAAGCCTCCTGTAACTTCTCCAGACACAGGGTTTTCACAGAACCTGGTACTTACCTCCTGATACGGTTTGGCTGTGTCCCCACCCAAATCTCATCTTGAATTATAGCTCCCATAATTCCAAAGTGTTGTGGGAGGGACCTGGTGGGAGACAACTAAAAGATGGGGGAGGTCCCCCCATACGGTTCTTGTGGTAGTGAATAAGTCTCATGGGATCTGATGGTTTTATAAGGGGAAACTCCTTTCACTTAGTTCTCATTCTCTCTCTTGCCTGCTGCCATGTAAGATGTGCCTTTCACCTTCCACCATAATTGTGAGACCTCCCCAGCCACGTTGAACTGTGAGTCCATTAATCCTCTTTTTCTTTATAATTTACCCAGTCTTAGGTAAATTATATGTCTTTATGAGTGGTGTGAAGACAAACTAATACATCTCCTTTTAATTGCACTACTCACAGAGTCTCCCCAGTGGACTGGGCAATCTCAAAGGCAGGAGCCAGAATCTGTTTTTATTTTTTGTCCAGTATCTGGCAAAATGCTTCTGGCAAAATGCTTACCCACATTCAATAAATATGTGTGTGTTTGAGCCAAGTTGGTTATGGAGTACGGCACAGCCATTTCAATGTAAAAAACAAAGTGAATAAAAGCCACCAATTACTACTTTAAATAAATCTAGTTTTCATTGGAAATTATTCCTTTCTGATAACTATTTGCTTCAAAGTACCCTGGAGTTTTTGGAAGTAAAATATAGTCGAAGACCATTGCTTCAAATCACAGGGAAGTATGGCAACTATATACTGTGATGAAAAGCAAAGGTTTAATTAGCCTTGTGCTAGTGACGTTTTTCTAAATAGTAAACTAAGCACTGTGAGAACCTTCCCACTCTTAATTATTAGGGAAATTATGCCTTGTAAAAGTAAACCCTACCCAGATGATGTTTAATGGGCCAGACAGGCAGGAAATATTTAACATTTGTAGCCTCCTGGTATCGTGTTTTTCTTTTATTTTTGTTGGTTTCTTTCCCATTAAATGATCAGAAAATTACTGTGACTTTATTCCCATAGGCTGAAAATTAGCCTGCTAAGCTTCAGCCTTAATCAGATTCTGATGACTAAGAATTAATCTATTTTAGCAGAAGCATGTCTAACGGAAATCAGTATAGCACTTCTCTGCCACAGCAGAGCAGTGGCTGCTGTCTCCAGTGATTGATATGCAGTAGCCAAATGTAGAAATCATTCAGGTCTAAACCCCTTTGTTCTCTGGCCAATATTGATTAAATTTTGTTTTTTCAGAGTACATCTGTTCACATGCACAGCTCTCACAATGTTAAAAAAACTTTCATTTTGAAGGCTTAAAAAGAAGTGTTTTAAGATAGTATTTAAACCTCTCTGGCATAACTGCATGTGGCTGTGATCTCCCATCCCTGACATTGTGATTCAGGGTTATTGCAACTATTTCAAAAGATGACAGAAAGTTGTTACAATGTTCAAATTCAAAGTTAAAAAATATAAACATATTAGTTTATATGTTAGTATGTCACAAGAGAAGGTTGCAAAGATAAAACAGTGTGATATAGAATTGTAACTCCAAAGAAACTATACATAGAGAATTTATTCAAAATTAATTCAGCATTTATTTATTGACCACTTACTATTGCCAAGTGGACCCATATGTGGTAGTGGTCCCATAGGATTACAATGGAGCTGAAAAATTCCTATTTCCTAGTGATATTGTAGCTGTAGTAAAGTCATAGCACAGCACATTACTCATGTGTTTGTGGCGATGCTGGTGTACTGTGCTGCCAGCCATATAAAAGTAGAGCACCTATAGTTATGTACAGTACATATTTGATATAGTAATAAATGGCTATGTTATTGGTTTATATATTTACTATACTATACTTTTTATCATCATTTTAGAGTGTATTCATTTTTTTAAAAAAGTGAACTGTAAACAGTCTCAGGCAGGTCCTTCAGGAAGTATTCCAGAAGAAGGCATTTTCACAGGAGATGACAGCTCCATGTATGTTATTGCTCCTGAAGATCTTCTAGTGGGACAAGATGTGGAGGTAGAAGACGGTGACAGTGATGATCCTACCCTGTGTAGGTCAAAGCTGATGTGTCCCTTTGTGTTTTTGTTTTTAACAAAAAAAGTTTAAAAAGTAAAATAATTAAAAAAATAGAAAAAAGCTTATAGAATAAGGAAGTAAAAAACAAAAATATCTTTGTACAGCTGTATGTGTTTGTGTTTTAAGCTAACTATTAATACAAGAGTTAAAAAGTTAAAAACAAGTAAAAGTTTATAAGGCTAGTTTATAAGGTAAAAAACGTTAGAGTAATCTAAAGTTAATTTATTATTAAGGAAAGAAAAATTTAAAAATAAATTTAGTGTAGCCCAAATGTATTGTGTTTGTGTCCAGTTATGTTCTGGGCCTTCACATTCACTCAGCACTCCCTCACTGACTTACCCAGAGCAACTTCCAGTTCTGCAAGCTCCATTCATGGTAAGTGTTCCGTATAAGTGCACCATTTTTTTCTTTTATATTATATTTTTACTGTACCTTTTTATGTTTAGATATGTTTAAATATACAAATACTTACCATTGTGTTAGAATTAGCGATAGCATTCAGTACAGCACATGCAGTAGATTTTTAGCCTCGGAGCAGTCTAGACATACAGACTAGATTGTAGTGTACTTTATTGTCTAGCTTTGTGTATGTACAATCTATGATGTTTACATAACGAAATCTTCTAATGTAGTTTCAGAACCTATACTTGTCTTTAAGTGACACATGACCATGTAAGTCAAGGGTAAACAGACATTGTAGAGTTAGTCAAAGTAGAAATTGATCTAGATGGTAGGATTTGAGTGTTCTGCTACTTTAAAATATCATGTCAATCTAGGTTTGTCATAGTCTAATTTCCCAAGGTTAGTAATCTTCTTTATAAATACGAATACTCCAGAGAGCTTTATAAACTGCTTCTTTCAATAACTTCTCCCTCTGGTCACTTGCCTCACCTGCATGCACCTTCTGCTCAGCCAAGCTAGCCTCATAATTCCACAGTCTGTGCTCTGGAGTCATTTTTTTTCTGTCTCCATATCCTTCCGTTTCATCCTACCTTTTAATAAAGGTCCATATCCAATACTACCTCCTCTGTAAAGCTTGCCCTGGTATCATTCTTGGTATCACTCTTATTGTTTGTATCATTTCTTTGATAACCAATGTTTTGCCTATATCATGGCAAGTAAGCAATTAATATTAATTGTTGTGGTGTGTGTGTGCGTGTGAGTGTGTGTCTGGAAAATCCTAATATATAGTATATTTCTAGGAATTTCTCCACTTTTCTTTAGGTTATCTAATCTGGTGGTGTACAATTATTCATTATAGCCCCTTAAGATCATTTGTGCAATTATCTCCTCTGTCATTTATGATTTTATTTATTTGAGTCTTCTCTCTTTTTCTTCTTAGTCTAGCTAAGGATTTGCTGATTTTGCTATCTTTTCAAAAAACCAATGTGTAATTTTTTTCAATTTTTAGAATTTTTCTCTATTTTCTATTTCATTTATTTCTGATCTGACATTATTTCTTTCCTTCTGTTAATTTTAGGTTTAGCTTCGTGTTCTTTTTCTAGTTCCCTGAGGTCAAAGTTAGGTCATTTATTTGACATCTATTTTCTTTTTCAATGTAGGTATTTATCATTATAAATTTTCCTTCATAGTACTACTTTGGCTGCATTCTGTAATTTTTGGTACGTTGTGTCATCATTTTTATTTGTCTTGAGTTATTTCATAATTTTCTTTTGAGTTATTGTTTGACCCAAGAGTTGTTTAAGAGTGTGTTTATTAATTTCCATATATTTGTGAATTTTCCCATTTTTTAATTACTGATTTTGGTTTCACTCCATTGTTATTGCAAATATACTTGGAATAATTTTGATCTTCTTAAAGTTGTTGAGACTTGTTTTGTGATCTGGCATGTGATGAGCCTGGAGAATGTGCGTTTAAGAAAAGTGAGTATTCTGCTGCTGTTTAGTGGAATGTACTGTATATGCTTGTTGGGTCCACTTGGTCTATAGTATAGTTCAGTTCTTTCAGTTCTGCTATTTCCTTATTAATTTCCAGTCTGAATGGTTTATCCATTATAAATAGTTGGGCATTGAAGCTTCCTACTATTATTATATTGCTGTCTATTTCTCCCTTCATATATACCATTTTTGGCTTTATATATTAGGTGTTTTGATGTTGTGTGCATACATATTTATAACTGTTCTATCTTCCTTTTGAATTGATTTTTATTAAGTAATGCTGTACTTTGTCTCTTGTGACATTGTTTAACCAACAGTCCATTTTGTCTGATAGAAATGTAGTCACTCCCACTTTCTTTTAGCTACCAATTGTTTGGAATACTGGGGAGTTTCCTTTATTTACATTTAAAGTAATTATTGATTTGTAAGCCATTTTGTTAATTTTTTTGTGTTTTTTGTACTTCTCTTGTTCCTCTCTTCTTCTCTTAGTTCCTTTCTTTGTGTTTTGATGAATTTTTTAAAATAGTAGTGTGCTTTGGTTCTTTTCTCTTTATCATTGATGTATCTACTACTTTTTTTGCGGTTACCATGGGACTTTTAGCAAACATTTTATAGTTGTGACTGTCGATTTTAAGCTGATAACTTAATATCAATCTCATACAGAAACTATACTTCTTCCTCCCTGTTATATAATTCATGTTAGATTTTACTTTTTTCTATATGGTGTTCTACTAAAAATTTTCTGTGGTTATAGTTATTACACTTACTTTTGTTTTTGTAATTTAAATACTAGTGTTAAACATGACTTACATGCCACCATTACAGCATTGCGATATTCTGTGTTTGCCTTTATATTTACCTTTAAGAGTAAGATTTGTACTTTCATATGTTTCTGTGTTGCTGTTTAGCATATTTTTATTCTAACTTGAAGTGTTTCCTCTAGTACTTATTGTAAGGCATGTCTAGTCATGATGGATTCCTATAGTTTTTGTTTGAGAATGTCTTTATATCTCCCTCATTTCTAAAGGATATATTTGCTGGGTAAAGTATTCTTAATTAGCAGTTTATTCTTTTAGTATTCTGAATATCAGCTTACCCTCTCCTAGCTTGCAAGGTTTCTGTTGTGGAATTCACTTATAGCCTTAGGAAGCTTCCCTTGTGTGTGATAAGTTGATTTTCTCTTTCTACTTTCAAAATTATCTCTCTCTCTCTTATTTTTCACTTTTGACAATTTAATTACAGTATGTCTCACTGTAAACCTTTTTTGGGTTCCACCTTTTTAGGTGTCTTTAGGCTTCCTGAATTTGAATGTCCATTTTCTGTCTTTAGATTTGGGCCATTTTAAAAGCATTATTTCCTTAAATACACATTCTGTCACATTCTTTCTCTCTTCTCCTTTTTGGATTTTCATAATGTATACATTAGTTTGGTTGATAGTGTCCCATAAGACTTGTAGGCTTACTTCACTCTTTTTTCTTTTGATTTCTCTAACTGGATAATTTCAAATAACCTGTCTTTGATTTTGTTGATTCTTTCTTCTGCTTTATTGAGTCTGCTATTGAGATTCTCTATTGAGTTTTTCAGTTCAGTCATTGTAATCTTTATCCTCAAGATTTCAATTTCTTTCTTTTTTGCTGTTTGTATTTCTTAATGAACTCATTTTGTTCATGTCTTGCTTTCCTGATTTCATTGAATTGTCTACCTATGTTATCTCGTGGTTCATTGAGCTTCTCTAAAATGATTATTTTGAATTCTCTGTCAAGAAGTTTATGGCTCTACATTGATTTAGGGTTGGTTACCAGAGCTTCATTAGTTTCCTTTGGTGATATTATGATAGCCTGAATCTTTGTGATCCTTATAGCATTATGTTTGTGTTTGTGCATTTGAAGGAGCATTCACTTCTTCCAGAATTCATTGACTTGTTCAGATCTTTTACTGAAGTGTCCCCAGATGGACAGGACTACCTCTGAACTGTGGTCAAGTGGGGATAAAGTTGGGTCATGGGTTGCTTCTTGTATCTGCAGTTGGGTCTACTGTCAGCAGGCCTGTTACTAGGAGCATAGATGAATATGGTTCTTGCCAGTCCCCTTCCCAGAAAAGCCTTCCTCTGAGGCCACAAATAAGCAGAGCTGAAGCCACTTCCACAGGGGAATGAATTTGAATGCCCATTTTTTCTCTTTAGATTTGGGCCGTTTTAAACCATTATTTCTTTAAATACACTTTCTGTCATAGTCTGTCTCTTCTCATTTTTGGATTTTCACAATACATACATTAGTTTGATTGATGGTGTCCCATAAGACTTGTAGACTTACTTCACTCTTTTTTCTTTTCATTCCTCTAACTAGATCTGTTTTCAGATCTGTAGTAGGAACTTAACGATAGACCCACTACTGGAGTACAGGCCTGCTTTCTTAAAGCACCTTTTCTCAGTCTTGGGTTCATTGGGGTGTTACAAGCTCCTACCTGTGTCCACAAACTCCTGCATAGGTACTTTTGTCTGTGGATAGTTGCCAAATTATTATTTATATGGAGAACAAGGGCTGGGATGTTTTATTCTGCCATCTTGCTAACATCACTGCTCAGGAAATTTCCTCATGTTTTAAAATTATAGCAATTAAGTTCAAGATCTTATTTATAGTCTACAGTGAATTTTGGTCTGTGTTACATTAACAGAAGTTCACGATTATTTGTAATGGAAACTGCCTCAGAATGTGTTTCTTTTAATATTTTAGAAATAATGTATTTGTTTGGGGATCTGTAATACTTGCATGCTCAGTGAAAATAATGTGGTAAATTAACCACTCTTTAATTTTACAAATATTATACCAACATGATCTGAGATACCACATCAAACCACAGAGAAAGGCCTGCAAAGGCATGATACACATATAGAATATCTAAACTGAGAGAAAATTCCCTTTCCACACTGTTGACCCACTTCTCTTCATATCTGTAGAAAACATGGAGAAATATTATCACAATCCCAGGAGAGAAGAGTCCTGCTTATCCCCCTGTCTCACATCTGCTTGTGATCTCTTAGTTGAGTGCATTTTTTCCATCTTTATAACTTACATGTAGAAAAAATTAAGGTAAAATTAGAGAAGTATTCAAATCCATTAATTTTACTAATTGGAGCTATTAACATTGTGGGTTGCTAATGTTTTTCTCCTTCTGATTCTAGAATCCAGGTTATTCAGGAATAAAGATTGTGGGTGTGGATGTGTGTGTGTGTGTGCGCGCATGTGTGCATGTGTGTGCGCACACATGTGCATTCAGAAAGTAGACACCTTATTGTGAAAGAAAAAGCAAGATGGTCAGCAAGGCACTGTTCCTATTTTCAGAGTTAGGAAACTTCTGTGATTAGATAGAGCCTTTAAACCTTAACTCAGAAGTTAGAACTTCACTGTCCCCTTCTACTTCTTCCCCCAAGAGTGGCTGAGAGAAGTCTTTATCCCCTCTTGAACAACTTTCAAGGAGCCCAGGGATGCCTTGCACATGGTGGACACTTGATAAATATTTGCTAAACAAGTGAATTGTTATATGTATATATAACCAGTTCACTCTTTCCATGTCTCTTCTTACTCATAGGAGGTTTTAAGAATAGGCTCTGTTTCAGAATTATCCAATCAGACCAATTACACATATTTATGATTGGATGCTAAGATTAATTGTTATAAATTCCAATCTTACTGCTTCCTAGAATAGCTTGTCATAAGATCAGAGCGATCATCATGAAGCTGTGATTCAATCCAAACAGCGTGGAGTCAGAGTCTGGCCCTTACTCAATAATCCATGAGGGATATCTACAAAAAACAGGATAAGGAAGCTGAGATAGGCAAGGGGAGGTGTAGTGTTTTAGTAACAGGGTCAGAGAAGGCTTCTTTGTTGGGGAGCAAATGAGTAGAGACCCAAATGAAGTGTGACCTCTGCTGCCTTCTCACACAGTATGCACTATAAAGTCATTAACCTATTATCAGGCTCCATTTTATCTGTTATCTTTCAATTAGACGGCTCTCCTATCTCCCTCAAGATCCTATTCTGGCAAAAAAAAAAACATAGCTCCAGGCGTGGGTACCTGTGGTTTAACCTACTTTCATGTTCTGTCTTCTTACTGATTTGAGTTTGTTGTTCCCTCCCTCAGTCATGGAGGTAGTCATGCTGACCTGTAGACTAGCTCCACAGCACCCTCAGCAGGGATATTAGGAAATAGGTAAGTGAATTTAAAGTATGATCCCAAAAGACTCACATGAGTGTAATGATTACAAGAAAATGTACAAAATGTTTTCTTGATCAAGGTCATTGATAGATGACATAGGAAGAAGGCAAAGTCACATTTCAATGACTTCATGTTTCTGTCCAAAGGCAGCTTGGACCATGTTGATTCCATACATCTTGTGTGGAATGGCATCCTCACTATGGGACTCTGACTGCCCATCCAGAGTTAGAGGCAAGATAAATAGGACAGAAATAAACTGGGTAGCTCAAACAGGCAACAGTTTCCCAAGAAAAAAGTTATTTAAAAACTAAGATGATCAGATTTTAAACTAGCTTGGGTCTAAAGCGGAAGGGAATGTCTATATAGAGCTCCACAGAGGCATGTTATTTCTTTTCTGAAGTGGGCAATTTTCAGATTAGCTAGGACAAGACAAGTAAGCTAATATATTTCAATAGTTCTAACCAATAAATATTTGTTTAGCACCTGCTGTGTTAGGAGACCTTTTATTAGTGAGGGGCTCGCAATCTAGTGAGAGAAGATAAATCTGATGGCAAAATGCAGGAAGAGCTATTACCTTATCTCTTTTCTAGCTTAGGAGTCTGGGAAAACTTCCCAGCTTTGCTTATTATTCCAAACAGCAAGCACAAGTTCCAGGTTTCTTAGCCCACAAGTCTGCTAGTATACATGACATCTAAATGTAGATCTTGAAATTTTCGTGGTCTATTTCTAAGCCTGTTGCCATTATTAGAGGCTCCCTCTGCCCACCTCCTCAAACACTTTCCCAACAAAAACTTCCTCCCCCAATCAAAGCCAAACTACCATACCCTCTCTTTGATTGTAAAATCTCTAGTGAGAAATGAGATTTACTGTTAGTTAAGCTTCTTCTCAACCTATATTCAGGGACTCTACTAATCAATTACCTTTGTTCTACTAGATAATTTTCTTTAAGTTTCCTCTGTAATTTCCAGAACTAGAGGTGCTTAAAAGTGACCAAGTTGTTGGCTCTCTTTGTATCTCCAAACTTAAAGGAGAGTGCTGTATTTGCTTTCCCAAGCAAGTTGACAATTGACATCTTCATGATATTGATTCCGCTAAGAGGAAGATGGTATACCTTTCCAAGTATTCATCCCAGACCATGGTTTCTGACTTGTAGGGTTTCCTTCCAAGCATCAATGATTATGTGTGGCAAGACAATAGGGATATCTACATGATTTATTACTCATATTTTCCAACATTGAAGTCAGTTTGGGAAGCAACAACTTGGCAGGACTCATAAGATCTGTTTCCCTCCCTTTGATGCAGAAGTTCTAGGTAACTCTTATACTTGTCATACCCTCTAACTTTATGATATCATTCTTGTTCTCCATGGCAAACCACCCCCTAAATCCTGCCTAGATCTCACTTACCTCAAAATGGAAGGAACAGATATTTCTGACTCTGTCTCTGATAAATGTTTATTTCGTTTGCATGTGGTTTTCTCATTATGGGGCTATTACAATAAGGAGTTGGTACCAGGGCTGGGGTGACTAAGGGTTGAGTTTGTTTAGTGTGACTTTCACAGATCCTTAACTCGGCTTGGTCTGTTCTTAACTATTGTTATTAAAGTACATGAATGATTCTAGATCCTGCCTGCCTTGTTTTATCTATTTTCCCGAAGTTCTGACTGGTTGGCACAGTGCCTCCTGGTTTTGTTTATTCAACTCTTTCTATTTATACTGTCTGGTGTTAAATTACAATTTCTATCATATAGCTGTCCCCCCTGACATCTTCCCACAAATTGCTGGCCATCTGTGATTCACTCTAGTACATACTCTATGTTGTTACACCCAAATGTAATTGAATTAACAATCTGAGCAAATGCCATATTTTAATATAGCCAAACATAATTACAGTAATAATTTAAGGCTATTCCCTTGAAATTTTTAAATAACGAAACTTATAACATATTCAAATAATTTGATTCTGTTAATAGGTGCATAGTGTAGTAGAAAAAGCCCTACTCAAGGAGTCAGTCAGGCTTGTATTTGACTTTTACCTCTGGCAGTTATTATCTGTTGCTCTGGAAATTTAGGTATATTTCTTAAATGTTTTTGAGCCTTGGTAATATCTTCTGTAATGGAGAAGAATAACAGATACTTTGTGCATTGGAACTGAATGGGAAATATACATGAGAGCACCTTAGTGCCTGACATTGCAGCTAGTATATATAGGCATTTGGGTGCATGGATATTGGCATCACCCTAGGCTTTGATTCCTGGAAGTGCTATTCAATTGTTATGTGACCTTGAGAAAGCTATTTATCTTCTTTATTTCTCAAGTTTTCCTGTCTTATAGGGCTGTTCTATGGATTAATATGATGAAAGTAAAGTGCTTAGCACAATATCTAGCAAATTAGTAAATGTTCAATAAATGTTTGCTCTGTTAATATAAGCTATTTCATAATTATTACTAATAGTTATGCAAGAAGTGAAATTACATATAAATTTGACAAAGGGAAGCTTCTCTCTGTAAAATAAAAAGTAAAAATCCTTTGAAACAAAAACAGTAGACACTGCATTATATAACTATTAAAAAAATAGGCTCAATTAAACAGCCTAATCCATGATCATAAGCCATTGTATAAAGAACTTTCAACAAATCTTAGAAAAATCAGCACTGAAAGAGAATGATTGGAGTTTGTTTACTTTCAGTCTTGCATTAAGATGAAACTAGAGACTTGTACGTAGATGATGTTCAAATAATATTTGTAAAAGGGATTCTTTTGTATAGCATGGGAATATTTGAAAGAGTTTTAAAGGAATTTTTCAAAATATATCTTTATTTATCATGGGGTGCATGTATCAGGATATGATGCTTTTCTTGGCAAAAAAAAAAAAAAAATCCAAACACGTTATCATTCCATAAATGACCTATGGAAAGACTAATAATGACTTTACTTCAAGTGAGATACCATGGTATACAGATAATGTTTTTACAAAATTATCTGAATATAGATAACTTTTTTCCTTTTTGGGAGCATATTATTTTCTGGGAACATTATTTTTCCATGTTTGAACACTAGTGAGATGAATAGATGCTATGTAAAAAACAATCTCAAAACTCTGCTTTATGTAGTCTGAAAACAGGGAAAACCTTTAAAAGACCTCATTATCTCAGCATTCTGTTCATGAAAAAATCACTGTAAAGATTGATACATCTGCTAGTTTTATAAATATTACTTGTTGGTTGCACTTATAGAGAACAAATGTGTCTTGTAGTAGCATACTGATATCTCTATTCAATACCTTTTGTCTTCCTGACTCTAGCCCTAGGGAGAAATGCTCCTATCCAGGAGTTTCTGGTAAGTATTGAACAACCTACTCTCAGGAAAATAAAACATCCCTGGTCTGTAGTGTATGATTTTTTTCTGTTGTGTAAATATTTCCACCATCTGGAGTTGGACAAAAGACACACACAGTCAACTCCAGCAAGCTGGAACTGGCCCGTTACTACTCGTATTCCCTACCAAACATGTGAGTCTTGTGGGGCTGACATTTGCAGTACTTGAGACAGAATGGCAGACACAAGAAAGAGACGTGACCAATGCTGTGCCCAATCCCTTTGCCTCAGGTATTGGTCCAAAGGTGGACATGTGACCCAGTTTGGATTAAGAGCTTTATAAAAAGTTTAATATTTGAAAGCTGAAAGAATTTCCTTCCTTGCACTTGAATAATGAGCCGTGATATCACAACTTCAGAGCTTCTTGGGCCTTTTTATCCATGCATGTTGTAGAAGAGAAGGAGGCCCTGCAGAGTGGAAGACATGAGAGATGGATGGAGAGAGACAAAGGGAAGGCCGAGGGGAGAGAGAGAGCAAGTGAGCACCTTTTAAATATCTTTTACAGCTACATGAGCCAAAATTTCCATTAGTTGCTTAAGTTAACTTGAATTCAGTTTCTCTGACTTGCACTTAGTACATATATGCCATACTCAAACAACAGATGAATAGTAGAATGATGACTTAGAAGAATCATGATTTATATTTGAAGATTTTTATAGCAATTACCATGAATTTTATTTAAGATATTAAAAGGTTTTTTTTTTTTTTTTTTTTCGGAAAGGAGTCTTGCTCTGTCACCCAGGCTGGAGTGCAGTGGTGCAATCTTGGCTCACTGCAATCTCCACCTCCCGGGTTCAAGTGATTCTCCTGCCTCAGCCTCCTGAGTAGCTGGGACTACAGGTGCGTACTGCCATACCTGGCTAATTTTTTGTATTTTTAGTAGAGACGGGGTTTCACCATGTCAGCCAGGATGGTCTCAGTCTCCTGACTTTGTGATCTGCCTGCCTCAGTCTCCCAAAGTGCTGGGCCACCACGGCCGGCCAAAAGTTTTTTTTCAATGCGTATGGATTGACTAAGATCACATGCTTTCTATGGCTTTTGAAGCCCCATTGTCCTATTGTCCCTTAAAAGTTGGTGATTTAGTGGACCAAATGGCTCTCACTCTGTCTTCATCTTTCTATATATAAATGGATTTTTCATCAAAATAAAGATATGCATGTATAAAATCTTTGCAAAACATAATCTCAGGCCCCAATCTGAGTTTGAGACATACTGATTTAGAGCAATAATGGATAGCAATAATAACTACATTTTATTTCAAAAGGCAAAGACAAAAACAGCCCCCCTTCCTACTACTGTACATAGTATCTTAAGACCCATCTGTTCCCAAGGCTGCTCAGATAGCTGTCTGCTTTGCATGGTGCTTGCTATGGTTTGAATGTGTCACCCAAAGTTCATGTGATGGAAACTTAATTTCCCAATACAATAGTATTGAGAGGTGGGACCTTACTGTAAGAGGCTCTGCATTCATGAATGAATTAATATCATTATCTTTGGAGTGGGTTTGTTATCCTGAGAGTGGGTTTCTTATCAAAAGTGAATTTGACCTCCTCTTGCTCTCTCAAACTCTCTTGCTCTTCCACCTCTCACCATGGGATGGCAACACTAAGGCTCTCTCCAGATGGGGACCTCTGGATCTTGGACTCCTCAGCCTCTAGAATAATCATAAATAAGTCTCTGTGTTTTATAAATTACCCAGTCTCAGGTATTCTGTTATAGTAGCCCAAAATAGACTTAGTGCCAGAATCAGTTAGATTTATTATACAATTAGTTAGATTTATCATTCTAAAAGTTTTCATGAATGCCTTGTGTATATTTTTGTTTATGAAAGAAGCTGCCACAAGGGTCTAGTTATTGAGCCGCTGTCGCCTCATGGTTCAGAGCATTGGCTGGGTTTGCATCTGCATTTTGGCTCAGCATTGCCTGACTATGTGATCTTGGGAAAGTATTTAACTTTATAAAAATAATTGTCTCATGTCAAATGGCAATATTTGCATTTTAGAGTGTTTTGCATCTGCCCTACAAGCCATGATAGCAATTTCTTCTGAAATTTTCCTTCCTCTAACCTGTCATCCACTTGGCTACCCTGGAAATTGCCAAGGTGGTTAAAAAAAAAAAAAAGAGTGAGTTTTCCACTCTCCAGCCTACCCAATGACCGGTACTGGGGCTTTCCCTTTCCTACCACTGCTGTCTGTGGTGGGTCAAATGTCCCATGCTCTGTTTGGGGGCATTTATGAGTGTCCTGCCTAATGATAATGACAGTGCCCATGGAGGTTCTGCTAAGTCTTGAAGCACAGACAGATACTAATATGCTGGACAGTTCACTGCTGAGGTGGAGGCCACTGATGGTGGCAGCTATTATCCGCCCAACAATGACAACAGCCACTGAATGGTTTTTCTGCCAAAGTGAGGATGGTTTATTGTCCTAGCTTCCACTCTGCTCCCTAGTGCTGGCCACTTAGTGATGATTGGCCATATTTTCATGGTAACTCTTCCCTTTTATCCCTAACTCCCCTGTGATGTTTTAGGTTCGAGGATTCTGCCCTCTTCTGAGGTTTTGGCCCCTTCATTTCCTTTCTTCTCTCTCAGCCCAGGTAACGTTCAACAATTTTCCTTCTAGGTATAAGAGTTGAGGTTATTGCCTTCCCTTTTTAAATTTTAAATTTTTGTTATGCAATCTCTTTGTCCCACTCCCTTCAGGGATTTTCTTTTGAGTCTCAAGAGACTAGTTAGAAAACATTAGAAACAACAACAACAAACCCAACCAACCAACCAGCCAAATAACCAACAACTAAACCAAACCAACAATGTAAATGTATTTTTCTTCTCACTTCTCTTGTAGAAAAATGGTAATGCTTCTGTGTTCCTCAGACTTATTGGAGAAAAGGTAAGAGTGCGTGAAAGAAAGTACAATCAGAAAGACTGACACTTCAAGATCTTCTTTCCTTAATGTAACAGAATCCATTCATGAACACTGTTGGTCTGGTGTTGGATGTCTGAGTTAACTTTGGCCAACTGTGGTTCTTTTCCAGGAATATTAGAATTGCAACTCATAAAGCATAGCCTTTCGATAGGTGTTAAAAATTTAAGATGTAAAACTTGAGAGTTATTAATGGTCTTGTTTCCTGTCATATACACAGAGAACCAAGGAAATTCAACTACAGACAAAGAAAGAAGAATAAGGGAGACTTGAAAAGAAGAAGAGAGGTGACAGACACAGTAAGGAACTTCATAGCATTTCTTCTAGAACCTGGTGCTAGTGGTTTCTGGATTTTAACTACATTCTTATTACTGGGTTTTGTGAATTGCATTTCTGTCACTTGTGACACAGTGTCCTACAACAAATATACCCACTTCACAGGGTTTCTGTAAAGTTTAGGGACAATAAGACCTTTCAGTCTCTTAGTATAATGTCTGGCACTTAATAAGCATACAGAATGTTGCTGTTATTATCGCAGTTTGCTTTATGATATTTGACTTGTAGTTACTAAGATTTCCTACACTATTCATGTTTGTCCAAGATAAAATTATTTACTCATTTACCATCTGTTTTGTCCACTTTACAGTTAAGGAATCATGCCTATTCTTTACCACCATTACATGCTCTTAGACACCATTACTTAGCGCAGTGTCTCACACATAGTAGGCATTATGATGATTTGTTCAGTGAATGCATTTGGGATATAATGTGATAATAATTGTTTAATTTCAGTGACTTCAGAACAAACAAACAAAAATATCACTCCTAACTATTGCCATATATATTGAAGTTAAAACCGACAAGTAGTGAAAAAATTTAATTTTTTCTTGAAAATGCTTGATAAAACTTCTATTGAATAAAGGGTTCTTTGGTTTTGTATTAATTCTGAAAACTGAGCTACTCTTGCAGGTTTGAAATGCCTTTAATAAAATGCCACATATAAGGCGATCACATTCTGAAATTACATTAACTACCGGAGAAAGAGCAGCTGTACTTGAAATTAGTGTGTTTGGGGCAAAGGTGCAGAATATCATCATTTTACAAAATTTGCTACCTGTCTTTTACTATGCATTCTGTCTTTATATTTTTTAATATAGAGATTTTAAAAGGTAGTTCAAAAATGCCCGCTTTGTTGTATGATTTATGATAGGGAAATGAGCATTTTTCTGGGAAAGCATGTTAATATTAACTTTTACTATTGGAGGGAAATGTTGACTTAACAAAGGTGCTTTCCTAATGACTTACCTGGCTTGACATTCTTTTGTGATTTAGTACTATGAAAGTTACACATTACTAATCAATAAGTTTTGTAGCTTTCTCTGCTTCTCCAGTGTGGGCACAAAATATCTCTGAAGTGACTTCAAACTTGGCCTTTTTCACTTCCTTTAAAACAATTCCTCTCAACTATTATTCTTTCCACTAAAGCTTTGTTTGTCTCTCTTTTGGAAAAAAGATTATCAGGCTGTTACCTAATAAAAGTCTTCAAGAATAAATTGTACAACTGTAAGGAAAAAATCATGTTTGACCTTATCTGAAAACAGATGGAGAAGATCCATAGTTTAAATCATAGAATGGAAGAAAGAGAACTGGCTTTGAAGAAATCAAAGTTTGTTTTGTGCTGTTTTTGTTTGTCATGGATGCTTTAAGAAGTCACTGAAAGCTAGGACTCCTCTCTCTAGAGGAAACTATAAATCAATACACACAAATTCTTCATGACATTTCAGAGAGTTCACAACATGCTGAAAATCTTCTACGAATTCTGTTAAGAACACTTGCTCTCAAGAAAAACATGCGAAGAGTAAAGATTATTTAACAGTAACTCAGTTGCTTTCCATGAAAATCTGTTTAAATGGTCTTTGTTGTTTTACTTCTGAACTGACTTAATATCAGTTTGCTGAAATACTGAGATACTGAGGGCAGTTTCTGCTTTAAGTCTTTAGAAGATATGTTTTCTGTGAAATGCATGTGCATTCATATTACAAATCCTGAAACTGAGGGAAGCATCTGCTCTGTCTGAAATAGTTCTTACTATAATAGAACATGTTTCATAATTTGGGGTGGGGAGAATTGAATTACAAAGAGTTGGCTATATAGGATTAGATGAAAAATTCAGTTTAAGTTCATTAATCATAAGTAAATATACTGAAATGCTCTAAGCATTGTCCTCTAACATCATAAATAAAATTGAGATGACTTACTCTTTATGTAAAACAGTAAGTTAAGAACAAAAAATTGCCTGGGGAAATGTATTACAATTTCTGTCTTAAACATCTCAAAAGTCAAAAGTCTTCTGCTGGTGGCAGTTAGTTCATACATAGTTTGCCAGAGTGTTTAATCCACAGGATCATTTCAGCCCATCTAACACTATTTGTTTTTAAAAATATGAATAGATACCATAATAGATAATGGCTTTTTGATGCTTTCCTTCACTAGAGTAAGGTTAAAGCAAAAATGTATTTTTTATATATTTCCATAAGATACCTCTAGCATGGATACTGGTAATAACTAGTATTCTCTGGTGTTACAACATATCATTTCTGCTGAAGTCACTTCCCTATCTCTGTGTATTATCATAGAATTTCAAAATACTCTGTTTCTGTGGACTTTACAGAAGTATAAACAGTTTTTGTTTTTTTTTTAATTAGAACAGTTTTAGGAAATACACTGAAACTTGCCTGAAGTATTCCTTTGAAATATTATTTCTTATTTTCTTAGAAGGTAGATACGGTGACTTTATGGAGAATTTAAGACTGGCATCCTGAAAAATGTGACCAATGAGTGCTATGTTGATGTCAAGCAGCAATAACTCAGATGCTTATGAATATTTGTATGTCCATCCCAGCCTCCCAGTGGTTTTGGATAAAATTTCTGCATATGATATTAATGGTGACTGATTCTTCAGTATATTTCAATGATCACTCTATGCTGAAATTTAACTGTGGGTTACAGGAAAACAATGAAAATATTTTTTTCACAGTAAAGACTCTCTTATCACTGTTATGGACAACTGGGACTCAGTCTTGCTGGAACCCTCTGAAAAGCCATGTGAATTGCCACTCAGAATTGTCTCTTGTAGAGACCAAGGGGGAGAAGATTTGAAGAATTAGCTACTGACTTCTATTCCCTATTAATGAAGACTCATTCCATGGCTGTTAATCTTTTGAGGTCCAGGTTATATATGCATATGTGAACCATGCCAAGATGCCAGTAATGTACCAGGGAATATGGCACAGCTGAAGTAAGGAGTTACAAGTTTATACCTCTGTAAAGTCCATTGTAGCATCAATGACTAAAGTAAAAATTAGGCAGAGAGGATATAAAGCAGGCACAAGAAATATTCAATCCCATGACAAACATTGCCTCCCACCTACCCAATCCCACCAGTAGTATTATTGTTATTAAGATCACCAATATCTTAATATATAGAAATGGCTTATTGAGAAATTTTCACAAATGTTTATAATGTTCTATGCAGAAACAGTGTAATATCACATTTACTCCTAACTTATGGAGCTCAGCACATAATTTTATTATTTTAAGTTATGTTAGGGGATTGTATATGACCTATATAATCAGAAATGTTATTTTAACTATCAAATCTGCTCATACACTCATGTTAGCAAACATTTATTGAGTTCTCACTTAGTACTAGAGCTATGTAAAGTGCGCAGAAACTCTTTGGAGTTTAAAAACAGCCTTAGAAACAAGAAATGATCTGGTCTTTACTTCTGAGGAGCTCAGATAAAACCTATGAGATTTATTGATTGTGAGCAATAGAAATCTGCTGTAACTTAAGGAAAATGTAATTTATGGGAATAACATAAGAGAATCATAGGCTTGAGAACTAGTATAGAAAGAGGCAGCAATCAAGGAATCTCCAGACAGTAGAAAGGGAAACATGGCCTAGTCTCATAGCAAGAGCTATCAGGTCAGCAGCCGCCAGTGAGATGGATGATGGATCTCCAACTGTTTCTTTTCTCTTTTTATAACTCAATCAAGATTCAAAGTCCCGGAAGAGAGGGCACAACTTCCCAAGCTTGGATTTGTTTCTGACTGGCCACATGGGAGAGGAGGCTAGCTTCCTTTGATTTTTTTTTTTTTTTTTAATAGAAGATGGTCTCTCCCACCCAAGACTATCCACAGCAAAGAAGAAGCAGTTGTGTATTAGTCAGGGTTCTCTAGGACAGAACTAACCGGATAGAGGAATGTATGAAAAGGAGTTTATATATGGAGAGTTGACTCACACAATCACAAGGCGAAGTCCCACGATAGACCATCTGCGAGCTTAGGAGCAAGGAAGCCAGTAGTGGCTCAGTGTGAGTCTCAAAACCTTAAACGTAGGGAAGCTGACAGTGCAGTCTTCAGTCTGTGGCCGAAGCCCTGAGAGCCCCTGAAAAACCACTGGTGTAAGTCCAAGAGTCCAAAGGCCGAAGAACCTGGAATCTGATGTTCAAGGGCAGGAAGCTTCCAGCATGGGAGAAAGATAAAGGCTGGAAGACTCAGTCAGCTCATTTCACCTTCTTCCATCTGCTTTTTCTAGCCAGGCTGGCAGCTGATTGAATGGTGCCCACCCAGATTGAGGGTGGGTCTGCCTCTCCCAGTTCACTGACTTAAATATTAATCTCCTCTGGCAACACCTTCATAGGTACACCCAGGGACAATACCTTGCATCCTTCAATCCAATCAAGTTGACACTTAATATTAACCATCACAAGTCCATCCCTGGTCATCTTGAACCCATACACATCTTCTGAAATTTTAATCTCCAAATAAAGACAGTAATAAAGTCATAATTACACGTAACATAATACAGCTATCTGTACAACCAGAAGCACACTAATCCTGAACCTAAATGCTATTACACCAAGTTAACAACACCTGAATGCTGATATGAAGTTAACAAATCTTACGTCACATGATAAAGGAAAAAGAAAGGAAATAAAATGAAGAATTTGCTTAGTACAACTGTATACATGCACAAACATATTCTTAACAAAATAGGGAGAAAATATTCATGATAATTACAATCCTTATTTCTGCAACTGGTCACATGATTGTAGCTGGTATTGATAACTACTTTTTTCTACTACCCATTCTGCATTCCCTATGCCTTCAGCAAGCACTTTGGCTGGTTATGGTTTTTTACCTGGTGTAGTGACCCAAACCTTCATTCCTGAAGGGTCTGGGCCATTTGTAGTCTTGCCTGAATTGGGTCATTGTAGTTTCCCATTGACCTTAATCACAGAGCATGGTAATACTAAGAGATGTCATCAGGGACCTTCTAGGATGTGTTCTACACATACTCTTCCTTACCTCCATTGTAAAGTAGTAGACTGATTTTATCATGATAGTCTGGGTCAATTACCCCAGAAAACACTGTACTTTTCTTCTTAGCCTGTTGACTCAGAGGTAGGAGGAGCCCAAAGTGACCAGGTGGCAATCTTAATTTCCACTTTAACAGAATCATTGTTGTTTCTCCTGGTGACAGCATTCCTCCCTCTGGAACTAAGACCTCTAGGCCAGCAGAACGTAATGCTGTGGGAAGAGGAAGCAAAAATTTTGCTAGTGGATCACTAGGGGTGATGATGAGTGGAACCACTTCCACTTCCACCCCTTGATTCCTTGACCCATGAATCCTGGCTATGGGAGAAACAGTACAATATATTGGATGCTGATTCAGAGCATGCACAGCCCTTTGGGGAACTTTTCCCCAGCCCTGCAAAGTATTGTCACCTAGTTGGCATTTTAATTGTGACTTTAAAAGGCCATTCCACCGTTTTGTCAATCCAGTTGCTTCAGGATGATGGGGAACATAGTAAGACCACTGAATTCCATGAGCATAAGCCCACTGCTGCACTTCGTTAGCTGTGAAGGGTCAGAGGCAATACCATAACATGTGTGGAATACCATAACAGTGGGTAAGGCATTCCACGAGTCCACGGATGGTAGTATTTGGCAGAAACACTGTGTGCAGGATAGGAAAACCCATACCCAGAGTAAGTATCTATTTCAGTGAGGACAAACCACTGCCCTTTCCATGATGGAAGAGGTCCAGTATAATTAATCTGCCACCAAGTAGCTGGCTGATCACCCCAAGGAATTGTGCCTTAATAAGGGCTCAGCGCTTGTCTCTGCTGCTGGCAAATTGGGCACTCAGCAGTGGCTGTAGCCAGGTCAGCCTTGGTGAGTGGAAGTCCATGTTGTTGAGCCCATGGATAACCTCCATCTCCGCCACCATGGCTACTTTGTAGATGGGCCCACTGGGCAATGACAGGGATGGCTGGGGAAAGAGGCTGAATGGTGTCCACAGAATGAGTAGTCATCCTATCCATTTGATTATTAAAATCCTCCTCTCTTCAGGTCACCCTTTGGTGAGCACTCACAAGAGATACAAATATCTTCACAGCTTTTGACCACTCAGAGAGGTTCATCCACATTCTTCTTCCCCAATTTCTTTGTCACCAATTTTCTAATCATGCTTCTTCCAAGTCCCTGGCCATCCAGCTAAACCATTAGCTACAGTCCATGAATCAGTGTATAATTGCACATCTGGTCACCTCTCCTTCCAAGCAAAATGCACAACCAAGTCCACTGCTCAAAGTTCTGCCTACTGGGAAGATTTCCCTTCATGGCTGCTCTTCAGGGATATCCTAAGGGGCTGTAGTGCTGCAGCTGTCCACTTTCCAGTGGTGCCTGTATGGCATGCAGAACCATGTGTAAACCAGGCCTTAGTCTTCTCTTTCTCTGTCAACTGATTATAGGGAAACTCCCCATGAAGCCATTGGTGCATGCTCAGGGAGAGAAGATAGGCAGACAGACTTGGGGATCATGGGCATTTGAGCAACTTCCTCCCGTAACTTACTTGTGCCTTCAGGACCTGCTTGAGCCTGATCATGTATACACCACTTCAATTTGATGATGAAATACTGCTGTGCACATCCAACTTTATGGCTGAATGGGTCAGAAAGCACCCAATTCATGATAGGAAACTGAGGTCACCTGGTAACTTGGTGACCCATAGCCAAATGTTCAGTTTCTACCAAGACCCAATAACAGGCCAAGAGCTGTCTCTCAAAAGGGGGGTAGTTATCTGCAGGAAATGGCAGGGCTTTGCTCCAAGATCCTAGAGGCCTCTGCTGTTATTCACCTATGGGGGCCTGCCAAAGGCTCCAAACAACACACCTATCTGCCACTGACACCCCAAGCACCATTGGTTCTGCTGGGTCATATGGCCCAAGTGGCAGAGCAGCTTGCACAGCAGCCTGGATCTATTGTAGAGCCTTCTCCTGTTCTGGACTCCACTCAAAACTGGCAGTCTTTCAGGTCACTTGATAAATGGGCTAGAATAACACACCCAAATTAAGAATGTGTTGCTTCCAAAATCCAAATAGGCTCAGGAGGCATTGTGCCTCTTTCTTGGTTGTAGGAGGGGACAAATGCAACAACTTATCCTTCACCTTAGAAGAAATATCTTGACAGGTCCCACACCACTGGACCTCTAGAAATTTCACTGAGGTAGGTTTCTGATTTTCAGTCCAATTATTTCCCATCCCCTGGCATACAAATGTCTCATCATCTTTGCAAACAAGATTATGATACAAAGCTGGACAGTTGATATACACCTGAGGTAGGACAGTGAAAGTATATTGCTGACCTTGCCAGCTGAAGACAAATGGCTTCTGGTGGGCCATACGGACAGGAATGAAGAAAAAGCCATTTGCTAAATCAATGGCTGCATACCAGGTACCAGGAAATGTGTTAATGTGCTCAAGCAATGCAATCACATCTGGTACAGTAGCTGCAATTGGAGTCACCACTTGGTTAAGTCCACTGTCATTCTCTAAGATCCATCTGTCTTCTGCACAGGCCAAATAAGAGAGTTGAATGGGGATGTGGTGAGAATCATCACCCCTTCATCTTTCAAGTTCTTGATTATGGCACTAATCTCCACAATCCATCTAGGGATATAATATTCTTTTGGAATTACTATTTTCCTAGGTAGAAGCAGCTCTAATGGCTTCCATTTGGCCTTTCCCACCATAGTAGCCCTCTCCCTACCAGTCAGGGAGCCAATATGGGGATTCTGCCAGCTGCTAAGTGTGTCTATGTCAATTATGCATTCTAGCAGTGGGGAAACGACCACAGAATGAGTCCAGGGACCCACTGGACCCACTGTAAGTCAGACCTGAGCTAGAATTCCATTAATTACCTGACCTCCATAAGCCCCTACTCTAACTGGAGGACCACAATGATGTTTTGGGTCCTCTGGAATCAATGTCATGTCAGAGCCAGTGTCCAGTAATCCCCTAAAGTGTGATCATTTCCCTTTACTCAGTGAACAATTACCCCGGTAAAAGGCTGGAGGTCTCGTTGGGGAAGGATGGGAGAATGATTCACAGTGTAAATTGTTGGTAGTATAGTGGGGTCCTTCCTCAAGGGGATCCGGCTTCCCCTTCATTCAAGGGGTTCTGGGTCTGTAAACTGGTTCAAGTCTGGAAATTGATTGAGAGGTCATGATTCTCTATTTTTAGAATTCAAATTAGTCTTTTGTCAACTTGACCTGGAAGTTTTCTGCTTTATACTAGTTAAGTGAGAATTCAATAGGCTTCCTATCAATTGCACCATGATTAATTAGCCAATGCCAGAGCTCTACACAAGTCACACTAGTCTGATTGCTGCTTTGCCTCTGCTGTCCATTATGATAACTATGCCTACCTTGCCTTTGACAACTGAGTGTCACCACTTGGCCCCATCCACCTCAGGATCCAAGTTTTCCCATTGCATTTAAATTCTCTAATTGAGTGACTGTGGCTCCCATTGTAAGATCTGACATACAGAAAAGAGCCATCACAGAGCTCTTTAAGGATGCAGGTGCTGCTCCCACAAATCTATTTCTCAAGGTATTGGTGAAGGGTATGTCTTCCAGACCCTCTCAGCTGAGATGAGTAGGTCTCAAGTGACTAATCCATTCTAGTATTCCAATCTCCCTAAGACTTTGGATCCCTTCCTCTACAATAAACCAAAGGAGAACAGGCATTTCCAGCTCACTCACAGTGGGCCATCTTTTAATCCATGTTTCAGCTAACCAAGCAAATAAACTATTAGAACCATTTTGAACTCCCCAAGCTGCAACATAAATGCAGAATCCCTCCTTAGTGGGGCAATATCAATAAATTCAGCCCGATCCAACTTTATGTTCCCTATGTCATTATCCCACACACTTCATACCCATTCCCATACCTGTTCTTCAGATTTCTCCAGATAAATTAGAAAACTCAAGGAATTATTTTGGAGTGTAGTGCACTTCCTTGTGGGTCACACTCTGAACCTCACTTATAGGGACCTGCTGGGACTTGAGTCTAGTTACAGGTCTCAATGCAAACAGGGGTGTTGGGGGTGGGTCTTGAGGAGAATCAGCATTGTCTTGCCTGGCAACTGCTTCAGAGGAGGCCATCACTGTTGCCTCCGGCAGTGTAGGGTTAATCTCCTCAGACAAAGGTGAAAAGGCTGATGGCAGCATGGGTTGGGTAGGGGATGTTGAGACCTTTGAGGGTGAGGAGCCTGTTTCCTCTGGTAAAAATAGTTCATCAGAATTTACAAGCTCAGTATCCCCAGCTTCATCAGGGTCCGCCCACATGTCCTTGTTCCAAGTTGCAGGATCCCATACTTTCCCAATCAATTTCCTCCCTTTAAAAGTAGACACCTGGCAAGACTGAGCATGCACCTTTCCTGTTGCAGGTCACCCACTTGCATGATAAGGGCATGTGTCTAATTATCTGCAATTTCAGTCTTTTGTCTATGGGAGAGCAGACTCTCACTCAGAGCAATCTTAGAAGATTTGAGGCTCAGTATGTGCTTCTGGAGCTGGGAGTTAGAATCCCTGAGCTCAACCTTTTCTTTCATCACTTTTATCAGCGAACTTAGGAGCAACCAACCAACTTCATTATATTCCTTGGTTCTCCATATATGGTCAAAAGTGTTATGTATAGAGTCACTAAATTCCTTGCCTCTCAAGAGTGGTGAATCGGGAGTATCAGATGCATTTATTAAGCATAACTCTCTAAACAGTTCATGCCAAGGGCTATCAGTGTTCTCCATACTATTAGAAATAGAGTCCTTAGCATTTTTGGATCTAATTAGCTTAAGCAGCCAACTCTAGACCAATTAAAGAAATCCAGTCTTAAAATTCTGTTCCTCTAGAACCACTCCTGGTACCAAAATCTGTATTAGTCGGGGTTTTCTAGAGGGACAGAACTATTATAAAAGGATATGTGTATATATGAAAGGGAGTTTAATAAGGAGAACTGATTCACACGATTACAAGGCAAAGTCCCGCGGTAGGCCGTCTGCAAGCTGAGGAGCAAGGATGCCAGTAGGGGTTAGTCCAAGTCCCAAAACATCAAAAGTAGGGAAGCTGACAGTGCAGCCTTCAATCTGTAGTCAAATCTTTGAGAGTCCCTGACAAACCACTGCTGTAAGTCGAAGAGTCCAAAGCCAGAAGAAACTGGAGTCTGATGTTCAAGGGCCGGAAGCATCCAGCATGGGAGAAAAGTGAAAGCTGGAAGACTCAGAAAGTCAGCTCATTCCACCTTCTTCTACCTAGCAGCTGATTGAATGGTGCCCACCCAGACTGAGGGTGAATCTGTGTCTCCCAGTCCACTGACTCAAATGTTAACTTACTCTGGCAACACCCTCACAGACACAACCACAAACAATATTTTTCATCCTTCAATCCAATCAAGTTGACACTTAATATTAACCATCACAAGTGGCAAGTTAGATTTGTCTTCTATTTGCTCCTGAGAGCTAACTGTTAAAATTTTAAAAGTCCTATAAGCTGGTTGTTGTGTAAAGATATTATTTGAAATTTATATTAATTTGCAAATATATAAATTATAATAAAGGTAATAAATACTCAGAGCTTTCACTTCCCAAGTTATTTTACTATTATTTATGTTCTTGAGGTTATTTGCAGTTTTATGGCTGAATAGTGGAAATGCGACACATCGATGTGTTACTGTGCATCTCTTCCCTGTTCTATGTCAGTACTCAGTGACATCATGTTGGTACTTTGAAATCAGCCAAGGTGCGTGCTTTGTACTATAGAAATTTACAAGCACTGCAAAGTATAGCTTGGCTTATTGCTTTGTGGATGGCCTAGACTTGAGAAAGTGATGGAGAAATGTAAATCATGCAAGTTAAACTTAAAAGTATATTATATTTGTAGCCATTACATTGTGACTAGCACAAAAAGTGAGGAAATATTCTTCCAGTGTTAAAATACTATTATCAGATTCAGCAAGGAATCTGTTTGTGTGATGAACAAAAAGTTCTGATATAGGTCTTTGTTGTTTCACTTTGCCTTACTCATTAACATAAATGAGAATATCAACCTGCCTTTGAGTCAGAACTACACCCCTTCATCACCTACAACTCTAGTTTGCAGCAATTTAGCAAAATCAACAAAAACATCCTGTGAGAATTAATTGGTTGCACAGAATTTAAAATGAAAGTTAGATATTTTATTATTATTTATAAATGATCTGTTATATGTTCTTGATATGAGTACATGTACAATAAAATAATACACACACACACACACACACATACATGGAGAATCAGTTGTTGAACATATATCAGCATGAGTATGAGTAATTCCCTCTCAAAAAAAATTAGGTTGCTGAGCAGCCAAAATCAAAAACAAATTATGTCTTCCAAGATAGGTATATAAACAAGCAATTGCAAGATAACACATGTAGTATTTATGGGGCAATAAAGTTCAACAAACAAAAAAGAAAACAATGCAGCATAGAGAAAAGAATGAAAGGAGAGAAATGGGTCAATTTAGGGTAAGTCAAAGTTAGAGGGAGGTACATTGTTGATCCTTGTTTCAACTATTAAATAGAAGGCTAGATTACATCCTTTAAAATTTGGGAGTGAGGCAAGGAAGGGGGATTGTAGAAAGTGGCCAATGTTTGGAAGACATATTAAGGGATATTTTAGAAGGTGCTGTCTTATTCCCTATGATGTCCAGATAATACTTTATACAAAGTGACTTCAGTAAATGTTTAGCCACTGAATGTGGAAATCCACCATTATGTTATATAGTGATTCTGGCTCTGCTATTTACTAGCAGAGTGACATTGGGGAAATTAATCTCTCTGTCCTTCAGTGTTCTCATGTGTAAAACAGAGGTCATGATATTAGACAATTTATTGTATATCCTTGAGAATTAAAAATGTTTGATATATATACAGTCCTTAGAATTGGCAGCAGTTAGCAGATTATTATTATATTATTTTTGAGATGGAGCCTCGCTCTGTCGCCCAGGTTGGAGTGTGGTGGCACAATCTCGGCTCACTGCATTCTCCACCTCCTGGGTTCACACCATTCTCCTGCCTCAGCCTCCTGAGTAGCTGGGACTACAGATGCCCGCCACCATGCCCAGCTAATTTTTTGTATTTTTAGTAGAGACAGGGTTTCACCATGTTAGCCAGGATGGTCTCAATCTCCTGACCTCGTGATCTCCCCGCCTCGGCCTCCCAAAGTGCTGGGATTACAGGCGTGAGTCACCGCACCTGGCCAGATTGTTATATAATTATTTTGGGTCCATGTTTTTTCTTTAATTTTTTGATTCCTTTCTTAATAGCAGGTTGTTGGTGATTACTTCCTGTGTTTGCATTGTGTCTGTATCTTATAATACTACTCATCTCCATCTATCTTTCTGGTGAAGAATTGAAACATGGCCCTGATGACAACCAGATCACAATATTCTCTCCCATCACAACGCTGTGTTCTTAGCATTCACATAAACAATGCGAAGAACAAGGCATAGACAAGACTGTTACCTGACCAGAGAAATGACTACATACCCCCTTCTTCTGACATGAATGATTGCTGCTTCTTTACCAGTGGCAACTCTAGATTTGCTTTATTCTTCTTACCTCTTAGACAAAGTGTTGAGGTTCCCAATCACTGTCTTTTTCCTGCTTCTTGAAAGCTCCCAATTCAGAACTGGTTCTTGTTTCCTTACTTAACTCGTTAGAATCATCCAACATAAGCTCAACTCCCGTGAGAAGCCTTTTTTTAACCCTCTCCTCCTTACTGACATGCTCCTATGTTTCTATGGAGTGCTGTCTCCCTTTCTGCAGCAAGCTAAATAACCTTCACCTTTTATATTTATTTATTTAATTTACTTATTTTACAAGTGTGCCCCTGTTAGTCTTTGGTCTACTTCAACAGTAGTCATGTAATCAGTCATTGGCCAGAAAGATTGAAAACCAAGAATGATTTGTTAAAAATTGTGTGTTAAAGTAAGAACGAATATGATTTTTAGTGAGTTGCTAAGGGAAGCAGTACATTGCCTGGGGTTTGAAGAATGAAAGTTCTCCTGCATTATATTTGAGCTCAAGCTGAGTTCTGGAGAATTGAGCTGACACATATATGGGATTTTATTGTTGGTTTCTTTATTTAGAAGAAGAATCTCAACCTTCAGAAACTGTGGATATAAAGTACAAAGAACCTTTGTTTCTGAATCTATTTTTGAGTAAGTTGCTGATATTATGCTTCATCATCCCTGAATACTTGAATGTGCATTTCCTACAAAAAAGGACATAACCGCAATACAACATTTACAATCAGGAAATTAACACTGATACCTTACTACCATCTCATCCTCAGCTCACGTGTAAATAACATCTTTTGTATCTAAAGAATGCAGTTCAAAATCACAGCTTGCATTTACTTGTCATGTGTGTAGTCTCCTTCAATAGGGAACAGTTACTTCTTCAGTTTCTTCTTAACTAACACTCTGACACTTGAAGATTACAGGTCAATTGTTTTTTTTTTTTTTTTTTTTTTTTGAGACGGAGTCTGGCTCTGCCGCCCAGGCTGGAGTGCAGTGGCCGGATCTCAGCTCACTGCAAGCTCCGCCTCCCGGGTTCACGCCATTCTCCTGCCTCAGCCTCCCGAGTAGCTGGGACTACAGGCGCCCGCCACCTCGCCCGGCTAATATTTTTTTGTATTTTTTAGTAGAGACGGGGTTTCACCGTGTTAGCCAGGATAGTCTCGATCTCCTGACCTTGTGATCCGCCCGTCTCGGCCTCCCAAAGTGCTGGGATTACAGGCTTGAGCCACCGCGCCCGGCCACAGGTCAATTGTTTTAGAGACTATCGCTTTGTTTGGATTTGTCTAACATTTCCTTATCTTTAGGTTCAGGTTATGCATATTTACCATAAATATTTTTAAAATGATACTGTGTTCTGTTTGTATTTTATCAGGTGCACCTGATAAAATACATGTTGTCTTATCACTGGTGTTTAATCACTCGAATGAGGTGGCATCTGCCAAGATTGTTCACTGTGAGGTGACTCTTTTTCCCTTTGCACTTAATAAGCATTTTTTTTCAGGGGCAAGTATTTTGAGACTATGTATAATCCTCTTTCTCAACATAGTTTCAATCTGTTTGTTTGCTTATATAATATGGACTCATGATTTCCTATTTTATTTGATACATTATTGTCTGCCACTTTGTATTCATTTTGACTTCCAAATTATCCCTGATTTGCCCATTGGAAGCCCCTTCAAACCTGACCCTTTTTTTTTTTTTTAAATAAGTCTCTATGATTCTTTGAGCACTTCTTCACTTTTAGACACCATAAGTTGTTCTAGGCTCACACTGTAGTTTTTCTTCCCCAGCCTGGAATCAGCTATTTCTTCACAAAATCCCTAGCTCTCAATGGATAAAGGTCTTTAGAAGTCAAGATCAAGGTGCTAGTTGTGCTTCCTGCCTTTGATTTTATCTCATGCCCTCTCCTTATATACACACATGCACACACCTCTATTTATTTCTATATCTAATATATATTTTGAAAGACCCGAGTTTACACTAATGCCTCCAATGCCAAACAAAACCATAAAGTTCTGTATTTATAGTTCATTCATTAGAAACCTGCACACATTACCCTTAATGTACTTAGTTATGGAGTAAGGAATTAATTACCATTGTATCCAGAGTTGCTTCCTTCTGGTGGGTTCACGGTCTCACTGACTTCCAGAATGAAGCTCCAGACCTTCATGGTGAGTGTTACAGCTCTTAAAGATGGCATGGACCCAAAGAGTGAGCAGTAGAAAGGTTTATTGTGAAGAGTGAAAGAACAAACCTTCCACAGTGTGGAATGGGATGCCAGTGGGTTGCCACTGCTGGCTAGGGTGACTAGCTTTTATTCCCTTATTTGTCCTCTCCTATGTTCTGTTTTTGTCTTATGGGAGTGCCGTTTTTTTCAGTTCTCCCTGTGATTGGCTACTTTTAGCATCCTGCTGATTGGTGCACTTTACAGAATGCTGATTGGTCCATTTTACAGAGCACTGATTGGTGCATTTTACAGAGCGCTGATTGGTATATCTTACAATCCTTTTGCTAGCTACAGAGTGCTGATTGGTGCGTTTTACAGTCCTCTTGTAAAGACAGAAAAGTTCTCCAAGTCCCCATTGACCCAGGAAGTCCAGCTAGCTTCACCTCTCACCCTTACTACTTCTTCCCTCACAGGGATATCCTCCTCACTCCATTCAGGTTTTACATCCTCATTGCAGGCTACTGCCACATCATCGCACCCATGCAGGCACTCTCTTTACTCCCATTGGGCTCTTACACCCCACATTTGGCCACTATCCCAGAAAGAAACCCTCCTCACCACAACTGGGCTTGACACTCTACATTCCCCATACCCAGACATCCTCCTTACCTGGACACCCAGTTCCTTTTCTCATGCCATCCTTCCTACACAGACACCCTCCTCATGCTGCTTGGGCTTTGACACCCTGTGTTGGGCTCGCCCCTTCAGAGGTGTCTTCCTTATCCTGCTTGGTTTTGAGATCCTGCACCTGGGCTATGCCTCTATGGATGTGCTTAGGCTCCAACGCCTGCTGCTAGGCTGCCTGCTCACATGGATGCTCTCCTCATCCTACTGAATCACTGGCAGGCCACCCTGGTCTGCCTCCCTTGGTGGACACTCTCATTACCCTGAGCTTGCTCTCAATTCTCACTCTTGACCACTGTGGCTCTCCCATGCTGAGGTGGACACATGCTCAGCTACACCTGATTGGCTAGGACTGAAGTGTCCAGGAAAGGAAGTGAAGAAAAGAAGAAGAGAGCTGTTGTTTTATTTTAAATGAGGAGCTCCTAACTTTTGTCTTTTATCGTCTGTGTGTTTCAATAAGTCTGGCACTTTTGTTTCTCTTTGGCAGAATTGTATGGACCTAGCATTTTAAGTCACAGAAAGCTACCTGGATTTTTTTTTTTTTTTTTTTTTAACAAATCCACCATTGGTTTTCCCTTGTCCAGATTAGATTTAATGCAAGGCTTTCCCAGTTAGGTCCAAACCTAATTTTGTTGCCTCTGCCAGGTAACTTAGCAATTCACCTCCTATGAACTCTTGGCCCTAAACAAATATGTCATGCCCTTTCCCACATTTATGCATACCTTTTTCTTCCTGGAATGCCCTTATGCGATTTTCTATTTGGAAACCTCTGAGTCATTATTTAAAATTCAGATCAAGTGTCACTTCTCAGTGAAACCTTTTTCAACTCCCTCAGGGTGAGTAGGTTCTTTCTGCCTCTTAAGAGAGTGTTTAGAGCACATGCTATTTAACTTCTATCATCGACTGTGTAAAATTAGGCAAATTGCTTACCTTTTCTGAGTTACAGTTTCCTTATCTGTTAAGTGGAGATAATAATAGATAATAATCAATAATAATCAATGAAGTTGTCCTTAAGGTGAATTGCAAATAATCAACATGCTAATAAGTGCTATTTTTATGTTTATCTGATTATGTTAAAACTGTGTGCTCTAGGCTGACGTGATGGCTTATGCTTGGAAGGCTGAGGCTGGCAGATAACTTGAGATCAGGTGTTGGAGACCAGCCTGGGTAACATAGCAAGACCTCATCTCTTAAAAAGAAAGAAAGAAAGAAAAAGGCTGGGCACAGTGGCTTACGCCTGCAATCATAGCACTTTGGGAGGCCAAGGTGGGTGCATCGCCTGAAGTCAGGAGATCGAGACCAGGCTGGTCAACATGGTGAAATCCTGTCTCTACTAAAAATACAAAAATTAGTAGGGCCTGGTGGTGGGCACCTGTGATCCCAGTTACTCAGGAGGCTGAGGCAAGAGAATCACTTGATCCTGGGAGGTGGAGGTTGCAGTGAGCTGAGATTGTGCCACTGCACTCCAGCCTGAGAGACAGAGTGAGACTGTCTCCAAAAAAAATTGTTCTTAGATATAGTTCCAGAAGTTAATTCAACATCCACAATATGTGATGAACATTTTCTGAAGCAAATTATTCATTCTGTAAATATTTTTAAGTACATACCATGTACCAGGCACATGTTGCGCAATATTATGACCAAAATAGAGATGCTCTTTGATCTCATGGAATTCATAGTCTAGTGAGAAATAATGAATTTAGCAAAGAATTACTCAAGTGAATAAATAAATATATGCAAATTGTGATACATCTTAAGAAGGATAATAATTGTAAGATCAGTGTGGTATCATAGAAAGAAATTTGGATTTTGTCCCTGGCACAGAGTTTCCAAAACTCTTAGAATTTCATGATTGATAATCGTAGGAGCATCTTTTTTTCCAATGAGGCAACTCTTAGTGGGCCCCTAAGATAGTTTCAGGAAAAATACAGGGGGCCAGAAAGACCAAGCTTTGTCTAGAAGCTTGGAAATTTCAGCCCCACTTCTCAACCTTCAGGGAGTACAGAAAGGTTGGACTCTGACCCAATCACCAATGGTTGATGATTTAATCCATTATGTGTATGTAATGAAACCTCCTTAAATAAAACATAAACAATGGGATTTGGAGAGCTTCCAGGCTGATGAACATGCTGAGGTCCCTGGAGGGTGGTGTGCTCAGATGGGGCATGGAAACTTTGTTTTCTCCCCCATACCTTGCCCTGTGCATCTCTCCCATTGGTCTGTTCCTGAGTTTTATCCTTCATAATAAACTGGAAATAGTAAGTAAAGTGCTTTCCTGAGTTCTATGAGTTGTAGCCAGTGATCAGTCCTAAAAACGGGGGTTGTAGGAATCCCTAACTTTGTGGCTATGTTGGGTGGTCTGGGGACTTCATACTGGGACTCGGCCTCTGAAGTAAAGGCAGTCTTGTGGGATTGAGCTCTTAAACCTGTGGAATCTGGTGCTAACTCTGGGTGGCGTCAGAATTCAATTGAATTGAATTGTAGGAGACTCAGATGGTTTCAGGAGGAAAAACAACCCCTCATTTTGGTGTCAGAAGTGTTATGAGTAATCATATGTTTATCACGTCATTATTCGCAATAACACAGTCTTGGAATCAGCCTAAGGGTCTATCAACAGATGATTGGATAAAGAAAATGGAATATATATGCTCCACGGGATACTACTCAGCCACGAAAAAGAATGAAATAATGTCTTTTGCAGCAACACGGATGGAACTAATTATTAAGTGAAATGATGCAGAAACAAAAAGTCAAAGACCACATGTTGTCACTTAAAAGTGGAACTAAACAATGGGTACATATGTACACACCAAGTGAAATAATAGACATTGGAGGTGCCCATAAATGGGAGAGTGGGAGGGGTGTGAGAGATGAAATTCTACCTATTGGGTAGGATGTACACTATTTGGGTATTGGGTACACTAAAAGTCCAGACTTCACCACTACACAATATACCCATGTGACACAACTGCACTTGTGCCCTAAATTTATTTTTAAAAATCAAAACAAAACAAAAACAACAACAAAAAATGTAAAGAAAGAATTGCTTGCCAAAAATTTTCAAAAAGTGTTGTGAGTGAAAACAGCTCCATCAGGAAGCAAATGAAGGAGTTGCTAATTTAGATAGGAAGGAGAAAAAGTATTTCTGAAAAATTGATATTTGCCTGAGATCTTAAAGGCTGAGCAGAAATTAAACAAGTGAGGTGTGCGTGGAAGAGGAATAGTATGTGTGAATGAATGGGGCAAGAAAGAACTTGGTTCCATTAAGTCGGGTTTTGGATACAATTAATGATAATATGAGGGATGTGTTATGAAATGAGATTTAAGTGGCAATCTGGGGCCGTGTTCTGCCCACCTTGAAAGACTTTGTGGATTATAAAACCTGCAGTGGAAAGCAATTAGATGTTTTAGTCAGAGCTGTGACCTGACTTTAGTTTTTCCTACAAAATATTCAGGCTACTCTGGGAAGAACATATAGCGGGGGTACAATTGAGTGGCTATCACGATCCCAGGGAGATGTAAACCATGTGTTGGCATTGGAGTAGAGAGAGGGCACAGAGACTGAAAGTGCATTTGGGAGACCAATAGACAAGTCTGGTGATGATTGGGATGCAGCTGGCAGGTGTGGGGGAGTTGTTCAGGATGAGCAAGGCTCAGACATGAATAGGAGAAGGGACAAAAGCAGAGGGACAGTTCACTAAGACAGTAGTAACTGGAGGAGGAGAAGTTTTCCAAGAGAAGATAAAGAGTTCCGTTTTGGACACATTAAGTCCATTTGAGATGACTGCAGGAAGGCCAAGTGGAAATGTCAAGTGTGTGCTTGATTATATGAGTCTGGAGTCCAGAAGAAGAATCTGAGCTCAACACGTACATTTAGGAGTTGTCAACATAGAGATAAAAACATCTATTCCCTCTCTCTCTGTGCTACCATTATTGACAAAACCTTTCATCTTATTTACTATAATCTTTCTGAATAATTGTCATCCTAACTATATGTATAGATGACTTGCATTTGCAGAAAGGTAGTGGCCATCTCTGAAGAGTAACACTGTTAGCTTTGCTGTAACATGATATATGTGTTCCTCAGAATGGAAGTGCTATGGAAAATTGCACAATAAAAACCACCAGGCTTTTACGGGAAAAATTAGGCAAAACCCTCAAAACGTCATTGTGACATATTTTTTAAAAAAGACAGAAACCTAATAAAAATAGTAGCACAGTCTTACACATGTTAAATGGTCAAGACATACACAAGTACTACAATAAATATGGTACTTTATCTTGAAAAGGACATAAAGTTTGCTTGTGGAAGGGGACATTGAAGGATTGTGACTTGTGAGTTATTGTTAAATGGCAGAACCATTTTCTGAAGAATGGAAAGTTGTAATACCAGATACGGATAACTGTAGATCCTTGTGCTTGAGTCAGCCAGCATCAGTTGTATACAATTCACAGCCTTGAATGCTGGGATATGTTTTCCTGCCTTTGAGAGGTAGGTTTTTTTAGGCGTACAATGATAATAACACTCCACTCTTCAAAATAGAGAATTTGATCTAATGTGTAGCCTTCAACTGCCTTCTGTATCACTGCTAAGAATTTTTTTTTTTTTTTTTGGCTATCTAATTTGTTCTTACAGCTCCATCCAACAGCTGAAGGCTTTGGAAGTTTTTGCCATGTTTGAAGCCACTGTTATCACTGAAACAAAACAAAACAAAACAAAAACCATTTCTGCAAGATTTGGTAATTTCTATTTAGGGTAATTGAATATAGATAGTGCTATCTCTGTGATTATGGAAAAGATTGTTTCCAATTTTCTTACCATTTGGTCTTCAGTCCATATACTTTACAATCTTTCTATTTTTTTTATTCTTCTTTAGGCCTTGCTCTTATTGACTTCCAGCACCTAAATTGTCCTGTCCATAGAATTTTCTTTTATTTCCCAGCCTTACTGCTAGTGCAGCAGTCTGAAATAGACCAGTTAGGTTGCAGCCTGGCAGCAGGAGGGGTGTCCACCACTGCTGAGGCTTGACTAGGTAAACAAGGTGGCTGGGAAGCTCAAACTGAGTGGAGCCTACTGCAGCTCAGCAAGTCCTGCTGCCTCTATAGACTCCACCTCTGTAGGCAGGGCATAGCTGAAGAAAAGCCAGCAGAAACTTCTGCAGACTTAAACCTCCCTGCCTGACAGCTCTGAAGAGCATAGTGGCTCTCCCAGCATGGCGTTTGAGATCTGAGAATGGACAGACTGTCTCCTCAAATGGATTTCTGACCCCCATGTAGCCTAACTGGGAGACACCTCCCAGCAGGGAACCAACAGACACCCCATAAAGGCAGGTGCCCCTCTGGGACAAAGCTTTCACTGGAAGGATCAGGAAGCAATATTTGCTGTTCTGCAATATTTGCAGTTCTGCAGCCTCTGCTGGTGGCACCTGGGCAAATGGACTGGAGTGGACCTCCAGCAAACTCCAACAGACCTGCAGTTGAGGGACCTGACTGTGAGAAGGAAAACTAACAAACAGAAAAGAATAGCATCAACATCAACAAAAAGGACACCCACAATAAAACCCCATCTGTAGGTCACTAACATCAAAGACCAAAGGTAGATAAAACCACAAAGATGGGATAGAAACAAGAGCAGAAAAGCTGAAAATTCTAAAAACCAGAGCACCTCTTCTGCTCCAAGTGATCACAGCTCCTTGCCAGCAATGGAACAAAGCTGGATGAAGAATAATGTTGAAGAGTAGACAGAAGTAGGCTTCAGAAGGTCGGTAATAATAAACTTCTCTGAGCTAAAGGAGCATGTTCTAACCCATCAGAAGGAAGCTAAAAGCCTTGAAAAAGGTTAGATGAATGGCTAACTAGAATAAAAAGTATAGAGAAGACCTTAAATGACTTAATGGAGCTCAAAACCATGGAACAAGAACTTCGTGACACATGCACAAGCTTCCATAGCTGATTCAATCAAGTGGAAGAAAGGATATCAGTGATTGAAGATCAAATTAATGAAATAAAGCAAGAAGACAAATGTAGAGAAAAAAGAGTAAAAAGAACCTAACAAAGTCTCCAAGAAATATGGGACTATGTGAAAAGACCAAATCTACATTTGATTTGTCTACCTGAAAGTGATGGGGAGATGGAACCAAGTTGGAAAACACTCTTCAGGATATGATCCAGGAGAGCTTCCATAACCTAGGAAGGTAGGCCAACATTCAAATTCAGGAAATACAGAGAACACCACAGCAATATTCCTTGAGAAGAGCAACCCCAAGACACGGAATTGTCAGATGCACCAAAGTTGAAATGAAGGAAAAAATGTTAAGGGGATCCAGAGAGAAAGGTGAGGTTACTGACAAAGGAAAACCCATCAGACTAATAGCAGATCCCTTGCAAGAAGCCCTACAAGCCAGAAGAGAGTGGGAACTAACATTTGACATTCTTAAAGAAACTAATTTTCAACCCGGAATCTCATATCCAACCAAACTAAGCTTCATAAGTGAAGGAGAAATAAAATCCCTTACAGACAAGCAAATGCTGAGAGATTTTGTCACCACCAGGCCTGCCTTACAAGAGCTCCTGAAGGAAGCACTAAACATGGAAAGAAACAACCGGTACCAGCCATTGCAAAAACATGTCAAATTCTAAAGACCATCAAAGCTATGAAGAAACTGCATTGCTTAATGTGCAAAATAACCAGCTAACATCGTAATGAAGGGATCAAATTCACACATAACAATATTAATCTTAAATGTAAATGGGCTAAATGCCCTAAGTAAAAGACACAGACTGGCAAGTTAGATAAAGGGTCAAGATCCCTCAGTGTGCTGTATTTAGGAGACCCATCTCACATGCAGAGACACACATAGGATCAAAAGAAAGGGATGGAGGAAGATCTACCAAGCAGATGGAAAGAAAAAACAATGAAAACAAAGAAGGGCCAGGCACGGTGGCTCACGCCTGTAATCCCAGCACTTTGGGAGGCCGAGGTGGGTGGATCATGAGGTCAGGAGATAGAGACCATCCTGGCTAACACAGTGAAACCCCGTCTCTATTAAAAATACAAAAAATTAGCCAGGGGTGGTGGTGGGCGCCTGTAGTCCCAAATACTCGGGAGGCTGAGCCAGGAGAATGGTGTGAATCCAGGAGGCAGAGCTTGCAGTGAGCTGAGACCATGCCACTGCACTCCAGCCTGGGCAACAGAGCGAGACGCTGTCTCAAAAAAAAGAAAAAGAAAAAGAAAAAGAAAACAAAAGCAGTAGTGGTTGCAATGCTAGTCTCTGATGAAACAGACTTTAAACCAACAAAGATCAAAAGAGACAAAGGACACCATGACATAATGGTAAAGGGATCAATTAAACAAGAAGAGCTAACTATACTAAATACATATGCACCTATTACAGGAGCACCCAGATTGATAAAGCAAGTCCTTAGAGACCTACAAAGAGACTTAGACTCCCAAATAATAATAATGGGAGAATTTAACACCCCACTATCAATATTGGACAATCATTGAGAGAGAAGGCTAACAAGGATATTCAGGACTTGAACTCAGTTCTGAACCAAGCAGAACTAATAGACATTTACAGAACTCTCCACCCCAAATCATCAGAACATACATTCTTCTGAGTACCACATCACACTAATTCTAAAATTGACCACATAATTGGAAGTAAGGCACTCCTCAGCAAATGTAAAAGAACAGAAATCACAGCAAACTGTCTCTCAGACCACAGTGCAATCAAATTAGAACTCAGGATTAAGAAACTCACTCAAAACCACACAACTACATGGAAACTGAACAACCTACTCCTGAATGACTACTGGTACATAACGAAATGAAGGCAGAAATAAAGATGTTCTTTGAAACCAGTGAGAACAAAGACACAATGTGCCAGAATCTCGGGGACACAATTAAAGCAGTATGTGCTAAATGCCCACGAGAGAAAGCACAAAAGATCTAAAATTGACACTCTAACATCACAATTAAAAGAACTAGAGAAGCAAGAAAAAACAAATTCAAAAGCTAGAAGAAGGCAAGAAATAACTAAAATCAGAACAGTACTGAAGGAGATAGAGACACAAAAAACCCTCCAAAAAATCAATGAATCCAGGAGCTGGTTTTTTCAAAAGCTCAACACACTTGATAGACCACTAGCAAGACTAATGAAGAAGAAATGAGAAAAGAATCAAATAGGTGCAATAACAAATGATAAAGGTGATATCACTACTGAACCCACAGAAATACAAACTACCATTAGAGAATACTACAAACATCTCTACGCACATAAACTAGGAAATATAGAAGAAATTGATAAATTCCTGGACACATACACCCTCCCAAGACTAAATCAGAAAGAAGGTGAATCTCTGAATAGACAAGTAACAGGCTCTGAAATTGAGGCAATAATTAATAACCTACCAACCAAGAAAAGTCCAGGATCAGATGGATTCATAGCTGAATTCTACCAGAGGTACAAAGAGGAACTGGTACCATTCCTTCTGAAACTATTCCAAACAATACAAAAAGAGGGAATCCTCCCTAACTCATTTTATGAGGCCAGCATCATCCTGATACCAAAGCCTGTCAGAGAAACAACAAAAAGAGAGAATTTTAGACCAATATCCCTGATGAACATCCATGCAAAATCCTCAATAAAATACCGGCAAACCGAATCCAACAGCACATCAGAAAGCTTATCCACCATGATCAGGTGGGCTTCATCCCTGGGATTCAAGGCTTGTTCAACAAATGTAAATCAATAAACGTAATCCATCACATAAACAGGTCAATGACAAAAACCAAATGATTACCTCAATAGATGCAGAAAAAGCCTTCAACAAAATTCAAGAGCCCTTCATGCTAAAAACGCACAATAAACTAGGTATTGATGGAACGTATCTCATAATAATGAGAGCTATTTATGACAAATCCACAGCCAATGTCATACTGAATGGGCAAAACTGGAAGCATACCCTTTGAAAACCGGCACAAGACAAGGACACCCTCTCTCATCCCTCCTATTCAACATAGTGTTGGAAGTTCTGCCCAGGTCAATCAGGCAAGAGAAAGCAATAAAGGATATTCAATTAGGAAAAGAGGAAGCCACACTGTTTCTGTTTGTAGATGACATGATTGTACATTTAGAAAACCCCATTGTCTCAGACCAGAATCTCCTTAAGCTGATAAGCAACTTCAGCAAATCTCAGGATACAAAATCAACGTGCAAAAAATCATAAACATTCCTATACACCAATAACAGACAAACAGAGAGTCAAATCATGAGTGAATTCCCATTCACAATTGCTACAAAGACAATAAAATACCTAGGAATCCAACTTACAAAGGATGTGAAGGACTTCTTCAAGGAGAACTACAAACCACTGCTCAACAAAATAAGAGAGGACACAAACAAATGGAAGTACATTCAATGCTCATGGATAAGAAGAATCAATATCTTGAAAATGGCCATACTGCCAAGGTAATTTATATATTCAATGCCATCCCCATCAAGCTACCAACGACTTTCTTCACAGAATTGGAAAAAACTACTTTAAAGTTCATATGGAACCAAAAAAGAGCCCACATTGCCAAGACAATCCTAAGGAAAAAGAACAAACCTGGATACATCAGGCTACCTGACTTCAAACTATACTACAAAACAGCATGGTACTGGTTCGAAAACAGAGATATAGACCAATGGAACAGAACAGAGCCCTTATAATAACACCATGCATCTACAACCTTCTGATCTTTGATAAACCTGAAAAAAACAAGAAATGGGGAAAGGATATCCCATTTAATAAATGATGCTGGGAAAACTGGCTAGCCATATGTAGAAAGCTAAAACTGGATTCCTTCCTTACAACATATACAGAAATTAATTCAAGATGGATTAGAGACTTAAATGTTAGACCTACAACCATAAAAATCCTAGAAGAAAACCTAGGCAATACCATTCAGGACATAGGAATGGGCATGGATTTCATGACTAAAACACCGAAAGCAATGGCAACAAAAGTCAAAATAATAAATGGGATCAAATTAAACTAAAGAGCTTTTGCATGGCAAAAGAAACTACCATCAGAGTGAACAGGCAAATTAGAGAATGGGAAAAAATTTTTGAAATCTACCCATCTGACAAAGGGCTAATATCCAGAATCTACAAGGCACTTAAACAAATTTACAAGAAAAAAAAAAAATTCCATCAAAAAGTGGGCAAAGGTTATGAACAGATGCTTCTCAAAAGAAGACATCTATGCCACTACCAGGCACATGAAAAAATGCTCATCATCACTGGTCATCTGAGAAATACAAATCAAAACCACAATGAGATACCATCTCATACCAGTTAGAATGGTGATCATTAAAAAGTCAGGAAACAACAGATGTTAGAGAGGATGTGGAGAAATAGGAATGCTTTTACATGGTTGGTGGGAGTGTAAATTAGTTCAACCATTGTGGAAAACAGTGTGGTGATTCCACAAGGATCTAGAACTAGAAATACCATTGACCCAGTGATTCCATTACTGGTTATATAACCAAAGGATTATAAATCCTACTACTATAAAGACACATGCACACATATGTTTATTGTGGCACTATTCACAATAGCAATGGCTTGGTACCAACCCAAATGTCCATCAATGATAGACTGGATTAAGAAAATGGGGCACATATACATCATGAAATACTATGTAGCCATAAAAAGGATGAGTTAATGTCCTTTGCAGGGACATGGATGAAGCTGGAAACCATCGTTCTGAGCAAAGTATCACAAGGACAGAGAGCCAAACACCACATGTTCTCACTCATAGGTGGAAATTATATAATGAGTACATTTGGACACAGGGCAGAGAACATCACACACCATGGCCTGTCTTGGGGTGTGAAGCTGGGGGAGGGATAGCATTAGGGGAAATACCTAATATAAATGACTAGTTGATAGGTACAGCAAACCAACATGGCACATCTAGACCCATGTAACAAACCTGCACATTGTGCACATGTACCCTAGAACTTAAAGTATAATTAAAAAAAAAAAAAAAAGAATGCATGAGTACTTGCTATTTGTGCATGTGCAACTTAGGATGTGTGTATTTTTTTTTTCTGCTTTTTGTTGTTGTCATTGTTGTTGTTGTTTTTGTTGTTGTGGAGATGGAGTTTTGCTCTGTTGCCTAGGCTGGAATGCAGTGGCATAATCTCAGCTCACTGCAACCTCCACCTCTTGGGTTCAAGCAGTTCTTCTGCCTCAGCCACCGAAGTAGCTGGGACTACAGGCACACACCACCATGCCCAGTTAATTTTTGTATTTTTAGTAGAGATGGAGTTTCACCATATTTGCCAGGTTGGTCTCAAACTCCTGACTTCATGATCCATCTGCCTCTGCCTCCCAAAGTGCTGGGATTACAGGCATGAGCCACCAAACCCGACCTTTCTCTGCTTTTGTAAGGTTAGACTTTGGAATTAAAAGAGGATGTCTGAGATGACAGTGACAGAATTTGCTCCTTTACAGAGATAATTGAAAATCCTTCTTTTCCTCTCTCTTTCTAATGCTTTGCATTTCTTGACACCTGATGTAGAATTGATAAGAAGTTAAAAGAGTCTTTTCCATTTTTTTGACTAGAGCAAAATGAAGCCATAAAAATATCTACCAACCCTGGGAAGCTCTTGCATAAATGACTGGTATTTATTGCTTATGTAAAATGTTTTTGATTATGAATATGCTGCTATGTGATCTTCTGAATAAAGATAATTTTGTATTGTGAAAAAAAAAAGAACCTCAGAGCTCGAAGACAAAGATTTTGAATTAACCCAATCTGTTAATATTGAATTTGTTCATTTTCATGCTGCTGATAAAGACATACCCAAGACTGGATAATTTACAAAGAAAAAGAGGTTTAATGGACTCACAGTTCTGCACGGTTGGGGAGGCCTCACAATCATGGCAGAAAGTGAAAGTCACATCTTACATGGTGACAGACAAGAGTCAATGAGAGCCACGTGAAAAGGGAAACCCCTTATAAAGTCATCAGATCTCATGAGACTTATTCACTACCAGAACAGTATGAGGGAAACTGCCCCCATAATTCAGTTATCTTCCACTGGGTCCCTCCCACAACAAGTGGGGATTAAGGGAACTACAATTCAATGAGATTTAGGTGGGGACACAGCCTAACTGTAATATTCCACCCTTTGCCCTCACGAATCTCTTGTCCTCACATTTCAAAACCAATCATGCATTCTCAACTTTCCTCCAAGGTATTAACTCATTTCAGCATTAACCCAAAAGTCCCCAGTCTAAAGTTTCATCTGGGACAAGTCAAATCCCTTCTGCCTATGAGCCTGTAAAATCAAAAGCAAGTTAGTTACTTCCTATATACAGTAAGTGTACAGGTATTGGGTAAATACACCCACTCCAAATGGGAGAATTTGACCAAAACAAAGTGGCTACAGATCCCATGCAAGTTTGAAATCCAGCAGGGGCACTCAAATCTTTTTTTTTTTTTTTTTTTTTTTGTCAGAGTCTCATTCTGTAGCCCTGGCTGGAGTGCTGTGGTGCAATCTCAGATCACTGCAACCTACGCTCCCTGGGTCCCAGTTTAAGCAATTCTCCTGACTCAGGCACCAGAGTAGCTGGGATTACAGGTGCACCACCACACCCAGCTAATTTTTGTATTTTTAATAGTGATGGGATTTCACCACATTGGTCAGGCTGGTCTGGAACTCCTGACATTTTAATCCACTCTCCTCGACCTCCCAAAGTGCTGGGATTACAGGCATGAGCCACCATGCTCAGCCAAGGGCAGTCAAATCTTAAAGCTCCACAATGATCTTCTTTGACCCCATGTCTCACATCTGGTTCATGCTGATGCAAGAAATGGGTTTCTGTGGTCTTGGGCAGTTCTGACACTGTGGCTTTGCAGGGCATAGCCTCTCTCCTGGCATTGAGTGTCTGTGGCTTTTCCAGTCACACAATGCAAGCTGTCAGTGTATGTACTATTCTGGGGTCTGGAAGGCAGTGGTGCTCTTCTCAGAGCTCCACCAGGCGTTGTCCCAATGGGTACTCTGTGTGGAGTCATCAACCCCACATTTCCCTTCCACACTGCCCTAGCAATGGTTGTCCATGAGGGCCCTGCCCCTTCAGCAAACTTCTGCCTGGACATCCAGGCATTTCCATACATCCTCTAAATTTTAGGCCAAGGTTCCCAAACCTCAATTATTGACTTCTGTGCACCTGCAGGTTCAACACCGCATGGAAGCTGCCAAGGCTAAGGGTTTCCACCTTCCAATGCCACAGCCTGAGTTGTACCTTGCCCCTTTAAGCCACAACTGGAGTTGCTAGGACAAAGGGCACCAAGTCCCTGGGCTGCACACAGTAGGGGGGCCTGGGCCTGGCCCATGAAACCATTTTTCCCTCCAAGGCCTCTGGGCCTGAGATGGGAGGGGATGCCACAAAGATCTCTGATATCCTGGAGACATTTTTTCCATCGTCTTGGTGATTAACATTTGGCTGCTGTTACTTACACAAATATATGCAGTAGGCTTGAATTTCTCCCCAGAAAATGGGTTTTTCTTTTCTATTGCATCATTAGGCTGCAAATTTTTCCAAACTTCTATGCTGTGCTTCCTTTTGAACACTTTGTCACTTAGAAATTTCTTCTACCAGATACCCTAAATCATCTCCTTCAAGTTCAAAGTTTCACAAATCCCTAGGGCAGGGGCCAAATGTCACCAGTCTTTGCTAAAACATAGCAAGAGTCACCTTTACTTCCATTCCCAACAAGGTCCTCATCTTCATCTGAGTCCAGCTCAGCCTGGATTTTATTGTCGATGTCATTATCAGCATTTTGGTCAAAGTCATTCAACAAGTCTCTAGGAAGTTCCAAACTTTCCAACATTTTCCTATCTTCTTTTGAGCCCTCCAAACTGTTTCAACTTCTGCCTGTTACCCAGCTCCAAAGTCACTTCCACATTTTTTAGTATCTTTACAGCAGTACCATACTTTACCAGTATCAATTTAACATATTAGTCCATCTTTCTGCTGCTGATAAAGACATCCCCAAGACTGGGTAATTTACAAAGAAGAAGAGTTTTAATGGAATCACAGTTCTACATGGCAGTGGAGGCCTCACAATCATGGTGGAATGTGAAAGTCACATCTTACATACTGACAGACAAGAAAGAATGAGCACCAAGTGAAAAGGGAAACCCCTTATAAAATCATCAAATCTTGTGAACCTTATTCACTACCATGAGAACAGTATGGGATAAACTGTTCCCATAATTAAATTACCTCTCACCAGCTTCCTCCCACAACATGTGGGGATTAATGGAACTACAGTTCAAGATGAGATTTGGGTGGAGACACAGCCAAACTATATCAAAGACAAAGAAAAAAAGAAAAAAAAAAAAGAACAAAGCCTCTAAGAAGTTTGGGACTATGATAAACATCTAAACCTAAGAATCACTGGTGTTTCCAAGGAATAAGAGAAATCTAAAAGTGTGGAGAAAACATATTTGAGGGAATAATCAAGGAAAACTTCCGTGGCCTTGCTAGAGATCTAGACATCCAAATACAAGAAGCTCAAGGAACACTTGGGAAAATTATTGCAAAAAGATCACCACCTAGGCACATAGTCATCAGGTTATCTAATGTCAAGACGAAGGAAACAATCTTAAGAGCTGTGAGGCAAAAGCATCAGGTAACCTAGAAAGGAAAATCTGTCAGATTAATAGCAGATTTCTCAGGTGAAACCGTACAAACTAGAAAACATTGGGGTTCTATTTTTAGCCTCCTTAAGCAAAACAATTATCAGCCAAGAATTTCGTATCCAGTGAAACTTAGCTTCATAAATGAAGGAGAGATAGTCTTTCCCAGATAAACAAATGCTGAAAGAATTCACCACAACCAAGCCAGCACTAAAAAAACTGCTAAAAGGACCTCTAAATCTCAAAACAAATCCTAAAATACACCAAAATAGAACCTCCTTAAAGCATCTCACAAGACCTATATAACAAGAACACAATGAAAAACCCCAAGGTATTCAGGCAACAAATAGCACAATGAATAGAATAGTATCTCACATCTCAATACTAACATTGAATGTAAATGGCCTAAACACTCCACTTAAAAGACACACATGGCAGAATGGATAAGAATTTACTAACCAAATTTCTGCTGTCTTCGGGAGACTTACCTAACACATAAAGAATCACATAAACATAAGGGGGTAGAAAAAGATACTCCATGCAAACAGACACTAAAAGCAAGCAGGAGTAATTATTTTTATATCAGACAATAAATAAAGTAATAGCAGTTAAAAAAGACAAAGAGGGACATTATATAATAATAAAAGGACTAGTCTAACAGGAAAATATCACAATTGTAAATGTATGTGCACCTAACACTGGAACTCTCAAATTATAAAATAATTACTACCAGACCTAAGAAACAAGATAGATGGCAATATAATAATAGGGGGGCACTTTAACACTCCAGTGACATCATTAGATAGGTCATCAAGACAGAAAGTCAACAAGAACAGACTTAATTTATACAGTACAACAAATGGACTTAACAGATATTTACTGAACATTCTACCCAACAACTGCAGAATATACATTCATCAGCACATGGAACATTCTCCAAGATAGATCATATGATAGGTCACAAAACAAATCTCAGTAAATTTAAGAAAAAGGAAATTATATCAAGCACTTTCTCAGACCACAGTAGAATAAAATTGGAAATCAACTCTAAAAAGGAACCCTCAAAACCACGCAAATTTACAAAAATTAAATAATCTTCTCCTGAATGATCGTTGGGTTAACAATTAAATCAAGATGGAAATTAAAAAATTATTTGAACTGAACAACAATAGTGGCACAACTTATCAAAACCTCTGGGATACAGCTGATGCAGTGCTAAGAGTAAAGTTCATAGCATCAAATGCCTACATCAAAACGTCTGAAAGGGCACAAACAGACAATGTACAATCACACCTCATGGAACTGGAGAAACAAGAACAATAGAATAATCAAGATCCAAAACCAGCAGAAGAAAATAACTAGGATCAAGGCAGAACTAAATGACATTGAAACAAGCAAACCAAAACAATACAAAAGATAAATGAAACAAAAACCTGTTTATTTGAAAAAATAAATAAAATTAATAGACCATTAGTGAGTTTAACCAAAAAAGAAAAGAGGAGATCCAAATAAGCTCAATTAGAAACAAAATGAGAGATACTACAACTAATACCACAGAAATACAAATGATTATTCAAGGCTACTATGAGCACCTTTACATGCATAAACCAGAAAATCTAGAGCAAACGGATAAATTCCTGGAAATATAAAACCCTCCTAGATTAAACCAGGAAGATATAGACTCTGAACAGTCAAATAATAAACCACAAGATTGAAACAGTGATAAAAACACAGCCAAGAGGCTGAGCATGGTGGTTCACACCTGTAATCCCAGCACTTTGGGAGGCTATGGTGGGTAAATCACTTGAGGTCAGGAGTTTGAGACCTGCCTGGCCAACTTGGCGAAACCTCATCTCTACTAAAAACACAAAAGTTAGCTAGGTGTGGTGGCATGAACCTGTAGTCTCATCTACTCAGGAGACTGAGGCAGGAGAATCACTTGAACCTAAGAAGCAAAGATTACAATGAACTGAGATGGTGCCACTGCACTCCAGCCTGGGTGACAGAGTAAGACTCTGCCTAAAAATAAATAAATAAATAAATACATACATACATACATAAACAAAGCCAACAACAAAAAAAAGTCTAGGACCAGGCGGATTCACAGCTGAATTATATCGGACATTCAAATAAGAATTGGTACCAATCCTATTGACACTATTCCAAAAGATAGAGAGAGAGAGTGGGGGCATCTTCCCTAAATCATTCTATGAGGCCAGTATCACCCTAATACCAAAACCAGGAAAGGACATAACCAAAAAAGAAAACTACAAACCAATATCCCTGATGAACATAGATGTCAAAATCCTTAATAAAATACTAGCAAACTGAATTTGTAATCAATCACATATCAAAAAGATAATCCACCATGATCAAGTGGATTTTAAACCAGGAATGCAGCAATGGTTTAACATACACAAGTCAATAAATGTGATACACCACAAAAACAGAATTAAAAACAATAATTACATGATCATCTCAATAGACACAGAAAAAGCATTAGACAAAATCCAGCATTGCTTTATAATTAAAATCCTTGGCAAAATAGGTATAGAAGGGGAAACATTAAGGTAATAAAAGCCATCTATGACAAACCCACAGCCAACATTATACTGAATGGGGAAAAGTTGAAAGCATTGCCCCTAGGAACTGGAACAAGACAAGGATGCCCACTCTCACCACTCTTCTTCAACATGGTGCTAGAAGTGCTAGCCAGAGCAATCAGACAAGAGAAAGAAATAAAGGGCAGCCAAGCCAGTAAAGAGGAAGACAAACTGTCACTGTTTGTTGATGACATGATCATTTACCTAGAAAACCCTAAAGACTCATCCAGAGATCTCCTAGAACTGGTAAATGGATTCAGCAAAGTTTCAGGATACAAAGTTAGTGTACATAAATCAGTAGCCCTGCTAAACACCAAAAGTGACTAAGCTGAGAATCAAATAAAAAACTTAACCTTTTTCACAGTAGCTGGAAAAAAAAAAGAAAGAAAAAAAACCTTAGGAACATACCTAACCAAGGATATGAAAGACCTCTACAAGGAAAACTACAAAACACTGCTGAAAGAAATCATAAATGACACAAGCAAATGGAAACACATTCAATGCTCATGGATGGGTAGAATCTGTATTGTTAAAATGACCATACTGCCAAAAACAATCTACAAATTCAATGCAATTCCAGCATTGTACTGAATGGGGAAAAGTTGAAAGCATTGCCCCCTAAGAACTGGAACAAGACAAGGATGCCCACTCTCACCATTTCTCTTCAACATGGTGCTAGAAGTGCTACCCAGAGCAATCGGAGCATCAAAATACCACCATCATTCTTCACAAAACTAGAAAAAACAATCCTAAAATTCATATGGAACCAATAAACAGCACATAGCCAAAGCAAGACTAAGCAAAAAGAACAAATCTGGAAGCATAATATTACCTGACATCAAACTTATACTATAAGGTCATAGTCACCAAAACAGCATGATACTAGTATGAAAATAGGGACATAGAACAATGGAACAGAATAGAGAATCCAGAAATGAATCCAAATACTTACCGCCAACCAATCTTTGACAAAGCAAACAAAAACATAAAGTGGGGAAAGGACACCCTATTCAACAAATGGTGCTGGGATATTTGGCAAGCCACATGTAGAAGAATAAAACTGGATCCTCATCTCTCACTTCATACAAAAATCAGCTCAAGATAGATCAAAGACTTTAATCTGAGACCTGAAGCCATTAAGATTCTAGAAAATAACACTGGTAAAGCCCTTCTAGATGTTGGCTTAGGCAAAGAGTTTATGACCAAGAACCCAAAAACAAATGCAACAAAAACAAAGATAAATAGATGTGACTTAGTTAAATTAAAAAGCTTCTGCACAGCAAAAGAAATAATCAACAGAGTTAACAGACAACCCACAGAATGGAAGAAGGTCTTCACAATCTATATATCCAATGAAGGACTAGTATCCAGAATCTACAAAGAACTCAAACAAATCAGCAAGAAAAGCACAAACAATACAATGAAAAAGTGGGTTAAGGACAAGAATGGACAATTGTCAAAAGAAGATATACAAATGGCCAAAAAGCATATGAAAAAATGCTCAACATCACTAATGATCAGGGAAATGCAATTCAGAACAACAGTATAATACCACCTCACTCCTGCAAGAATAGCCATAATCAAAAAATTTAAAAAAAGATATTGTCATGGATGCAGTGAAAAGGGAACACTTTTAAACTGTTGATGGGAATATAAACTAGTACAACCACTATGGAAAACAGTGTGGAGTTTCCTTAAAGAAGTAAAAGTCGATCTACCATTTGATCCAGCAATCCCACTACTAGGTATCTACCCAGAGGGAAAGAAGTCATTATATGAAAAAGATACTTGCACATGCATGTTTAGAGCAGCACAATTTGCAATTGCAAAAATATGGAATCAGCCCAAATGCCCATCAATCAATGAGTGGATAAAGAAAATCTGTTATGTATATATCATGGGATATTGATAAGCCATAAAAAGAAACAAAGTAATGGCATTTGCAGCAAACTGGATGGAATTGGAGACTATTATTCTAAGTGAAGTATCTCAGGAATGGAAAACCAAATATCAAATGCTCACACTCATATGTGGGAGCTAAGTTATGAGGATGCAAAGGCAAAAGAATGATACACTGGACTTTGGGGATTCAGGAGAAAAGGTTGTGGGTGGCAAGGGATAAAAGACTACACATTGGCTACAGTGTGCACTGCTCAGGTGTTGGGTGTAGTAAGATCTCAGAAATCACCACTAAGGAACTTATTCATGTAACCAAACACCATCTGCTCCCCCCAAAGTTAATGTTTGTCTCTCTTTTTAAAACTATATAGTTTTAAATTTTAAATATTTACTAAGGCAATAAATTTTAAAAAACCTTAATTGTTTTGAATTCAGTAAATGTGTTACGCAATATATTTTTTAGAGTTTAGAATTAAGAAACCTTTTATCTGCCAATTTCTTGATTATTTTGCTGCCTGTTTTTTCTGCTGACTAAAGTATTGTAGTCACCTGAAGAGGTCTTTCTGCCCACTACACAGACAAATTCACTGAGACCACACTATTGCAGTAAAGAAAGAGCTTAATTAACAGGAGACTGGTGACATGGGAGAACTAAAGTTATCACTCAAATCAGTTCCCTGAAGTCTTGGAGGCTAGGGATTTTCAAGGATAGTTTCGTCGGTAGGCAGGTAGGAAATTGGGAATATTGATTTGTTGGGAATAAAATCATAGAGGTGTGGAAAGTACCCCCTGTGCACTGAGTCAGCCCGGGGTGGGCTAAAGGACGGGCTAAAGGACGGGCTGAGTCACGAGTCTTAGGTCCAGGTAGAGTCAGTCAGTTGCCAGAAATGCAGAAGTCTGAAAAACATCTCAAAAGGCCAATCTTAAGTTCTACAATAGTTATGTTATCTACAGGAGTAATTACAGAAGTTACAAATTTTGTGACCTCTGGGACAATGGCTGTGTATCATTCAGCTATGCCTACATCTTAGCAGAATTCAGGACCCTCTCATAATCCTAAACTTGTGGGCTTTCATTAGTTTTACAAAGGTGGTTTAGTTTTGGGAAGGGCTATTATCATCCTTGCTTTAAACTATAAACTAAATTCCTCCCAAAGAGACATGGCCTATGCTCAGGAGTGACCAAATACAGCTTGGAAATTAGAAGCAATGTAGAGTCAACTACAGCAGTTTTTTCTTACTGTCATAATTTGCAAAGTCAGTTTCAGTTTTTCACAGAGTGATATAGAATGAATTTCAGAGTTTTCTTTTAAGGAGAAGGACTAGTATCCAGACTCTACAAAGTCCTGGTCCTTTTAAAACCATGATTACATTATCTTACACAACTTGGTGTTTCCAGTGCCTAAGAATGGCAAGTACTTCTGATGAATATGCTGGATAGGTCTGCATGAAAAATCTTTTGTTCCAGGGCTCAACAAATATGTTTTACCATTAAAAGTATTTTAGAAATTCTCAGCCACTCACAGTGGCTCATGCCTGTGATCCCAGCATTTTGAGAGGCTGAGGAGGGAGGATTGCTTGAGCCCAGGAGTTCAAGACCAGCCGGGGCAACATGGCAAAACCATCTCTACAAAAAAATACAAAAATTAGCCAGGCATGGTGGTGCATGTCTGTAGTCCCAGCTACTCTGGAAGGCTAAGGTGGGAGAATTGCTTGAACTGGGGAGGTCCAGACTTCAGTAAGCTCTGACTTCACTCCAGCCTGCATTCCAGCTTGGGTGACAGAGCTAGGCCCTGTCTCCAAAATATTAAGGAGAGTTCAAAAAGAATAACAACTGAAAGACTGTTTTATAGTCACATCAATAATGTTAGAAAGCATAATGAAAAACAAGATTATATACACAACAACAGAAATAATGAATTCTTAATAATATTATCAAATAGAAATTGCATTTTATACAGAAAACTACAAAAGTGAGAAATAAACATATTTAAATAAAAGAAGAAATATGTTTCTCTGTGTGAAAAACAAATATAGAAATGTGAATTATTTACCAATTTGTTGATAGGTTTAATAAAAATGTCACTTCTTTTTAGATTTTGATGATGGGATTCTGTAATTCACATGGAAAAGTAAATGGGTAAGAATTGCTTTAAAAGTTAGACAAAATATAAGTTATGTAAAATTTATTAAATATCTAAAAAAATTGTAAGGCTTACATAATCATTAAAGTGATAGTGACAAAGAAAACAGTCCAGAAGGAGCTACAGGAGAATAAAAATTTAATGTATGCTAAGTTAGAAACTGTGATGGGTCTGTTTCTCTATTAGCATAATTATATATTTAGATAGGTAGATAATTTAGATAGGAAGATAGATAGTAGAATCCTTAATAGAAACACCTGCAGACAATCAGAGATCAGAGGTTCATTTTACTCAAAGCTAAAACAGCCCTTAGAGATGATGAGAGGTGTATGGATAAATACTAAAATATGCTGTGGGATTGCATTGTAGGCTAGCGACCCAGAGCTTTACATTTCTCCTTTTATCTAGAAGGGGAGAAAATCTGTCCCTCTTTCTGTTAGAAGAAGAATCCTGGGTTCTTAAGTTTGTTGTGGAAATGAATATCTTCAGGGGCAAAATAAGACTAGTTCTCCAAGTTTGCAACCCAGAATTGTCTCTCTTGAAATATAAATACAAGGACAGACAACACTCTAAACCCTTCCAGGAGTCTAAGCGTTATTCAGTCACCCTTTCCTTTAACTCAGGTTCCCATTCTGGAATGCAACCATTTGGCTCCTGGGGATAAGAGGTTTATTATCCTTTGAATGGAAGCAATTAGTTCCACAATTAAGGGGGCAAATGGCTGAAGATGTAATACTCAGGCATATGAAAAGGAATTTTTTTCTGACGAAAGTAAAACCAAATATTTTATAATTCACAATGTATGGCTCAGGAGGCTGACATTTTGCAGGAAAACCTAGAAATCCAGGGAAGATTTATTTTTCCATAATACACATGAACCATATATTAACATATAGTGAAGGTTTTCAATAAATAGGACTAGAAAAACTGAAGCTATAATTTCGGGAACTTCATCTAAACTGCTTAAAGTGCAAAATGTAAAAAAACCAGTTTATAAAAAGTTTACAAGAAAATAAAAATGAATATACTATCAAATGTTTGCATGAGTAAGGATTTTCCAGACTTAAAATTAATACAAGAGGTCAGAAGGAAAAAGATAATAGATTTAATTGTGTTAAGTTATAAATTGTCTATAAGCCAAACACATAAATTAAAAGTCAAAAAAATTATCCCCAAAACTATGACAGACAAGGGATAAATGTTTCTGAAAGATATGATTGTTGTATTAAAGTATTCCTATAGCTTTTGTGAGTATAAATATAGATATTACCTTTTGGAAATTAATTAGTAATACTATGTCTTTAGCCTTAAAAATGTTTGTATTCTAACAGAGAGCCAAATCATGAATGAACTCCCATTCACAATAGCTTCAAAGAGAATAAAATACCTAGGAATCCAACTTACAAGGGATGTGAAGGACCTCTTCAAGGAGAACTACAAACCACTGCTCAGTGAAATAAGAGTACACAAACAAATGGAAGAACATACCATGCTCATGGATAGGAAGAATCAATATCGTGAAAATGGCCATACTGCTCAAGGTAATTTATAGATTCAATGCCATCCCCGTTAAGCTACCAATGACTTTCTTCACAGAATTGGAAAAAACTGCTTTAAAGTTCATATGGAACCAAAAAAGACCTCACACTGCCAAGACAATCTTAAGCCAAAAGAACAAAGCTGGAGGCCTCATGCTACCTGACTTCAAACTATACTACAAGGCTACAGTAACCAAAACAGCATGCTACTGGTACCAAAACAGAGATATAGACCGATGGAACAGAACAGAGCCCTCAGAAATAATACCACACATCTACAGCCATCTGATCTTTGGCAAACCTGAGAGAAACAAGAAATGGGGAAAGGATTCCCTATTTAATAAATGGTGCTGGGAAAATTGGCTAGCCATAAGTAGAAAGCTGAAACTGGATCCTTTCCTTACTCCTTATACAAAAATTAATTCAAGATAGATTACAGACTTAAATGTCAGACCTAAAACCATAAAAATCCTAGAAGAAAACCTAGGTAATACCATTCAGGACATAGGCATGGGCAAGGGACCTCATGTCTAAAACACCAAAAGCAATGGCAACAAAAGCCAAAATTGACAAATGGGATCTAATTAAACTAAAGAGGTTCTGCACACACAAGAAAAGAAACTACCATCAGAGTGAACAGGCAACCTACAGAATGGGAGAAAAGTTTTGCAATCTACTCATCTGACAGAGGGCTAATATCCAGAACCTACAAAGAACTCAAACAAATTTACAAGAAAAAAACAAACAAACCCATCAAAAAGTGGGCAAAGGATATGAACAGACACTTCTCAAAAGAAGACATTCATACAGCCAACAGACACATGAGAAAATGCTCATCATCACTCACCATCAGAGAAATGCAAATCAAAACCACAATGAGATACCATCTCACACCAGTTAGAATGGCAATCATTAAAAAATTAGGAAACAACAGGTGCTGGAGAGGATGTGGAGGAATAGGAACACTTTTACAGTGTTGGTGGGACTGTAAACTAGTACAACCATTGTGGAAAACAGTGTGGCGATTCCTCAAGGATCTAGAACTAGAAATACCATTTGACCCAGCCATCCCATTACTGGGCATATACCCAAAGGATTATAAATCATGCTGCTATACAGACACATGCACACGTATGTTTATTGCGGCACTATTCACAATAGCAAAGACTTGGAATCAACCCAAATGTCCATCAGTGACAGACTGGATTAAGAAAATGTGGCACATATACACCATGGAATACTATGCAACCATGAAAAATGGTGAGTTCGTGTCCTTTGTAGGGATACGGATGCAACTGGAAACCATCATTCTCAGCAAACTATCACAAGAACAGAAAACCAAATACCGCATGTTCTCACTCATAGGTGAGAATTGAACGATGAGATCACTTGGACACAGGAAAGGGAACATATCACACCGGGGCCCATTGTGGGGAGGGAGGAGGGAGGAGGGATAGCATTAGGAGATATACCTAATGTAAATGACAAGTTAATGGGTACAGCACAAAAACATGGCACATGTATACTTATGTAACAAACCTGCACATTGTGCACATGTATCCTAGAACTTAATATATATATATATATATATATATATAAAATCCACTTGTAACAGCTGCTAATCAGAGGATGTATTCAGGGCAACTTGAATCTGTACTCCTGAGTTGCAGTCCTCAAGCTTGGCCCAAATAAACTCTCTACTTATATTAAAAAAAAAAATTTTTTTTGTATTCTATGGCATGGTCAATCTCATCTTAGAAATCTATCCTAAGGATATGGATTAAATATGATAAACAGCTTTATGCACAATACAGTTTCATAACTGCTTATTTTTAAAGAAGAAAAACAAAAATAAATGGAATTTTCAACAATACAATCTTTTTTTGTAATAATGGGATATCCATTGATTAAACAATATATAGTCAGGAAAATGATATTTACTATGAGTAATGCTAATGTTATTAAGGTCACCTGAAGAAAATCGAATTACAAAACAATTATGACACATGATCTCAAGAAAACAGAGAGGAAATCTATGGGAAAAATTAAGAATGATTATTTCTTGATTTTAAAATTGTTAGTAACTTTAATTTATTTGTTCCTTAGAAATTTTGTGTAGTCTCCAAGCTTTTTGACAAGCACATAATAATTTATAATTATAAAAAGGTGATTATTTTTAAAGGTGATTATTAAAAGGATTGTTTGTATAGCTTTCACATGAACAATGGCAATCAAACAGGCTTTATTTGCTAAAGAACATTCTCACGACCCAAAGTGGAAGTATTTTCATATCTCGTTTTACAAGAAAAGGATACAACATAGCAACAGCATTAAAGTAAGAATATGTGTCATAGCCCAAAACAATATTCTTGTTGTGAAACTAAAACCAATAGCAGAGATCTTCTAGGATTTTACCAAGATTGGCTATGTTATATATAAAGTTTTGATGTCACAAAAGAAATAGAACTCAAATATAAAATTTTCTTTTAATTCTCAACAATGAAAGTTACTTCTATAAAAGGGTGTGCCCTTACAGATGGAGCAATGGTGAGCACACACTTGGACAAGGAAGGGGAAGGTGTCCTTATCCCTGACGCATGTGGCCCTTGCTGCTGTGTCATTCCCCTATTGGCTAGTGTTAGACTGCACAGGTTAAACTAATTACGATTGGCTAATTTAAAAAGAGTGACAGGGGTGAGTGCTTGGTGGGAAAAAAAATGGTTATTCAGGGTGGAGAATGAGTCAGGGTGGAGCAGGTAGCAGGTAATCTGAATGAGTCAGGGTGGAGTAGGTAATTGAAAAAGGTTGCTTAACAAGGAAGTTAAGTTTAAAAGTAGAAGGCAAAGAATTGAACAGACTGACATATTGATTATTTGAAGAGAAATTTAGAACTTATATCTAACAGGTACAAATCATCAGTCTCACTTATTTATCAATAAACAACACTAACAAGCTGGTACAAACTTCCCTGAAACTCCTTGGACTCTTGGTTACACAACAAACTTATTAATTACAATAATTATTTCATGACTTGACCAGAGACCACAGATTTTTGGTAGATATTTTATTCAGTAATATAACACAGGCCCATTCTAGGCTTGCTAAAATTAATCCTTGAGCAGCTTGAAATATTAGGAGATGGCCTGACATGAAGATCAGACATTAGATTTGGGATAATTATTTTTTCAGGAGGGTGACGAGTGCAGCAGCAGCCCTTCACAGTGTGACTGATCCTTAATATGCAGCTTTTAGATTGTATTTTTGTCTGTATATCCATCTTGGAGCTACTACTGCATATGTACATAGAGCATACATTCAGAGCATCCTGGGACTTGAAGGACACTGTTGTGAATTGTCCATTTAAATGCAAATTAGATTCACCAGCTGTTGTTGCTACTAGTCTTGGCAACCTTAAGGAGACATTTTATCCTAGCAACCAGAGACGATACAGATAACAAATTTCACTTTCATGAGAAAAAACAAATGGTCAGAAAGCATAGCAGCAATATTTCATGCAAATTCATCTGTTTCACAACAGAAATCCCTTTAAATAGAGCTTAAGAAGGCCACAATCAATTGCTTCAAAAGACTTTAGCAGAATAACTATCATCATCAAGATGCATGAGGTCAGCAGTTTACAACAATATTTGGTAAGTTCTATTCTAGGCAGTGATTTTGTTCCATAAGTTAATAGAAATTGTATGAATGGAGTCAATAATTTAATCCTCCCACTTAAACTCATCAATGTAGAGTAAGCCAAGTTTGCATGAATTGTGTCTAATTCAACCAGAATTATTTTTAACTTATTAACTTTATCTTCAATTCTACATGAGAAATATTTACTTCATGGTCTACACTTCTTTGGAAAATTAACATCAGAAAATTTTCAAATACTTAAGTCTCTGACAGAATTGAACCCTGGACATATAAGATTCTTTTCTCACTTGGCAAGCACAAGGCCTCTCTTGAAGCATGTTTTTAGTAGAAACTTAGTGAATTAAATTAAAATATTTAGTTTAGCATCAAGTTTTAGCATTCATGCAGGTTGTTCTTGAAACCTCATTTTCTGGAGTGCAAGGCTTAATAATTACAATTTCTATAAATAATAGTTCTGGCAATTTTCTAAAGAGACCAAATATGTGAAAAAAATCTCTTTTTATAAAATGTTTAGAAATATTTTTATGTGGCCGGGCGCGGTGGCTCAAGCCTGTAATCCCAGCACTTTGGGAGGCCGAGACGGGCGGATCACGAGGTCAGGAGATCGAGACCATCCTGGCTAACACGGTGAAACCCCGTCTCTACTAAAAATACAAAAACTAGCCGGGCGAGATGGCGGGCGCCTGTAGTCCCAGCTACTCGGGAGGCTGAGGCAGGAGAATGGCGTGAACCCGGGAGGCGGAGCTTGCAGTGAGCTGAGATCCGGCCACTGCACTCCAGTCCGGGCAACAGAGCGAGACTCCGCCTCAAAAAAAAAAAAAAAAAAAAAAAAAAAAGAAATATTTTTATGTGTATGTAGATAAATTATAGATATTCTGTGACATAAGAATAGAGGAAAAGGTTTCAGGACTCATGGAGAGCTAAAATGTTCGTGTCAGGGAGAACAGGAATTAACTGCATGGACTGAAATAATCTTTTTGACTTTTTGCTTAAAATGTTTGCTGATCCTTTTGTTTTGTATTTCAGAGTCTGTTTTTCTTTCTTTCTTTTTTTCTTTTTTTGAGATAGAGTCTTACTCTGTCAACCCAGGCTGGAGTGCAGTGGTGAGATCTTGCCTCACTGCAACCTCCGCCTCCTTGGTTCAAGCGAATCTCCTGTCTCAGCCTCTTGAGTATCTGGGATTACAGGCACGTGCCACCACGCCTGGCTAATTTTTGTGTTTTTAGTAGAGATGGGGTTTCATCATGTTGACCAAGCTGGTTTCAAACCCCTGACCTCTGGTGATCTGCCTGCCTCGCCTCCCAAAGTGCTAGAATTACAGGCATGTGCCACCAAGCCTGGCTAATTTTTGTGTTATGGTAATACAATTATTTGCATAAGTGCAATAAAAGTCTGTTTTCATTTGTAATAGGATGTGATTGGAGGACCTGGTTGTCAGACCTCTGATCCCAAGCCTGCAGGTATACATCCAGATGGCCTGAAGCAAGTGAAGAATCACAAAAGAAGAGAAAATGTCCAGTTCCTGTCTTAACTGCTGACATTCCACCATTGTGATTTGTTCCTGCCCCAGCTTAACTGAACACTTAACCTTGTGAAATTTCTTCTCCTGGCTCAGAATCTCCCCCACTGAGTACCTTGTGAACCCCACCCCTGCACGTAAGAGAAAAAGCCCCTTTGACTGTAATTTTCCACTACCTACCCAAATCCTATAAAACAGCCCAAACCCTATCTCCCTTTGCTGACTCCTTTTTTGGACTCAACCTGCCTGCACCCAGGTGAAATAAACAGCCTTGTTGCTCTCACAAAGCCTGCTTGGTAGTCTCTTCACACGGACGCACGTGACACTGGTTATTTTACCAAGGCTTTGACTGGAATGGTGTGCTTTCCTTTAAGGAATCAAACTTGACTTATGGAGCCTGTCAGGCCTCTGAACCCAAGCCAAGCCATCACATCCCCTGTGACTTGAACGTATATGCCAGGATGGCCTGAAGTAACTGAAGAATCACAAAAGAAATGAAAAAGCCCTGCCCCTCCTTAACTGATGACATTCCACCACAAAAGAAGTGAAAATGGCTGGTTCTTGCCTGAAGTGGTGACATTACCTTGTGAAATTCCTTTTCCTGGCTCATCCTGGCTCAAAAGCTCCCCCACTGAGCACCTTGTGACCCACCCACTCCTGCCCGCCAGAGAACAACCCCCCTTTGACTGTAATTTTCCTTTACCTACCCAAATCCTATAAAACGACCCCACCCTTATCTCCCTTTGCTGACTCTCTTTTTGGACTCAGCCTACCTGCACCCAGGTGATGAAAAAGCTTTATTGTTCACAGAAAGCCTGTTTGGTGGTTGTTTGGACAAATGGAGGCAAGATGGTGCACTTCCAGCTTCTTCTTCACCAACCGGGAAAATGCAGCCGGCTACCCAGGAAGGTGCAGACCAACTAGGCATGCGCCAGGTGATGTCAATCCGAAGAGACCAAGATTTACCTGGTTGCACCTGTGGAACGCCCCCTGACACACCAGTGCCCCGCCTATTGCCCTCCCACTCCTAGAAAAGCCGCTCCGGAGGGACGCCACGCGCGGCCTTCACACGGCCCCACTCCTGTCGGGATGTTGGGACTGTGGGAACTCCGTCTGAGAGCCCCACCGGGGGACTCTGTCGGCCTTCTTTGCCGGAGGCCGACAGACCTCTTCCCCACACCTTAGGTGACCAAAATAAACTTGCAGTTTTGCTCCTACACTTGCCTACTCGCTGGTTCTTTTGTGCCTGCTCTGGTGGTCTTAGAAAAACAAATCAGTGGTCTCTTCACAGGGACACACATGACAGAGCCAATAAAGCCCCTTGGGGAAACTGGCCTTATATCTTTGTCCATACACCCCTGTACAGGGTTCCTGACCTGTGGTAAGTAAAGAATGTCACTTTCTGACAGGTCTAGGGTCGCCAAGTTTATCTTGGAACCTTGAGAGGATCACCCAACTCACAGATAATTGATGGCACAAATCCGTGACTTGGCTAAGCTTTTAAAAAGTCTTATCTGAGATTCCTTCTATGGAACAAAGTTCCATGAAAGCCAATTTAAAAGCCTATGTAAAACATAATTATTCTTGCTGCACTGTATACAAATAATTAGGCCAAGTGTAATAAAGCAAAACAGTTCTACCATGATTTGACTTTAACAAAAATAGGAAACTGGGGAGAGAAAAATTATGTTTAAAAAATTATAGTACACCTATTGTTAGATTCTTGTCTTGCCTAAGGTTTGGGCTGAATTCTAATTTTTTTCTTGGGTACAAGTCTTCAAAATATGTTTTCAATTTTTTTCCTTTTTTCCATTTCTCCTAATTGGGAGTCACTGAAAACTAAGCTGTGCTTTCTTAAATCCCTGTGAACTGAAACTAGGTAACTTAAACTTCAGAAGAAAATAATAGCAACCTATTTACATACATGTACCACTTTCATAACTGCCTACTGATGTATAGACTTCAGAGTAATGTGGCCGATTGATTTGCCAGGATGTTTGTGTGTTGGTTTTTTTTCCCTTTCTCTCCCCATTTTCTCTTAATAGGATATGAGACTCCACAACCTGGTACAAATGGGCTTTCTGGACACATTCATCTAGGAGTAAGTCGTCCTAGCCATGAGAGATCAGATGAATCCTGGGACCAGAGACTCATTTTCTTTGAAAATGCTTTCTCCAAAACATTTTAAAAAAGAAAAGGGGGGAAATGTGAAAGGAAATATCTTGGACCCCTTTAAGCTGGGAACTGCTCAGGGCAAATCTGCCTCCCATTCTATTCAAAGTCATTGAGCAGAGGCTCACTGAGATAGATGCATATCTGATCGCCTCCTTTGGAAAGGCTAATCAGAAACTCCAAAGAACGCAACTGTTTGTCTCTCACCTGTCTGTGACCTGCAAGCCCCCTTCCCGCTTCAGGTCTTCCTGCCTTTGCTTCAAGTTGTTCACCCTTTCCAGACCAAACCAATGTACTTCTTATATATATCGATAAGCCATGCCCCGACCACCTTAGGCACACGTCATCAGGACTTCCTGAGGCTGTGTCATGGGTGTACACCCTCAACCTTGGTAAAATAAACTTTCTAAATTAACTGAGACCCATCTGAAATTTGAGGAATTCACAATATATACCTTTTAGAGCCTTGATCCCAATGCAAAACTCAGGGACACACACAGACAGACACAAACACAAACATACATATTTGTTAACAGAAAAATAAAACTGTAAAATAGTTAGAGAGATTTACTCTGAGCCAGTATGAGTGACCATGGCCCAGGAACAGTCTCAAGAGGTCCTGAGAAAGTATGCCTGAGGTGGTCAGGTTACAGTTTGGTTTTACTCATTTTAGGGAGATAGGAGTTACAGGCGAAGACATAAATCAATACATGGAAGGTTTACATTGGTTCAACCTTATGAGGTGAATTATCTTGAAGCAGGGAAGTGAGGGTGGTTACAGGTCATAGGTAGATTCAAAGATTTTTCTGATTGGCAATTGGTTGTAAAAGTGAAACTTTGTCTAAAGACTTTAAGTCATCAGGAAGAAATGCTAGAGTTAAGAGGCATTGTGCACGCCAAAGTTCTTATGTAGATGAAGCCTCGTAGGTAATAGCCATCAGAGAGAATAGATGATAAATACCTCTTTTCAAACCTTAAATGTGTCACACTCTCATTTTATCTTTCCTAGACCTGGGAAAAGGCTAGCAAGGGAGGCCTGACTGCTTTAATGGAGATTCTCTACAGATGCAAATCTACCCATTCAAAGATGGCTTTGCAGGGCCATATCAAAACAAGTCCAATAAATATATTTTGGGGTAAAATATTTTTATTTCTTCCAGGGTTACTATCTGTCATATGATGCTATAGCAGAGTAAGGCTGGAATTCAGTATCTTATCATGCAAGGAGTCTGTTTTGTCAGTCTTATAATCTGTATTTCATTGTTAATGCTGGCCAGTTGTGCCTAAACTCCGAAAGGTGTCCGGAGCCGTGAGGCCTGGAAATTGCCGCGGCCTCTGTTGCTTAAGCTCTGCATTGCGGAGACAAGATGGCGCACTTCCTGGTTCTTCATCATCAACTTTTCCCACGCGCGGGTAGATAACTTCCCGTGCCCGGGAAAGACTAAGTCTACTGAGCATGCACCTGGTGAGGTCTCTCATTATTCTCCTCCCTGCCTGCTCTGCTGCACTTCCTCTTTCTTACCAGCCTATATAAGCTGTACCAACGCCCTCAATAAATGAGACTTGATCAGGATACTGTCTTGTCTCCATTTCTTGTGTCTCTTGCCTCTCTAAATTCCCACCCCCTCCTCCAAGGTCTGTGTTAAGGATCCCGCTGGACAGGACAGAAAGGGAGGGAACATAAAAGGTTTATCTGACCTCCTGTTCCTTGAAGACTGGGAATTCAGTTTTTCAGGTTTCTCTGGGGTGCCCTTGTCCAAAAGGGGGTCCTTTCAGTCGGGAGATTAGGATTTTATTTGTAGTTTACATAGTTTATATATAATAAATGTTATTTATAATACATAAAAAGGTAATATATATTATATATAACATGTATACTATACTTCCACCACTTTAGACTTTTCCTAAAACTTCAAGGGAAAACTTCATTATTTGTTATGTCATGGTGTTTCTGAATCACATACATTTTAAACCTGCAATATGAAATCATTACTGAATATTTTCTAATTTAGTTCATTGTTTTGAATCTCAGTTTTTTAACTATCAAGTAAGAAAATTAATGTTCAAATATCTTCACAATTTTGTCTGTTATAAAGGTGTAAGTCATTTATCAAAATTTCTCAGTTATCTGTGCTGTTCTGAAAAAAAAAAAAAAAAAAAAGACTAGATTATTGATCCAGTCATAATTTAAACCAATATTTCCAAAGGCTTTCTCAGTTGTGTTGTTTTGGTCAAGTTGTTACTATATAAAATAGTAGGTTTAGTTTTGTTATTGGAAAGGAGTCCCAATCCAGACCCAAGAGAGGGTTCTTGGATCTCGTGCAAGAAAGAATTCAGGGCAAGTCTTTAAAGTGAAAGAGAGTTTACTAGGAAAGTAAAGGAATAAAACAATGGCTACTCCATATAGCAGCCCTGAGTGCTGCTGGTTGCCCATTTTTATGGTTATTTCTTGATTATATGCTAAACAAGGGATGGATTATTCATGCCTCTTGTTTTTAGGGAGGGTATAGGGTATATTAGAAGTTACCATATAGGGTAACTTCCTGATGTTGCCATAGCATTTGTAAACTGTCATGGTGCTGGTGGGAGTGTAGCTGTGAGGATGACCAGAGGCCACTCTCATCGCCATCTTGGTTTTTGGTGAGTTTTGGCTGGCTTTTTTACTGCAACGTGTTTTATCAGCAAGGTCTTTATGATCTGTATCTTGTGCCAACCTCCTGTCTCATCCTGTGACTAAGAATGCCTTAACCTCCTGGAAACGCAGCTCAGTAGGTTTATTTTACCTCAGTAGCCTTATTTTACCCGCCCCTATTCAATATGGAGTTACTCTGGTTCCAATGCTTCTGATAGTTTTACTTCCTCCGCCCCCGCACCCCCCATCAGTCAGCCTTACCTGGATGAACAAGGAAGAATTCAGACAAAGAAAATAAAGGATTTATGTAGTTCACAAAAACAAGATAAAATCTGACCATTTCCTAATGTGTTAGAAATAGATAAGGTATACCTGGCTTTCCAGTCATACAAATTCTGAGATTATTACATTTAAGTTCTTCACAGTCAGACGCACCAACTTTCCAACTCTCCAGGAGCTGATTATGAGTTTAAGGATTATGAAGGCTGGCAAGCTGGTCTGTGGCCAAATCTCCTGGAGAAACACTAGGTAAATAATTTTAGGTTTTTAACCATATGACTCTTTGTTGAACTAAAGTGTTTAAAAAACCTCTAAGAGAATGATACAGTATACAATAAAGGTATGGAGTGTTTCTCAAAACTTATATTTCTACATAATTCAACCACCCTCTTTTTCTGAAAGCCTCACTGTACCAGTGTTCCAGAGGAGTGCTGAAGCTGGTTCCTATCAGCTCGTGAAGGCCAACTGTGTTGCATCATTTCCCAGCTTCCCAGGGATGCCATGTCAGTGGCTTGAAATTGGCCACAGTGGGAGTATTTAAACTATGGAAACCAGCGAACTCTAGAAACCAGAAAAACTGGTTATTACATAATTACTACTGTGATGTTCATAGAATTTACTTTGCCTGTCTTATTCATTGCTATATCCCCCACATTTAGAGAAAGTACCTGTTACATATAAAATAGGCATTTCATAAATACTTGTTGAATGAATAAAGGCTGGAATAAATCACTGAGTGTTTTTACTTTTCTAGAAGATCTAGGATTTATATTTTACCATTACCCCTAAAAGTTCAGTAAGTCTTCTCATACTAAATCTACCCCCTTTTTCTTTTGCTAAGGATATTTTTAAACTTCTCAGTCATTAGGAAGCTGGCAAAAATGGAGCATCTTTTTGTTAAAAATTATTTGTTACAAGAAATCTGCATGCGAACTTGGAAGACATACAGTCTTCTGTCGACTGTGGCATTAAATCAGTCCCTCAGGTGGAAAGAATGTGTTACAGCTGGTTTGTTTTAGTAGCATGGCAACCAGGTAGTAACATATTGTGAGCTTAATATGGGTCAATTAATACGTTTGAATGCCCAATTATAAATTCATCTTGCATAATTCTGGAGCTGCCTCAATTGATATTCATTCAGTGCTTACTGGAAACAGAATAGGAGGTATTGATATTTTGGCACTTGGATTAGAATTTTGCAATTCTTCTCTCAGTTTACCTTCTTTTCCTGAAAAGTTTTTCCTGCTAAGAATGGTGTCTGACAATGATTAACATATCATTTGACTTTTTGCCAAGACAGTTACTGGAAGTCTGATAGATGTATAGTTAAACTTCTTGGTTCCTGCTAATATGACATTACTACAAATATCCATAAAAAACTTTGAACACCTAAAATAGATGATATTCTGGGAATTGTTACCTATGGGCCAATTAATGACGCTCAAATCTTTTGAGAAGGATTTCCAGTAGTATCATATAAAACAGAGGTTCTTAAATTTTGGAAAGTATCTAAATCACCTGTGGCATTAGTTTAAACTTCAGTGTGAAGGATTTCTACTAGATGTTTCTGACGACATCAATAATTTCTCTCCACTTGATTGCTGTTAAGTATTTAACTTGCATATCTAAAAGAAGGGAAATATATTAATTATATTTTTAATTCCTTCACTCCTCTAATCCTCATTTTCTGTCAATTAGTCCTATAAATTTCATTCATTAATGTCTTTCAAAACTGTCACTCTCTCCATTCTACCCACAGTTACTGCCTTAGTTAGTGCTATGGATATTACAGTAGTCTCCCATCAGGTTTCCCTACATACAATCTTTCTTCCTTTAAATTCATCATCTTATTTGCACAGTTATTTTATATATTACTCATACATAATAGTTCTTTAGTGTTTGCTCATCACATCTTTTACCAATCTGTAGAATCCATAGAACTGATAGAACAAAATGTTTTTAGGTGGAACTTGGATAAAATCATATAAAAAAGAATCACTTATAGGTTTGTTTTTATGTGGACTTAAAAATATAACTGATACCTTCTATTTGAGACAGGAGAGTTAGGTTCTTGGTATATAGTAGAGTAACAGATGCTGTCAATACCCTGTCCACATTTTCTTGGCCCACCTGGATTTGTCTTAGAGTTTCCATGGACCATACAAACCAATTATTTCTGATTAACTGGCTGAGGGAGGATGCTTGGTCTGTGCCTGGGTTAAACCTGACTAGGGGAAAGAGCGTTAATTGCTCTCAGAGCAACCAACAATGAGGGTCAGTTTGTTGATAAATTATCTCAACTTTCTTGCCCCTTGATGGGACAATTCCATGCTGAATTCTACAGTTTCTTAGAGGATATCTGTTGCCTGCTGTGATGACTTGCTCCTTAACATTCAGTTTATTGGCTTTCCTCCATTTCCTTTCACTATTTCCCAATCCCTTAACATGCTTCCTGGAATTGCTTCCTAAGGAAATTTGTTGCATCCAAATCTTTGATTCAGGAAACCTAGTCTAAAGCAGTTGGTGCCAGAAGTGGTCATAGAAAGCAAGTCTTTAGAATGAGAGTCTGAAATCTGATCGTTCTCTGGCCAGACAAAATAAAGATCCCATTGCTGCTGCTAACTGGGGTGGTAATAATATCAACATGTTGTAGCATTGCTATTACCAGGTTTCTGGAAACCCTCAAGGTTTTCAGAAACAACCTTCTCTCTCTGGCTAGCAGCTTCCATTGCCTAGAAGCTTCTTCATTTGAGGCCCTTCAAGATGATGCTTGCCCTCCTTAAGATGTGCCTACACATTTTCTCATTATTTCTAGGATAATAACCAGGGTCAAGTTTTAGCATGAAACAAACAAACAAAAAACAAAACAGGGATGTACAGTCTCTGCTATTGGTGGGAGTGGATTACTAGTTAAAGAGCTGTAACTCATGGTTAATACTAACAGGAATGGAAAGAGCATGTATGGGAATAGTGTAGAATAGGGGCAGGGTAAAATACATGATTAGACAGGGAAGAGTTTATTGCTATGTAGGTATTTTCTCATAACTCAGGGTTTAACATACTGGCAATAATACTGGGATCTGGTCTTAATATACTACTGGTGTAACTCCTTGAAATGATGGTGATAACAATGACATAGTAAATGAGGTAGAGATGGCTGGAACCACCATAGTAGATAATGAAGTAAAAGATCAGAAGCCCCAGAGGAATCATCATGCTGGAATAAACATATTACAGAAAACAGCTGACTATATCCTCTTGTAGGGCATAGAGGACAATGCCTGCACTAAAGCAGTGAAGAGTGCACTGGTGAGAGGGCCACTGGCATCCCTGAGAAGCTCAGCGATTGCTGTGTGTTGTAAGCAAGTTGATGATAAAAGTTGCTGAAATGGTACTAACTGCCTAATATCAGTGATGATAATAGGATTTTAGAATAGAAGAGGCCCAATGGTGATACTTAACCACTCGAGGCAGGGTGATTATAATTAATTGTCAACACTGTTGGATAGGCACCAGGGTGCCTATACTTATAAGGATCTGTAGCAATGGCTTATGAACTATGATTTCTTAGGGATGAGAGAGATGGGCAGCCAATGAAAGCATTGCTTGAATTACACAACCAAATAACACTAAGAGCTTGCAAGTAGAGGGTTGAAATCATAGAAAGCATTCACTCTTACTCATTTTCCAGACATGAAGCCTATTGACTGAAGAGGAGGCTGGTCCCCTTGAAGAAGGACCATAAAATACTACAACATGCGTTTCCAGAAGGCGTTTACCAAGTCATCACTCAAGGGCTCTATAGCCATTTACCAATACTCTGTACCCTGGGGCTGGGTATGCTCAGATCTTGTGAGGATTACTTTGTATGAGGGTAAGCCAATAGTGATACCAGAGGCTATAAAATGCTCTCATGGCATCCTTGTTAGGATTGCTAAATATAAAGGCCATGAAACACATGGAGTCCTGGCCCAAGTTTAACTCATAGCAGGTCTAGAGTAGATCCAACCCACAACCCATTCTTGGTCATGTCTTCAGTTCCTCGGTACAGAAACATGGGAGTGACGTCAGCAACTAGCAGAATCATCATTTTGGTTCCGCATTTGTGGAGTAAGAGCCATCATGTTAGAAAAAGCCAAATGGAAACCTCTGAAATTGCCTTCCCCTGCTACTCTCTTATATTTTAGTCAGCATGGTAAATAAGTAGTAATACAGTACTCTATCCCAGGAGGAATTGCAGGAACTCTATTAAAGACTAAAAAGATGCAGGGGTAGTAGTCTTCATCATATTAAAGTTAAATTGAACTATATAGCCATTATGAAAAACCAGGTGAATGATGCTAGATGCAGGTGAACTACAAAATGAAACTGTACTAGTTTGTATTGGTCATTATTATTTTTATTATTACAATTATCCTGGAAGTCAATGGAAGAAACTGTTTCCATGAAGAGGAAGTGATCATCTATGTAACTTGCTGCTGATATGTTGACTAAAATGAGAACTAAGACTTGACTATTGGATTTAGCAGCATTGTTGACCTTAACAAGAGCATTTAGGTAAAATAGTGGTGGCAAAAGCTTGACTGGGTAGAGTTCAAGACAAAATGGAAGAGAATAATTGCATATAGAATATACAAGCAACTCTTTTAAAAAATGTTTCTGCTAAGTAAAAGAGAAGCAGTAGCTAAAGGGGATTAGAGTTCAAGAGGAATTTATTTTTCCATGCAAGAAAGTAGAACATTTTAAAAAAGTAAATGGGACATATTCAAACAAAAGGAAGTATTTATGTGGACTAGGGAAGAATTGCTATAGCAATTTCCTTGAGCAGGTAAAAAGGGTTGGAACCCAGTGTACAAGTGGAGGAACTCAATTTTTTAAAAATTGCATTTAAATAGATGAGGCAGTATATAAATAAATGAAATCAGTAGTGAATGTTCCCTTCAGATAACTGTAGTTGGGTTAGTAGCAGGCAAATATGGCTTCAGAGAATACCATGCTCAGGAGATGAAAAGTGTTTAGGATATCTCAGATATCTTATCATTTATTATGTTCATTTTTTGAAAGTTGAAGGTGTAGTGCTGTAATTTTGTCTATAATCAACCCTAATGATTGGCTTAGCATTTTCCATTCACCACATGCAAAAAGTAATTACTCTTGCCTTTTATATTCCTTTTACTTCTCTCTGACACATTTTGAGGGAAAATGCTATGACATTCTAACAATTCAGATGAGCTAAGAGGTAGTATAACTCCACATATGAGGAAGCTTCAAAGAGTTTGTGGAAAACAATGGAATAAAAAGACAAATAAAAAACATAAGCTTTATTTCTTAACATAAACTTCATCAAGTTCAAGACACTTTAAAAAGTGATGATACTGTAGCAGGATGAGCTGCAGACAAAACTCCTCAGACACCAAGTTAAAGGAGGAAGAGGTTTATTCAGCCAGTAGCATCAGCAAGACTCCTGTCTGAAGAGCCAAGCTCCCCAAGTGAGCAATTTCTGTCCCTTTTAAGGGCTCACAACTCTAAGGGTGTTTGCATGACAGGGTCGTGATTGATTGAGCAAGCAGGGGATACATGACAGGGGCTGCATGCACCAGTGGTCAGGGTGAAACAGAACATACTGGGAAGTTTCACAATGTCTTTCTATAATCTATAGATAACATCAGTTGCTAGGTCTGGGGTCTATTTTTAACTGCCAGGCTTAGGTCAGGCAGGTCCAGCCTGGTTTCAGGTCTGGTTCTTTGGTTTCAGGTCTGGTTCCTAGGCACTGGGCTACCTGCCTTTTGTTTTGCTTTTCTTTCCTTTTCTGAGTATAAAACAATATAAAACAATATGAGAGGGTCTGTCTCTCTTCTCTCAATACCAGCCATTTGTTCTATTTCTAAAGAACTGAGACCATGATAATTTAACCATGTCAGTGTTTAATGTTTTATTTTTTTACTGAAGAAAAATGGGAGTCCTCTACAGATATTTTAAGAACAGAAAACAAAAAGAACTTCAGAAGAAGCCAAATTAGGACTGTAAGGTGGATGCTTAACAATTTCCCATCAAAATTCTTGCAAAATTGTCCCTCCTTGATGAGAGAAATGAAAAGGAGAATTGCCATGGTGGAGAAGGACTCACTGGTGAGGCTTTCTTGGGTATTTTTCTGCTAAAGCTTCAGCTAACTTTCTGAAAATACTCTCATAATAAGCAGCTGTTATCATTCTTTAGACCTCCAGAAAGTAAATAAGCAAAATGCCTTGAGCATCCCAAAAACCTGTTGCCATGACCTTGCTTTTTACAAGTCCACTTTTGCTTTGACTAAAGCACTTCCACTACTTGGTAGCCATTGCTTTGATTGTGCTTTGTTTTCAGGATCATATTGGTAAAAGCATGTACCATTTCCTGCTACAATTCTTTGAAGAAATGCTTCAGAATCTTGAACCCAGTTACTTAAAAATTTCATTGAAAACTCTGCTCTTGTCTGCAACTGATCTGAGTGCAATGGTTTTGTCACCGATGAAGTGTGAAAAGTTTGCTCCTTTAAATTTTCAGTCAGAATTGTGTGAGTTGAACCAATCGAGATGTCTCTGATGTTGGGTATTGTTTCTGCTGCTGATCATTGGTTTTGTTTAATTAGGGTGCAAACAAGATGAATTTTTTCCTCAAAATTGATGTGAATAGTCTGCCACTGCAGGCTTCATCTTCAACACCGTCTCCTCTCTTCCTAAACCAAGATATCTATTTGTAAACTGCTGATTTCTTTGGGGGCATTGTCCTCATAAACTTTTTGTAAAGCATCAGTGATATCACCATTCTTCCACCCAAGCTTCACCATAAATTTGGTATTTGTTCTGGTTTCAATATTAGCAGAATTAATGTTGTTCTGATAGGGTCTGTTTTCAAACTGATGTCTTATCCTTCTTATTGCCTCAAACTAGATCCTGTTCAAACATGTTACAACAAGTTAGTACAAGTTTATTTTGGTGCAAAAATTTGAAATTTATGCATAGTTTTTTCATAATATGCATTTTCCATGAACTTTTTGAAGATCCCTCTTATATCTGAGCATTTGTGTAACCCTAACTCAAATCATTTCAAACTCTTTTATGATTCATTTTTAGGCTATGTCTCCCATTTCCAAGAGCAAATATCGGTGAACTGGTAAGATCCTTGGTGGCTTTGAGTAAATTAAAAATATGTGAGATAGGAGAAAATCTCAGGAAGGCTGAGCATCTGTAAAAGCATCAAAAAAAGACTTCCCTGGGCTGAAGGATCAGAAATCACCTGCCTCTGCCCCTTGAGTTTACAGATGAAGAAAAGGAGAGTCAGGGAGATTAGGTGATTTACCCTAAAAGATATAATTGAATAATGGCAGAACCAGAGTTAGAGGCAAGGTTTCCTGACTCCTACTCTAGTGCACTCTCTATAATACCTTCCTTTCTGATTATAATACATTTGTAACAAAATTAATGTGTTAAATTTTAGGATATATATAAATAATTATTTTTCAGTATGATATACAGTCACAAAGTAAGGTTTTACATAAATGACCCACTCAATATTGAGAGGTGACAATATGCTAGCAGCCCTCATTCTCGGTGCCTCCTCGGCCTCGTTGTCCACTCTGGCAGTGCTTGAGGAGGCCTTCAGGTCGGCACGGCACTGTGGGAGCCCCTCTTTGGGCTGGCCGAGGCCAAAGCCACCTCCCTCTGCTTGCTGGGAGGTGTGGAGGGAGAGGTGCGGGCGGGAACCGGGGCTGCGGGTGACGCTCATGGGCCAGCACGAGTTCTGGCAGGCAGGGGCTGGGAAAGCCCCACACATGTAACGGCCGGCTGGCACGGCCGGCCCAGGGCAGTGAGGGGCTTAGCACCCAGGCCAGCAACTGCGGAGGTTGTGCCGGGTCCCCTAGCACTGCACTCGAATTCTCCTGGGGCCTCAGCCGCCTCCCTGCAGGGCAGGGCTCAGGTCCTGCAGCCCGCGGTGTCCAAGCCCCCTTCCTGCTGCAGTGGACTCCCGCATGGCCCGAGCCTCCCGGATAGGTGCTGTCCCCTGCTCTGTGGTGCCCAGTCCCATCCACCACCCAAGGGCTGAGGAGTGCAGGTGCGGCTGGGGACTGGCAGGCAGCTCCACTTGCAGCCCTCCTCGTGCAGGATCCACTGGGTGAAGCCAGCTGTGCTCCTGAGTCTGATGGGAACTTGGGGAACTTTTACGTCTAGCTAAGGGATCATAAAGGCACCAATCAGCACTCTGTGTCTAGCTCAGGGTTTGTAAATATACCAGTTGGTACTCTGTATCTAGATAGCCTAGTGGGGACTTGGAGAACTTTTCCATCTAGCACTCTGTGTCTAGCTCAAGGATTGTAAATGCACCAATCAGCACTCTGGGTCTAGCTCAGGGTTTATAAATACACCAATAGGTACTCTGTATCTAGCTAACCTAGTGGCAACTTGGAGAACTTTTATGTCTAGCTGGAGGATTGTAAATGCACCAATCAGCACCCTGTCAAAACGGTCCTATCAGCTCTCTGTAAAATAGACCAATCAGCTCTCTGTAAAATGGACCAATCAGCAGGATGTGGGTGGGGTCAGATGAGGGAATAAAAGCAGGCTGCCAGAGCCAGCAGTGGCAACCCACTGGAGTCGTCTTCTACTCTGTGGAAGGTTTGTTCTTTCTCTCTTTGCAATAAATCTTGTTGCTGCTCACACTTTGGGTCCATGCTGCCTTTATGAGCTGTAACAGTCACCCCAAAGGTCTGCAGCTTCACTCCTGAAGCCAGTGAGACCATGCACCCACCGGGAAGAAGGAACAAACTCCGGACACATCATCTTTAAGAACTGTATGTTAACTCACTGCTAGGGTCCACAGCTTCATTCTTGAAGTCAGCGAGACGAAGAACCCACCAATTCCGGATACAATATATTTGTTATTTATATTATGTATAATATGTTTTTGCATATTTAAAATATTTATAATTACAAAATAACTTCAAAAGCTTTTTTAAAGATGGTGTAATTTAGTTTTGCAAAGAATAAGTTAGGTTGAGTGTTGGGATTTACTTAGGAGGGTGGCATAAATATTAAAGGGAAATATTAGGGAAAAATATTAGTTATGATAGCCACAAAACCCTTTTGGAAGGCCTGAGGGTTTTCACATAACTTTGATAATGGACCAGGCTGAAGGCGGGATGGTGGCATTACCTTTAGTTAAATACATTAGAGTAGTAAGCAAAGGGAGGTGGGGAAGTTACCTAGTTAACCTTGTTTACTCATGTGGTCTTAAGATGAGCCTTTGATGTGTGCTTTTCACTTGGGAAGTCCACAATGTCAATTACCCTCTAATGGTGTTGACTCAAGCTTTTGTTAACTATTCCTAATGAATAAATGCAAGCCTGCAGAGCTGATGGCCGACATCAGTGACAAACCTCTCTTGGTGTGTATGTGGCTGGACACTCAGCAAGAGTGGCAAAACAGAGTATCTGTGTCAGTGTGTGTTTTAATCATCCGTCTTTTGGGCCAGGGTCTATGGGCAGATCCCCGCAGCTAATGCCCTCTTGTGTGGAGCAATACCTCAGCTGAGAAATATTTTTTGCTGCTTTGATATAACAGGTTGTTACAGACTGGGAAACCATATTGTCTTAAGAAAGCAAGGAGGAAAAAATGTTTTTCATCAGCTATGGTTTGGCCACTAGACAAGGACTCACATCCACAGCTTTATAAATAAGCATTATTTTCAATATGCAATATGATAACAAGCTCACAGAAGTTAAGTGATGGTTCCAAGGTAACGGATCCAAAAAGTGGGGAACTGATATTTCACTGAAGAAAGGAAAACATTACTGACCTCATAGTTTTATGCAGGTTGGACTCTTCCATGTGACTCTGTTCAAATTTATCCTACCATAAATACTTGTATAAATGATAAGAACAAAAGGTATGTGCAGTTAATAAATAACTGATAGTTGAGTCTGGTGTCTTTTCTTTCACCAACTTCCTTGTGACATTAAGAAAGTCACTTAAACTTCCTCTGTCCTCATCTAATTGAAGCCAATTTTGAGTTCTAATATCTGATTAGTGTATGGGCTCATATAAGTCCTGAGAATTTCAGATTTTCATGGAATAGATACCATCTTCATATCATTTAATAATTTTGGTGAATATTCTGATTCTATTTCTGTTGAGGAGATATTTGGACTCTACACAAACTAATAATTTGCCAGACACATTGCCTGAATCATGCACTACTTAGACACTGATAAGTAATTTAGAAACAAAATAGAGGTGTGTGTTTTTGTGTGTGTTTGTGAAAAGGAGGAGGAACACAAACACGTACAATTTTTTAAATGATACATTTCTCAAAAGCTTGTATTACAAGAAAGTAGCTGGTACATGAGAATACAAATGTAAATTGGATTAGAAATTAATATGAAACAGTGAAATAATTCTTTTAAAATTCAGTGATATGTGTTCCAAATATGCCAAATCTTTATTAGTGTTTTAACCAGCTTAAGGTATAATTGATTATAACATTAAAAATTATAGAAAAAGAAAAGAAATTGAGAAGCTCTTCAAAATTGATGCATCACTTTATTCATCTATTTTAAGAATAAGAACTCTTCCTTGGACAAATTCATGGAAAATGACAATATACCTTCACAATCTCTTTCCTTTCTTTCTTCAATACGTATTTCTTTAAGCATCTATCATAAAAGGCATTGTGTTAGGTGATCTGAGGAATTTAGAAAATGGAAAAGAGATTGCTCTACTCCTAATGATGGATAAGTAATCATTAGGAGGATAGGAATGGGAGGTTTAGGAGGGGGAATAAATACCCATATAATTGTGAGGCAAGAGGAATAATTTGAAAAATCTCAGAAGAGTGATAAAAATTTTGATTGGAGTTTCAGTTGAGATGACATTAAAATTATAGATGTTAAGTTATCTAACAATGAACATGAAATACCTGCTTCATAAGGTTCTTGGGCATTCCATATAAAGTTAGTTCCAGTTCATATTGATATTGTGAATGGATCTTTATTTTGTAGTTGATTTTGCCAGTGTAGAGGAATATTTTAGATTTTTCAAACTGATTTGTTAACACTGTCTGATTTGTTTTAATAGCACCAACAGATAGTTGTTTATGTTGGTATAGAATTTTGGCATACAAACCTTATGTAATGGAATTTCAAGTTTTCTATTCCTAGGCTCAGGAAATGCTTCACTTTGTTTTAGCTTTTAAATAACAAAAAGGCATTAAACTTTGTCAAATATTTTTCTGTATCATTGGAGAAATCACATGACTCTTCTGTTAGCATTCATTGATTTTCTGTTATTAAATTATTTTTGCAATACTGGAAAAAGCCTTAGTCAATCATTTTAAAATGCCCTGCTGGATTTGGTAAGGCTAATATTCTACTTAGAATGTTGGCATCTATGTTTATAAGTGAAATGGCCCTATAATTTTCTTTTCTTGGACAAGCCTTAACAAATTTTGGGGTCAAGGTTATCTTAGCATCCTAAAATCTATTAGGCAACCTCCTCCACAACCATGTTCAAAATTATGGAACAGCTAGTATAATATAGAGTTACCTGTTCCTCGAGAGTTTTGTAAACCTTACCTGAAACTCTCTGGGTCTAAAGTTTCCAATTCTTTATTACTTGTCTATTTAAGATATTTATATTTACTTGTACTAATTTTGGCATTTTACATTTTGTCAATAAACATATCCCTTTAATCTAGGTTATTATTATTTTTAGCATAGAGTTGTTCAGATTATATGTTTATTTAAAATTTTTTAAAATCTTGCTGTTTCTATGCCTTTTTGCCTCTTTCACTATTTTGGTGTTTGCTTCTTTCTGCTCAAAAGAGAGAAAAGACAGAGGTCAAGGAGACTAACAGAGGCTTCCAAGGATCAGTTGACTTATGTGGAAGGCAAGGTTGGAAGAATAATGAAGTATAACTGGAGAGAAGTGTATGAAAAAAGTTATTGAGACTAGAAAGCTTTTTTTGAAAGCAGTAGATACAAAGTTATTGATTTGCTTGGAGCATAGAATACATATATTATAAGGAAGGGGCCTAGAAGATAATGCCTTAAAGCCTAAGTTTGGCACTCGAGCTGGAGCAAATAAGCAAGTCTAAGGCAAGTTTAAGAGGTAATGACCAAGGAAAGTTTTTGAGAACGTAACATGATTAGGGGCAGAGATTTTGCTGACATAGATTGTGAAATAAGTAAAGAGGGACCAACCAAAGAATAATATTGTCATTTGTATGCAATTATGAGTTACTTTAATTCAGTAATTAAGAATCTCTAGAATGACTGTATTGTTTTTCCTTTTCCAATTTCTTTTTTTTTTTTTTTTGAGACGGAGTCTGGCTCTGTCGCCCAGGCTGGAGTGCAGTGGCCGGATCTCAGCTCACTGCAAGCTCCGCCTCCCAGGTTTACGCCATTCTCCTGCCTCAGCCTCCCGAGTAGCTGGGACTACAGGCACCCGCCTCGTCGCCCGGCTAGTCTTTTGTATTCTTTAGTAGAGACGGGGTTTCATCGTATTAGCCAGGATGGTCTCGATCTCCTGACCTTGTGATCCGCCCGTCTCGGCCTCCCAAAGTGCTGGGATTACAGGCTTGAGCCACCGCGCCCGGCCTCCTTTTCCAATTTCTATCACCCTTTTAAAAAAGTTTATACTGCATTCATTGCTTTCACTCCTACGGCACCTCCAGTTTTCTCAAGTTCTTGCTATATGGTTTCTGCCCTGTTTAACTCCTAAAAAGCATCATAGACCTGATGTTGCAAATCAAATTACTTGTTTGTATTTTCATCCTATTTGAAATTCGGATACTCTATGTCATTTACCTCTATGACATTAGGGAAATTTTCTCTTACCTTGGTTTCTATGAAATGTGGTTACTTTGTTTTCTTTCTTTTCTATAATTATTTATTCTATGGCTCCCCTTTTTCTTCTTCCCCCGACCCCATTTGCTCTTTTTTTTTTTTTTTTTTTGAGATGGAGTCTTGCTCTGTCATCTGGGCTGGAATTTAGTGGTGGGATCTCAGCTCACTGCAACCTCTGCATCCCGGGTTCAAGCGAGTCTCCTGTCTCAGCCTCCTGAGTAGCTGGCAATGAAGGCTCCTGCCACCACGCCCGGCTAATTTATATTTTTTGTAGAGGTGGGGTTTCACCGTGTTGGCCGGACTGGTCTCAAACTCCTGACCTTGTGATCCGCCCGCTTTGGCCTCCCAAAGTGCTGGGATTACAGGCATGAGCCACCACGCCTGGTCCATTTGTTTTTATTTACTATGATTTTGTTTTGTTTTGGGGGAAAAGTTAGTGGTTGGCAAAGAAATCTAGGCATTTGTGTTTTTTCTTATAGCTTTAGTCATAACTTCTACCATGATAACTCTCAAATTTAGACTGAACTTACTGAGGCATGGTCTGTATCTCCTTCACCATTGTAAGCCCACTGCCTAGCATTCATTCAATAAGTCTGTACCAAGAGGCTGCTGTAAATCAGGAATCTGCTAGATGCTAGACATACAGTGGCGACAAGATGATCATGATTCCTGGAGAAGTTAGTAATAAATCATTCTTGAGTAGATGAGTCAGTATCTGTCTTCAGCTTTGGTCCCACTTGCAAGCTCCCTACTCGTCAGATATGTTCATGCTGAGGGATAAAAAACAACCTAAAACTAGCTAATCATGTTCTCTACATTTTTTCTTCTTCCCATGTTGTGGTTGCTGCTGATCGTACTACTCTTTTCCAAATTTATTAAGCTAAATAAAATCCCAAACATCTTTGATGCTTTTCTCTATTTAACTCTTCACAGCCAACAAATTGCCAAGTTCAAACAATTGTCATGTCTTTACAAACTTTCTAAGAATTTTCTCATGGTTTTCCCTCCATGTGATCTCTTTCCCTCCAATGCATACCACGCACTGCTGCCAAATTGGTAGATCCAAAGCCCAACCTTGATCACGTTACATTCAAACTATTACCAGCTAGCCACTGCCAAATAAAATCATTATGAGTTTTCTCTCTATTGCATTGTAGGTGCTATGTGTTCTAAACATGCAACTATTTAAATATGTTACATGCATTCCTATCTCAAGGCCTTTGCTTTTGCACTTTCATGCACTTGAGATATCAAGGTACCTCTGTCACTACATGTTCACTCCTTTCATTTTTCAAAGCCTAGTTTAATGCCTACTTTACTTTCATAAAGATCCTTTCTGATGTCCCAGCATTCTTTATCTCCACTGAATTACACTGGCTTTTATTAATATACCATCTTAATTTCTAACAGTTTCTAAATGCATAAAATGGGGGTTCATTCAGCTGATTGCAGGGTTTAGGATTTTATTTTCAGTTTACAGAGTTAAGGAAATAGACGGCATGTCCATTAGAAATGGAGAGGGTGGCGGGAAATTTTCTGGCTATGGAGCAAAAGTTCCAGAAGACAGAAGATTCTGTCTCTACTAAAATTTCAGCCAATTGAGGCAAGGGAGGGCATAATTAGAAGATGTCTGTAAATATAAATTAGAAGGAAAATCACCAAAGTTACATTAGGACACATTATTTTCATCTCGTTTACCATAATACCTCATGAGATAATTAAAAGAAAGTTTGGACAGAATTTGACTATAGCTTTCAATGCCTTTAGAAAGAATAAGCAGCATATTGTCAACTTTGCCATACAGCAACAACAGCAACAAAAAGTCAGAATTAAGAGAGTATTTTGTATTTTCCCTAAATTTAAACTTAAAGACATTTAATTATACTTTAGTTACTTAAAAGAGAAGTCAGAATACAATTTGGGAGTAAAGTTAGTTTGTATTTATGGAAAAATTTCCCTCCAAAAATGGCAGCAAACACTTACCTGATATTTTCAGAAAATTCCTGGGGACTCATTTGATATTTAGATACATTTCCTTTTCAGACAAAGCCCAATACAAAAATATGTGACTAATTTATTGACGGTCCTTCCCACTGTGCAGGCCAATATTATATGAACCCTGCTTCCAAAAAAAAAAGAAAAAGAAAAAATGATAATCACGATTAAACTTAATTTTAAAAACAGGAAAGTCAATGACAGGACTGAAGGGTGCTTCTTCACTTTGTGAATGTTTGGTGCTTCTTTTGACTAGGATTTGACTGTGCTGTGTCCACATTCCTAGAGATGTTAGAGAGCAAGCTAATTCTAAAAGGGAGCTTGATTGTTCTTCCTTTTTCCCTTTCCCAGATTCATGATTTATTCTCTTTCCTTCTCTGCTCTGCTTTTTGTGAGTACTTTTGGTGGGGTGACCCTATTAATTACAATTCCTGGGTCCACTACCCTTCTGGCTTCTCAGTGGGTTCAGAGAGTCAGAGGACCTAAGGAAAAATGGGCTGGAGTTTTTCTTCACCCGCTCCTTTCCTGTCTTTGTGTCTTAAAACTATAGATCCTACTGGGCTACTGTCACTGGACTGCAACACCATCAGTTCCTCTCCTTATCCCTTCAGGCTGAGGTGGTAATGGTTTCCTCCTGTTTCTAAACCCTGAGTGCATCCACATTTTCTATAGGTTCCCTTAATCTACTCACCCCTCCAGAAATAGTCCCTTCACTAAATTCTCTTAAGCCTTTGGGCTGTCAACTGAAGAATGATGAGGTTCTTAAATTTAGACAGGAGAGTTTTATTTCTCATACAGGGCTGCAAGCTTGCTGGGTGGCCAATCTCACAGGCCAGAAAGCATAGCCTCTGGCCAAAAGCTGGAAACATACGCTTCAACATAGGAACATAGGGAACAGGAATTTATGCTGAACAAGGTGGCCAAAGATGCACATTTAATAAGCTATAGGAAGAGTCGTAAATATTTATGAGAGGAGAAATGTGTGCATGTGCAATTGAGATTCATGCCTCTCCTTAGGACCCATGTTCAAAAAAAGGCAGCATGTTAGCATGATGTGAGGGTAGAGTTTTCTGTCCTCTGGCGTCAAAAGGTGAAGCAGAGGACATGAAACGTCTCACTATGCATCCACTGTGGACTTGCCAGGAACACTCCACGGCCAGCAATCTCTTATGAGGAAGAACCCCTGGTAGTTTTTTGTTGTTGTTGTTGTTGAGATGAAGTCTCACTCTGTCGCCCAGCCTGCAGTGAAGGGCTCACTGCAATCTCCGCTTCCAGGTTCAAGCAATTCTCCTGCCTCAGGCTCTCAAGTAGCTGGGACTAAAGGAGAGTGCCACCATGCCCGGCTAAGTTTTTAAATTTTTAATAGAGATGGGATTTTGCCATGTTGGCCAGGCTCTTCTCTAACTCCTGACCTCAGGTGATCCCCTGCCTTGGCCTCTGAAGGTGCTGGGATTACAGGTGTGAGCCACCACGCCCAACAATTTTTTCTTTCTTTCTTTTTTTTATGAGACAGAGTCTCGCTCTGTCGCCCAGACTGGAGTGCGGTGTTGCGATCTCTGCCCACTGCAACCTCCGCCTCCCAGGTTCAAGCAAGTTTCCTACCTCAGCTGGGACTACAGACGCACACCACCAAGCCCCGCTAAATTTTAGTATTTTTAGGAGAGATGGGGTTTCGCCATGTTGGACAGGCTGCTCTGGAACTCCTGATCTCAGGTGATCCACCCTTCTTGGCCTCCCAAGGTGCTGAGATTACAGGCGTGAGCCACCGCGTCCAGACGCTGGTAGTTGTTTTGTTGAAACTGTAAAATGGAGGGGCAGCATCAGGCAATTACTGGTATCAGTGTGTAGTCTTTTCAAAGAGCTGGTTTTGATTTAGCCCTTAGTGAAGAAAGTGTCTTGGAAATTAGTGAGGGAGGGGGCTATAAGGAGACATGTCTGATGTCCCATCTCTTCATGGTCGAGAACTCAGTTTTCAAACTTACTCTGGTGTCCTCTTGGCCAAGAGGGGCTCTGTTCAGTCAACTGTGAAGCTTAAAATTTCACTTTTATTTCTCAGGGCTGAATGTGCCTTCCTTTTGCTTTCCACTGGGGCTCAGACTGATCCAGAGAACTGAACTGTTATCTTTGTTTACAGAAAAATATATAATTGAAAGATGGGCAACTGAAGCTTTAAGATGTGGTGTTGGAAATTATGACTGTGATGCTTTATGGTTTGATGGTGAATTCTGTATATGGTTAGGAAGTAACTTTGCTCTTTCTCACTTCTGAGTGAGAAGAGCAGGAGCTTGAGTCCTGTGTGTTAGGAGACCCCACTCTGGCCCTCCTCTAGCTGTGGTCCCTCCCTGAGATTAAGGAGCCTGTGAGGCCAACAGGATGTGCTGAGTAAAACCCCTGTCTCCATCCATTACACTTCACCCCAACCTCTCATACCCTTGCCTTCCAGCACCTGACATCTAAACTGTGTTTTGGATATCTTGGCCCTGGAATTCTCTACCCAAACACAACTGAGCCCACGAGCCCACTTCCAGGCCCTGATTGTGCCTTTTTTTTTTTTTTAAAAAAAGAAAAGAAAGAAAAGAATCATGTTGCTGCCCTGGAGATTTAGATGGAGCTAAGGATGGGAAGGGAGAGGTGGTATTCAGACCAGGAATTGGAGCTCAAGGTTCAATTTCACCACCATCTTCAGGTGCAAAACCTCAAGAAATCCACTCAGTCCAAATTTAAACCTGCCTTTCTTGTTTCAGTTTCCTTTGAGAAAACTAAAAGGATGATGCCAATCAGGGAGGAGGCTGGAACACTGTGTGGGCAAAAATTACTTAGCCTGGACTGGATGGCATGAGGGAAAGCCTCTGGGCATGGAGTAGGAGGGTCTGTGTGCAGGGCTGGACCTCTACCTTTGTGTTTTCCTTTTCCCTTTTCACTAAAACAAAAATATATTTGATCCCTCTAATGTGTTCACTATTAAGCACTAAAATTGAGAGGTGACAATGTGCTATCAGCCATCACTCTCAGAGCCGCCTCGGCCTCAGCATCCACTCTGGAGGCTCTTGAGGAGCTCTTCAGCCCGCCACTGCACTGTGGAAGCCCCTCTCTGGGCTGGTCTAGGTGGAGCCGCCTCCCTCTGCTTGAGGAGAGGTGTGGAGGGAGAAGGGGAGGTGTGGAGGGAGAGGCGCCTGCGGAACCGAGGCTGTGAGCCGCGCTCACAGGCCAGCGTGAGTTCGGTGGGCATGGGCGCAGGCTCAGCGGTCCACACTTGGAGCTGCAGACCGGCTCCACTGGCCCAGGGCAGTAAGGGGCTTAGCACCGGGGCCAGCAGCTGCAGAGGTTGCGCTGGGTCCCCCAGTAGTGCTGGCCCACTGCCACTGCACTCAAATTCTCACCAGGCCTTAGCTGCCTCCCTGCAGGGCAGGGCTCTGGACCTGCAGCCCGCCATGTCTGAGCTCCGCCAAAGCAGTGGGCTCCCTGGGAGGCCCCAGCCTCTGTGGTACCTGGTCCCAGCCACAGCCCAAGGGCTGAGGAGTGCAGGTGTGGCTCAGGACTGGAGGGCAGCCCCTTGCAGGATCCACTAGGTGAAGCCAGCTGGGCTCCTGAGCTGGATGGGGACTTGGAGAATTTTTATATCTAGCTGGAGGATTGTATGTGCACCAAACAGCACTCTGTATCTAGCTAATCTGGTGGTGACTTGGAGAACTTTTATGCCTAGCTAAGGGATCCTAAATACACTAATCAGTACACTGTGTCTACCACAAGGTTTGTAAATACACCAAACAGCACCCTGTCAAAAGGTCCAATCAGCTCTCTGTAAAATGGACCAATCAGCAGGATATGGGTGGGTTCAGATAAGGGAATAAAAGCAGGCTACCTGGGCTAGCCAGCACAACCCACTGGGGTCCCCTTCCACCCCGCGGAAGCTTTGTTCTTTCGCTCTTTGCAATAAATCATGCCGCTGCTCAGTCTTTGGGTCCACACTGCCTTTATGAGCTGTAACACTCACTGAAAGGTCTGCAGCTTCACTCCTGAAGCCAACAAGACCACGAACTCACCAGGAAGAACGAACAACTCCAGACCTGCTGCCTTTGAGAGCTGTAACACTCACCAGGAAGGCCTGCAGCTTCACTGCTGACAGTGAGACTAGAACCCACCAGAAGGAAGAAGCTCCAGACACATCTGAACGTCTGAAGCTGAACGTCTGAAGGAACAAACTCAGGATACACCATTTTTAAGAGCTGTAACACTCACCGTGAAGGTCTGCAGCTTCACTCCTGAAGTCAGTGAGACCAGGAACCCACCAATTCCAGACACAAAATGACACAAATACAAGTTTTTTGATAATTTTCTGAAGCAAATAATTTATCCTAAAGACCATTTTTTGCCTACTGTAGGGGCAGAAAAGTGGAATATGTTTCTTCATGCATCACAAGGAACACTTTTGTAAAAAAACAACAAGAGAAAAGCATAGTCAATTTAATCCAAGTTTTATATGACATGGAAGCCTTCATACATGAAGACCCAAAGACCCAGGGAAAACTGTGTTTTTATACGTTGGCTCAATGAAGAATGAACAGCCGTGTAAAAATGTGATTGGACAAAAGGTATGGTCTAATGGTAAGAGACCGAGTGGGGAACCCAGGGGGACTGTCTGATCAGATTCTTCGTGGCCACTGTGTGGGGCATTCCTTACCTCTGTGTTTAGGACTGGGCACTTGCCACATAAGGGTTAGTAAGGAGAAGGGAGAAGGTCAGACAGTGACCTTTCTAGGTTTTACGGCCTGCCTTGGGGAAGAGGAGTTCTACTATCTATGACCTGCATTAGGGGAGAGGAATTCTGGTTTCTGTGAATCACTTCGGGGGAAAAAAAGGGGCAAGAGACAAGAGGGTGGGAGAAGGTCAGAAAGACGTTGTTACTAAGGTCCTTCAGTTCAAAATACTCAGCATGCCGAGGTGTTGTACTTCGGGGTATTGTGTTCTGAGCCCCAATATTACCTACTTTAATCAAAGAGCGAATCATATTTTGTGAACTCCTTTTGATGTTCTAGGAATACATTATGAAGTAAAAAAAAAATTTCATGGTCAAGTACGTTAGATTAACAAGACTATATCACACACTGCAAGCATTAGAGGTTGACCACATCAAGCCCATGTCCCTGTTCAAGACTTCCAGATAACCTGGCTTTATTTGAATGCTAATTTCCAAATTGCTCTGTATCTCTCTCAACCTGATCCATCAAGCAGCTCATCTGATCTTTCAGAACTTCCCCTTGTGCCCTTGAAAACTCATAGGCTATCACCAACAAGTTACCTTACATCTTCACTATCTTGTATGAACATTCCTTCCACCTTACTCCAACTAAAAACTGCTCTGAGATTAGTACTTTCCTGGTGATTTTTCTCCCCATACACTAAATATCTCAGAGCTGGAAGCTGGAGGAGGTATCCTTGGTAACACTTAGTTGTGAAGATCTTGTTACTTACTATCTTTTAAATTCTTCCCCTCCTCCTTGTTTTCACAGCAACCACCCTAATTTGAACTCATTAAAGGCTCTAGATTCCTGCAATCGCCCCTTAACTATGTCTTCTCCTCCTACTATGGGCCCATTCCAATCTGTACTTCACACTGCTGTGATATTGATCTTTTAAATCATGCCATTTTCTTGTTTAAAGTCCTTCAATAGCTCCCCACAGCTTTCAAGGATAAAGTTCAAACTCTTTCATTTAGTACATACAGCCTTTCATGACCCCATTTCTTCCTATAATTTCAGATTTATTTTCTGATACCCCTTCACATTCACCCTTTGCTCCAGCCATACTGAGCTATTTGTAGTTCTTTGCAGTTTCCAAGAGAACCAGACCACTTTTCAGGATAATCCCCTTCTGGGATGACTTAATGCACTTTATCTGTGCTCCTAACACTCTCTGACCACTCTGTCCATCTGTCACTGCACTTATACTGTGCCACAGGCTCTTTGATTTGCACCTTCTTGAGAGCAAACACCATGTCTCAGTCAGATTCGCATCCCTAGTACCTGGTAGGTGTTTGCTGAATAAATTAATAAAGAAAGGGATAACCAAAGTTACTCTACCGATAGATAATGCGGCACAATTTTGAGTTGTTTGGAAAGTTGTTTGATGTTGACTAGTTAATTTCTCTTCTATTGCTTCCTATGAAGTTAAATGTTGTATGTGTATGTTGGGTGATGTTGGTAATGGGAGAAGGTATGGCTAGGTGTGTTGTGTGTATTTGGGAACGGAGAGGCTGCAGAAAACAAATTACCTTCCTTAGGATGCCCCCAAAAATCTTGCTCTCAGGATCTGTGGAGAATAAATTGCTATAATTAGCTGTTGAATAAATTCCTAAAACTACCTGTCTTGGAATGCCCTTATGGGCTAGGATTAAAGTATTCTAGGGTTCTTTACCCTAGCTTCTCTGTGCACATTCTTTTGGTAAGCCATCAAATTAGCACAAGGTTCTCATTAACATCAAAATCTAATCAACCAAATTTACTGTTAACAGAAATAACTCTCAGAGATTTGACATGGACTAACCAGTTAATGAGGATAATGTGCTTTAAAATCAGGCTGGCTGGGGGAAAAATTAGACAGTGAAGGTGTCTTTCATGCTCCTTCTTCTTTTTGTCTGGAATGTTCGCTCCTTGCTTTTCTGCTCAAATTTGTTCCTCAGGACTTCCTTAAGTTACTGACATAGGCATTGTCCCTGAATTTCCATAGCATGTCATGGTACCTCACTAATAGCACAGGTTGAACAGTAATGTTTTAATGAATATCTGTCTCTCCTAGACCGTAAGTTCTTTAAGAACAGGAGCTACGTTATTTTTGTTTGTTTGTTTATTTCATCCTAGTTCCTAGGATTATATCTAAAACACAGTAAAAACCAATTAATATTGTTTAACTTTCTGGGTCATGGGAAGCAACAAAATCTGATGATGGCTGTAGGCTTGGCCAGAGAAACTACTTGTATATAAAATAACTATATACTTGTTTATATGAAAATAACATATACTACTTACAGAGAATTTGGAATGCATAGAAGTATACAAAAAAGAAAATTCAAAATTTCTGTAATCTTTACAACTACCCAAGATTAATTACTTTTAATAGCTTGAACACTTTACTTTTGTGTACATACAATATTTGAGGGTTGAACTTAAATATTTATGTCAAGTTTAAATATTTAACTTAAGTTCATATCGAATCAAGAATCAAAATGTGGAGCACTCCTAAGGAATCAAATACTCCCTTGAGGCAAAGCAGTTTCAAGGACAGGAGAGACATGTGAGATTTTGAAAAGTTAGTTCAATTTAGGGAACCATTTAACCTTGAAGGAGCTATTTACCTTGTATGAGTAAGCGTCTTTTTCTGAAACCAGATTGTATTTGTATAGAATTAGTCTTTTGACTGTTTTCCACTTTTTAAAAACCTGTTTTATAAAGATTGAAGAATCCGTGATTCAAATCTACAGAATTTTGTTTATCCAGATTAATACCTGAGGAGTAGCTAGCAGTTGGAATGTGCAGAAATGGCTCTGAAACTTTGAGTAGATGCTCTGAAATGTTGTTTTCTCTGGGTAATGTCGTTAATATTCCTGGATCTGTGATCTCCTCCCTGAGGGCTATGGTGACAAGGAACAGCCTCTTTACATCCCTCTCTCCACCCCTCACCATTCTAGCCCTGGAATTATAGTAATAAGGTAAAAGGGACAATCACTCCTCTTAAAGAGAATAAAACCCTAGTCTTTCAAGGTTGGTCTTGGAGGAAAATCTTGCACATCTCAGAAAAACTCTCAGTCATTATTTCCCTTGTTCTATAGTGAGCTTAGAGCACCATTTTCCTTTTAACATTCTAGGCCCAAAGTAAACCCAAGGTCTTTCTGTTTAACTTTTGGTAACATAGCTGAGATGAGGCTAAAACATTTTTTTAAAAGGCTTTGTAGAGAAGAAAAAAAAAGGCTGCTCTTTACCCTCCTGAGTTCTTGCTAGTCTATGAATTAAATTGACATAAAAAAGATTTACAGGAGAAAAACCATATATAATTACATACATTGATACAGGAGACCCACAAAAATATGAGACTTGAAGAAGGGTCAGATGATTGAAGCTTCCATAGCATCTTGAGCCATAGAAAGGAATAAGGGCTTGGAGCTTTTGGCAGGTGGTAAAGACAAGTTATAGGAGGGTGAGGGGAGGAAATATATGGTATAAAAAATATGGAAATAAAAGTCTTTCGGGTGATAGAAGGAGAAGCTCTCTTTCTGATACAGATATCTTTACTAAAAAGAGGTATTTCAAAGATGTAAATTGATTTTACAAAGGGCAGCTCTTCAGAGCTATTTTTATATCTGCAGTTTCTCAGAATAATCTGCTCGAAATAATCAATATGCCAAAGAGAAATATTTTGAGGTGGTATTTCCTGAGCCCAAACAGGAAATACCACCTAAAAATATTTCTTTTTGAGATAGGGGCTTGTTAGCACTATCACGGCTCACTGCAGCCTTGATCTCCTCAGGCTCAGGTGATCTTCCCACCTCAGCCTCCCGACCAGCTGGGACTATAGGCACATGCCACCACAAGTGGCTGCTACTTGTATTTTTTGTGGAGACGGAGTTTTGCCATGATGCCCAGGCTGGTCTCAAACTCTGGGGCTCAAGTGATCTGGCCACCCACACTGCAGGGATGACACATATGAGCCACCGTGCCCAGCCTTATGATTCTGCATTTCTAAAAGTGCCCAGGTGATGTTTCTGCTACTGGTCTGCACATCAAACTTTGAGGAACCAGGACATATGCCTGGTGATATTAGAAATGATTGGAGCATCACCACAGGGGCTGGAAGCCATGAACTGCCTGGGAAAAAGGAGGAGAAGACCGTTTGTGAAACACTCCAGGAAACTCTCGTCTAACCAAATTTTAGGACCTTTCTCAAATCATGTGACCCTGAGAATGCACACCTCCTTAAATCTTGCATCCCAGATGCTTCACTTTACTCACTGTAGATCCTCTCTGTCTGGAATCAAGATACAATCATAAAATTGATGGAAAAGTATATATGTCGGCCGGGCGCGGTGGCTCAAGCCTGTAATCCCAGCACTTTGGGAGGCCGAGAGGGGCGGATCACGAGGTCAGGAGATCGAGACCATCCTGCCTAACACGGTGAAACCCTGTCTCTACTAAAAAATACAAAAAACTACCCAGGCGAGGTGGCGGGTGTCTGTAGTCCCAGCTACTCGGGAGGCTGAGGCAGGAGAATGGCATGAACGGGGGAGGCAGAGCTTGCAGTGAGCCGAGATCTGGCCACTGCACTCCAGCCTGGGCGACAGAGCGAGACTCCATCTCAAAAAAAAAAAAAAAGAGAAGAAAAAAGAAAAGTATATATGTCAAATTTTAGAAAAACCCCAAATCTTAAAATCATAAATCTTAAAAGAAACTAACTACACAAGAGAAACCAACATTTAGTGAATGTCTACCATATGCCACATTCTTTGGAGAATTTTGCCCTAAAATCCTTTGGGTGTAAGTCATTAGGAAGTTCATTTTGGAGATGAGAAAATTAAGGTTTAGAAGATTTTAATGCCTTTTAAAATTCCCAATGGAATTAGGGAGAGAGTTTGATTCCAAAGTTGTACTGTTCTCCACCACTCCTGACTATCCTTGGAGGGTTAGGTGTCTAGCTCTATGAAAACTAACTCTGTGAATGGTAACATTTCATTACAGTGAATAATGAGAATATCTATGAGGACAAGAAATAGTATAGTTAATCAAAAACAAAAACGTATACTTGATTTTGGGACAAACCATTGTTTTTGGTAATCCTAGATTCTTAACTTTATTTTCCTTCCAATGATATAAAAATTTAATATTTATTGTATCTGTTAAGTGACAGGAGTTGTTAATAAAAATATGTTGTTGCATAGGTAGAGAAAAGACTTGGCAATAAATATTGTTTCAAATAAATGCTGGCATAAACAAGCGATGAATGAGTAATCTGAAGCTATCTTTACAAACTCTTTTAAGACTCCTAAGTTTGAAATAGTTTATCTAAAACATTGAATAAACTTAAAAAATCGCAGTGTTAATTGGGATTAAATTAATTTTGAGCCCTGATATTGAAAGGTGAAGCCAGCTGGGCTTCTGGGTTGGTGGGGACTTGGAGAACTTTTCTGTCTAGCTAAAGGTTTGTAAATGCACCAATCAGCACTCTGTAAAAACAGACCAATCAGCAGAACATGGGTGGGGCCAAATAAGGGGATAAAAGATGGCCTTCCTAGCCAGCAGTAGCAGCCTGCTGGGGTCCCCTTTCACACTGTGGAAGGTTTGTTCTTTTGCTCTTCACAATAAATCTTGATGCTGCTCACTCTGGGTCTACACTACCTTTATGAGCTGTAACACTGTGAAGGTCTGCGGCTTCACTCCTGAAGTCAACAGAGGTCACGAACTCACCTGGAGGAACAAACAATTCTGGATGAACCACCTTTAAGAACTGTAACACTTACTGCGAAGGTCTGCGGCTTCACTCCTGAAGTCAAGCGAGACCACAAACCCACCAGAAGAAACTCTGGACCCACCTGAACATCTGAAGGAACAAACTCCGGACACACCATCTTTAAAAACTATAACACTCACCTCAAGGGTCTGTGGCTTCATTCTTGAAGTCAGATAGACCAAGAATCCACCGGAAGGAACTAATTCTGGACACACTGTGACCAAATTAGATAATTAATGAGAATGTGCTACCATATAATTCTTTTAAAATAAGCAGCTTTATCAATAGAACTTGCACCTACATATGCAAATTAAATTTAAAGAACAGTTGATCTCTAACCAGTAATATACAGACCATCGAGTCACTGCATTTCTTTTTTTTCTTTGTTTGTTGGAGATGGAGTCTTGCTCTGTCACCCAGACTGGAATGTAGTGGCGCAATCTCGGCTCACTGCAACCTCTGCCTCCCAGCCTCAATTGCTCTCCTGCCTCAGCCTCCCCAGTAGCTGGGACTACAGGTGTGTGCCACCATGTCCATCTAATTTTTGTATTTTTAGTAGAAGAGAGATGAGGTTTCACTCTGCTGGCCAGTCTGGTCTCAAACTGCTGACCTCAAGTAATCCACCGGCCTCGGCCTCCCAAAGTGTTGGGATTACAGGTGTGAGTCACCGCACCTGCCAAGTCATTGAATTTCATTTGTAACCATCACAGGACTAAATATTTAATCTTAGCATTTTAAAATCACTTCACACATTACTTGTATTTATTGACACTACATCCTAGTTAGTAGACAAAATGAATTTCTTCCCTTAAAAGAACTGGGCTAAATTTGATCCTTTGAACTAAAATTGCTTTAAAATTCATTTTGTTGGCCAGGCACGGTGGCTCATGCCTGTAATCAGAACACTTTGGGAGGCCGAGGTGGGCAGATCATGAGGTCAGGAGATCGAGACCATCCTGACTAACATGGTGAAACCCTGTCTCTACTAAAAAAAATACAGAAAAAAAAAAAAATTAGCTGGGCGTGGTGGCAGGCGCCTGTGGTCCCAGCTACTTGGAGGCTGAAGCAGGAGAATGGCATGAACCTGTGAGGCGGAGCTTGCAGTGAGCCGAGATCATGCCACTGCACTCCAGTCTGGGCGATAGAGCGAGACTCTGTCTCAAAAAAAAAAAAAAAAAAAAAAAGGCACACCAAGTAAATGTATTGGACACTTAACAATATATTATTTTTTGTTATTAGTTTCTGTTTCATGTAATATTGTAATCTCCCAGCAAGAAAGGACTCTACTTCTTTTATTTGCCATAGTTACAACACATTATTAAATATAAAACATAATAAATAGCCTTAGTGATCACTACAGAGAAAAAAATCCATGAAACCTGTAAATGGGTATCAAACTATGCTGGATGCTGTACATGGCAAATTGCCTAATGATGCAATTCCGTATTTTCTATCCTGAGAAACAGGATTAAAACCAGGACAATCTAATTACTGTTTGGTCATAAGATAATTCTGGAAATTTTCTAAGTAAAATATGCATATTTTTCTTCTTCTGGGTTCTCATTGATGTTTGAGGTGATTACATTCACAAGGGAGAGGATGCCTGATCCAAGAATAGTTTTAAGGGGAGGTAAAGTAGCACATGAAAAAGATTAAAAGCAGAGATAACTAGAAAGATTGTTTTAACCAAGAAAAAACTTATTTTCTAATTCTCAATTTCCTTTCAAGGCCTTCTTTTGCTCAGAAAATGTAATATCCCTCATCCCACAGTTAAGACAAAAATCAATAGAAACCTTAGGCAGTTATTTGTCATCTTATAAAGTTCAATGTCATTAAGTTTTCACCCAGAGCCTTCTGTAGCCAATTCTGGTATATGGAGTCATTTAAGGGTAAGATAAGTATTCCAGGAATTTGTAGGAAGATAGCAATACATGAAATAATATCAGTATTCATTCACCGATTTATTTATTCAACATACATTTATTGCTACATATGCTAAGAACATAGTAGTGAACAAAACAGACCTTCACTCCATCCATCAAATTCACGTCCTCCTTGAGCTTATTCTATAGAGGGGAGAAACATAATAAATAATTAAAAGACAAAGGATATCAAATATTGATATGAAGAAAAATAAAGCAGAGAGAGGTGATAAGGATTGTCAGGTGGTGGGAAACTTTGTTGTTTGCTATTTTAAGTAGAGTGGACTGGATGGCCTCAGTGAGAAGCTATTATTGAGTGGAGATCTGAAGAAAAGGAGAGAGGGACACATGTGAATGAACATGGGAAGAAGGGTTCAGCCAGAAGGAACTGCACGGGCAAAGACTCAGGAGAAGCCTGGAGGCCCAGGTTGTTACAGTGCAGGTAGTGAAGGGGAGAGAAATTCAGATACATGTTGGGTATCTGCATAAATGCAAGGAAGTGAAGTCAGACAAATGAACAGGGCCAGGACTTGGAGTCCATTGTGAGTACTATGGTTTTCCCCAACAGAGAGATGAGTTTTGAGCAGAAGAAAAGCAAAATCTACTTTATGTTTTAGCATAGTCATTTGATGTTTTGACAAGAGAGTATGGGGTCATGGAAGAAGTAGAAAGATCATTAAGGAGACGATTGCAAAATCTAGGTGAGAGATAATGAATGGTGGTTTTGACTAGGGTGGTAGCATGGAGGTGCTGGAAAGCATTCAGATTTTGAATATACTTTGCAGGTATCTCTAAAAGGATTTCCTGTGGAATTGGACACAAGGTGTAGTAGAAGACGTCAAAGGTAATTTTTCACTTACCATTGACACTGAGTGACAGTTGGCCCACAGCTCTTCTGCCCCTGCTCAATCTCTTCCTTCACTTCTTCCAGTTCTTGCCCAGATGGATAAGTACAGCTCTGGCAAAGGCTACCAGCTTTTTCTGCAGGTAACCAGTGTCATTGAAGTTAGATGCAATGAGAGACAGATGAGTGTTTCCATTCATCTGTGTGCTTCCTAGCTGTCCTTGATCATCCCTGCTTTCAGTCTTTCTTTCAGATTCCAGTCCTGCTGACCTACAACAGTGCAGTCAGGTCCATCAACAGATGCAGAGGCAAAAGCCTTCCATTAAAGCCTTTACCTGCAATGACAATTGCATAATGTTTAATCCCTATAATAAAGAGCTTCTTCCATATAATTCATGATTTTCTGGATGCAATGATCTCCTGCATTTGTCATTCTTTTTTGTCCAGATTCTTGGTCCTGCTTAATTGGACTACAGGCCTTGGTCTTCCTGTTGATATAATATTTCATCATTTTGGACATTCATGATACTTTCTATAAATGTTATATTTTATTATAGAATCAATTATCATATTTTATTAATGTTAAGAGTATCTGTATGAATGTTTAGCCATTCTGGCTTAGATTGTAGAATTCTGACATTAAAACTTGATAAAAACTTTGTCAATTAGCTGAGCGTAGAAGATTTTTGTGAAGCAGTTAAAATTTTATTGAGCTGAAAATTGACATCACGAACTACCATGTGATCCAGCAATCTCACTTCTGGATATATATCTAAAAGAATTCAAAGTGAAGTCTCAAAGATATATTTGCACACCCATATTCACCATAGCACTATTCTCAACATCCAAGAGGTGGAAGCAAACCAATTACTCATCAATGGAAGAATGGTGAAAAATGTGGTATGTTCATATAATGGAATCTTATTCAGCCTCAAAAAGGAAGGAAATCCTGTCACATGCTATAACATGGATTAATCTTGAAAACATTACGCTAACTGAAATTAGTCAGTTACAAAAAGGCCAGTATTATATGACTCCATTTATATGCGATATCTAAAGTAATCAAATTTCAGCCTGACCAACATGGTGAAACCCTATCTCTACTAAAAATACAAAAAAATAGCCAGGTGTGGTGGTGTGCACCTGTAACCCCAGCTACTTGGGAGGCTGAGGCAGGAGAATCACTTGAACCCAGGAGGTGGAAGTTGTAGTGAGCTGAGATTGCGCCATTGCACTCCAGCCTGGGCAATAGAGTGAGTCTCGGTCTCAAAAAATAAATAAATAAATATAAAATAAGGTAGTCAAATTTATAAAAACAAAAAATAGATTTGTCGTTACCAGGGCTTATGGGGAGAAGAGAAAGGGAAATTATCATTTAATGAGAATAGAGTTTTAGTTCTACAAGATGAATAATTCTGGAGATACGTTTCACAACAATGTGAATTTACTTAACACTATTGAACAGTACGCTTAAACATGGTTAAAATGTAAATTTTATGCTGTGGGTTCTTTGTTACAATGAAAAATAAAATAAGTAAAGTTAAAATAAAAAATTTAAAAAGGGAAGAAAAATCTGACACATGCTACAACATAGATGAACCTTGAATCTATTATGCTAAGTACAATAAGTCATTCACAAAAGAACAAATACAGTCATGTGTTGACAACGGGGGATACATTTTGCAAAATGCAGCATTATGCACATTTCATCACGTGTACTTACACAAACCTAGATGGTATAGCCTACTATACACCTAGACTATATGGTATAGCCTATTGCCTCTAGGCTACAAACCTGCACAGCTTGTTACCACTGAATACAGTAAGGAATTGTAACACAATGGTAATTATTTGTCTATTTGCACATATCTAAACATAGAAAAGATACAATAGAAATATGGTATTATAATCTTATGGGACCACTGTAGTATACACTATTAGTCATCTATTAGTCATTGACTGAAATGTCATTATATGGCATATGACTGTACTCTATGATTCCAGTTATATGAAGTAACTAGAGTAATCAAATTCATAAAGACAGAAAGTAGAGTGGTACTTGTCAGGGAGTAGGGGGAAAGGGGTGTGGGAGTTATCATTTAATGAGTTTAGAGTTTCAGTGTGGGATAATGAAAAGTTCTGGAGATGGATGGTAGTGATGTTTGCACAACAATGTGAATGTACTTAACGTCACTAATTGTACACATGAAAATGGTTAAAATGGCACAAAACATTAATGCAGAATATCCAAAAGTCAGTCCTAGACCATAGTGTCCAGAGGGGAATCTTAGTGCAGGAAATGCTATGAAAGATGAAGGAACCAGTAGAGAAATCATAACACCCACTGCTATAGCTTGGGCCTGATGACATGAAAAAAGATGTACAAGACTAAGGTTGATCTATTGAGACATCATCATAAAATATTAAGAATGTAGCAAATGGGCCAGAAGTACAGTATAGCCTATTCTTAAATAATTTCTATAGTTTAGTCTGTAAAAATTTGGAATATTATTTAAGTATTAACACGTTAATGTTACTTAGAAAGGTTAGAGCCATAGACTACTCCTTTTAGATTACTTTTTATAGATCTTTCAGTCAAAGTTTCACAGTTGAAGAAATCAAGGTATAGGAGAAGTAAAATAAGTGGCCCAGGACCACATTACTTGTTAATATCAAAGCAACCTACACCTGGGTTTCTGATTTCTTGGCTGGTGTTTTTCTACTATAGCCATTGCTGCTCTCTTTTATTTTTAATATATAAATTTATCACTGCTAGTCTTATGCTTCTACCTACAGATAGACTGACTCTAGAGCTATAATTGTTTCTAAAAGGTCATTGTCCCTTTACTCCATAGTGAAAGAGTTCTGGCTGTACCAATGACCATCTTGTTGGAGGGTACGCTTCCTAACTTTCCTTGCATCTAAGCATGGCCACATGATTAAGCTTTGGCCAATGGGGCATGCAGATATGACTCTTGTGTCACATCTAGGACTAGGTCTACCAAGGATTGAGCACCTGCTTCCTTCATCCCAGTTACTCCTTCCTGGCTGTCTAGTTTAGTCTGGACTAGATGGTGGACTTGGTGGTGGATCAGCTTGCCCCCATAGAGGATCTTACCAAGTGCTGGAGCAATAAGATAAAAGAAACTGAAGTTTCCTAGGCAACTTGGTTGAGCAGAGTTTCCTGACTTTTATCAATTTGAATGTTTATACAAAATAAAAATAAGTTTTCTATCTCATTTAGGCCAGTGTTGTTTTGGTCTTTGATAAAGTAGCCAAGACAATATCCTACTTAATGCAGTGGATTTAATTTTCCAGGGCAGTTGCAACTTCAAAAAATAGTATTCTCTTCTTCCCACAAACTTGGATATGTTAAAAAAATTTCAGCTAGATCGACTATTTAAATTTCATCTCTTTGATGCCACTTTTACCCTGAGATAATTAAGAAACAACACAAAACAGGACACTCTATTGGATAACATTTTCTTAATATTTGGGGAAAATATGCTCAGATAGTCACAAATTCATGCCCAAACTCATATTTAATTATAAGGCTAGACTTGGGAAACAACAAACCAACCCAAAACACGCAGACAAAACAAACAATAAGCTAATCACCAAGATTATCTTGGCAACTTGTGTGTCCCTCTAGGGTGATCATTCTCTCCGTTTTATTTCCTCTTGACCCTCCAGGACATATCCTACATCCCTCATGGAGATGCATACATAATCAAAGACCACCTTGTATGAGCTCTGCCAGGGAGAATCAAGTCAATCCAAGTTTAATCTAAAGGGTTTAAGGATCAGCAATGGAATTTTTGGAATTTGTAAAGTAGGAAGGGATATTATGAGTTGCCTACAAAATCCACTACTTGAACTTGCCTCTTTTGCCAGTATTGTATGTTTTCCTCACCACACCAGCTTGGTGGCAAGGATAGAGTTATAATAAATAAAAGTCACACAGAATTTCTCTAGCTCTTGGCATTTACCTGAGATTGTGGAACTTGTAACTTGTAACTCCTTTCACTGTCTCCTGTGGTTCTTTCTTTTTCTTTTTTACTTTTTTTTGAGACTGAGTCTTGCTCTGTTGCCCAGGCTGGAGTGCAATGGCATGATCTCAGCTCACTGCAACCTTCGCCTCCCAGGTTCAAGCAATTCTCCTGCCTCAGCCTCCTGAGTAGCTGGGACTACAGGTGCATGCCACCTTGCCTGGCTAATTTTTGTATTTTTAGTAGAGGTGGGGTTTCACCATGTTGGCCAGGATGATCTTTATCTCCTGACCTTGTGATCCACCCACACTGGCCTCCCAAAGTGTTGGGATTACAGGTGTGAGCCACCACACCCAGCATCCTGTGATTATTTTTAATGGAACTCTTCATGCCTGAATCCAGTTGTGACATACGAAAGAGTTTTCTCATCTTCTGACAATTAAGATAGGTATATGACTGCCATTTGTGTTGGTAGAAACTCCAGGGGGTGACTTGTGTTTGAATTTTGGCTCTTTCCTTTATCCACTGGGTGACGTTTGTGAGTTTTTTAATCTCACTGAGTCTTAGTTTCCTCATCTATAAAACAGAGCTTGGGAAAGTGTCAAATGAGATAATTTTGTCAATTTGTTAGTATAAAGACTTGCCACATACTAGGCACTCATTAAATGATCTTATGATTGTTGTCACCCTTGTGACCTGTTATACTAAGAGTCCTTGATGCACCCTGAAGCTCTGGTCTGGCTTCCCACTTCTTTTCAAGGTGTTGCAGCCTGTAATACTATAGTGTTTGCTATGGAAAACAGTGCTGCCTCTGGTGGTTCCAGGTGCTGAATGAGCACTGCTCTCTCCTGACCCCTCACAAAGTCAGATAGTGATGGCACGGCACTGTACTGAAACCCCAGCCCAAGAAAAAAGGAGCAGCTTTGCGCTGTGCATCTCAGTTTCCTTTTTAATCTACAGTCTCTTACTAGGTGGACTTAGGAAAAAGAAAAGACGTTACTTTGCAACATTTTCTATCCATCCTCTCTAACTAACTATACTAGCTAAACTAAATGAAAAGGAAATTGTCTAGACCAATGCTTCATAAACTTTTTCACATCATGACAGATAGAAAACAATGGTATTTGTATAGGCAATTTGGGTAAATGGCCATGCCCCTCTATGGCTAGAAATGATCCAGGAACTTCAACTGTCACAAGTTCTGTTCTTCAGCCATCCCCAGAGCTGAAGGTATCAGTATCTTGACCAATCCACAGTATAGCAGTCGGGTTTACCCAGAACTGAAGGCTTCTCTGAGATGTGGAATCGTCATTGCTAAAACTAGGGAAATCCTAGGTAAACCAGGACAAGTTGGTCACCCTATGTGCCAGTTGGAAAGCTCTGGACTAGACTATAGCCTGTACTTTGCTGAGTCAATGGAATAAATAAGTGGATAATGAAACATGGATAATCTAGACAGGATGGCTGCATTCACACTGGAAAGGGAAGAGAGTTGCTGGTGGAAGCAATCTGGAAGGGGAGAGAAAATGGGCCAAGAAGTTTCAGATGCCTTTGGGAATGCATTTTAGAGACACTGCCTTTTGTGGGGAGATTAGAATGGAGCAAAAAGAGACCTTGAGAACAGATGTTTTCTAGTTATTTTGGGGTCTTAGCCCCTGTTAACATGACTGGGTCTTATGGTGACTTAGTTTAGTACAGGTAACTCCGGGAATTAGACATCAGGCCCCGAGAACTAGGTCAGGGGTTGTCTGAGGATAGGCTGTGTGAGTTTCTTGATACTGCTTTTCTTTCTAACATTGAAAGGTTTTCTTTCTTTTCTTTTCTTTTTTTTCCCCAGATACTTCCCTGGGAAAGAACCATTTTCTTTAAATCAAGTTTGTATCATTGATTCTCACTTTCCTGGCAATAGAGCATTCTTTCTCAAGATAGTCCTCCGGCCGATAAGCAAATGAATTCCTGTAACATCTGCTTTACTCATCTGTTATCAGAGTCCCAGCTGTGTTACAGCTTAGGTGCATAGTGGACAGTGTGGATTCACGTGGTCAGCCACTTTTCTGACACTTACTACTCTGCCAAAGCTCAGTCTTTGCTTCACAAATTAAAATGCGGCATTGAGACTTTAAAAGGTCTTATTAACTTCCTGTAAGTTTAAAGTATTTCAGTATTCTTTATAGTTTTTCCCTTTTCCTAACTATAGTATTCCTCCCTTCATCAAAGAAAGGAATTATTGAACAATCAATCAATGATTGTGATTAAAATTGTGTTGTGATTAAAAATACATTCTGCCTTGTTTCTCTTTACTTATGATTTTAGTGATGTTAGTCAGGGGTACTGCAGGAAGGGTGGGCTAACAAGCTTTCAGTAGGCCTAATATTCTGCCAGGCCATTTCTTCCCTGCAGTTCACTCCTGGGTTATTCAAGAAAAAGTTGCCCATGGTCAACACTAAATAGTAAACTTGGCAGTGGCAGCTGTCAAAATGATTTGTAAAGACTTAGGTCCTGGAAATTAGGTTGTTCTTACTGTGGTTTTCTTTGTGGCACTGTAAGATTTATTGAATGTAGTTAATGCACTCAAATTTTTCTTCCTTCAGGAGTTGGTTGTTGACATTAAGTTGAACGGAGAGGTCATAATTTAGGAGACAACAATAGAATTTAAGCATCCTTGACAAAAATCTATGTTATTGTCAAGCTGAGGTGAAAAGACAAAGAGGAAAATTTAAAGCAGAGAGCAAAGGAATGTGAACACACTTCAGAAGGAAGGAGTAACATATCTCACATTCAAGGAGAAGGGGTAGAAAGCAGCTCTTTGAGAGTGCGACAGAAAAGATCTTGGCGCGTTGGTTGACAGTAAGGGGAAGGGAAGTCAGGACCTATACTGCCTCTGTTCCTTAATGTGCTAGTTTCTCTCTCAATGTGTGAGTTTAAGTTAACAAGGCCAGTGCTGAATCTCCAGTAGAACATTGAAGATGGCTCCTTAGCCTCTGCTGAAATGGCTCTGAATATTTTCATGGTGGCTGGGAATGTTTCCCCATCAGCTTTGCGTTCTCCAATTCTTCCATAAAGGAAGTAATAAGTAATAACTCCCTCTCCCACCTGGTTTGCTTATTCCAGAAAAAGTTTTTTTGGGGGGGTGTAATTTGACAAAGTGGAGTTGGAAAAACCTTTGTCCTCTGATGAAAGGCAAATCCTCAGGAAAGGAAATTCATCCATTCTCATTACTCATTTAAGTAGTGTTTTAATGTGAAGAAATAGTAGATCATTTCCTGGGAGCTGGCTGAGAGGGTGGGGAGAGAGATGGCAGCATGAGGAGAGGGCATCGGGACAGGAAAGGAGAAAACAAACTCTTCCAGGAGGCAAGCTCTGCCTGATGTTCACTTTTGCCAGCCTCCTCTGCCTGAATTAAAACAAGAACTTTGGGAATTCTCCCAAGTGTTTTCCTGCCTTCATTTTAGCTTTGTCATATCTTTTGCATAGCTCTCTATAGATTAGACTTGGTTTCAAAAAGGTATTTTAAAATGGTTAAATGTTTAAAATAATGTAGCACAAATGTATTTGTCTCCAGATACCACAAGGAAACTAGTTTTTGTGGGGTTCCCAAACTTTTCTATGTGGAAGAGTTAGGCCAGTGTGTTATCAGGAATCTCCGAAATGTTAGCAAAGGAACATGCACTCACCCAAACTTGCAGGTCAAGGAAAATGCCGGAGAATCAATTTCTAGAAAGGGCAGAACTAATTATTGAGGGTGGGGAGGTAGGTATGCTATTAATACTTCATGTGAATGATGGAGAAGAAGCAGGCAGATTTCCCTTGGCTGGGCAGAGTTTCTGGCATTGGGTTCTTTATTCAACTGTTATAAATATTTTCATTTGTCTAGTAGGTAAGAGAGAGTAAAAGACGGGGGGAAATTTGAAGACGGAGTTAGGGTGAGGCCATAGATGACATATGACTTACAAATTCTCTTTTGGACTTATTATGGGAAACTAGAAATAGTTTGTGGGGCCTGTGGTCACACATAATTTCCTCAGAGCTGCTTTAGATTAGAAGCAATGCCAGAATGAAAAGGGAGCCAGAATAAAAATGTTTAATAATTCTTCCTGTTATGAAAAGTCCTTTTTCATATTTATCTTAACTAACTTTAGAGAAGGTATCCTATTCTTCTGTAAAATTCATTCTGTTTGAGTGTTTCATTTTTGGAGGACTCCAGTTCTCTTTCATCCAGTCAGTCAATCAGACAATGATTCGTTCAAAAAATATTTGAGTGCCCACTCTGTGGTGCTAACCCTGGAGAAACCAAAATGAATGAATGAAACAGTCATTGCCCTTAACGTAGAGCCTAAAAACAAGCCCACAGTCTTTCTTGGGGAGATATTCAAAATCAAATGAATTATGACAATATTGGATGAAAACAGGTAACATGGATCATTGTAGGCTTAAAAGAGGCAGTGATGAAATCTTTGGTACATTAGAAATGTCTTCATGGAGCAGAGTCAAAGTTGAATCTTGGATAAAATGGAGTTCACCAGGGGGATAAAGGTGGACATTTCAGTCAGAGAGCATTGTAGAAAGCAGCAGTCCATAGCCAGGCGTGGTGGCAGGTGCCTGTAGTCTCAGCTACTCAGGAGGCTGAGGCAGAAGACTAGCTTGAACCTGGGAGGCGGAGCTTGCAGTAAGCAGAGATTGCACCATTGCACTCCAGCCTGGGTGACAGAGCCAGACTCTGTCTCAAAAACAAAACAAAACAAACCAAAACAAACAGACAAACAAACAAAACAAGCAGCAGTCTGGCTCAGATCTCAGATCATGTAGGGCTTTGTATGCTGCTCTCAGGAGTTTAGACTTTATCCTATAAGCTCTGGGGAACCATAAACGAGTTTTTTGTAGATGGATTGCATGATCAAATTTGCAATTTAGAAAGATCACTCTGGTGACTTTTTTTTTTTTTTTTTTTTTCTGAGACGGAGTCTTGCTCTGTCCCCCGGGCTGGAGTGCAGTGGCCGGATCTCAGCTCACCGCAAGCTCTGCCTCCCGGGTTTACGCCATTCTCCTGCCTCAGCCTCCGGAGTAGCTGGGACTACAGGCGCCCGCCACCTCGCCCGGCTAGTCTTTTTTTTTATTTTATTATTTTTTTTTTATTTTTATTTTTTTTTTTTTATTTTTTATTTTTATTATTTATTTATTTTTTTATTATACTTTAAGTTCTAGGGTACATGTGCATGACGTTTATATCATGTATAACTCCCCCATGCAATCCCTCCCTCCTCCCCCCTCCCCATGATAGGCCCCAGTGTGTGATGTTCCCCTTCCCGAGTCCAAGTGATCTCATTGTTCAGTTCCCACCTATGAGTGAGAACATGCGGTGTTTGGTTTTCTCTTCTTGTGATAGTTTGCTAAGAATGATGGTTTCCAGCTGCATCCATGTCCCTACAAAGGATGCAAACTCATCCTTTTTTATGGCTGCATAGTATTCCATGGTGTATATGTGCCACATTTTCTTAATCCAGTCTGTCACAGATGGACATTTGGGTTGATTCCAAGTCTTTGCTATTGTGAATAGTGCCGCAATAAACATACGTGTGCATGTGTCTTTGTAGTAGAGTAATTTATAATCCTTTGGGTATATACCCAGTAGTGGGATGGCTGGGTCATATGGTACATCTAGTTCTAGATCCTTGAGGAAACGCCATACTGTTTTCCATAATGGTTGAACTAGTTTACAATCCCACCAACAGTGTAAAAGTGTTCCTATTTCTCCACATCCTCTCCAACACCTGTTGTTTCCTGACTTCTTAATGATTGCCATTCTAACTGGTGTGAGATGGTATCTCATTGTAGTTTTGATTTGCATTTCTCTGATGGCGAGTGATGACGAGCATTTTTTCATGTGTCTGTTGGCTGTATGGATGTCTTCTTTTGAGAAATGTCTGTTCATATCCTTTCCCCACTTTTTGATGGGGTTGTTTGTTTTTTTCTTGTATATTTGTTTGAGTTCTTTGTAGATTCTGGATATTAGCCCTTTGTCAGATGAGTAGGTTGCAAAAATTTTTTCCCATTCTGTAGGTTGCCTGTTCACTCTGATGGTAGTTTCTTTAGCTGTGCAAAAGCTCTTTAGTTTAATTAGATCCCATGTGTCAATTTTTGCTTTTGCTGCCGTTGCTTTTGGTGTTTTAGACATGAAGTCCAGCTACCAATGACTTTCTTCACAGAATTGGAAAAAACTGCTTTAAAGTTCATATGGAGGCCGGGCGCGGTGGCTCAAGCCTGTAATCCCAGCACTTTGGGAGGCCGAGACGGGCGGATCACGAGGTCAGGAGATCGAGACCATCCTGGCTAACACGGTGAAACCCCGTCTCTACTAAAAATACAAAAAACTAGCCGGGCGAGGTGGCGGGCGCCTGTAGTCCCAGCTACTCGGGAGGCTGAGGCAGGAGAATGGCGTGAACCCGGAGGTGGAGCTTGCAGTGAGCTGAGATCCGGCCACTGCACTCCAGTCCGGGCGACAGAGCGAGACTCCGCCTCAAAAAAAAAAAAAAAAAAAAGTTCATATGGAACCAAAAAAGAGCCCGCATTGCCAAGACAATCCTAAGTCAAAAGGACAAAGCTGGAGGCGTCACGCTACCTGACTTCAAACTATACTACAAGGCTACAGTAACCAAAACAGCATGGTACTGGTACCACAACAGAGATATAGACCAATGGAACAGAACAGAGTCCTCAGAAATAATACCACACATCTACAGCCATCTGATCTTTGACAAACCTGAGAGAAACAAGAAATGGGGAAAGGATTCCCTATTTAATAAATGGTGCTGGGAAAATTGGCTAGCCATAAGTAGAAAGCTGAAACTGGATCCTTTCCTTACCCCTTATACGAAAATTAATTCAAGATGGATTAGAGACTTAAATGTTAGACCTAATACCATAAAAACCCTAGAAGAAAATCTAGGTAGTACCATTCAGGACATAGGCATGGGCAAGGACTTCATGCCGGCTAGTCTTTTGTATTTTTAGTAGAGACGGGGTTTCACCGTGTTAGCCAGGATGGTCTCGATCTCCTGACCTCGTGATCCGCCCGTCTCGGCCTCCCAAAGTGCTGGGATTACAGGCTTGAGCCACCGCGCCCGGCCACTCTGGTGACTTTTAAGAGGACAGAACAATTACAACATTCTAGATTAATTTGGGCAGAATTATGTGTTATCTAAATACTGTTGAGTTTTCTAATTTACAAGCATGGTATATGTCTCGGTTTCTTTTGGTCTTCTTTAATTTCTTTTAGTAATGTTTTTCTGTTTTCATTAAACAGGTCTTGCACATATTTGTTAAATTTATTCCTCAGTTTTTCATGTTTCTGGTTCTACTATAAGTGGAATTGTTCTTAAATTACAATTTCCAATTGCTGTTGCTAGTATATAGAAATGCAATTGATTTCTGTGTATTAACCTTGCTAAACTAGAATATTAGTTCCATGTTAGCTTTAAAAAAAAAAAGATTTCTAAGGAATCTAGAAAATTGACATGATTATGTTGTCCTAAAAAAGAGTTTTATCTTTCTTTGAATTGTAAGCCTTTTTTTCTCCCTGCCTTTTGCACTGGTTAAAACTTCCATACAAGTTTACAAGTTTCAGTAGAAGTAGCAAGTGGACATTCATTGTCACCTTCCTCCTGATCTTAGTGGCAAAGCATTTGGTCATTTATCATTAAGTATAATTTAAGCTGTTGCTTTTTCACAGATATTTTCATGCTGAAAAATGTTCCCTTCTATTCCTAGTTTGCTGAAAGTTAAAAAAACAAGAATATTAAAATTTATCAGTGACTTCTCTGTATCTATTGAAATGATTATATTGTTTTTTTAAAATTCTGTTAATATGGATTACATCAAATGATTTTTAATGTTAAATCAACCTTGCTTTCTTGGAATAAACCCTACTTGGTCCTGATGTCTTATTGTCATTGTGTATTTCCACATTTTGGTTGTTAAAGATTTCTGCTTGTAAGTTTCTGAGTTCTGAGGGATATTGACATGTATTGTCCTTTTTTGGGAATGTGTTAGTCTGGTTTTGGTATTAGGGTTATTCTGGGTTATTATGGTGAGTTGGAAGTTCATCTTTACCCTTCTCCTTTCTGAAAAAACACGTGTGAGAGTGGTATTTTTTTTTCTGTAAATGATTAAAAAAATTTACCAGTAATGCCATTGGTCCTAGAGTTTTCTTTGTGGGAAGATTGTGAATGACGTACTCAATTTCTTTAATAGATTTAGGGCTATTGAGTTTTTAAAAATTGCTTCACAGTTAGTTTTTGGTAGTTCATGAATTTTAAGAAATTTGCCCCTTTCATCTAAGCTGTCTTTTTTTTTTTTTTTTGCAATATTTTCTATCTTTTTAATATCTGGAGAATTTATAGTAACGTATTCATTTAATTCTTGGTATTGGTCATTTATTTCTCTCTTCCTTTCTTCCTCTCTTTCTCTCTTACTCTCTCTCTCTCGCTCTTACTCTTTCTTTCCCTCTTTCTTTCCTTCTTTCTTTCTTTGTTTCTCTTTAAGATCTTGTGCTGTTGCCCAGGCTGGAGTGCAGTGATACAATCATGGCTCACTGAAGCTCCAAACCCCCAGGCTCAAGTGAATCTCCTGCTTCAGTCTTCTGAGTAGCTGGGAATATAGGCGTACACCACCATGCCCAGCTAATTTTTGTATTTTTTGTCGAGACAGGGTTTTGTCATGCTGCCCGTCTGTCTGGAACTCTTGGGCTCAAGCAATCTTCCCATGTCAGCCTCCCAAAGTGTTAAGATTACAGTTGTGAGTCACTGTGCCTGGTCTCTTTTTTTTCTTGATAAATCTAGCCAGAAGTTTATCAGTTTCATTAATTTTTGTTTTCCAACAATTACCTTTGGGTTCTTAAAAAATTTCTATATTAGTTTTGTAATTTCCTAATTTCTTGATTTCCATTCTTTATTATTTTCTTTCTTCTACTTGCTTTGGTTTTAATTTGTTCTTATTTTTATCAGCTTGTTAAAAGGTAATGGTTAGGTACTTTATCTAAAATCTTCCTGATATAAACATTTAAAGCAGTATATTCCTCTATAAGCACTGCTTTAACTGCTTCCCACAGGTTTCAGTATGTTATGCTTTTAATCTTCAATTCATTTAAAATATTTTCTAATCTTTTTGTGATTTCTTCTTTGACCAAACTTAAAAGTTTAACTTCCAAATATTTGGAGATTTTGTAGACGTTTTTCTTTTTCTTTTCTTTCTTTTTTGAGACGGAGCCTAGCACTGTCTCCCAGGCTGGAGTGCAGTGGCCCAATCTCGGCTCACTGCAAGCTCTGCCTCCTGGGTTCACGCCATTCTCCTACCTCAGCCTCCCGAGTGCCTGGGACTACAGGCGCCCGCCACCATGCCTGGTTGATTTTTTTTTTTTGTATTTTTAGTAGAGACAGGGTTTCACCATGTTAGCCAGGATGGTCTCTATCTCCTGACCTGGTGATCTGCCCACCTCGGCCTCCCGAAGTGCTGGGATACAGGCATGAGCCACTACACCTGGCCTGTAGACGTTTTTCTACTGTCGATTTCTAATTTAATTTGATTGTGATAAGGTAATATATGTGGTATGATTTTGATTCTTTTAAATTTGTTGAAGTTAGTTTTTAATGGCATGGCATTTGGCCTATTTTGATGTAAATTCCATATGTACTTGAAAAAAATGCATTTCTTGATGCTATTATGTGGAGGGATCTGTGAAGATCACTTAGCTCTGATTGGTTGATATTGTGTTGCTCAAGTATTCCATATCCTAATTGATTTCTGTTAAATTATTTGAGTATTGAGAGTATTGTCTCCAGCTACAATTTTGGATTTGTCTTGCTTCAGTGTGTCAAGTGCTTTTTTAAAAATTTTGAAACTCTAGGTTTTAGCTTTATTATATCATTTTTGTGAATTGACCTCTTTATAATTATGAAATGTCCAACTTCAATCTGAAAATATTCCTTTTTATAATGTTTACTTTGTTTGATGTTAATATAGCCACTCCAGCTTTCTTATGATAAATATCTTCCTGCTTTGTCATTCTTCTATCTTTTGAGTTTTAACCTATCTGAGTCTTTATCTTGAAAATAGGTTTCTTGTAAACAATATACAGTTGAGTTTTAGCTGGGTCTCGTTGTATCTGGAATTGGTGGGTTCTTGGTCTCTCTGACCTCAAGAATGAAGCTGCGACCCTTGTGGTGAGTGTTACAGTCCTTAAAGATGGTGTGTCCGGAGTTTGTTCCTTCAGACGTCCAGATGTGTCTGGAGCTTCTTCCTTCTGGTGGGTTCGTGGTCTCACTGACAGGAGTGAAGGTGCAGACCTTTGTGGTGAGTGTTACAGCTCTTAAAGGCGGCGCCTCTGGAGTTGTTCGTTCTTCCCGGTGGGTTGGTGGTCTGGCTGGCTTCAGAAGTGAAGCTGCGGACCTTCGTGGTGAGTGTTACAGCTCATAAAGGCAGCGTGGATCCAAAGAGTGAGCAGCAGCAAGATTTATTGCAAAGAGCGAAAGAACAAAGCTTCCACAGTGTGGAAGGGGACTCTAGTGGGTTGCCACTGCTGGCTTTGGGCAGCCTGCTTTTATTCCCTTATCTGACCCCCACCGGCATCCTGCTGATTGGTCCATTTTACAGAGAGCTGATTGGTCTATTTTGACAGAGTGCTGATTGGTGCATTTACAATCCTTGAGCTAGACACAGAGTGCTAGACAGAAAAGTTCTCCAAGTCCCCACTAGGTTAGCTAGATACAGAGTACCAATTGGTGTATTTACAAACCCTGAGCTAGACACAGAGTGCTGATTAGTGTATTTACAAACCCTGAGCTAGACACAGTGTGCTGATTGGTGTATTTACAATCCCGTAGCTAGACGTAAAGGTTCTCCAAGTCCCCACTAGACTCAGGAGCCTAGCTGGCTTGGATCCTGCACAGAGGCTGCAGGTGGAGCTGCCTGCCAGTCCTGCTCAGTGCACCCGCACTCCTCAGCCCCTGGGCAGTTGATGGGACTGAGCGCTCAGAGCAGGAGGCGGTGCTCATCGGGGAGCCCACCTCCGGGATTTCCCAAACAGCAGGCTGGAGGTCCTGAGCCCTGCCCTGTGGGGAGGCAGCTGAGGCCTGGCAAGAACTTGAGCACAGTGCCAGGGGGCTGGCACTGCTGGGCGACCCAGCACACCCTCTGCAGCTGCTGGCCTGGATGCTAAGCCCCTCACTGCCCTAGAGCCCGTGCTGGCGTTTCTCTCCCACGCCTCTCCCTCCACACCTCCCTGCAAGCAAAGGGAGGCGGCTCTGGCCTTGGCCAGCCCAGAGAGGGGCTCCCACCATGTCATGGTGGACTGAAAGGCTCCTCAAGCGCTGCTAGAGTGGACCCGAGGCCGAGGAGGCGCTGAGAGCGAGGGCTGCTAGCACACTGTCACTTCTCATTGTTATAATCCAGTCTGATGATCTCTGCCTTTTAATTAAACTATTTAGACTATTGACATATAATACGATATGGCTGAATTTAAATCTATCATTTTACTATTTGCTTTCTCTGTTTTCATTTTTCCTGCTTTAATATTTACACATATTTAATATTAATAATGCTTAATAATTTTATGGTTCTTTTTTACTTTCAGGAATAATTTATTTAATGGATTATCTCTACTTTTTACTTTCCTGATAAAATTCTTATTTTTCTTTTTTATTCCTCAAGAATATTTTCATTGGATACATACTCGATGTCAATAGCATATGTCCTCTAGCTTGCATAGTTTCTGACAGGAAGTCTATGGACATTCTGCTTTATTCTTTTGTGTGTGTGTGTGTGTGTGTGCGTGTGTGTGTGTGTATGTAAAATGTCTTTTTTCCTCTAATTGCTTTAAAATTATTCCCTTTAATGCTTGTGTGCTATAATTTGATCATACTACATCTTCATGTGACTTTTTTTTATATTTACCTTGTTTGCCATTAAATTTTTTGGATCTGTTTGTTGAAAGAGCTCAGAAAATTTAGAATATATCTGACCCCATTTATTCTTCAAATAATTTTTCTGCCCCCTCACTGCTTCCTGCAGACTCCTGTTATGTCTGTGTTAAACTATTCAGTTATTCTACAGGCCATTGAGTTTCTGTCAATTTTTAAGTTTTTTTATATTTGTGCTTAATTTGGATAAGTCTTTGGCCCCAAGTTCACTGATTTTTCTTTCTACAGTGTTTAAACTAATGTTACTTGCTTCTAGTCACTTTTTCATTTTCATGATTATAATTTTCATTTTTAGATATTGCATTTGTTTTATTGTATACCTTTCATTTCTTTTATTATTATGTACATTTTCCTCCCCTGTACATCCTTGAATATATGGAGGAAATGTATATCATCTTAAGCTTTCAATCTCCTAATTAAATCTCTATTATTTTGGGGTATGTTTTTGATTAACTGATTCTTCTTCTGGCCATTTGTCATATTTTTCTGCTTCTCTGTATATCTAAAAAATTTTTTAACTGTTTGCTAGGCTTCTGAATTTTATATTGTTGAGTGGTGGATGTTTTTGTGTTAATTTAATAATTTTTGAATTTTGCTTGAAGACAGTTAAGTCACTTGTTGGTTAGTTTGATCATCACAAAGCTTGCTTTTAAGGTCTTTTATCTTAGATAGGTATAGAGTATATTTTATTCTCAAGATAAATTTTTCCCACTTTCAAGGTCTGAGCCTTCTACCGTCTACTGAATACCTTGTGTATTCAGAGAAATCTCTCCATTCTGGCTGGAAGGAATTCAAACTGTTCTTGGCCCAGTCTTAGCTCCAGAAACTGTTGATCTTTCAGTTTCATGGTAATTGCTTTTTCTGCAGAAATTATTCTTGTCTGTCCTCCTAGGATTTTACCTTATAAATGGGCAGATACCTCCTTAGCCAAAACTCAAGGTGACTCTTACACAGATTTCTCAAGTTCTTTCTCTATGTAGTTTTGTACTGTCAGATACATTGCCTTAAAAATTCTAGCAACTCTGATCTTCCTGAACTTTAACTGTGTCTGTTCAACACAGTGAGATTGCTGGACATTCTTTAGGTTCTTCCTTCCCTCATCACTTGGACATGGGTAAGGTTCATCTAGTTCCTTCCTCCCCTTCCCCAATTATTGAGGAACATTTTGATTTTACTACCTGTTATCCAATATCTGAAAATAGTTGTTTCTTGTATTTTTTTCAGTTTTATAGTGGTTTGGAGGATAATTCAGACTGCCTTACTCTCTCATGGACAGAAACAGATATCTATTTTGTCTCTTAATTTTCAATCTGTCCCCATTGCCTTGCTTTTTCCCCCCACTACCTAGCACCCCAGCATTTGTTTCAATCTTACCTTTCGGATAGTAGGGTGGAAAGAGCTCAAACCTTGTGCATAGGTGAAGGGGGATAATAAAAAGGAAATAAAGAAAAGGTAAACAATTCTTTCTACTTCTAAGATGGGCTCCTTCATTAACAAGATTCCTAATCATTGTTGTGCTACAAGGATTCCCTTTCCCCTTTTTCAGCCTTACCTAACATTGCTAAGATTGTCCCAATCATACAGTCTGATTATTACAATGCTAAAGGAATTCCTAACTTTTCTTCTATTTTAATAAAATCTTCTTGTTATATTGTTAGTTTTCCATGGTTCACTGTCCCAGAAGGTAAAGAGTGGAGAAAACAATAAGATGTCATAAAAGTGGGAGAAAAACTGGGCTTCAGGCACTATGGTTATGAGAACATTCTTCTTGAAGTTAATGTTTGCTTCTCGTGGAAGCATACTTTAAATGTCTGCCCACAATCATTTATCATTCATATTTCTACCTGGGAGAGTATTTATTTAAGAGCTAGGGAGGCCAGCACAAATACCGTGGGGGAACAAACTCAGAAGATAAAGTGGATTTTTGCCACATGACCTGTGTTTTGTTTTTTTTAATTTTATGATTTTTACATAACTGGTTCTTCCTTTATTCATCTCGAAAGAGATTGAGGTTATTTTTCATAAGCACTATCTTCTTTAAGTGGAATGAGGTCACCTTAACATAGTAGGTAAACACAGTATTTATAAACTTCTTTTCACCCCTGAATTTTAAGAAAATGATAGCTAATATTGAAAAATCTTTTCTTTCTTTTTTTTTTTTGAGATGGAGTCTTGCTCTGTCACCAGACTGGAGTGCAGTGGCATGCTCTTGGCTCACTGCAACCTCTGCCTCCTGGGTTCAAGTGATTCTCCTGCTTCAACCTCCCGAGTAGCTGGGACTACAGGTGGTGCCACCAGGCCCAGCTATTTTTTTTTTTTTTTTCGTATTTTAGTAGAGACAGAGTTTCACCATGTTGGCCAGGATGGTCTCTATCTCCTGACCTCATGATCCACCTGCCTTGGCCTTCCGGTGTGGGATTACAGGCATGAGACAGCGAGGCCAGCCTGGAAAATCTTTTTTATATTATACTGTAAGTTTATTTTTCACTTATTATCATGCTGTGTTCTAAATTGTTTCTCACAGATTTACTCTTGCTCCTCTAAATCTCACAGATTTACTCCGTTCTGTTTTAATCTGATTTAATCTGTTCTCTTTGCTTCCTTTCTCACCTTCCGTATTCATTCCCTATCCTTTTTTGCCCTATTTTGACCATTTGGTAGCTGACCATTATGAAAGGAGTTACCTGGGTTCACTTGCCTGACTCTCTTGCCTTGATGGTTGAGAGTTCCAGTAGAAGGTTGAAGGTCCAGAAAGTTGAGTCCCAGTAGAAGGTAGGAGGGTAAAAGAAGGGAAAGGGGTATTTCTTTTGCCCCATCTTCGCTTCCAGAGTCTGGCAGTGGTTGTATGTCTCCATAGATAACAGCTCTTGAGGGATAGTCTTCTCTTGTTTCAGCTCTCCCAAGGCTTACATACTCCTTTTTCTTCCATTTGTCCCTTCAGGCTTTGGGGTAAAAGCTCTTCTCTGTTGCTCTGGGTACTTCACTAACCCTTGTTGGGTTCCTTAATCCTACTCATGCCTCCACATGTCATCCCTTCATTGATCTCTCTTTAGTTAAGTGCTTTTTGAGTGTGGCTCTTTTTCTTGCTGGGACCTTGACTGATTTTATATTTTATTTTTTTCTATATATTGCCTAGAGAACTCTTTATAACACTGAAGTTAAAGAACATTGCTACTCTATTCCAAACCCTTCAGTGATCTTCCTTTACAATTAGAATCAAATTCAAGCTCTCTGGTAGAAACTCATGATCCTAACTCTCCATTTTTTTTTTCTCCTTTCAATCTCTCCTCCTTCTGTTCCAGCCATACTGGTCCTTTTCTCTTGAACATGCTAAGTTCACTCACATCTTTGGGCCTGTACATTTGCTGTTTTCTCAGCATGGGAAGGTCTTCTAGACTTTTACATGATGGACTTTTTTTCAACATTCATGTTCCTGCTCAATTTTCATCTACTCTAAGAGAACATCATTGATCAATGTATTTAAATTGATCACTTCCCCCAGTATTATGTGTGGGGAAAAGAACGAGAGATCAGTTGGTTACCATGTCTATATAGAAGGAAGTAGACATAAAAAACTCCATTTAGTTCTGTATTTGAGATGCTGTTAATCCGTGACCTTACCTTCAACTTTGTCCTTGCAAGAGACATGTGCAAAGGTGACTTAGGTTAAAAGGATTTTGGGCGGTGCAGAATGTGCCTTGTTAAACAAGTGCCTAAAGGCTGCTTATGGTTAAAGGTCATCAACATTCTCTTAAATCTCAAGAAAGAGAAAAACATTTGTCTCCTGCCCCTCCCTGGGCAATGGAACATCTCCGGGTAACACCCATTGTGCGTTCTGTTTACTGAGCAAGGAGAAAACCACCTTTAGGAATAAGGTGGGGCTTGCTGGAGCAATACTGCTAAAAGGTTTATGGAGATGTTCGCATATGCATCTCAAGGCACAGCATTTTCCTTTAAACTTATTCATGTCACAGGGATTTTTGTTCATATGTCTTACTGCTGATTTCCTCCCTACCATAGTCCTATTGTCCAGTCACTCCCTTATCTTTTTGATGGTAAAGATAATTGTCAATAAATACTAAGGGAACTCAGAGGCCGGTGCCGGCGTGGGTCCTCTGTAAGCTGAGCGCCGGTCCCCTGGGCCCCGCTTTTCTTTCTCTACACTTTGTCTCTGTGTTTTATTCCTTTTCTCAAGTCTTTCGTTTCCACCTAACGAGAAACACCCACAAGTGTGGAGGGGCAGGCCACCCCTTCAATTATGTATCTCATTACTCCACCTTATTTTCAAATAACAATTGCTACTGTTGGAAAGAATTCAATTTACTTTTCTCTTTGTGTGTGATCTATCTTTCCCCACTACAACATAAGCAGCTATATTCAAGACATTTGTCTGTCTTGTTCTCTGCTGTATCTCCAGGGCTAAACCAGTGTCTGGATGCATCATGTACCCTCAGTAAATGTTTACTGAATGATTGAATGAATCAATGCATGGTTAATTTAATGAAAGATTAACATAACAAATGAAGCTGAGGAAGCCAAAGAATTATTAATCAATCCTCTGGAAGGTAAACTGTATATATTGATCATTCTTGGAAAATGTATCCTGTCCCATCCATAATTCTGGATTGAGAGGCAGAACTTATTGGTACCAGTGTGAGCAAGTCTGACTTGGTAGAAAAAAGAAAGTAGATCAGCCTGGAGCTGAGAATATGGAGAAGAGTGTGAGTAGGAGAAAGACAATCACAGCCAAGGCATTAGTGGGCAGAGATGCCCTGTTTTAAAGGGAGACAATGCAGCAGGAAATAAACCTAAGCCGAATCAGGAATGAACTTAGTAAAGGCCAAGAAATGCAACAGGAACCATGGAATCAAACTGATTTGAAGTACATGGAATTATCGAAGTCATGGGAGTATGACGAAAGTACCAATATAAGACCCATAGAAACATAGTCTTAGATATTCTAAGTGCAGTTCTGTGGCTCTCTGTTCTGTCCAGCATCTCTTCTATGTGGTGTGCTCTCTCAGTCATCTCACCCACTGCTCTCCCTGATCACCTAGATATTGGCAGGAAAGCCTTGGAGTTTCTTAGTTGGGTTTGTCAGTGACTGCATTTTTTTCCCCAGCAGAATCAACAATTCTGGCAGAAAGATACCCTTCTACTGAGATGCTAATTTTCTGTTGTAAGCTCAACAGCATTTGCACACCTAAACTCAGACCAGGGTGTCTCTAAAGAGTAGGCTAGGCCTCCTTTTCACTCCTCACTTGAAGCTCAGTTTCTTCCTCTAGCTACAGGAGTCTTTCAAGCCGTGGTTCTTCTAAGACAGAATAAACTATGCTGATTCCCATTTCCATGTGGTTTTCCAAATAGGGTTGGTTCATCCCTTTGCCAGCCCATTGCCTGGAGTTTCCATTGTCCTAAATCTTAATCTCATTAAGCAATGCATGGGAAAAGAATTAAATAAACTAAAGATTTCAATGAAATTTATTGGTTACTCATCATTATCCCAGAAGAAACTGAGACTTCCTCAGTGGCTTCTAAAAACTGTGGCACAGTCTTTATGCGTCTTTAGTAGATGTGAGAAGGAGCTGTGCTGTAACAGTGACCCTATACTCTCTCCTCACACCAGAGGTGACAGAATCACTTTAAGAAGTCAGATTACGGCCAGGCGCGGTGGCTCAAGCCTGTAATCCCAGCACTTTGGGAGGCCGAGACGGGCGGATCACGAGGTCAGGAGATCGTGACCATCCTGGCTAACACTGTGAAACCCCGTCTCTACTAAAAAATACAAAAAACTAGCCGGGCGAGGTGGCGGGCACCTGTAGTCCCAGCTACTCGGGAGCCTGAGGCAGGAGAATGGCGTAAACCCGGGAGGCGGAGCTTGCAGTGAGCTGAGATCCGGCCACTGCACTCCAGCCCGAGAGACAGAGCGAGAATCCGTATCAAAAAAAAAAAAAAAAAAAAAGAAGTCAGATTACTATTCTGCCCCAAAAGACTTCCTCCAGAACAGGACTGTTTAAAATAATTTTTGGTGGGGGGGGGGGGGGCAGGCGCAGTGGTTCACACCTGTAATCCCAGCACTTTGGGAGGTCAAGGAGGGCGGATCACAAGGTCAGAAGTTTGAGACCAGCCTGACCAACATGGTGAAACCTCGTCTCTACTAAAAATACAAAAATTAGCCTGGTGTGGTGGCATGCACCTGTAATCCCAGCTACTCAGGAGGCTGAGGCTGAAGAATCGCTTGAACCCGGGAGGCAGAAGTTGCAGCTGCAGTGAGCTGAGATCACGCCACTGCACTCCAGCCTGGGTGACAGAGCGAGACTGTCACAAAAAATATATATATTTTTTGATGATGAAAATATTCTATATTTGTGCTGTCTAATGCAGAAACCACTAGTCATATATGACTGTTTAGCATTTAAAATGTGGACAGTGCAGTGAGGAACTGCATTTTAAATTTTGCTCAAATTTTAATAATTTAAATTTCTTTTCTTTTCTTTCTTTCTTTTTTTTTTTTTGAGACAGAGTCTCACTCTGTTGCCCAGGCCGTAGTATAGTGGCGTGATCTCAGTGATCTCAGTTCACTGCAGTCTCTGCCTCCCAGATTCAAGCGATTCTCCTATTTTAGCCTCCTGAGTAGGTGGGATTACAGCCGCCGACCACCACACCTGGCTAATTTTTGTACTTTTAGTAGAGATGGGGTTTCGCCATGTTGGCCAGGATGGTCTCAAACTCTTGGCCCCAGGTGATCTGCCCAGATCAGCCTCCTGAAGTGCTGGAATTACAGACCTCAGCCACCGCATCTGGCCTATAATTTAAATTTAAATAGCTACATGTAGCTAGTGGCTATGGTATTGGACAGCACAGCTCTAGAGTCTGCTTACCAATGCCCCACAGAGCAGGTGCAAAATTCTGCACTTCCACTTGTCTCTGAGGTATGATGTAATGGAGGGGATTGGCAAGGCTCAGATTTATTTTGGAAAAGTACCACATATAAACAAGAATATATCTTGTTGAGGCACCAATCTGTAAGAGGTGTTATTTCTTGTTCTACACACTTGGAAACCCACTGAATAAAGCTAAATCATGCATTTCTAGTGCTAATCACCAATCACTTCTTTTTTTTTTTTTTTTTTTTTAGACGGAGTCTCGCTCTGTCGCCCAGGCTGGAGTGCAGTGGCCGGATCTCAGCTCACTGCAAGCTCCGCCTCCCGGGTTTACGCCATTCTCTCGCCTCAGCCTCCCGAGTAGCTGGGACTACAGGCGCCCGCCATCTCGCCCGGCTAATTTTTTGTATTTTTTTAGTAGAGACGGGGTTTCACCGTGTTAGCCAGGATGGTCTCGATCTCCTGACCTCGTGATCCGCCCGTCTCGGCCTCCCAAAGTGCTGGGATTACAGGCTTGAGCCACCGCGCCCGGCCACCAATCACTTCTTTAAGTGGTGCTGATAAAACTCATGGTCGGTGTGACTAGGAAAGTCTCTGTGTTTTTTCTTTGTTTTGGGTCTGCACCTACAATTCATTCTCAACTAAACCCCATGCTAACCCTTCTCCCATACCCATGCTTGCTACACCGAGTCAGTAACAGTTCTGACAAATCCAAGTGCTATTATTTCTTTCTGACATTACACAAAATCTTTCCTTTAAAGTATAGGCCCACCCTGCATTGGCTATAAAGCTGTATTAACTATCTTCTAAAGCTTTTGCTACTGTTCTTTTATTATTTTATAAAGTTGTATAAATGCTGGTCGCTCTGGCTCTTTTCCAATACAAATGAATTCTATTTGTGCTATCTATAAAACTTTCCCTCAGGGTCCTCCAAGAAGCAGATACTAGGATGAGATTAGACATATAAACTCTATTAGGGGAACATGCTTGTGTGAAGAAAATAGGAGAACCACCTGACCACTATGCACATCTAACCCAGAGTGAAAGAGAGAGAGAGCACGAGTGAATGTTGCGTGGAGTGAATGTTGCATGGAGTGCCACACAGTTTTGGCAAAGCCACCAGGAAATCCTCAATACAAAGTTGCCCAAAGAAAAGCTCAGTGTCTCTGAGCTTGGTAGAAAAGAAAATGAAAGATAAAAGACGGGATGGCTAGAAGATAAAATATCTGAACAATACCTAGAAGACTTTCTTCTGTTAGTCAGAATTGTCCCCCCTTATTGCCTCAATGTTAATTCGAATTCTCTTCTATCAAATGTTTGCATTGGCTGCAGAATTAGGGCTAGAGACTCTTGTTGTCACCTCTCTGGGCTTTTGTAAGTCCCCTCTATTCACTTCTAGTTGTTTACTTCAGGAATATGCCAAGGGGAAACACTTGCTTTTGCATTCTATTTGCCAGGTATTGTTATGTATTTATGTATAGTTTTGGATCCTTTGAAAAGGTCTGATAAATAATCAATAAATTTTTAAATAAATTATTTGTTTATTAATCTGATTATTTATCAGATAAATAATCTGATAAATAAATAAATAACACTGCTTCCACATTCAGTTTCAGAATAAGTGAAGAACAGAAAGAAAAGGATCAGTATATAGAGGCCTCAAAAATGACCTTAATTACTAATAAAACTAGATAATTTGACTATGTCTCTGGACAAGTTGGCCCCCTGATGCTGTATCTAGAATTTGAAGGGCATCTATCTATTCAGCTTCATTTGCACTAGAATAGGGCAGGAATTTCCCGCTCCAGGTGTAATTTCTTCCCAAGCTGCAGAGGGCAGCCTGTTTCCTGGAAGCTTCCATTCAGTTACTCTCCCAAATTCACTGATCAGGTTAAGTCTTTCTATGTATCTGGAACTAAATGAGTGAGGGAGGCAGAGAGATGCCAGGAGTATTAAATTCACAGAAGTAAAGATCAACGGCGGGGAAGAGACCTGACAGATAAAATACCAAAATGACACATGTCAGGGATGCACAGGCTCAGCGGCCAATTGTTCTCCACAGTCGTTCTGCAATCACTTCCATAATCCTGAGTTCAACTAATAGTTACATTTGTATACTATCTTCTCTTTGCATTCTTGAAAAATGTTTTTTCCCCACTTTTACCTCATAATTTTGGGTCAAAATCTTTTTAGAGAACTCAGGAAAGCTTTGGATTCTCCCTTGCCAAGAAATGTATGCGGACTCAATTTTTTTTTTTTTTTTGCTTTAGTGACTAAAAACCAGAAATAATTTATGTATTGACTTACAACTCCAGCTCTCTTTTTTATACTATTTTGATTTTGCATGCACATACACACACTTGTATACACACACACAGAACTTGAAGTTCTGAAGGCCCTTTCTTTCAATTCCGTTTTTTTTAGTCACTTGAGTCAAGCCAAAATTACTATAATCCTGACTTTTGAACTTGGAGAGCTTATGTGAAATGGTCCATAAACTCATTCTAAGAAAGATTACTTAATGCTATTTCTGTATTACCGTGGAATTAAATCCCCTTTCTCAAACCCACTTTTACATTATCTTTCTTAGGTCAAAATCCCAACTTGAATTTTATGGATTTGGGGAAAGAATTTTAGTAACTGAGCCATGCTATATTGTGAAGCAGTACAATTGAAGTAGTATTGGATGAGAACTTGGGCAATGGAGTAAAACAGAGCTGTATTTAAATCCTAGCTCTACAACCTTGTAAAAATTACAAGGTCAATTTTATAAAAAATCTCAGACCTCTCTGCGATTTACATTCCCCATAAAATAAAGACAATAATAGTACTTTTGTCACAAGGCTATGGTGAGGATGAAAGGAGATGATGTATTTAAAGCATTTAGTGTAGTGCCTGGCACATAATGAACCAGTGATAAAAATCAGTGATTCTTGCTGTTACTGTTACTTTTACTCAACTTGCATTAACAGCATTTGCAGCAGCATTTGCTGCTGTTGTATAGCTGACATGGAATAAATGCCTACGAAATATTTACTAAATGAAGACTAGGGCAAATTTAGTCACCTTGTGGTCTTCTTGTACCCAAGAGTAGTAGACTTTACCATATTGTATGCGACTGTATGATGGAAATCAAAATGAACTTGCCACCCTTTGTTCTTCTGTGACCAGCAGAACCTGTCTGAAAACATAATAAGTAATGTAGTATATCCAGCTATTATCCTCTTAGGGAAATATTTGTCACATTTACATTTATTCAGATTTTTTTCTCTAGGATAAATCAAAATGTTTCTACTCAGTGAACACACTCACCAAAAGCTTCTTGATAGAAATGCTTCTGAGTCTGTCTGTTTAAACAGACTCTTTTAACAAATTCGTGCAATTCCTCAAGAATAAAAAATCAGACTAAGTTAAAATTAACCAGACAGGTACAAATAACCTATCCCAGAGCATTTGTTCTTTTTGTCTTTTTACAAATATACATAGATAGGCAGGCATATGGATAGATACAGATATTGATGTCTTGAGATTAACTTTTACTATTCTATAGATTCTAGATAGTTTTCACCAAACCCCTCACTTCAGTACCTCATCAGAAGTTTTCATATCAGGAAACACAGGTTAAACAAATGTTTGTTTTTATAAAAAGTGCTTCATTCCTTTAGTGTTCTATCTCACATTTCTCTCATATGTCTTGCTGGGCAGATAGAATCTTATGAGGATGTCAGCTTGCCAAATAATTAAGATTCTTTTCAGTAATATAGAACTCAAATCAAAAATATTCCTAGAGACTAGTACATTTACAAATATTATTGCTTATACAGATGTGTGGTGGAATGGAATAAAATGTTAGGTATGACAATAACGAATTATAGAAATATGAGGCTGCCTTCAGGCACATGAATATATACATGAGGGTAGAAATATTTTGGTGGGAATTATTACTAAGGATGTGAGATCTTTGAAACAATATTTGGAAACAGAGGCATCCAAGTTAAAATGAAGGAAGCCAGTCAATGAATGTTTCTTGAGCACAAATTATGTGCCAGCTGCTGATCTAGGCACAGAGAACATAGACATGAATAAGCCAGACACAGTCCCAGCCTAGGTTTACAGTCAAATGCAGGAGATAGACATTAAGTCAATAATGAAATAGTTCAGAAGAAACCAGGGTTTTGAAGAAGTGCGAGGTCCTGTAAAAGTTGGGGTAAATGTAGTGTGGAGAGAAGATAGATCTTACCTAGTATGGGAAGTTAAAGAAGGTCTCCCTCTAGAAAAAATGTTGTTTAAAGCAACACTCAAGGCTGTCTTAGCCAGGAAAAGATGAGGGAAGTTGCTCTATTAGATAAAGGGAACATCATGGGCAAAGGTCCATACAAAGAGTGGAGAGAATTCCATTGCATTATTTTCCTAGGGCTATTATAACAAAGTACAGCAAACTGGGTGATTTAAAACAACGGAAACTTATTGCCTCACAGTTTTGAAGGCTAAAGGTCCAAGATCAAGGTGTCAGCTGAGTTTATTCCTTCTGAGGGCTATGAGGAAGAATGTTTCATGCCTCTCCCCCAGCTTCTGGTGATTTGCTGGCAATCCTTGGTCCCTTTGACTTGTAGAAACATCATCGCCATCTCTGCCTGCATTCTCACATGGCATCCTCCTTGTATGAGCCTAGGTCCAAGTTTCCCCCGTTCATAACGACACTGTTGAAGGCCCACTATACTCTAGAAGGACCTCATCTTAACAAATGACATCTGCCACAGCTCTATTTCCATATAAGTCACATTCTGAGGAGTCAGAGCTTCAACATATGACATTTTGGGCAGACATGCCTAGCCTCGAGAGAGGAATGGGGATAATGGTTTGATGTGATCTCAGAAAGGTAATTAGGGTTTGAGCACATAACACACTTTTAGGTGAACTTAGCATTTTGTACTTTTTTTCTAAGGGCCATGGCAAACTATTTATGAATTTTAAGCAGGGGAGTGGAAATGATCTTACGTGTGATTTTAAATGATTGCCCTGGATTCAATGTGAGAGATGAATTAGTAGGTGGCACAACATATTGGATGCCTCCACTTTCCTTTTTGGCATCTCTTTAGTTCTCCCCGTAGATATCAGCTCTCCCTACCCCATGTTCATAGAGGTCATTTAGCTGGCCTTTGAGAGGTCCAGATCTTTTTCTTGTACAAAATGCTCTCTTGGGAAATTTTCTATGCTTCTGAATCCATCTGTCATCCATAATGTATTTTTCTCCTTTAGACATCAAAGTTTAAATTTGCACAAAGAATTCAATTTAGTCAAATAACTCTTAATCTTTTCAGATTATTGAGATTTTACATTAAGCTTCAATTGAAAAAATTGCTAATAAAACGTTGAATAATTAATAAAAAACAACTTGTGCATGACTAAAATTTCTGTAAACTCAAGTATTTACGTTTGGGCTTCTACAAAATGATGAGAACAACTTTTGTTATTGTTGTTAGGTTTTTATTTTTGAGACAGGGTCTCACTCTGTCACCCAGGCTGGAGTGCAGAGGTGTGATCTTGGTTTACTGCAGCCAGGACCTCCCTGGCTCAAACAATCCTCCTGCTTTAGCCTCTTGAGAGACTGGGACTGTGCACACCACTACACTTGGCCAATTTCTTTTTTTTTGTAAAGATGGGGTTTCACCATGTTGCCCAGGCTGGCCTCCTAGGCTCAAGCAATCTGCCTAACTCAGCCTCCCAAAGTGCTGGGATTGCAAGCGTAAGCCACTGTGCTTGGCCGATGACAGCATTATTTACGTTTATGTTGAGAAATGACTTGCATAAGCAAAAGCAGTGTTGCGTCAACTTAAGTTGATTCTCCCAGAGGTCCTTCTGGCTCTCTCATGTGAGCTGCAGAATTTCAGCTTTCAAACCTCACATCAACTGCAAGCCCTCCCTGGCTGCTTTACGCTGATAGGCAGAAAACTACTTTAAGTGATCTAATCTTCTCATAGGATTATGTCTGAGGATAATGAAACTTTACTAAATGCCTGTGGGAATTTGAAGATAGCCTTCATAATGAAGGTAATCTATTGTCATACTGCATGATAGTGAAGTAGAGGTATACTGAAAGTGATTAACAGAGCAATTAAAAGATATAACGGTGGGGTCTGTAAGTCTGAGATGCTGAGAAAAAGAAGAAAAGGCTGTCATTTAAAAATTGATCTTAAGCCTTAACATGGGCTTCTGTAATCATCATTGGCAGAATAGCAAGGTTTACTCTTTTTGTTTTAGTCCTAAGGCAAAACTTCTGTTTCTTCCATTACATTTACGAACAGTCAGAACTGGAATATACTTCAGAGGTGGTTTGTGTAGGACCTTCTGTGTAGGGTTCGTGCTAAGCTAATGTAACTAAAGCAGTTTGAATTAGAAAGAAGCATTTTTTCTTCTCTTCATGTAAAAGTCCAGAATTAAGTAGTGGAGGGCTGATGGGCATCTCTGTCCAGCGTTGTCTGTCAGGATCCTGTGCTTTTGGGGGGCTCTGCTGTCTCATTCCTGGGTATAGGTGGTGGCTCCAGTTATGGCCATTTCCCAGCCAGTGGGACAGGGAAGAGTCCAAGCCAAGTGGCTTTGTCTTTAAGGAAATGAAATAAAAATTACAGTATCATTCTTGCTAGCCCATGGCCTCTCTTAGCTATGAGGAAGGCTGGAAAGATAGTCTCTAGCTGGGCATTCTTGTGCCTAAGTAAGATTTGAAGGTTTTGTTACCAAAATAAATACTGGGGCAATTAACTGTTTGTATCACACTCTCATTCTCTGAGGAAGAAATTAAGACCCAGAGAGGGTAAATGACTAGTCAAAAGTCCCACCGCTGTTCAAACTCTGATCTCCAGACTCCCAGAAGGAGACAAACTTTACTAAGTAGCTGTGGGAACTCCCCTTGTCCTGTTACTTCCACACCACTGGTATTAAAAAGAACTGTGCCAAAGGTCAAGAGTTTGTCTTTGAAATGGCAAGTTTGTCAGTTGGTTTCCAGGGATTTTTCAGGAGTTAATTAATTGTAAGCATTTGTCCAAAACCGCCCCAAAATCTAAGTTGCTTGTCAGATTAACAAGCTATTGGTAGGCTTCCCATTACTTGTTCCAGAATAGTTTTCTCCATTTTAATATGCTGCTTTCAACTCCAAATTCATATCAACCCATGTTGGCTTCTTTTACAAATTTTCAAATTGAAAGTCCAGCTTCCTGAGTAAACCTGTCACTGTTTCCCCTTGTTAGCATTTTCACATGTTGTCTCCCATTCTGAGATTATCACAGTTTGCTGAGATACACAGAGTAGCACATTAGACGACATATGATGTGACCATTCTATTTCTATTTTTTAAAAAGCCTTAATTTCTACTTCTATAAATATCTTCCTCACCATTTTATTGAGAGAAAAATGGATCAAAAAACTGAAAAGGCAAGTAGATTTTGTTTAAGTGTGGAAACAAAGAATTAGATTTCATTGGTTTTTTTTTTTTTACGTGTTTTAAAAGTAGTAGTTTTCAGAAGACCTAATTGATTATTGTTTTATTTTTAGCATCATATTGCCTTTGAGGAGTGCTTGACCAAACTTAAAAATCTGTAAGCGGTGGCACTTCAAGCTTTCTGGGACCTTTTCAGGTAATAGGATCTCAGTATTCTGTTTCCTCTTGATCATTTCAGGGCAAGATTGCTTCTTCTTTTCAGCATAGCAATGTTTTAGTTCCAAAGAGTATATCTGTCTCACTTATGTACTGGTGAATCCCTGGGGTTGTATTTTTCTGAGACGAAGATAGTTTAATACAATCCCCTTATACAACTATTCTAGATATGTTTGTGTCTAAACGTTAAGTCTTTTAAAAAGCCTTCAGGAAAAATATGTGTTTGTTAGTAGGACATTTGTTTTCTTTAAATATAGGAAAGGTAGTTTTTCTTACCTTTCTCTTAAGTTTGTTAAAAATACTTAAATACATTCATAGTCTGTTAGGTCTAAGAATAATGTACAATAGAGAAATGGGGACGGTGGGACTCACAATAATACTCAGACTATTCCATCCACAAATTCAAACACTGGACATTTTAGTTTTTTATCTTGGTCCTTTTTTATTTAACAGAACTTTGTCTTGTATATCTGCCCTTCTTCCAAAACTTTAATTTTCTACTTTCTCTTTTCTCATCTGTATACTTATGATTACATATTTCCTTCTTCAGACCTAGACTTATCACGCCGGTTGCTCTCTATTTCAATAGGAATCACATAGACACCCACAGGGTGTCAGGAAGCTGGCAAATAGACAGACTCTGCTAGCTGAGTTTACCCAGCACCTGTATCCAAATTCTGTCCATGTTTTTAACCTCTGATTCATAGACTCTCCTGTTTTCTATGACCCCTCACATGCTCTGAACTGAGTTTTGACCTCCTGTAGGTCTCTGACGATTAGAATTAATGCATGCTTCCACTGCCAATGGCTCGCAGGGTTCTCCTTCCCAAGTCTGACCCATTTCTCTGTCCACTCCCCATCCTTAGTGTGGCCTCAGTTATCCTAAAGATCTTATGTCCATGACCAATATTACTTCCTCTTTTGAAGGTTATGAACAAGAGCTATGCCATATCAGGGATTTATACAATTCAGATAATGTATAATAATGTTGTTTGTTTCAATTAAAATGACAAAAAATTCAGTCAATATAGCTAATTATATGCATGATGTTTATTGTGCTAAGATTTATTGGACTATGAATTATATTTTAATAGTAAACTACCCATTTAAATGAAAATAATAAAATCTCTATATAGTAAAGCTAAGTAGGTTAATTGGGAAAGTGGTTCTGAGATGGCAGAAACTAAGTCGGTATGTACCTTTAGGCTTCTTTTCTCCTGATAATTTCCTCTTCCTTGAATCCCAAAGTATGACTTAAATAGAGTTTTTGCCCAAACTTAAGTCTTTACTTTGAAAATTCCTTAAGACAAGACAAAAAAACATTATGGATCTGTTCTAAATTTCCAAAAGCTGAGGTGGGCAAGCAAATTATTTGAGGTTTAGAACATCTAGATTTCAACTGTGCTCAATTTAGTTTTCCAAGAAATAGAGAATAGTCACTACAGGGAAACTCATTCAGATCATTAGAAGGCTAAAGTGGCAGCCGATAGCAAAGGAGATAAAGGAAGCTACTCCTTGCTTATTGGAACAGCTTTTTAAAAAATCTATTTTTAAAAACAGTATTTATCTTTTTGTTATATTCCAATTTGTTATAGAAAAATTGGAAAATGCAAAACAAAAAAGAAAAATGTCAGCTGTGACCACTACTCTCATGGGGGACTTTAGCCTTAAGGAGTAACTAAAGAGGAGGTGACAATCACAAGGAAAACAAGATGCAACCCAAAGTGGCAGGGCACAAAAATAGCAACATTTCCACAACATTATAATATTATCACTTAATCAGTTGAGGAAAGTGTGGTGTGGCTGAGTGAAGAGGAAATTTTGGTTTTTAAACAGGGTGTGGGGTTAGGGTTTTCTTATTTAGTCGTGTTGAGACAGTCTCCCTCTATCGCCCAGCCTGGAGCACAGTGGTGCCATCACAGCTCACTGTCACCTCAACCTCCCTGGTTCCAAGCAATCCTCCCACCTCAGTCTCCCCAGTAGCTGGGACTATAGATGTGTGACACCATACCCGGCTAATTTTTAAAATGGTTTTGTTATGTTGGCTAGGTTGGTCTCAAACTCCTGGGCTCAAGCAACCCTCCTGTCTCGGCCTCCCAAAGTGCTGGGATTACAGGCATAAGCCACTGTCCCTGGTGGATTAGGGGTTTTTATGGCGAGAACCATGAGGGCACCAAAGGAGGGGAACTCAGAGACTGGAAACAGTGAAAACAAACTCCCTCTACAGTGAAACAAACGCACTCTACTTAGAAATGTTGCTTGTTGCAGCCTTGCCCACTCTCCTTTGACTCATTTCAAGTTTGTTCTCATACTTCCTTCTCTTTCCAGTACTCTCTTATCGACTATCCCACACCCCCTGGCTCTCACTGGAATAATAATAATAATGATGACAATACCAAAAGCAACTCACATTTAGATAGCACATTACAGCTTACAAATGCTTTCAAACATATCATCTCATTTAATATTTGTATCAGCATTTATTCATTTAACCAAAATTTAATGATCACTGGCTAAGTTTTAAGTGAACAGAACAAGTTTAGTGAATCAGGTATTAATGGTCCTCCTTCTACAAATGAGGACACAGTGTTTAGGAAGTTCAGGAAACTTTCCCAAGAGGACACAGCTTTTATTTGAATCCAGTATTCAGCTCCAGGATTGCTTATTCTAAGTAACATTTTTTTCTTTTTCATGGTTCCTTAAATAGTGAGCTAAAGGGTCAGTGAACTGAGTGAGTTTGTGTGACCTGAATCCTTAGTACTCTATAATAATAATTTGTTTCTAATGGAATTTTAAGCCCTGGAGTTTGTTTGGACCTAATTTTTAGAGGATACCATGTCCTCAATTCTTTCATGTAAATATCTTATGCTGAGAGACAAACACTGGAGGATGTCTTTGATTCAGGCATAATATTTCGCTGTATAAAATCCAAGTGGCTTTCCTAAGATTCATGGAAAATAGTAAGATATTCTGTACCAACTAGCACACCTTAATTCTTTACTTTTTATTTTTCGACATACTAAATCTAAACTTCATTAGAGTAAGACATTTGTATGTTTACTTCAGGACTGAATTCCAAGCATCTAGCTAGTGCCTGATCCATAATATATGTTTGAAATATGTTTAATTCTTGAGCGAATTAAAGCACATTGTTGGTATGAATGTAAAGTTGAATGTAAAGTGTTTTATATACATCATTCATTCAATAAATTCAGTATATGTCCAGGCACTGTGCTAGGAACTGAGGGTAAAAGGTAGATTATGTCCTAGTCAAATAATTTTATAAGTCAGGACTTACAAATTGAAAGTTATGGAAATCCAGTAAACTTTAAAAATCAAAACCAAAAATGAAATGCAGTGGCTCAGATAACTGGAAATTTCCAGGGAGAAATGTGGCTTCAGGCATGGCTTACCCAGGGGGTTCATGTGCTGTAGGAGGCATCTGCTTCCTTTTTACTTCTCTGTTCTGCTTTCCTTTGTGTCACCTTTATTTTTAGGCAGGCTACCCTTAAGGGGAAGCAAGGCAGGTATATCCCTGGCATACTTTTAGCTGGTGTTTGCAGCTTCTTTCTAGAGAGTTGTTCTCATATATAGATGAGAAATGATAATGAATTGAATTAGGGTAGCTCAATGGGAATGATAAGAAGTGAACAAATTTGAGCAATGTTTACAAAGTAGAACTGATTCAATATAGAGGAAGAGGGAGAAGAAAGAGTCAAAGATTACTCCCAGTTTTTTGGACAGGGAAACTAGTGATTATTCTCACCATTTACTGGTATTGAGTACTACACTGAAGTTGGGACAGATATTTTGAAAAAGATCAGTTTTGGATGTGTTGAGTTTGAGGTTTTCATAATATTTAAAAAGATGTGGGCATTTTGATCTAAAAACTATGAAAGAAATCTAGCTGGAGACATATAGTTGAAAGCCATTAGTATGACAATAGTAATTGATGCCATGTGAGTAGAAGAGATTATGTAGGAAGGGTTCGTAAATTGTGAACATAAAAGGTCTTACCGCAGAGCCTTGAAGAATACTTATGATAAGGGATGGATAAAAGAGGAGAAGTTCTCAAAGGACATTGAATAATAACCAGAAACTTAGAATGAGGTATCATGAGGGTTATGGGAGAAAGTATTGAGAAGGGCAGCAATACCAATATTATCTAACGTAGTTGAGAATTAAGAAAGATAAGGACTAAGATATATTGGAAATGGGGTGGAGGCCACTTGTGATGTTATCAAGGCCACTTTAGTTGAATGGTGGGGGTGGAAACCAGATGGCAGTGGTTAGAGGTGTAGTCAGAATTGAAGAAACAAGTAGAAAACTTCCAGTAGATCTTTCTATAAAAGAGAGGCAAAAAACAGGGTAATAATTGATATGACACATGGGGTTGAGGAGGGACTTTTGCTTTTAACTGGGAGAGGTTGAAGAATACCTGAAGCTGTCTTTTTCAGCTTTTAGAGGACATTCACATTCCTTTGCTCATGGTCCCTTTTCTCCATCTTCAAAGCCAGTAGCATTGCCTCTCCCCTGCTTCTTCCACTTTTAAGGACAATATATTTACAAGTTTTCTATTTGTTTCCTCAATTCTGACTATACCTCTAACCACTACCATCTGGTTCTACCCCCACCATTCTACTAAAGTGGTCTTGATAACATCAGAAGTGGCCTCCATCCCATTTCCAATATATCTGAGTCCTTATCTTTCTTAAATTCTCAACTACATTGGATAATCATATTGTAATCATATTGGACCCACCCAGATAAATCAAAATAATTTCTCTATTTTAAGGTCAGCTGATTCACAACTTTAATTCCTTTTGCCATGTAGCTCAATATATTTACAAGTTTCTGTGATTAGAATGTGGACATCTTTAGGAGGCCGTTTGCATGACTGCCATAGCAGACCATACTAACTGATGAATTTTAGGAATCTGACACAGAACAGAAAAAGGTACTGGAGTTGTGTAAGGCAAAGTTGAAACTAAGGAGAAGTTTTACACATAAGCAAAAGAAAACATTTATATACGACTTAAAGTTGAAATGGTTTTATTTTGTTTTTATAAGTTCTACATATCTCATTAATATTAGCCAGATGCCTATAACTTATGTTTTAGGTCAAAAACTTCATAAGTATTAGGTTTGCTTAAAAGTTCATTTGATAGCCTGTGTGGTTAGAAAACTGAATAAGTGCATTACATATGATTAAATGTAAGCCTAAACTGAATTTGGAAGTGCGTCTTAACATGATAAATGTAATCAGGAAATACAGAAAAGCAATAATTATTGATTTATATGGAATAAAATGAACATAATTTCATTATTGGAGAAAACTTTAGAAATAAAATAAAATAATGGATGGAAAAGTACCATGTTAACCAAAATTATTCTTACATAATTTTAGTGTTTCAAGAATAGTTACATGATTAATCATATAGCTATGATCAAATAGGGTAGATTGAAGAACTATTTACAAAGGGGTGCCCTTGTTTTGAAAATAAAAACATCTCTATCTGGCTATAGCTAAAGATAAATATAATCTAGGATTGTGTCAGATAGAGGATATCTATGTTGCTTTTCAATAAATTACACTGAAATATCACTGTTGTTCCATGTTAGTTTTCCTGGTATTCCTGGTCAACAGAGGTACCAGTGAGTCTCAACCTGTTGTCCACAGTAAGCACTCATGATAAATGATGGCATTCATGTATGCAATACACATAAGTGAAATTTAAGCCCAATTCCCTTAGCAGTATTTCTGATGCTATCTTCTTGTCTCTCACTCTAGGTAATATAGCTGATAGTTTGTGAATTAAATTCATGTTATTATAGACATGATACAGAGGCCTACTAGCTTCTTAGATTTGGCCTCCTTTCAATGCCCAAATAATTATCATCTGGGTCCTTATCATAAGTGAAGTCACACAGTGCAGACTCCTTCACAAGTCCTGGGAATCCACAGGTAGAACTTACCTTCGCCTGGTTGTGGCTTTGCCCATCTTGCCCACTATTTTTCCCACTCCTGCTATCTCATAACTACTCTCCATGCAGAGCAATATTGCTTGGCACATAGTACAAGTTCATTAAAAACCTGTTGAATAAACAGAAAGTTTATGGAAACATAAGGTAATTGCAATGCAGAGAAGTAGGAAATCCTATTCCTAAAATCTATCAGTCATTGCTCAACCCTCCACTAAATTTCTAGGATTTATTCACTTTACTTACTGAGAAAAACTCATTTTAACTTTATTCTTTCTGTCCAAGAGAAACCAAAACAGTTAACCCCATGATAGTCTTTCAGAAATGCTGCCGTGACCACAGAAAATAGCCTTTTACATTGCCTTTTGGAGTAGTTAGATTTATTACAAATTCAGCATTTCAGAACAGAACCTTCTATTACCTTCGTATAAGCAAAGGCTCATGAAAATGTTTACTCTAAAAGCCCTACTCCTTCTATCCAAAAGGTGATAGAAAATTTATTTTTAGCAACACAAAATACTAATAAAGCTTTGATGTTCCAGGTAGCTTTTTTTCTTAAACACTTCAAAGAATCCAGATCAATATTCCCCCTTTCTCTCCTTGCATATACCCAGCAATTTGAAAGTGGTGAAAGTGGTAAGCGTTTTCCAGTCATTGATAAATCTGGCATTAGGAGAAGGCAAGGAGGAAATTTGTCTTGGGTTTTAGACTTATAGGGATCATGCCTTCCTCCCATTGTACACATGTAAAGATGATTTTGAATCTTCTCTAATTCTTTTTTTGCATAAGCCATATGCAAACTGCCCTGTGATAATTATTATTAGTAACATGTTACTAGTAACCTTTCCTCAGACCAATGTGTTATAATAATCCAGCTGAGAGCACAAAGCAATCATTTATACCCAAGGGTCTTCATTCTCTTAGCTTTGTTTTCAAATTTGCACATGGTATGAAAGAAGTCTTTTCCAAAAGTGTAATTTACAGATTTGGAATATAAAGATGTATGTGTATAATTGAAGCAATGGCAACTCTATATGACAAATGTAGAAAGTATAGACAATACAGCATGGTAGTCAAGAAGACAGGTAGCACTTCAAACTACCGAAAACCCCCATAGGCCCCATGGCAATAAAGTGTAGTGATTAAGTACACACATCTCGGAATCAGAAAGACCTGGTTTTGAATCCAAGATCTACCTCTTATCACTGTGTCCTTGAACAAGCTATAAGACCTCTCTGAGTCAACTTCCTTACTTGTAAATAGGCACATTATTGCAGGTCTTAGAGGGTTACTGTACAGTGGCAGATATACAATGGTGCCTTTAAACACTCGAAGTCCCGAATCCCTTGGGCCTTTAATGCAGCCTTATATCCTCTTTTACTGTGGTCAGCTTGCTCTCCTGTTCTCCACAGCCACTATGTCATACCTTTTCACATTCCTGAAATCTGTGTCCACATCCCACCTCCAGTGCTACTGAGGAAAAACAAAAAGCCACTCCAAGTTGGGTGACCATATAATTTCTCATCCAGACTGAGACAGCGTTGAGAGTCAAAGGGGACGCTCTTATAACTTGATACCAAGACAATAAATATTGACCAAGATTGTTCCAGACAAGCTAGGACATGTAGTTACTTTAATCATTACAAAATTCCCTCAATTTCTAATCACCATGATAAAACAATCCTACCTATATCTGTGCTCATCCTTTCCTCCTCATCTCTCATCAGTGTGAAAAAGGCATGGTCACCTTTCTCTCACTGAAAATCTCTCTGCTTATACTCTGGACCCAACCTTCAGTGGCATAGGGCTGCAAACTTGAGTATCTGCAAACAGAATTCTACCTCCATTGGCCCATTTTTCCAGTCAGTTGTCTGCTTGATTGTTTAATCTGTCAACTTTTGCTAATTTCATCATTATTTCACGTGACATCTGTAGTAAACTTAAAGACCATTGCATATAAGGTTTATTGGATGAAGCATAAAATTCTTATATTTTATAGCTTCACTTAAAGTTATTTTAAGTTTGTTTCTTAGGCTGCTAGCTAACCAATTCAGAGTGTGTTGAAATGGCAAGAGTTTACTCCTGCCCTAAAGTACACAAAAAGATGATTACATGTAATTTGGTGGAATACTCCTTGCATTTATGTTACCAGTTAATCCTCCCGTAAGCAGTTTAGTTGTTCACACACTGCAAAGTATGTGGATTAGGGCGAGGCAAAGACTGTGTGGGAATTTATAAAGATCAGGAACACTAGTTGGCCCTGTTAAATCCAATTTTCTCTTCTTTATGACCAGCTTAGAATCAGAATATCGTCCCTGAAATAAACATTAGAGGCAATTGACCTAACTTATAAAAAAAGAAAAGCAAATAGAGTTAAGTGACTTGCTTCAGATTATACAGCTAACAGGTGACAACACTAGGCTTAGGGTATAGATCTTCTGGCTTCCAGCCTATTGGACCATGTTTACAAAGCACTTCTATAAGCTCATCATTAGCTGGAAGGGTGTTCAGGGTGTTAGGAGCCACCAAGTGTAATAGGCACACAGGGAGTTTACATCCCTTTAAAGCCTGCACTCTGGTCTTACTTCCTATTTGGAGTGGTTAAATGTTCACATGCTCACACGCATGTTCAGCTTGAAGATTAGGAGAGGGTTAAAGGTCAGAATCATGCACTTTGGTCATTTAGAAGCAAGACAATATCACAAGCTTTCACATTGGTATATACTCAGTTGCATCATCCACAACAGTAGTAACGAAGGCAAACATTCTTTGAGAGCATATGTGTGGCAGGTACCAGACTGGTCACTGGTGATAGAAAGGGTAGCCCAGGTTTGGTGTCTGCCCTCAGTGAGCTCACAGTGTAGCTAGTGATAGTTGGTTTGTGTCTGCAGAATGTTCCCTGAGCTAAAGAATACATACTTGGAGGTCAGCCTTTTTTATATCCCTTTCCCCCTTTCTCCAATTTTGTATTCAATCCTATTTCTAAAGGTGGGATGGGCATTCGAGAACTACTTTAATCTTATTAGCCTTTTTGGAAGTCCTGAGGCATCTTTCAGTGAACAAGAGCCATTGGTGTAAGCAGACAGATTTCTTAACACTGACTCATTAACAGGGTAGCCACACTCTTTTCTGGTTTCCTCAACATCTCTGGCAGCCTGAGGTTTCAGAGTGTTCCTAAAGTCTCTAGGTTCTTGTTTTCATCTCTGTTAGCATCTAAGGATAAAAGGTATGGGGGTGTTTCTAGACCCCACTCTTTCCTGATTCTGATTTCTTATGATCTGCTCTGCTCTTGAGTGTCTGGACTGCATCCTCTGCTGCATTTGCCCTGGCTTGGGCCGTATTTTCTGACTCACAGCTTCCTATCAGCACTAATATTTTGATTGGGCTCACCCTGTTGCACAGAGTAAAGTATCAAAAAGCACCTATACTGCCTCAAAATAAATGCTAAACAATAAATTATTTAAGAAAAACAAAATGGAGAAATATGTTGCAGTGTAGTTTTCGGAAGAAAGGCATAGGGCAAGTAAGGGAGTGGTTCCTGGTAATAACTATAGTTAGTATTTGCTCTGCTTTTTTTACCTTAATTCTGCTAAGTTATCATATCAAATATTTTCAAAAGTGATGATAACTAATGAGGGCAGAGGAGCAGGGTGGAGCCTGGGAATTTTATTTACTTCAATGACTTGGTGCCTCTTGCCTCTGTCCTCCTTGGCATTTCAGGTCTTCAAGGATTGAAAACAATACTTAAGACAACATGGCTACTGTGTTCAGATAATATGTAACAATATTTTTAATTGAAGCAATATAATTGATAATGGTTGTAATTAAACAGGCAATTAAAGGAGGAACCAAACACTTTGGCTTCTGCAATCTAGGTTAGGTATCTTTAAGAGTTACTGGTCTGTGTAGATTTTTGCTAAGGTTGGAAGCCCACTGGAAGCCTTCAGATTGACTCTCCACTCTTTAAGGGGAATCTAAGTGAACACTGGCTGCAAACCCAGATCAGAGGGCTCTTAGATGGCCCTGTCAACAAATTTTAGCAAAAGTGGACTAAATTAAAAGACCTAGGTTCCTTCTGGACTTACAGATCAAGGATATGGAAATTTTTACAGCATCTTAGACTAGAGAGGATTCCATGAAGTATTTCTGGGCCCATGGCTGTTCTGTGCAGTCTCTGAACCAGTCCATAGCCACTGGCTTATGTATACAATTATTAGGAGAGAGGAGTGGTGAATGATCTAAGGGGATCCAAATGGCAGGGAACCAAATCATAATAGTTTAAAAAAAAACCCACTACCCAAAATAGTTGCTAACATTTATTAACTACTGTATTTGTGTGATGTTATTCAATCATTACAATAGCCTTTAAGGGATGAATACTATTATTTCCCCTAATTTTTAGATGAGGAAACTAAAAAATATTAATTACTTGATAGAAAATGGAATTTTTCTTTTTGTCACATTCAGACTGCTTGAATGGCTCAAAGTAAAAAGGAGGACGTTACTGTTTAAATGTCTTGTTTTTTATTATGGTAACAATAGGCAAAAAGTTTTAGATCTGCAAGACTCCCTTTGATTTTATGGCGGGAAATCAAAAACCCCGCAATACTCATTTGTCCAAGATCATGCAAGTAGTAAACGGCAGAACTGAGAGTAAAACTCATGATTTTTGACAAATAAGGCAAAGTTCTTTTCACTAACTTCTTGATGTCAGCATTAACAAGGTTATGAAAGTGGTTGGAAGCCAGCAATCATACAGTAACCAGAAATTTGCTACCACCTAGTGGGTCAATTGAGTAATTTACATTTTCAAAAGCAGTTTCAGATATTGCCTATTGATCAGCATAAACATACACACACACACACACACACAAAGAAAGAGAATACTGTTGTCAAATAATATGGGGTGAATAGAGATTGTGAAGGTTCTGTAGTCTATTGCCAACATTTTGCAGATGGGAGCATTTGAGTGTGAAGAATTGACTGGCTTCTCCAAGTTCACACAATAAATATAATGGTGGCAAAACTGGGAGTAAAACTCCAGTCTCTTCGTTTTTGGTTCAGTGTTCTTTTTCTCTGGTACTCCATAAATAGGAAAGAAAAGGTTCTTTCAATTAATGGAATCCAAAATCAAAGTATTTGCCTGAAGTATTTTGAGGCTTTCAGCACACATAATATCATTCAACTTTTTTATTTTGGCAGTCAAATCTTGGTTATATTAGTGGAAAGGAAAATGTTTGTATGTAATAGGAACATATGTTTATATATCCATATTTATATACACTTATGTTTATATACCTATACTTATAATTATACCTATACTTATATACCTACACTCAGAGTGCTCCTAAAGTTGCTATGTTCTTGTTTACATTCCTGTTGGCATCTAAGCATAAAAGATATAGGATGTTTCTTGATGCTGTATCCTTAGATACTAACAGGGATGAAAACAAGAACCTAGCGACTTTAGGAGCACTCCGAGAGCCGAGGCTGCCAGGGGTGTTGAGGAAACTAGAAAACAGTATAGCTGATAATAGTTTCCAGGGGTCGCGCCCAAGATGGCCAAATAGGAGCAGCTCCAGCCTCCAGCTTCCAGTGAGAGTGACACAGAAGATGGGTGATTTCTGCATTTTCAACTGAGGTACCAGGTTCATCTCACTGAGTTGTGTCAGACAGTTGGCGCTGGTCCGTGGGTGCAGCCCGACCAGTGAGAGCTGAAGCAGGGCAAGGCATCACCTCACCTGGGAAGCACAAGGGGGATGGGAATTCCTTTTCCTAGCCAAAGGAAATGGAGACACACAACACCTGGAAAATCGGGTAACTCCCACCCTAATACTGCACTTTACCAAGGGTCTTAGCAATCGGCACACCAGGAGATTATATCCCACACCTGGCCCAGAGGGTCCCATGCCCACGGAGCCTCCCCCGTTGCTAGCACAGCAGTCTGAGATCTAACTGCAAGGCAGCAGCAAGGCTGGGGGAGGGATGCCTGCCATTTCTGAGGCTTAAGTAGGTAAACAAAGCTGCCAGGAAGCTTCAATTGGGTGGAGCCCACCACAGCATAAGGAGGCTGGCCTTCCTCTGTAGACTTCTCCTCTGGGGACAGAGCATAGGTAAACAAAAAGCAGCAGAAATGCCCCTGACAGGAGCAGGTAAATGCCCCTGTCTGACAGCTTTGAAGAGAGCAGTGGATCTCCCAGCATGCAGGTTGAGATCTGAGAACGGACAGACTGCCAACTCAAGTCGGTCCCTGACCACTGAGTAGCCTAACTGGAAGACATCCCCCACTAGGAGTAGACCAACCCCTGACACCTCACATGGCAGGGTACACCCCTGAGACGAAGCTTCCGGAGCAAGAATCAAATAGCAACACTCGCTGTTCAGCAATATTCTATCTTCTTCAGCCTCCGCTGCTGATACACAGGCAAACAGGGTCTGGAGTGGACCTCAAGCAAACTTCAACAGACCTATAGCTGAGGGTCCTCACTGTTAGATGGAAAACTAACAAACAGGAAGGACACCCACACCAAAACCCCATCAGTACGTCACCATCATCAAGGACCAAAGGCAGATAAAACCACAAAGATGGGGAAAAAGCAGGGCAGAAAGGCTGGAAATTCAAAAAATCAGAGCACATATCCCCCTCCAAAGGAACGCAGCTCATTGCCAGCAACGGAACAAAGCTGGACAGAGAATAACTTTGATGAGTTGAGAAAAGAAGGCTTCAGTCGATCAAACTTCTGAGAGCTAAAGGAGGAACTATGTAACCAGTGCAAAGAAACTAAAAACCTTGAAAAAAGAATGGATGAATGGATAACTAGAATAATCAATGCAGGGAAGACCTTAAAAGAACTGATAGAGAGAAAACCATAACATGAGAACTACGTGACAAATGCACAAGCTTCAGTAAGTGACTTGATCAACTGGAAGAAAGAGTATCAGTGATTGAAGATCAAATGAATGAAATGAAGCGAGAAGAGGAGTGTAGAGAAAAAAGAGTAAAAAGAAGTGAACAAAGCCTCCAAGAAATATGGGATTATGTGAAAAGACCAAATCTACGTCTGATTGGTGTGCCTGAAAGTGATGGGGAAAATGGAACCAAGTTGGAAAACACTCTGCAGGATATCATCCAGGAGAAATTCCCCAACCTAGTAAGGCAGGCCAACATTCAAATTCAGGAAATACAAAGAATGCCACAAAGATACTCCTCAAGAAGAGCAACTCCAAAATACATAATTGTCAGACTCACCAAAGTTGAAATGAAGGAAAAAATGTTAAGGGCAGCCAGAGAGAAAGGTCGGGTTACCCACAAGGGAAGCCCATCAGACTAACAGCAGACCTCTCAGCAGAAACTCTACAAGCCAGAAGAGAGTGGGGGCCAATATTCAACATTCTTAAAGAAAACAATTTTCAACCCAGAATTTCATATCCAGCCAAACTAAGCTTCATAAGTGAAGGAGAAATAAAATCCTTTACAGACAAGCAAATGCTTAGAGATTTTGTCACCACCAGGCCTGCCCTACAAGAGCTCCTGAAGGAAGCACTAAACATGGAAAGAAACAACTGGTACCAGCCACTGCAAAAACATGCCAAATTGTAAAGACCATCGATGCTAGGAAGAAACTGCATCAACTAACGAGCGAAATAACCAGCTAATATCATAATGACAGGATAACGAGTGAAATAACCAGCTAATATCATAATGACAGGATCAAATTCACACATAACAATATACCCATATCATCTACAGAGACACACATAGACTCAAAATAAAGGGATGCAGGAACATCTACCAAGCAAATGGAAAACAAAAAAAGGCAGGGGTTGCAATCCTAGTCTCTGATAAAACAGACTTTAAACCAACAAAGATCAAGAGACAAGGCCGTTAAATAATGGCAAAGGAATCAATTCAACAAGAAGAGTTAACCATTCTAAATATATATGCACCCAATACAGGAGCACCCAGATTCATAAAGCAAGTCCTTAGAGACTTACAAAGAGACTTAGACTCCCATACAATAATAATGGGAGACTTTAACACCCTACTGTCAACATTAGACAGATCAACGAGACAGGAAGTTAACAAGGATATCCAGGAATTGAACTCAACTTTGCACCAAGTAGACCTAATAGACATCTACAGAACTTTGCACTCCAAATCAACAGAATATACATTCTTTTCAGCACCACATAGCACTTATTCCAAAATTGACCATAGTTGGAAGTAAAGCACTCCTGAGCAAATATAAAAGAACAGAAATTATAACAAAGTATCTCTCAGACCACAGTGCAGTCAAACTAGAACTCAGGACAAAGAAACTCAATCAAAACCGCTCAACTACTTGGAAACTGAACAACCTGCTCCTGAATGACTACTGGGTACATAACGAAATGAAGGCAGAAATAAAGATGTTCTTTGAAACCAATGAGAAGAAAGATACAACATACCATAATCTCTGGGGCACATTTAAAGCAGTGTGTAGAGGCAAATTTATAGCACTAAATGCCCACAAGAGAAACCAGGAAAGATCTAAAATTGACGCCCTAATATCACAATTAAAAGAACTAGAGAAGAAAGAGCAAACACATTCAAAAGCTAGCAGAAGGCAAGAAATAACTAAGATCAGAGCAGAACTGGAGGAGAAAGAGATACAAAAAACCCTCCAAAAAATCAATGAATCCAGGAGCTGGTTTTTTGAAAAGATCAACAAAATTGATAGACCACTAGCAAGACTAATAAAGATGAAAAAAGAGAAGAATCAAATAGATGCAAAAAAAAAAATGATAAAGGGGATATCACCACCGACCTCACAGAAATACAAACTACCATCAGAGAATACTATAAACACCTCTGCGCAAATAAACTAGAAAATCTAGAAAAAAATGAATAATTTCTTGGACACTTGCACTCTCCCAAGACTAAACCAGGAAGAAGTTGAATCCCTGAATAGACCAATAGCAGGCTCTGAAAATGAGGCAATAATTAGTAGCCTACCAATGAAAAAAAGTCCAGGACCAGATGGATTCACAGTTGAATTCTACCAGAGGTACAAGGAGGAGTTGGTACCATTCCTTCTGAAACTATTCCAACCAATAGAAAAAGAGGGAATCCTCCCTAACTCATTTTATGAGGCCAATATCATCCTGATACCAAAGCCTGAAAGAGACACAACAAAAAAAGAGAATTTTAGACTCATATCCCTGATGAGCATTGATACAAAAATCCTCAATAAAATACTGGCAAACCAAATCCAGCAGCACATCCAAAAGCTTATCCACCATGATCAAGTGGGCTTCATCCCTGGGATGCAAGGCTGGTTCAACATACGAAAATCAATAACCGTAATCCAGCATATAAACAGAACCAAAGACAAAAACCACATGATTATCTCAATAGATGCAGAAAAGGCCTTTGACAAAAATTCAACAATCCTTTATGCTAAAAACTCTCAATAAATTCGGTATTGATGGAACGTACCTCAAAATAATAAGAGCTATTTATGACAAACCCACAACCAATATCATACTGAATGGGCAAAAACTGGAAAAATTCCCTTTGAAAACTGGCACAAGACAGGGATGTCCTCTCTCCCCACTCCTATTTAACATAGTGTTGGAAGTTCTGGCTATGGCAATCAGGCAAGAGAAAGAAATAAAGGGTATTCAGTTAGGAAAAGAAGAAGTCTAATTGTCCCTGTTTGCAGATGACATGATTGTATATTTAGAAAACCCCATTGTCTCAGCCCAAAATCTCCTTCAGCTGATAAGCAACTTCAGCAAAGTCTCAGGATACAAAATTAATGTGCAAAAATCACAAGCATTCTTATACACCAGTAACAGACAAACAGAGAGCAAAATCATGAATGAACTCCCATTCACAATTGCTTCAAAGAGAATAAAATACCCAGGGATACAACTTACAAGGGATGTGAAGGGCCTCTTCAAGGAGAACTACAAACCACTGCTCAGTGAAATAAAAGAGGATACAAACAAATGGAAGAACATACTATGCTCATGGATAGGAAGAATCAATATTGTGAAAATGGCCATACTGCCCAAGGTAATTTATAGATTCAATGCCATCCCCATTAAGCTACCAATGACTTTCTTCACAGAATTGGAAAAAACTGCTTTAAAGTTCATATGGAACTAAAAAAGACCCCGCATTGCCAAGACAATCCTAAGCCAAAAGAACATAGCTAGAGGCATCACTACCTGACTTCAAACCATACTACATGGCTACAGTAACCAAAACAGCATGGTACTGGTACCAAAACAGAGATATAGACCAATGGAACACAACAGAGCCCTCAGAAATAATACCACACATCTACAGCCATCTGATCTTTGGCAAACCTGACAAAAACAAGAAATGGGGAAAGGATTCCCTATTTAATAAGTGGTGCTGGGAAAATTGGCTAGCCATATGCAGAAAACCTAAACTGGATCCTTTCCTTACTCCTTATATGAAAATTAATTCAAGATAGATTAGAGACTTAAATGTCAGACCTAAAACAATAAAAACCCTAGAAGAAAACCTAGGTAATACCTTTTAGGACATAGGCATGGGCAAGGACTTCATGTCTAAAACACCAAAAGCAATGGCAACAAAACCCAAAATTGACCAATGGGATCTAATTAAACTAAGGAGCTTCTGCACAGCAAAAGAAACTACCATCAGAGTGAACAGACAACCTGCAGAATGGGAGAAAAGTTTTGCAATCTACTCATCTGACAAAGGGCTAATATCCAGAACCTACAAAGAACTCAAACAAATTTACAAGTAAAAAACAAACAACCCCATCAAAAAGCGGGCAAAGGATATGAACAGACATTTCTCAAAAGAAGACATTCATACAGCCAACAGACACATGAGAAAATGCTTATCATCACTCACCATCGGAGAAATGCAAATCAAAACTGTAACGAGATACCATCTCACACCAGTTAGAATGGCAATCATTAAAAAATCAGGAAACAACAGGTGCTGGAGAGGATGTGGAGGAATAGGAACACTTTTACACTGTTGGTGGGACTGTAAACTAGTTCAACCATTGTGGAAAACAATGTGGCGATTCCTCAAGGATCTAGAACTAGAAATACCATTTGACTCAGCCATCCCACTACTGGGGATATACTCAAAGGATTATAAGTCATGCTACTATAAAGACACATGCACACGTATGTTTACTGCAGCACTATTCACAATAGCAAAGACAGAATCAACCCAAATGTCCATCAGTGACAGACTGGATTAAGAAAATGTGGCACATATGCACTATGGAATACTATGCAGCCGTAAAAAAGGATGAGTTCATGTCCTTTGTAGGGATATGGATGCAGCTGGAAACCATCATTCTCAGCAAACTATCGCAGGAACAGAAAACCAAATACCACATGTTCTCACTCATAGGTGGGAATTGAACAATGAGATCACCTGGACACAGGAAGGGGATCATCACACACCAGATCCTATTGTGGGGAGTGGGGAGGGAGGAGGGATAGCATTAGGAGATATACCTAATGTAAATGACGAGTTAATGGGTGCAGCACACCAAAATGGCACATGTATACATATGTAACAAACCTGCATGTTGTGCACATGTACCCTAGAACTTAAAGTATTAAAAAAAAAAAAGTATAGCTATCCCCTTTTTGAGTCAACATTAGGAAATATGTCTGCTAATATTGCTCATTCTTATTCACTGAAAGATGCCTCATAACCTCCAAAAAGGCCAATCAGCTAAAAGTAATTCTTAATCTATTTATCTTAGGCTAATACTAAAATAACTTTCCATTTCTTGGGCACATAATAACTTGTGATATACTAGAAGTAGGCTGGATGGCAGTAGAATACTGTTCAGTATTTTTTAAAAAAATAGTTAATAAAAAAGATGAATAGACTGCAAATAATAGAGTATATATTGTATAAAGTATACTTCATGCCATTACTGTCACAGAATACTGTTCAGTATTTTTTAAAAAAATAGTTAATAAAAAGATGAACAGACTGTAAATAATCTAGTATATGTTGTATAAAGTATACTTCATGCCATTACTGTCATAGTAGTAAAGGAGTTTTGTAACAAATTTTAAAGAAGCTGATTTCAAAAACATATTTTTATTTATATTTTTGATAAATTCATTTTGCATATCAAATAGCATGTGAGATTTACCATAACACGCTTTTAAATATTCTTAAGAACTGGTTTGTTGTATCTATACATGAAATGGGCTGTTACTTAAAATGGTGGGTCCTTCTTTGTAACATTTGTTAGATTCTTTCTTAAAACAATGCACCTTGGGAAGTAAGAACTGTTTGGCTGTGTTCTTTTGAAAGACAGCAGGGGAACTGGGGCAGAGACAAACATGGGCTCCTCTCAAGAAAAAGCAGTCCTTTTGTTTTTCTTGGACGATTTCTAAAATGTCCCATATGGAGAGTTTAGAGGATTTTTTGTTTTTTCACACCTGTTTTATATGCTCTAGATATGCTTCTCCAAGACACTCTCATAGGTGGAAGCCACCATCAAGCATCTTGCCATCTTCACTGTACTCATTTGTCATCATCTTTAATTTTGCAGGATTGTAAACATGGTGAAAAATTTCAATATACTTTCAGTAATTTTAAAATGACAATGAGAGAAAGAAAGAAGGAAGGAAGGAAGGAAGGAAGGAAGGAAGGAAGGAAGGAAGGAAGGCAAGCAAGCATTAAAACTTTTAAACCCAAACAAAAATACACAAAAGGAATCTGGCTGCCTGTTTGTATATGTAAGTAGAAAAATGTCTTTCTGACTGAAGCAAGAACAATTTCCTCCAAAACAACTTTGGCCATCATTTAGAGAGGCCGCTTTTCTTTAACCACTATGCCTAACAGACAGAGATAGAGCAGGATCTAGTTGAGGCCCACCACCATCATTTAACTTGTAGCCAATCACTTAATCTCTGTATATGTTAGTTTCCTAATATAAAACCCGCGTAATTATTATAGCTATCTTACAGTTTTTTCAGTGTGTGTGAATATGACATGTTGCAATTAAAGTGTTTAGAACAATGTTTGGCACATCGTAAATAATTTTAAGCTATTATAATAGCTAAGAATGGGTTGTAGTTAGATATTTTTTCTTTTAATTTTTAAAAATTTTGCATACATAGGTGTATATGTTTATGGTATATATGAGATGTTTTGATATAGACATGCATTGTGAAATCATCACATCATGAAGAATGGAGTATCCATCCCTTCAAGAATTTCTCCTTTGTGTTACAAACAATCTAATTACACACTTAGGTATCTTGAAATGCACAATTAAGTTATTATTGGCTATTATTATAGTCCCCCTGCCGTGCTATCAAATAGCAGGTCTTATTCGTTCTTTCTACTTTTTGTACCCATTAACCTTTCCCAGCCCCCTGCCAACCCCTCACTACCATTCCCAGCCTCTGGCAAACCATTCTTCCATTCTCTATGCCAATAAGTTCAAGTGTTTTGATGTTTTAGACCCCACAAATAAGTGAAAACATGCAGTGTTTGTCTCTCTGTGTCTGACTTATTTCATTTAACATAGGATCTCCAGTTCTCCATGTTGTTGCAAATGACAAGGTATTATCCTTTTTTTTTTTTTTTAATGGCAGAATACCATAGCACTGTGTAGATGTACCACATTTTCTTTTTTTAAAAAATTTATTTTATTTTACTTTAAGTCCCAGGATACATGGGCAGAATGTGCAGGTTCTTTACATAGGTATACATGTGCCACGATGATTTGCTGCACCTATCAACCGGTCATCTAGGTTTAAGCCTCAGATGCATTAGGTATTTGCCCTAATGCTCTCCCACCCCTTGTCCCTAACCTTCCGACAGGCCCCTCCCTGTGTGCCTGTGTTCTCATTGTTCAGCTCCCGTTTATGAGGGAGAACATGCAGTGTTTGGTTTTTAGTTCCTGTGTAAGTGTGCTGAGAATGATGGTTTCCAGCTTCATCCATATCTCTGCAAAGGACATGAACTCATTCTTTTTAATGGCTGAATAGTATTCCATGGTGTATATGTACCACATTTTCTTTATCCAGTCTGTCATTGATGGGCATTTTGGTGGTTCCATGTCTTTGCTATTGTAAATAGTGCTTCAATAAACATACATGTGAATGTGTCTTTATAGTAGAATAGCTTATATTTTCTTAGGTATATACCCAGTAATGGGATTGTTGGGTCAGTGGTATTTCTGGTTCTGGATCCTTGAGGAATTGCCACACTGTCTTCCCAATGGTTGAACTAATTTACATTCCCATCAACAGTGTGTAAAAATGTTCCTGTTTCTCCACATCCTCTCCAGCATCTATTGTTTCTTGACTTTTTAATGATTGCCATTCTGACTGGTGTGAGGTAGTATCTCATTGTGTGTGTTTTTTTTCATATGTTTTTGGCCAAATAAATATCTTCTTTTGAGAAGTGTCCGTTCATATCCTTTGCCCACTTTTTGATGGGGTCGTTTGTTTTTTTTCTTGCAAATTCATTTAACTTCCCTGTAGATTCTGGATATTAGCCCTTTGTCAGATGGGTAGATTGCAAAATTCTTCTCCCATTCTGTAGGTTGCCTGTTCACTCTGATGATAGTTTATTTTGCTGTACAGAAGCTCTCCAGTTTAATTAGATTCCATTTGTCATTTTTGGTTTATGTTGCATTTGCTTTTGGTGTTTTAGTCATGAAGTCTTTGTCCATGCCTATGTTCTGAATGGTATGGCCTAGGTTTTCTTCCAGGGTTTTTGTGGTTTTGGGTTTTACATTTAAGTCTTTAATCTATCTTGAGTTAATTTTTGTATCAAGTGTAAGGATGGGGTCCAGTTTAGGTTTTCTGCATATGGCTAGCCAATTTTCCCAACACCATTTATTAAATAGAAAATCTTTTCCCCATTACTTTTTTTCCCTCGGTTTGTCAAAGATTAGATGGTTTTAGATGTGTGCTGTTATTTCTGAGATCTATCTTCTATTCCATTGGTCTATATGTCTGTTTTGATATCACTGCCATGCTGTTTTGGTTACTGTAGCCTTGTAGTATAATTTGAAGTTAGGTAGTGTGATGCCTCCAGCTTTGTTCTTTTGCTTAGGATTGTCTTGACTATACAGGCTCTTTTTAGTTCTATGTGAAATTTAAAGTAGAGTTTTCTAATTCTGTGAAGAATGTCAATGGTAGCTTGATGGGAAGAGCACTGAATCTATAAATTACATTGGGCAGTAAGGCCATTTTCATGATATTGATTCTTCCTATCCATGAGGATGGAATGTTTTTCCATTTGTTTGTGTCCTCTCTTATTTTCTTGAGAGCAGTGGTTTGTAGTTCTCCTTGAAGAGGTCCTTCACATCCCTTGTAAGTTGGATTCCTAGGTATTTTATTAAATTTATAGCAATTGTGAATGGGAGTTCATTCATGATTTGACTCTCTGCTTGTCTATTGTTGGAAAGGAATGCTTGTGATTTTTGCACGTTGACTTTGTATCCTGAGACTTTGCTGAAATTGCTTATCAGCTTAAGGAGTTTTCGGGCTGAGATGATGGGGTTTTCTAAATATAAATTTATGTTATCTGCAAACAGAGACAATTTGACTTCCTCATTTCCTATTTGAATTCCCTTTATTTCTTTCTTTTGCCTGATTGCCCTGGTCAGAACTTGCAACACTAAGTTGAATAGGAGTGGTGAGAGAGGGGATTCTTGTCTTGTGCCAGTTTTCAAAGGGAATGCTTCCAGCTTTTGCCCATTCAGTATGATATTGGCTATGGGTTTGTCATAAATAGCTCTTATTATTTTGAGATACGTTTCATCAATACCTAGTTTATTGAGAGTTTTTAACATGGAGGATGTTGACTTTTATCCAAGATCTTTTCTGCAATTATTGAGACGATAATGTGGTGTTTGTCATTGGTTCTGTTTATGTGATGGATTACTTTTGTTGATATGTGTGTGTGGAACCAGGCTTGCATCCCACTGATGAAGCCGACTTGATCATGTTGGATAAGATTTTTGATGTGCTGCTGGAATTGGTTTGCCAGTATTTTATTGAGGATTTTTGCCTCGATGTTTATCCGGGATATTGGCCTGAAGTTTTTTTTCTTTGTTGTGTCTGTCAGGTTTTGGTATCAGGATGATACTGGCCTCATAAAAAAAGTTAGGGAGGAGTCCCTCCTCTTCAATTGTTTGGAATAGTTTCAGAAGGAATGGTACCAGCTCCTCTTTGTACCTCTGGTAGAATTTGGCTGTAAATCCATCTGGTCCTGGGCTTTTTTTTTTTTTGGTTGGTAGACTATTAATTACTGCCTCAATTTCATAACTTGTTATTGGTGTATTCAGGGATTCGATTTCTTCCTGGTTTAGTCTTGGGAGGGTGCGTATGTCCAGGAATTTATTCATTTCTTCTAGATTTTCTAGTTTGTTTGCATAGAGGTGTTTATAGTATTCTCTGATGGTAGTTTGTATTTCTGTGAGGTTAGTGGTGATATCCCCTTTATCATTTTTTATTGTGTCTATTTGATTCTTCTCTCTTTTCTTCTTAGTTAGTCTAGCTGCTAGTCTATCTATTTAATCATTTTTTTCAAAAAGTAGCTCCTGGATTCACTGATTTTTTGCAGGGTTTTTTGTGTCTCTGTCTCCTTCAGTTTTGCTCTGATGTTAGCTTTTTCTTGTCTACCAGGAGCTTTTGGATTTGTTTGCTCTTGCTTCTCTAGCTCTTTTAATTGTTATGTTAGTGTGTTGATCTGACATGTTTCTAGCTTTCTGATGTGGGCATTTAGTGCTATAGATCTCCCTCTTAACACTGCTTTATCCATGTTCCAGGGATTTGCATATGTGGTCTCTTTGTTCTTATTGGTTTGAAGGAACTTATTTATTTCTGCCTTAATTTTATTTTTTACCAGGAGTCATTCAGGAACAGGTTGTTCAATTGCCATGTAGTTGTAAGGTTTTGAGTGAGTTTCTTAATCCTGAGTTCTAATTTGATTGCACTGTGGTCTAAGAGACTGTTATGATTTCAGTTATTTTGCATTTGCTGAGGACTGTTTTGCTTTCAACTATGTGGTCAATTTTAGAGTAAGTGCCATATGGCACTGAGAAGAATGTATATTCTCTTGATTTGGGTGGGAAAGTTCTGCAGATGTCTATTAGGTCCACTTGATCCAGAGCTGAGTTCAATTCCTGAATATCCTTGTTAATTTTCTCTCTCATTGATCTATCTAATATTGACAGTGGGGTGTTAAAGTCTCTATTTAACTCAAGCAACACTTAAGTTGCTTCCAAATCTTGGCTATTGTGAAGAGGGTTGTGGTAAACACGGTAGTACAGGTACCTTTTTGATATACTGATTTCCTCTCGTTTGAATATATACCCAGAAGCGGGATTGCTGGATCATATGTTAGCTCTATTTTTAGTTTTCTGAGGAACCTCCAAGCTGTTCTTCATAGTGGTTGTACTAATCTACATTCTCACCAACAGTGTACAAGGATTACCTTTTCTTCACATTCTTGCCAGCATTTGTTGTCACCTATCATTTGGATATAAGCCATTTTAACTGGGATGAAATATCTCATTGTAATTTTGATTTAAATTTCTCTGATGATCAATGATGTTGAGCATATGCCTGTTTGCCATTTTTGTGTCACCTTTTGAAAAATGTCTATTCAAATCTTTTGCCCATTTTTGATCAAATTACTAGATTTTTTTTTTCCTATAGAGTTGTTTGAGTTCCTTATATATTCTGGTTAGTAATTCCTTGTCAGATGAATAGTTTGCAAATATTTTCTCTCATTCTGTGGGTTTTCTATTCACTTTGTTGATTGTTTTCTTTGCTGTACAGAAGCTTTTCAACTTGATGTGATCCAATTTGTCCATTTTTCTTTGGTTGCCTCTGCTTGTGGGGTGTTGCTCAAGAAACTTTTGCCCAGACCGTATCTTGGAGATTTTCCCCAATGTTTTCTTATAGCAGTTTCATAGTTTGAGGTCTTAGATTTAAGCCTCTATTTTGAATTGATTTTTGTTATGGCAAGAGATAGGGGTCTAGTTTCATTCTGCATATGGATATCCAGTTTTCCCACACTATTTACTGAAGAGACTGTCTTTTCCCCAGTGTAGGTTTTGGGGACCTTTGTCGAAAATGAGTTCACTGTTGGTGTATAGATTTGTTTCTGCGTTCTTTATTCTGTTCCATTGCTCTATGTGGCTGTTTTTTATGCCAGTACCATGCTGTTTTGGTTAAAATAGCTCTGTCATATAATTTTAAGTCATGTAATGTGATTTCTTCAATTTAGTTATTTTTGCTTAGGATAGCTTTGGCTATGCTTGGTCTTTTGTGGTTCCATATAAATTTTGGTATTGTGTTTTCTATTTCTGCAAAGAATGTCATTGATAGTTTGATAGAGATTGCAATGAATCTGTAGATTGCTCTGGGTAGTAGGGACATTTTAACAACATTGATTCTTCCAATTCATAAACATGGACTACTTTTCTGTTTTTTAGTATCCTCTTCAATTTCTTTCATCAGTGCTTTATAGTTTTTGTTATAGAGATCTTTCACTTCTTTGATTAAATGAATTCCTAGGTTTTAATTTTATTTGTGGCTATGGTAAATGGAATTTTTAATTTCTTTTTCAGACACTTCACTGTTGGCATATAGAAATGCTACTAATTTTTGTTGGCTGATTTTTGTATCCTGCAACTTTACTGATCTTGTTCATCAGTTCTAATAGTCTTTTGGTGGAGTCTTCTAGGTTTTTCCAAATATAAGAGCATATCATTTGCAAATAAGAATAACTTGACTTCTTCTATTCCGATTTGAATGCCCTTTAATTTTTTCTCTTGTTTGATTGCCCTTGCTAGGACTTCCAGTACTATGTTGAATAACAGTGGTGAAAGTGGGCATCCTTGTCATGTTCCAGTTTTTAGAGGAAAGATTTTCAGTTTTTCCCCATTCAGTATGATACCAGTTGTAGATCTGTCATATATGGCTTTTATTATGTTGAAGTATGTTCTTACTATGCCCAGTTATTTGAGGGTTTTTATCATGAAGAGATGTTAAATTTTTATCAAATGCTTTTTTGAATCAATTGAGATAGTCATAAGGTTTTTTACCCTTCATTATGTTGATATGATTGATTGATTTGTATCGATCAATCATATCAATCAATACAAATCAATACAAATACATTGATTTGTATTGGTTGATTTGTATCACATTGATTGATTTGCATATGTTGAACCATCCTCATGTCCTAGGGATAAATCCCACTGGGTCCTGATGAATGATCTTTCTAATACATGTTAAATTCTGTTTGCTAATATTTTGTTGAGGACTTTTGCATCAATCTTCATCAGAAATATTGACCACTAGTTTTCTTTTTTTGATGTGTCTTTGGTTTTGGTATCAGGATAACACAGGCCTCATAGAATTATTTTTGAAGTATTCTCTCCTACTCTATTTATTTGATTAGTTTGAATAGGATTGGTATTAGTGGTTTATATGTGTGGTAGAATTAAGCAGTGAAGCTATCAGGTCATGGGCTTTTCTTTACTGGGAGATTTTTTAAATATGGCTTTGATCTTATTACTTATTATGGGTTTTTTCAGGTTTTGGGTTTCTTCCTGGCTGAATCTTGGTAGGTTGTATGTGTCTAGGAATTTGCTCATTTTTTCTAGGTTTTCCAATTTATTGAAACATAGTTGCTCATAGTAGTTACTTATGATCCTTTAAATTTCGGTGGTATTGGTTGTAATGTGTCCTTTTTCATTTCCGATTTTAGTTTTTGGATCTTCTCTCATTTTTTCTTAGTCTGGCTAAAGGTTCATCAATTTTGTTTAACTTTTCAAAAAAACATTTTGTTTCATTGATCTTTTCTATTTTTTTATTTCAATTTCATTTCTTGCTGTTCTGATCTTTATGTTTTTTCTTCTATTAATTTTGGGTTTGCTTTGCTCATACTTTTGTAGCTCTTCCAGACACATCCTTAGATTGTTTATTTAATTTTTTTTATTTTTTGATGTAGGCACTAATAGATATAAGCTTCTTTCTTAGTATTGCTTTTGCTGTATCCTGTAGGTTTTGGTATGTCATGTTCCATTATCAGTTGTTTCAAGAAATTCTTCGATTATCTTCTTAATTTCTTCATTGACCCACTAGTCATTCAGGAGCAGGAGCATATTGTTTGATTTATATATGTTTGTATAGTTCCTAAAGTTTCTGTTATTATTAAGCTCTAGTTTCATTCCGTTGTGGTCACAGAAGATGCTTTATATTATTTCATTTAAAAAATTTTTAAAGGTTTTAAGCTTGTCATTTTTACTGAACTGGTTAAGAATTTCAGTGGTTAATAAAATCACATTAAATACTGGATTGTTGTTAAAAATTGTGCCACATTATAACTCTCCCATTTTTCACATAATGCCCATAGTGACTCTAATCAGCTAAAATCAAAACACAAAAACTTACACCAATACTAAGAAATACTAACATTACTAACCAATTACCACTAGTAAAAGAGTTGTGAAACAGGTGAAATACATCTAGATGGCATAATACATAATACCACTATATTAGAGAGTATTATAAAATTATGCATCATGTATATGTGTAATATATGAAATAAAATGTCAGTAGACATTAACATTTTCCCACCAGTGGCCAGCAATTCTGCCTTGCCTCTAGAATAAATGGTTACCATGGGTTGAATAAGCGAACAGCCCTGGCAGCTCTGCAAGATGACTTCACTATTTGTTATTGTTTTATTTATTTTTTAGATTGTTTTTCTTTCCTTTTATTGTTCATTATACTTTAAGTTCTAGGGTACATGTACACAACGTGCAGGTTTGTTACATATTTATACATGTGCCATGTCAGTGTGCTGTACCTATTAACTCGTTGTTTATATTAGGTATATCTCCTAATACTATCCCTCCCCCATTCCCCCACCACATGACAGACTCTGGTGTGTGATGTTCCCCTTCCTGTGTCCAAGTGTTCTCATTGTTCAATTCCCACCTATGAGTGAGAACATGTGGTGTTTGGTTTTTTTGGCCTTGCAATAGTTTGCTGAGAATGATGGTTTCCAGCTTCAACCATGTCCCTACAAAGGACATGAAGTCATCCTTTTTTTTTATGGCTGCATAATATTCCATGGTGTGTATGTGCCACATTTTCTTAATCCAGTCTATCATTGATGGACGTTTGGGTTGGTTCCAAGTCTTTGCTATTGTGAATAGCGCTGCAATAAACATACATGTGCATGTGTGTTTATAGCAGCATGATTTATAATCCTTTGGGTATGTACTCAGTAATGGGATGGCTGGGTCAAATGGTATTTCTGGTTCTAGATCCTTTAGGAATTGCCACACTGTCTTCCACAATGGTTGAACTAGTTTACAGTGTAAAAGTGTTCCTATTTCTCCACATCCTCTCCAGCACCTGTTGTTTCCTGCCTTTATAGTGATCACCATTCTAACTGGTGTGAGATGGTATCTCATTGTGGTTTTGATTTGCATTTCTCTGATGGCCAGTGATGATGAGCATTTTTTCACGTGTCTGTTGGCTGCATAAATGTCTTCTTTTGAGAAGTGTCTGTTCATATCCTTTGTCCACTTTTTGATGGGGTTGTTTTTTCCTTGTAAATTTGTTTTAGTTCTTTGTAGATTCTGGATATTAGCCCTTTGTCAGATGAGTAGACTGCAAAAATTTTCTCCCATTCTGTAGGTTGCCTGTTCACTCTGATGGTAGTTTCTTTTGCTGTGCAGAAGCTCTTTAGTTTCATTAGATCCCATTTGTCTATTTTGACTTTTGTTGCCATTGCTTTTGGTGTTTTAGACATGAAGTCCTTGCCCATGCCTATGTCCTGAATGGTATTGCCTAGGTTTTCTTTTAGGGATTTTATGGTTTTAGGTCTAAAATTTAAGTCTCGAATCCATCTTGAATTAATTTTTGTATGTTTTAAGGAAGGGATCCAGTTTCAGTTTTCTACATGTGGCTAGCCAGTTTTCTCAGCACCATTTATTAAATAGGGAATCCTTTCCTCATTTCTTGTTTTTCTCAGGTTTGTCAAAGATCAGGTGGTTGTAGATGTGTGGTATTATTTCTGAGGGCTCTGTTGTGTTCCATTGTTATATATCTCTGTTTTGGTACCAGTACCATGCTGTTTTGGTTACTGCAGCCTTGCAGTATAGTTTGAAGTCAGGTAGCGTGATGCCTCCAGCTTTGTTCTTTTGGCTTAGGATTTTCTTGACAATGCGGGCTCTTTTTTGGTTCCATATGAACTTTAAAGTCGTATTTTCCAATTCTGTGAAGAAAGTCATTGGTAGCTTGATGGAGATGGCATTGAATCTATAAATTACCTTGGGCAGTATGTCCATTTTCACCATATTGACGCTTCCTATCCATGAGCATGGAATGTTCTTCCATTTGTTTGTGTCCTCTTTTATTTCATTGAGCAGTGGTTTGTAGTTCTCCTTGAAGAGGCCCTTCACATCCCTTGTAAGTTGTATCCCTAGGTATTTTATTCTCTTTGAAGCAATTGTGAATGGGAGTTTACTCATGATTCGACTCTGTGTTTGTCTGTTATTGGTGTGTAAGAATGCTTGTGATTTTTGCACATTGATTTTGTATCCTGAGACTTTGCTGAAGTTGCTTATCAGCTTAAGGAGATTTTGGGTGGAGATGACGGGGTTTTCTAAATATACAATCATGTCATCTGCAAACAGGGACAATTTGACTTCCTCTTTTCCTAATTGAATACCCTTTATTTCTTTCTCTTGTCTGATTGCCCTAGCCACAACTTCCAAAACTATGTTGAATAGGAGTGGTGAGAGAGGGCATCCCTGTCTTGTGCCAGTTTTCAAAGGGAATGCTTCCAGTTTTTGCCCATTCAGTATGATATTGGCTGTGGGTTTGTCATAAATAGCTCTTATTATTTTGAGATACGTCCCATCCATACCTAATTTATTGAGAATTTTTAGCATGAAGGGCTATTGAATTTTGTCAAAGGTCTTTTCTGCATCTATTGAGATAATCGTGTGGTGTTTGTCATTGATTCTATTTATTTGCTGGATTACATTTATTGATTTGTGAATGTTGAACCAGCCTTGCATCCCAGGGATGAAGCCCACTTGATCATGGTGGATAAACTTTTTGATGTGCTGCTGGACTTGGTTTCCTTGATTTTATTGAGAATTTTTGCCTCAATGTTCGTCAGGGATATTGGTCTAAAATTCTCTTTTTTTGTTGTGTCTCTTTCAGGCTTTGGTATCAGGATGATATTGGCCTCATAAAATGAGTTAGGGAGGATTCCCTGTTTTTCTATTGATTGGAATAGTTTCAGAAAGAATGGTACCAGCTCCTCCTTGTACCTCTGGTAGAATTCGGCAGTGAATCCGTCTACTCCTGGACTTTTTTTGGTTGGTAGGCTATTAATTATTACCTCAATTTCATAACTTGTTATTGGTCTATTCAGGGATTCAACTTCTTCCTAGTTTAGTCTTGGGAGGGTGTGTGTGTCCAGGAATTTATCCATTTCTTCTAGATTTTCTAGTTTATTTGCATAGAGGTGTTTATAGTATTCTCTGATGGTAGTTTGTATTGCTGTGGGATTGGTGATTATATCCCCTTTTTCATTTTTTATTACATCTATTTGATTCTTCTCTCTTCTCTTCTTTATTAGTCTTGCTATCAGTCTATCAATTTTGTTGATCTTTTCAAAAAACCAGCTCCTGAATTCATTGATTTTTTGAAGGTTTTTTTGTGTCTCTATCTCCTTCAGTTCTGCTCTGATCTTAGTTATTTCTTGCCTTCTGCTAGCTTTTGAATGTGTTTGCCCTTGCTTCTCTAGTTCTTTTAATTATGATGTTCAGGTTTCAATTTTAGATCTTTCCTGCTTTCTCTTGTGGGCATTGAGTCCTTTTAATTTCCCTCTATACACTGCTTTAAATGTGTCCCGGAGATTCTTGTATGTTGTATCTTTGTTCTCAGTGGTTTCAAAGAACATCTTTATTTCTGCTTTCATTTCGTTATGTACCCAGTAGTCATTCAGGAGCAGGTTGTTCAGTTTCCATGTAGTTGAGTGGTTTTGATTGAGTTTCTTAGTCCTGAGTTCTAGTTTGATTGCACTGTGGTCTGAGAGACAGTTATAATTTCTGTTCTTTTACATTTGCCGAGGAGTTCTTTACTTCCAACTATGCAGTCAATTTTGGAATAAGTGCTATGTGGTGCTGAGAAGAATGTATATTCTGTTGATTTGGGGTGGAGAGTTTTGTAGATGTCTATTAGGTCTGCTTGGTGCAGAGCTGAGTTCAATTCCTGGATATCCTTGTTAACTTTCTGTCTCATTGATCTGTCTAATGTTGACAGTGGAGTGTTAAAGTCTCCCATTATTATTGTGTCAGAGTCTAAATCTCTTTGTAGGTCTCTAAGGACTTGCTTTATGAATCTGGGTGCTCCTGTATTGGGTGCATATATATTTAGAATGGTTAACTCTTCTTGTTGAATTGATTCCTTTGCCATTATTTAACGGCCTTGTCTCTTGATCTTTGTTGGTTTAAAGTCTGTTTTATCAGAGACTAGGATTGCAACCCCTGCCTTTTTTTGTTTTCCATTTGCTTGGTAGATGTTCCTGCATCCCTTTATTTTGAGTCTATGTGTGTCTCTGTAGATGATATGGGTATATTGTTATGTGTGAATTTGATCCTGTCATTATGATATTAGCTGGTTATTTCACTCGTTATCCTGTCATTATGATATTAGCTGGTTATTTCGCTCGTTAGTTGATGCAGTTTCTTCCTAGCATCGATGGTCTTTACAATTTGGCATGTTTTTGCAGTGGCTGGTACCAGTTGTTTCTTTCCATGTTTAGTGCTTCCTTCAGGATCTCTTGTAGGGCAGGCCTGGTGGTGACAAAATCTCTAAGCATTTGCTTGTCTGTAAAGGATTTTATTTCTCCTTCACTTATGAAGCTTAGTTTGGCTGGATATGAAATTCTGGGTTGAAAATTGTTTTCTTTAAGAATGTTGAATATTGGCCCCCACTCTCTTCTGGCTTGTAGAGTTTCTGCTGAGAGGTCTGCTGTTAGTCTGATGGGCTTCCCTTTGTGGGTAACCCGACCTTTCTCTCTGGCTGCCCTTAAGATTTTTTCCTTCATTTCAACTTTGGTGAATCTGGCAATTATGTGTCTTGGAGTTGCTCTTCTCGAGGAGTATCTTTGTGGTGTTCTCTGTATTTCCTGAATTTGAATGTTGACCTGTCTTGCTAGGTTGAGGAAGTTCTCCTGGATAATGTCCCACAAAATGTTTTCCAACTTGTTTCCATTCTCCCCATCACTTTCAAGTACACCAATTAGATGTAGATTTGGTCTTTTCACATAATCCCATATTTCTTGGAGGCTTTGTTATTTCTTTTTACTCTTTTTCTCTAAACTTCTCTTCTCATTTCATTTCATTCATTTGATCTTCAATCACTGATACCCTTTCTTCCAGTTGATCAAATCGGCTACTGAAGCTTGTGCATTCATCATGTAGTTCTCATGCCATGGTTTTCAGCTATATCAGATCATGTAAGGACTTCTCTACACTGGTTATTCTAGTTAGCCATTTGTCTAATCTGTGTTCAAGGTTTTTAGCATCTTTGCCATGGGTTCAAACTTCCTCCTTTAGTTCGGAGAAGTTTGATCATCTGAAGCCTTCTTCTCTTAACTCGTCAAAGACATTCTCCATCCAACTTTGTTCCGTTGCTTGGGAGGAGCTGCATTCCTTTGGAGCAGGAGGAGGTTCTCTGGTTTTTAGAATTTTCAGTTTTTCTGCTGTTTTTTCCCCATCTTTGTGGTTTTATCTACCTTTGGTCTTTGATGATGGTGATGTGCAGATGGAGTTTTGGTGTGGATGTCCTTTCTGTTTGTTAGTTTTCCTTCTAACAGTCAGGACCCTCAGCTCCAGATCTGTTGGAGTTTGCTGTAGGTCCATTCCAGACCCTGATTGTGTGAGTATCAGCAGTGGAGGCTGCAGAATAGTAAATATTGCTGAACAGCAACTGTTGCTGCCTGATCATTCCTCTGGAAGCTTCATCTCAGAGGGGCACCTGGCAATATGAGGTGTCAGTCTGCCCCTACTGGGGGGTGCCTCCCAGTTAGGCTACTTGGAGATCCAGGGACCCACTTGAGGAGGCAGTCTATCTGTTCTCAGATCTCAAACTCCATGCTGGGAGAACCACTACTCTCTTCAAAGCTGTCAGACAGGGACATTTAAGTCTGCAGAAGTTTCTGCTGCCTTTTATTCAGGTATGCCTTGCCCCTAGAGGTGGAGTCTACAGATGCAGGCAGGCCTCCTTGAGCTGTGGTAGGCTCCACCCAGTTTCAGCTTCCTGGCTGTTTTGTTTACCTACTCAAGGCTCAGCAGTGGCGGCTGCCTTTCCCCCAGCCTAACTGCTGCCTTGCATTTAGCTCTCAGACTGCTGTGCTAGCAATGAGTAAGGCGCTGTGGGCATGGGACCCTCCTAGCCAGGTGCGGGATATAATCTCCTGATGTGCCATTTGCTCAGTTGGAAATGAAACTTGTTTTTTGACCTAACATATGATTTGTCTTTGAGAATGACCTATGTGCTGGGGAAAAGCAGGTGTATTCTTCAGCCGTTGGATGAAATATTCTGTAAATATCTATTAGATTCATTTGGTATACAGTGCAGATTAAGTTCAATGTTTCTTCTTTCTGCGTGGAAGATCTGACTATTGTTGTATTGAGGCCTATTTCACTCTTTAGCTCTAAAATTATTTGCTTCATGTATCTGGGCATTCCAGTGTTTTGTGTGTATATATGTAAAATTGTTACATCATCTTGCTAAATTGATCCCTTTATCATTTTATAGCAACTTTCTTTGTTAGTTGGAGATTGTGAAGCTCTCTAAGTCTAGGCTTAGCTCTAGGGTACCATGAATCAGATAACATCCCTCTTGAACCAACCTTCATTTTGACCATTTGGAACTAATTGTGTTCCTTAGAGAGTAGTTCTTTAATGTGTTGGAAAGAGCAGGATTTCCTCCAAAAGTGTCAAATGTGCCTCTGCTCTGTCCAAGGGGGGGGGGCTGTGGTAAAATAGCAGGACCAAAATTAGTCTAATATAGGTGGAGCTATTATCCCTTTTCTCCTCAAAAATGGCTAGAACTGGTTGGCATCCCTAGAGTAAATCATGAAATAGGCTACTTTTCAACAGCATAAAGACAATGCTCAGTCCCGGCCTTGTCCTTGGCTTTCTGGTCCGTGGGTAGTTGACCATAGTCAAAACTGGTCTGTGAGAGTGATGCCTTGTGACAGGTTGGACCTGCACCAAGGAGTCATGGGCATTGGAACCCTGGAGGGTATACACTGGCGATTCCTTGGGGCCACATAAGATCCTCTTCACCTTGCTCAACTGTTATCCCAGATCATGGGAGTTCTTGGAATAAGCCATGGGAAGTGTGGAACTAACATTCCTCATATAGAATGAAGTCATAAAGTCCCAGCTTAGCGTTTTGAGGTTTCAGAGCCCATTTCTATATCTGAGTTAGAATATTTTACTTTTGTTGGATCAAGTGCAGGAGGTTAGTTTAATTATATTTATAATACTCTTCAGTTCATGTATGTTATCATCTTTGGTCCATGTAAGGCTCTTCTCTTGTTTAATTTATTCCCATTCCTCATTCTCCACTGTCCTCTACCTGTAAGTAATCATACTATGTGTTCCTATGTATAATTTCATTGTATGAGTTCTTGCTAAATATTAATTTTGTTTTGCATATATGTACTTTTAATATATGTACATGGTGTTGTTGTTTTTTTTTTTTTGAGATGGAGTCTTGCTCTGTCGCCCAGGCTGGAGTACAGTGGCCAGATCTCAGCTCACTGCAAGCTCCGCCTCCTGGGTTAACGCCATTCTCCTGCCTCAGCCTCCCGAGTAGCTGGGACTATAGGCGCCCGCCACCTCGCCCAGCTAGTTTTTTTTGTATTTTTTAATAGAGACGGGGTTTCACCACGTTAGCTAGGATGGTCTCGATCTCCTGACCTCGTGATCCGCCCGTCTCGGCCTCCCAAAGTGCTGGGATTACAGACTTGAGCCACCGAACCCGGCCTGTACATGATATTGTGTAACAAATCATTGTATTTCTTGTATTTTTTGTGAGCACTATGTTTTTTTTTTTGTTTGTTTGTTTGTTTTGTTTGTTTGTTTGTTTGAGACGGAGTCTCTCGCTCTGTCGCCCAGGCTGGAGTACAGTGGCGCGATATCCGGCTCACTGCAAGCTCCGCCTCCCAGGTTCAAGCCATTCTCCTGCCTCAGCCTCCTGAGTAGCTGGGACTACAGGCGCCTGCCACGGCGCCCGGCTAATTTTTTTGTATTTTTAGTAGAGACGGGGTTTCACCGTGGTCTCGATCAAGCACTATGATTTTAATATTGAGCTTGCTTTATATACATCTGCTGTTTTTAACCTGTGTATATTTGTCTGCATCTATCACTTTCTAGGTATATATTATTCTGGGCTGGAAACACAGTTTATGTTTGACTCTGTCTCTACAAACAACACTGCAATAGCATTTTCCTACATGTTTTCTTGTGAACCCTTGTGAGACTTTCCTAGGTTATATACATATCCAGGTGCAGAATTGTGGGGTGAGAGTTATATTTGTATGTAATCAACTAAGGGCCTCTAGATTCCTCTTCAGAGCACATACATACTTCAGGTTGCACTCTAACCAGTAGTGAGCAAGGGTTCCTTTATCTCCATATCTTCACCAACGCTTGACATTTCCAGGATTTCCATGTTTATTCACATGTTTATTCACACTTTACCTCTGTGAGGTAAACTTATTATTGTTTCACTTAGCATTTCTCTGATCATTAGTGAGTTTATCTCTTTATATGCTAATAAGTGTTTAGGTTTTGCTATAATAAAATACCATAAATCAGGTAGCTTATGGAAAAAATACATTTATTTCTCACAGCCCTAGAGGCTAATAAGTCCAGGATCGAGGTGCTGGCAGATTCAGTGTCAGGTGAGTGCTCACTTCCTGGTTTATAGATTGCATCTTCATGATGTGTCCTCATATGGCAGGAGAGACAAGGTGGATCTTTGGAGCTTCTTTTATAAGGACACTAATCCCATTCATGGGATTAGTGAGCTCTGCCCTCATGACCTAACCACTTTCCAAAGGCCCCACCTCCTAATATCACATTGGCTTTACATGAAATTTGAGAGGATACAAACATTCAGACCATAGCAGATTTCCTCATCTATGAATTGCAATATTTTATTAGCAGACATTACTTTTTTAAAACAGTAGTAGATTTACAGAAAAATCGAGCAGATTGTTCAGAGAATTCTCATATTCTCCATCCCCTCCCTATATTCTCCCCTATTATTAACATCTTATGTTAGTATGGTACATTTGTTACAGTTACTGAACCACAGTATATTCAGATTTTCTTAGTTTTACCTGAAGTCTTTTCCTGTACCAGGAGGCCACCCAGAACACCACATTACATTTAGTTGTTATGTCTCCTCAAGCTCCTCTTGAATGTGATGGTTTCTCAGACTTTCCTTGTTTTGGGTGATCTTGACAGTTTTGAGGAGTACTGGTCAGGTATCTTGTAAAATGTCCCTCTATTGAGATTTTTCTAATGTTTCTATTATCACTCAACTGAGTGTATTGATTTTGGGGAGGAAGACCACAGTAGTAAAGTGCCATTTTCATTATCATACCAAAGGTACATACTATCTACATGACGTATGCCTCTTGATTTCAACTTTGATCACCTAACTGAACTAGTGTTTTCTAGGTTTTTCTACTGCAAAGTTTCTCTGTATTCATCTCTTTGTATACTTTACTCTTTAGAAGAAAGTCACTATACAAAATCAACATTTAAGGAGAGGGGAGTTATATTCTTCTTTCTTTAAGTGAGAGTATCTAGATAGTTCATTTATAATTCTTTTGCAGGGGAGTTTTGTCTCTTCCATTTATTAATGTATACAATAATTTATTTCTATTAATATGGACCACTTTATGGAGATTTATTTTATATGTTGGATTATAATCCAATACTACTTTATTTTGGGGTCAAGTTGTTCCAGCTTTGGTCATTGGAGCTCTTTAAGTTGGCTTTTGTGTCCCTTTGACATGTCCTAGTTTTGTGTGTGTGTATTTGTGTGTGCGTGTGTGTATTTTCTGAGCAATTTGCATTGGTTCTAACACTACAAGATGGTGTAGGCTTCTTATGTATATTTCCTCCTATAGTCCTAAACTCTTCACAGACCCCTGGTTCTTGCTATTGGCACGTGATATTAGAAACAAAGATCTGGGTGTGCGTGCCAGGCATGCTCATTGCGCTTTGGGTATTTTGTCTTTGGCCCTCTCAGCTGACAGAGCAAAGAAGTATATGTGTGAGTACACATATCTGTAAATATTTCTATGTGTAACCACATGTATCTATCTTAAATTAAACATGAGTTCTTACTGATGTTCCTAACTCGTATTCATTACTGCATGGACCATTCCAGTCTCCTCCCCTTGTTTATTTGTAAATTCCTACTCCCACAGTGAGAAACCTGGCTCCCACTATCTGCCCTTCACTCAGTTACTCAATTGTTCAATTCCAGTACACATGTATAGTAATATCAGAATTTAACACATATTCCCATGGGAAAGAACTCTATTACCTGGAGTATAGTACTTATGTGCAGTTCTTTTTGCCTTTAGTCTTACAGACTCCACTTGTATTTAATTTATTGATTCTAAAGGTATGTAGATAAATGCCTTTTCTTCCAAGTCTTTCAATCAAGTTGTTTCATGCATATGCAATACAGTTAGATTTTCTTGCCACAGCTTTCATTCTTTCCTGGAATCCTCAACCTCCTAAATAATGTTTTTTAAATTGTATAGATTAAGGTTTACTTTTTGTGTTGTACAGTTTTATAGGTTTTGACAAATGCCATAATGCCATTTGTCTACCATTATAGTATCATACAGAATAGTTTTACCATCCCAAAAATCTCCTGTGCCTCACGCATTTTTATCTTTTCTTTTTTGTTTGTAGATTTTGGTGTATTTTCTCAACTTTAATGCTTTGTCAGTTTTAGAATTGTAAATATATTATCCCTACCTGCACATGTGTGTGAACTTTATTCATGATGTCTTTTGTTAAACAGAACTCCTAAATTTGATAATAAAATTCATCAATATTTTGCCTTGTAATATGTCCTTTTTGAATTTTTCTTAGGTAGGCTGTTCCTACCTTCATATTCCAAATACATTTACCTACATTTTTTTCTATTAACTCCAGAGATTTAGCTTTTATTTTTAAGTATTTATTTGTAGACTGCCTTTGCATGTGCTGTTTGATAGGGTTCCAGTTTAATTTTTTTCCACATGGTAGACAAACTCAATACTATCTATAAAAAAATATGGCCAGGTATGGTGGCTCATGCCTGTAATCCCAGCACTTTGGGAGGGTGAGGTGGGCAGATCACCTGAGGTCAGACATTTGAGACCAGCCTGACCAACATGGTAAAACCCCATCTCTACTAAAAATACAAAATTAGCCAGGCTTGGTGGTGCATGTCTGTAATCCCAGCTACTTGGGAGGCTGAGGCAGGAGGATCACATGAACCTGGGAGGTGGAGGTTACAGTGAGCCAAGATCACGCCATTGCACTCCAGCCTGGGCAACAAGAGCGAAACTCCATCTGAAAAAAAAAAAAGAAAAAAGAATACAACATTTTCACATTTTTTTCTGACACTATCACTGTAATGTGTTAAGTTCCCATACATTCTTGGATTTCTATTTTATTCTGTTTATTTACCGGTATATTATATAGTACTTGTTGTTTGTATGGCTTTGTATTACGTCTTGGTATTTGGTTAAACACATTACCACACATTACTCATTTTTTAAGGCAGATTTTATTGTAGACTTTTATGCTTCTACATAAAATTTTTAATAAGAATGCTGAGTGACTAAAAAAATTAATCTGGAATTTTAATGGAAATTGTATTTAATTTATTGATAAATTTGGAAAGAATTGATACTTTTGTGATAACAAATCATTTACTCCAAGAGCATAGACTGTCTTTTCACTTACTCAGACTATCTTTTATGGCTTCTTTAGAGTTTTAAACTTTTTCAAAAGCAAGAGCAGATTGTAGAAGGTTTTCTTCAGCTTTCTCTGCCCCAGGATGAATCTAGTATAATTCAATCTCCTTCCCTCACAATGTTCTCAAGTTCAAGGTGGCCTTCAAGGAATGCTTCAGTCTTCAGACACCTCAAGGGCTCTCATAATTATTGTTGTTATGATTATTAGTTTCTTATTGCTAGTTTCCTCTCATAGCTACAGTTTTTCTAGACTTGACTCTGGAGGAGAGAGCCAGTAATTTGTTTTAAGTCACCATCCTGAAACACCCGGGCATATGGTTTGGCTGTTCCTCACCCAAATCTCACCTTGAATTGTAATAATCCTCATGTGTCAAGGGTGTGGTCAAGTGGAGATAATGGAACCATGGGGGAAGTTTCCCCCATACTGTTCTCGTGGTAGAGAATAAGTCTCATGAGATCTGATGATTTTGTAAATAGGAGTTGTCTCTGTACAAATTCTCTTGCCTGCTACCTTGTAAGACGTGACTTTGCTCTTCCTTCACCTTCTGCCATGATTTTGAGGCCTCCAGAGTCATGTGGAACTGTGAGCCCATTAAATCTCTTTCCTTTATAAATTACCCAGTCTCAGGAATGCCTTTTATTAGCAGCATGAGAACAAACTAATACACCTGGGTACAATTTGTTGTTAAACCTGTTTGAGAAGGCTGTATATTGCTGTTGTGTAGAAGGAGAAAGAGAAGTAAGAGAAGTCACTTACTTGATCCATTTCAGTACCTGTAAAATAAATACCTGACACTGAAACTGCAGGCCTATGCATAAGAGTACAAATGGAGGACCACATAGCATGCGTCTAAATATTTAAACCTTTGAAATCTAGCTGACAAGCTGTTAAATAAATAAAACATGTTCTATCCTCCTAAGTTAGCAAATATCCCTTTAAAACAACCTGAAAATTAATGTTTACCTTTAAATAGTATTCCTCTGAGCTCTAAAATAGAACTTGGCAGAATGAGGAGAACCACTTCTCGGTCCATGCCTGTCCCTCTTCCTTTGCAGCCCCAACTTTGCCCAGCTCTGTGGGATCACATACATATGCATGTGCAGACCTCAGCCTGCATGTCTAAACACTATCTACATTCTCCACAAATAACTGCCTCTTGACCACCCCTCATGCCTAGAGTTTTGCTGAGAAGCAGTCTCATCTACTTAGAGAGGAGGTCTGTTCAGTTGCTGGAAGTTTGCATGCAATTCTGGCATCCAAATGAATAAAATTTATCTTTGACCCTCTTATTCTGTTTTTTGGTGTCTCTTCATCTCCAAGGCTTTTCCCGACTTCCTCAGGTACTCCATTCCACAATGGGCAGGAAATATTCAGATGCTACCGCCTCCCATATGTCTCAGCTACTTGCCAGTTGTTCTTGGCCATGTCCTGTTGGCCAGCATCCTATTCTGACTACTCAGACCCTATGCATGCCAATTGTTAAGTACTGTGTTTTGAATCTCACCCCTGTAAATGGTCTTTGGTCTCATTTTTTTGCCCTAAAAATTTGGCTTTTAGGAACATGGTCGGTGGTCTCATTTTTTAACATATTTCTATAAATTTGGGTCACTGTCTTAACATTTTCAAGAGCACTGCATTGGAGGCTAGTGAGGTGGTTTTGTTTAAGGTTGGGACTATTAAGTAAGTAGTGGGTAGGGTTACTTACAGAGTTGACTGACTTCACAGAGTCTGAGAGGACACTTCCACATGCTGTTTTCTGGAGAGTCAACTGTTTAAAATCTTTTTTCCTATCCATGTGTCTCTAAAACTTGTAATATATTGAGTCCCTTGGCTTCCACTTTCAGCCAATATGTTTTTTTTAAAAACAAATATTTCTTGGAAAGATAATATTAAATTAAATCACTTTTGGGTATTAGTCCAATTTGGGGATCGAATAAGCATATCAAATGCAGTAATAAAATTAAAAATACATTGAAATATAAAAATAAGGAATTATTATCATCGTTGTCAGAACACTGGAAACCTTGAGGAGAGTTTGAGGGAGAGAATTTCTAAAAGTACAAAAGGGAGTCCAGAGCTGGTTGCTGTGGGCCTTGGAAGACATATCCTGCTTCCTCCCTGTTTGTCCAGAACCTGGTGGTTTAGAGGTGGCAGCTTGCTTTTTCTTTTACTTATTATTTGATGTCTCAACTCTCCACCAATCACTAAAGTAAGGGGGAAAAAAAAAAGAACCCAAACAATTTACAGTGACTTTTCAATGAGAAATCAATGAATGATGTATTGTTCTCATTATCCTTCTAAGCTTCAACTCCCAGATAGAATTTCAGGAAAGCTGTGTTGGCTGGTGAGATGAAGAAGGAGAAATGACAGATGGCAGCTCCTTGCACAGGACAAGAAGCCTTACAAGGTAATCTGCCCTGGAGCTGACTTAATAGCAGAGAGCACCATTTCATGTTAAAGAGCCTGTGCCAATATTCAAACTGTAGACCTGCCACTGACTAGTTTTCCTCTCAGCTCATCCTCAGTGATACCCTTCTCTCTACCTGGGTCATTCACTTCTTAACTTTATTAGTGCATGTGTCTGTCTTCTGTACTAGAGCAGAAGTTCCTTTGATGATAGGGACTGTGCTTTGTAAATGCTGACTAGATGTCCAATAAACGTTTATTTAAAAGGTATATTCTGCAAAACATACTCTGGCTAGATATAATTTTCTTGTAAAACTAGGATAAAGGGAAATAGAAATAAAGGCTTTAAAATTTTTTTTTAACCTGATAATTGTGATTGATAGCAAAACACCCTTCAGAATTGTTAGTATATATCCAGCTACCAATTTCAACATCAAGAGAGTATGCATAGAGGTTAAGAATATGTAGTGGGCTAGTTGCAGTGGCTGATGCCTGTAATCCCAGCACTTTGGGAGATTAGGTGGGAGGATTGCTTGAGGACAGGAATTTGAGAATAGCCTGGGCAACATAGTGGGACCCTGCCTCTACAAAATATAAAAAATTAGCTGGGTGAGGTGGTATGTACCTGTAATCCCAGCTACTAAGGAGGCTGAGTTGGGAGGATTGCTTAAGTCTGGAAGACTGAGGCTGCACTGAGCCATGATCAGTTCACTGGACCCCACCCTGGGCGACAGAGTGAGACCCTATTGATACAGAAAGGCTGTGCTCCCGGCTAAACCCCACCCTTAAACCTGGAACCAAGGCCCTAAGTGAAAACAGCTGACCCTGTTTTTCCACCCAAATGTTGCCTTCTTGGCCTGCCACACCCCTATCCTGTGCCCATAAAAAGATTTCAGCTGGCAGAGCAACACAAGTGGCTGAGCACTGAGAAGACAAGCAGCTAACTGAGTGGTGAGCAGAGAAGCAACTGAGCATTGGAAACTACAGATAGACGTGGCTAACTTCAGATGTGCAACTTCGAAGAGGGGCCTGGCCCCTAGCTGGGCTTCAGGGAAAGATCACCTTCTTCCCTCACCATCTCCTTCCAATTCTCCATCCCGCTGAGAGCTATTTCCATTACCCAGTAAAATCTCCCGGCTACACTACCCTTCATACCTATACTACCCTTCAACCCATTCGTATGACCTGATTCTTCCTGGATGCCAGATAAGACCCTGGGTGCCAAGAGGGCAGGGGCTGCCACCTGGGCCCTCTGCTGAGTTGGTTGGCACTTGACCATCCATGGATGACAGAGCTGAAACAGCAAGAATGGTTGTAACACACTTGGATGCTGCTGTGGGGCCTTCACAGAGCCTGCTCCTGCCAGAGAGGAGTGACTGGCCTGTGTTGAGAGTTCATTAGCTCCGGTTCCCCGACTGGTTTGCACGCTCCCTTTTCCGAGGAGTGGCCAGCGGCAGGCTGAGTGAAATGAGCCACTCCAGTTCCTGCCGACAAAGGGAGTCAAGGGAAGTATCTCGTCTTGCTATCTCAATAAATAAATAAATTATATATATATGTGTGTATATATATATGTGTGTGTAATGTTGCAGAGCCAGATGATCTGGAATTAAATTCTACCACTGAAACTTGCTAGCTATTGACCATGGGAGATTATCTGACCATGCTGTCCCTCAATTTCCTCATCTATAATATAAAGATAATAGCAATACCTATCTCATGGAGACTAATGAAGATAATGTATATGTGATTATTTTAAAACATCGGCAAATTATTAGATACAATATTCATCAAAAATCGCAGTCTATTTCTCCTCTTGTTGAACTTAAATGGGTCTTTGGACTTCTTTGATTAATTTAATATGGTAGAAAAGAAGTTGCCTGACTTCTGAGGGTCGACTGAAAAAGGATAACTTCTGCCTTTGTCTTGTGGGAAACTCACTCTAGGGCTCTTCAGCCACCACGTGAAAAATCTGACTGCCCTGAGGCTGCCATGTGGAGAGACCACCTGAAGAGACCACTTAGAGAGAGATGCTCAGGGAGCCCATCTATTCCAGACCCCAGATGTTTGATTTCTTCTAGCCCAACTGCCAAACTACATGAGTAGAAAACCTTTCAAGATGGCCTGGCCCAAGCTCCAGCCACTGCGTGGCTGCAACTGCATGAGAAACTCTGAGCCCACTCAACCCCCAGATTTATGAGCACAGTTAATGATTGCTATTGTTTCAAGCTGTTTTTTTTTCTGGGTGGCATGTTGCTAAGCAATAGATAAGTGACTCAGTTACAAAGCAGTAAGAAATGTACTTGACTTAAGAAAAGTTCTCAATAAATGCTCTCTATTGTTAAATCAGTCTTTGCTGTTTGCTAGTGTGTGCTCTTAATAGTGTGTCCATCTCACTGAACCTATTCTATCTGTAAATTACATGTAATAGGACTTGGGTTATCAGCCTCGTGCGATTTTGATGCAGATGAGATGAGAAAATAGGAAAGTCCTTGAAAAGTAGTAAAGTGTATAAAAAATGAGTATTACCATTTGTTTTGCATATTTTTTCCTTTCCTTAAATTTAGCAGGAGTTTAATATTGAGTAGATACTCGTACTCCAAAACTGGTGCTATTTTAAGAGATATTTTTTCTAATATTTTTAAACATTCTTAGGAACTAAATGAAAAATTTGGATGGATTATTTGTTCTGTGTACAAAGTTGCCAAATGGACATAATTGTTAAAATCTCTGAGAATAACATTTAAAATTCTGTATCTTGTTAACTGCTTCTCATGTTGCTCTACAGCTGTAGCACAAAGTAAGCATATCCCAGATGATTTTGTATTAATTTAATTAAGATCTGATTTCAGAATCTATTTTTGCACAGTCATCTGCATTTAAACATGTCATCCACAAGGTGGAAGCAAAGGTTTTTATCTGAAATAGGCATTTCTTTTGAGGCTTTTCACATGCAAATATTTATACTTTTGATATTGAAGAGAATAGACATAGACAATCAATCCATTGTTAGAGACTTTCTTACTTGAGTAGAAGCAATATATGAATACCAAACGCCTTATCTGTGGATGGGCAATAAGGTACTGCTATTGTTACTTGCAATGTAGAACTTGCCAGAATGCATTAGTTATGAAACTAGTAACCTTGTGGTGGTGGTTGTCATGGAAGAAACAATTAGATGCTTTCTTGGCCTAATGGAGAGAAAAGAATATTTCAGATCCTAGAAGAAATGGGCAAGGATAAAATAGCCTCTGGGAAAGACAACCTTTTGACCTGATTATCCACAACTGGGATTTGTTTAGTGGGAGATAAGAGTTTATTTTATAATTAAGGACAAAAATACTCAAAATGCAGTCCCAGACTGAGATAATACAGTGAGAGAAATTTACACTTGCTACAGTTTCATTAGTTATGTAGCCAACATCTTTAATCAGTTAATCTAAAATGCTTTTCCCTTTCTAATTTGGGTGAAGGCACCAAGCTTCTAAAGCAGTGATCGGCAGGATGGTTGCAGGGCAGGTTTCACTCAAGATTGCTTAAATCTGAATCTCTGAGGGGGGGCCTGGGCATTGATATTTTTTCCAAAACTCTCCATATAATTCTAAGATGCAGCTAGGGTTGGGAATCACATTTATAGGTTGGGGGAGGGTGAGACCTCTGTATTGGGGAGAAGTGCACAAAAGGGAGACCAGAGATGTAAAAACAACCTTCTAAGCCTTCCTGTTTGAGCTATTTATCTCCAAATGGAAATTGGGTAAACTCTCAAGCAGATCAAATTCTTGCTTCATTAGGGTCTATTGCTATTGAATCAAATGACACATTAGAAAGGCCTTTCACTTGTTATGTTTTCAAATTAAAATCGTCATAAAAAGCTTTCTTTAGAATTTCCAGGTGAGGTATTAATACACTAATCCTGTGAAGACCATTTAAGGTGAAGGTTCCCAGGTGATATTTAAGAATCACCTGTGAGATGACCTCGGAATCCAGAGAAACACAGGATGTCAATACTGCAACTTGAAAGACTTTAGACCTTATAGATGACAAGAGAAGGTTTGCATGACAGTTAAATTTTATGTGCCAATTTTTCTAGGCTATGGTAATCATTTGTTTGGTGAAACATTAGCCTAGACATTGCTGGAAAGAGATTTTGCACATGTGATTAACATTTAACATAAGTTGACTTTAAGTAAAGGAGCTAACCATTGATAATGTGATAATGTGAGTGAATGTCATCCAGTTGAAAGCTTTAAGAACAAAATCAGGTTTTTCCAGAAAAGAAGAATTCAACCTCAACATTGTAACATAGAAATCCTGCCGGTGGGCCGGGTGTGGTGGGTCACACCTGTAATCCCAGCACTTTGGGAGGCCAAGGCGGGTGGATCACAAGGTCAGGAGTTCAAGACCAGTCTGGCCAATATGGTGAGACTCCATCTCTATTAAAAATATGAAAAAATTAGCTGGGTGTGGTGATGCACGCCTGTAGTCTCAGCTACTTGGGAGGCTGATGCAGAGGAATAGCTTGAACCCGGGAGGCAGAGGTTGTAGTGAGCTGAGATCGTGCCACTGCACTCCAGCCCAGGCAACAGAGCAAGACTCCATCTTAAAAAAAGAAAGAAAGAAAGAAAGAAAGAAAGAAAGAAAAAGAAATTCTGCCTGTGTTTCTAGACTATTTCAGACTTGCCAGCTTCACAACTGCATAAGCAATTTCTTAAAATAAATCTCTTTATCTATCTCCTGTTGTTTCTGTTTCCTTGGAGAATCCTGACTGATAGAACTTGTAAACATCGTTCTTAGAAACAAATTTGATATGGTTTGGCTGTGTCACCACCCACATCTCATCTTGACTTCCCATGTGTTGTGGGAGGGACCCAGTGGGAGGTAACTGAATCATGAGGCCAGGTCTTTCCCATGCTGTTCTCATGATAGTGAATAAGTCTCATGATATCTGAAGTTTATTATAAGGGAGAGTTTTCCCACACAAGCTCTCTTTGCCTGCCACCATCCACATAAGATGTGACTTGCTCCTCGTTTCCTTCTGTCATTATTGTGAGGCTTTCCCAGTCACATGGAACTGTGAATTCTCCATTAAACCTCTTTCCTTTGTAAGTTGCCCAGTCTTGGGTATGTATTGATCAGCAGCATGGAAACAGACGAATCCAGTAAATTGGTACCAGCACAGTGGGGCACTGCTGAAAAGGTACCCCAAAATGTGGAAGCAAGTTTGGAACTGGGTAACAGGCAGGGGTTGAAACAGTTTGGAGGACTCAGAAGACAGGAAAATGTGGGAAAGCTTGAAACTTCCTAGAGACTTGTAGAATGGCTTTGACCAGAAGTCTGACAGCCATATGGACAATAGGGTCCAGGCTGAGGAGGTCTCAGATGGAGATGAGGAACTTGTTGGGAACTGGAGCAAAGATGACTTGTTATGTTTGAGCAAGAGACTGGTGGCATTTTGCCCCTGCCCTAGAGATTTGTGGAACTTTGAACTTGAGAGAGATGATTTAGGGTATCTGGAGGAAGAAATTTCTAAGCAGCAAAGCATTCAAGAGGTGACTTGGGTGCTGCTAAAGGCATTCAGTTTTATAAGGGAAGAAAGCATAAAAGTTCAGGCAATTTGCAGCCTGACAATGTGATAGAAAAGAAAAGCCCAGTTTTCTGAGGAGAAATTGAAGCTGACTGCATAAAATTTGCATAAGTAATGAGGAGCCAAATGTTAATCTCTCCAAGACAATGGGGAAAATGTCTCCAGGGCACTTTAGAGTTCCTCATGGCAGCCCCTCCCATCACAGGTCCAAGGGCCTAGGAGAAAATGGTTTTGTGGGCCAGGCTGAGGCTCCACGTGCTGTGTGTTCAGTCCAGGGACTTGGTGCCCTGCATCCCAGCCACTCTAGCCATGACTAAAAGGGGCCAAGGTACAGCTCAAGATGTTGCTTCAGAGGGTGGAAGCCCCAAGCCTTGGCAGCTTCCACATGGTGTTGAGCCTGTAGGTATACTGACATCAAAAATTGAGATTTGGAAACCTCTGCCTAGATTTCAGAAGATGAATGGAAACACCTGGATGCCAAGGCAAAAGTTTGATGCAGGGGCAGGGCCCTCATGGAGAACCTTTGCTAGGGCAGCATGGAAAGGATATGTGGGGTTGGAGGCCCCACACTGAGTCCCTACTGGGGCACTGCCTGGTGGAGCTGTGAGAAGAGGGCCATGGTTCACCAGAGCCCAGAATGCTAGATCCACCGACAGCTTGCACCATGTGCCTGGAAAAGCCACAGACACTGAACACAAGCCTATGAAAGCAGTCAAGAGGGAGGTCACACCCTGCCAAGCCACAGGGCCGAAGCTGCTCAAGACCATGGGAAACCACCTCTTGTATCAGTGTGACCTGGATGTGAGACATGGAGTCAAAGGAGATCATTTTGGAGCTTTAAGATTTGACTGCCCCATTGGATTTTGGATCACTGCAGCCTGTTTGTTTTGGCCAATGTCTCCCATTTGGAATGGCTGTATTTATTCAATGCCTGTACCTGCATTGTTTCTAGGAAGTAACTAACTTGCTTTTGATTTTAAAGGCTCACAGGCAGAAGAGACTTGCCTTGTCTTGGATGAGAATTTGGACTGTGGACTTTTGAGTTAATGCTAAAATGAGTTAACATTTGGGGGACTGTTGGGAAGGCATGATCCATTTTGAAATGTGAGGACATGAGTTTTGGGAGAGCCCAGGGGTGGAATGATCTGGTTCAGCTCTGTGTCCCCACCCAAATCTCATCTTGAATTCCCACATGTTGTGGGAGGGACCCAGTGGGAGGTAATTGAATCTTGGGGGCAAGTCTTTCCTGTGCTGTTCTCATGATAGTGGGTATGTCTCACAAGATGTGATGGTTATTATACAGGAGAATTTTCCTGCACAAGCTCTCTTTCTCATGAGATGTGATGGTTATTACATAGGACAATTTTCTGCACACGCTCTCTTTGCCTGCTGCCATCCACATAAGATGTGAGTTGCTCCTGTTTGCCTCCTGCCATGATTGTGAGGCCTCCCCAGCCACGTGGAACTGAGTTCTCCATTAAACCTCTTTCCTTTGTAATTTGCCCCATCTTGGGTATGTCTTGTTCAGCAGTGTGAAAACGGACTAAAACAAAATTACAGCGTGTGTGTTTGTTTGTTCTCAATCATGGTGAGGACCCAGGTGTTTGCATGAAGGTGATATGTAAGGTGTAAAAAATTGAGGACCTCTTATATAAGAGAAATTAGCTAGTGAGATCAGCTATGGTTGACAGTAGATGGAAATTCAAAAGCATCTCTTTAATGCTGAGCAGCACGTAGGAAGCAGGCATAAAATTTGGCAATATATTATCAACAGAGCTCTGCTTCCTAGGAAATGGAACAAATGACATCATTATGCATATAAGATCTAACATTAAAACTCTTTTACTAAAATTACAATATTTCTGTCAGTGATTCTTAATATAAGAAAAAATTGTGAAATGTGATTAGAGTGTGCTGGAAAATATATCCATAGGAACTATGAAAACCCTACTTCAGTGAATTGTATATTTATTGACTACTTTGTGACAAAAAAACACCCAGTTCTATCATGTCAAGCATGAAAATACTTTACCAAAATGGACCAGTTTGCAGTAGTTAATGAATGATTTATAAATGTAACTTCTCAAAGAAGAAAATAATTTTCCAAAATTAATTTTTAGAGAATAATTCTGGGAAACAGTCAAAGGAAAAGGGATTAGCAAATACATCTGGAAGCACTGAATTATATACAGTACTCTGGGACTCTTCAAAGAAGAGATATGCTATACTGATGGGAAAACTAATTTGATCAGGGGACACATTCATCAGGTATGTCCATTTGCCTTCCAGGGACATACTGCAACTGAAATTGCTTTCCATACTGCAATTGAAAACTAAGGCCTTGTTTGGCTCTTTGCTAACTCTGTGACCTAGAGACACTGATTCACAATTTTGGAGTCTCAGTCTCCTTGTATCTTATCAGTGCAATGATACCTACTTCTCAGAGTTGCTTGAAGCTTCAGTAAGGTAATATTCGAAAGAGAATTTTTTTAAAAACGTAAAATATTACCTAAATATTAGCAGTAATATTCGAAAGAGAATTTTTTTAAAAACGTAAAATATTACCTAAATATTAGCAGAGAGTTTGTTGCTTTTTGACTTTCTGTCATCCAGAGAACTTCTGTTTGAGTTTTATTTCTCATTTTGAAATCTTTGTGAAAGGTAGGGCTGCACCTTCTACGTAGAAGCTGCAAGAGGCAGGCATTTTATTTCCCAGTTCCTGGCAGCTACAGGCATGGTCACTTGACCTTGGCTCACTTAATGAAATCCTCCTTCATGGGACTTAGAATTTTGAGGAGTGACAGGTATGTTAGTTAATTTGACTCAAATTATATATGCCATAAAATTGCTTCATCTATTGTATAACTCTACATCTAACATGAGGTGAATTCAAATTCCCTGATGCAATTAACTCTACAAAGAGAAGGCTGCATGGTTTTTAGTAGTTTCCAAGAGGTATTTATTCTGAAATTATGAACTTTCCTTTAAAGCAGAATAGAGAGAACACTTTCATTTTCCCTGGGCAAAGAGGGCACATAGAATGTTGTATATATTTTTATATGTGACATATTGAATTAAGCAGAAAAATCATGTTTTTAGAACTTTGTCTCTATAAATTTCTCTCAGGAGCTTTTTGTAAAAGTAAACTTGTTCAAGCTATAAAGATTTTCTTTTTGCAAGACAGATACTACTTAATTAATTCCAAGCAACTTGTAGCTGGAAGCAAGAAGGTAGTTTCAGGAGTATTTTTGTTACTATTGTTGGTTTTCGGCTGTTTGTTTTTAAAAAGTGATACATTCTAGGCTTTATGGTGGAAGACTGTGTAACTTTTTCTTTTCTTTTTTTCAGACAGAGTCTTGCTCTGTTGCCTAGGCTGGGGTGCAGTAATGTCATCTCCCTCACTATAACCTCCACCTCCCAGGCTCAAGCAATTATCCTGTCTCAGCCTCCCGAGTAGCTGGGACTACAGGCACATGCCACTACATCTGGATAATTTTTGTAATTTTAGTAGAGACAGGATTTCACCATATTGGCCAGGCTGCTCTCGAACTCCTAATCTTGTGATCTGCCCGCCTTGGCCTTTCAAAGTGCTGGGATTACAGGCGTGAGTCTCTGTGCCCAGTCTAACTTTTTCTTAGTGGTGCCTACTAAGCCTGAGAATCAATCAGGGAATGGCGTTTAGCGTATTGGGAATTATAAAGTGCATGCTTAATGTTGAGTCTTTTAGAAAGAAACAGCAGAGATCTAGACAAAAACAGGCCTTATGAGACTGCCTACTGCAGCATTTTTGTGAAAGACACAGGAATAGTTCTGAAGATCAACATTGTGCAGAGCCACATAATTCTCAGTTATATTTATGGTTTGCATTATATTTCAATTTATTTTGATAGCAAATCATCATACTTATCATTGTATGAAGACATTGTAGCTAGAAAAAGTAGAAAGTATCCTAGTTGTCTTCCCAGCAGCTCAGTGGTTTTGCTTAGGTTAGGTCATCAGAGGTCATTCCCCTGGGTGGCTCCAACTCCAGGTCTATGAGAATAATGAAATGAATTTTATGTTAGAAAAACAGAGCTAATGGGCAACAACCATAATATTGCTCAACAGACGCATATAACCTCATGCTATTTTAATATTTATGCCAAAAATGACTCTGTCTAGGATGACCCATGTATCCACTATGGCCCATCTCATAGGTCCAGAATAAGAAAAAAATGTAAGACAGTCCCAATACCAATCGTGATGGTTTTATATGTCATACATCAGGGCACATTGCATATTTTGCAGTGTTTCTTTTTTTTTTTTTTTTTCTTTTTTTTGAGACAGAGTCTTGCCCTGTCACCCAGACTGGAGTGCAGTGGCACGATCTCAGCTCACTGCAAGCTCTGCCTCCCGAGTTCACGCCATTCTCCTGCCTCAGCCTCCCGAGTAGCTGGGACTACAGGCGCCACCACCCGCCTGGCTTAGTTTTGTATTTTTAGTAGAGACAGGGTTTCACCATATTGGTCAGACTGGTCTCGAACTCCTGCTCTTGTGATCCACCCTCCTCAACCTCCCAAAGTGCTGGGATTACAGGCGTGAGCCACCGCGCCCGGCCTGTGCAGTGTTTTTTAATTACATTTTTAACTGGTGATGAATGCGACTTTCTGCTCTATGGTAATAACAATTATGACCAGGGCAAAGCTGTCAACCAGTGTCATAATGAGTCCCCCAATCATGGAATTGAGACAATAGTTTGGTAGTTTTAATTTTAGCAAAACACTGAGCGTGAATTTTTATCAAATCATCTTCTACTTTATATTAGGGCCAAATACTCTCCCTTAATTTTTTCCCTCTTCCAAGACAATATAATATAGTTATATCATAGTTCTATCTGCACAGTATAAAAAATTCCATATTTCAATGTCTTCAATGAGTTTATACTTTGGAGTGAGGATGCAATGAGAGACACAAATCTGTTCCCTCACAGCCTCTGTTTCTCTCATAGTGTGAGCAACTCTCTGTGCTGGGTGTGATTCTGGTATCTAAAGTATTTTCACCCAATCTGATTCTACATTGTGTACCAACTCATTTATGTTTTTGGCAACCCAGAGGGACTATTACTTGCTTCCAAAGCTAACAACAAAAAATACCAGGCTTTGTGAGATTTATTAAGAGACAGAGATTTGCCGGGCATGGTGGCTCACGCGTGTAATCCCAGCACTTTGGGAAGCCAAGGTGGGCGAATCATGAGGTCAGGAGATCAGGACCATCCTGGCTAATGCAGTGAAACTCCGTCTCTACTAAAAATAGAAAAAATTAGCCGGGTGTGGTGGTGGGCGCCTATAGTCCCAGCTACTCGGGAGACTGAGGCAGGACAATGGCGTGAACCCAGGAGGGGTACCTTGCAGTGAGCTGAGATCACGCCACTGCACTCCAGACTGGGCAACAGAGTGAGACTCCATCTCGGGGGCGGCGGGGGCGGGGGAAGAGAGACAGAGATTCTGTCTCCAAAAGTGCATGCAAGTGTGGCCACAATCAATTTGGAGCTTGAAGGCTTGAAGAAAAAGATTGATCAAGGAGACCAATAACTGTCAAGATGAGAATTGAAGTTTTTAATAAGACTCTAATTGAGAGTGAAATAGTGTGAAACTGTTGACCGGAAGACATGAATCATAGGTATTACTAGGGATTGGAATACCTTGAGACAAAAGGCTTCAACTTCTATGAGTGATTCAAATCCCTAACTAGAGATGGGTAGGCTTAAATGGAAATGAAACACGTAGGTTTTAGGAACTGCTTCACTCTAAACAATGTGCCACTTCTGCGGATCACCTGTTATAGCAAGGGAAAAATCATTGAAGAAAATGGATATTTTCTACTTGAATAGTTTAATATATGATGAAAAGACTGATCTATCTGAGGGAAAGTACTCAGCACTTACTCTGAAATCATTATGTTAAGACATGGATTTAGAGCAGCTCATGACTAGGATTGTGTCATTTTGGGGGTAATGCTGCTGATAGTTGAATGACTTCACAGTTGTGCAATACAGCTACAAAATTCCCCCTGGAACCCAGGAACTGCAATGAGTTGGTTGTGTTCTGGAAACCTAAGATAAGTGATAAAGTTGTGGTCCCATTATTTCTGGATATCAAGTACCTCAGGCCTATAACCTTGTGAACAAGCTATAATTTGCATTTTCACAGCCATGTAACTATTCCCGAAATAATTGAACCTTGATAGGCCTTCATCATTGCAGAACGCAATGGTGATAAACAAGAAGTGGATAAAATTGAGCTCCAAACAGTCAATGTATGTTACCAAAATCCATGGAGGGAATATGTGAATAATTTTAGGAAGGAATATGTGAATATGTGAATAATCCATCCTGATGATCAAAATGTATTTGGGTAGCCAAACAATTGAGCAGCACAGAAATCAAAGGATTAATTAAAGGCCAGAGAAAAATGTAGACTAATAGGAGGAATAAGAAATTTCATTTCTTCATCTTATCAGATGAAGATAATGACCATGAATCAGAAGAATCGATATATTAGAAACTTCATTAATTTGTCACTGACAAACTGAGTTTATCTCTTGATTTAGTTAGCATTAAAAATACTTCTGAAATTTGTTCTGAAAAGAAATCTCTTGAAATCCATCAAATTATTACTTCCTCCTTACTTATCTTAGGATATCTTCTCCTATTTTAATTAGTTTTCCCAAAGCCTGAAAACATACAACACTAAGGAAATGCACTCTGAGTTCTGAATAATAACACAGTCCAGTGAAAAACATATTCAAAATCAAAGTGATATAGCTTTCCAAATAACCCTGACTTTTGTTGGCCGGGCACGGTGGCTCAAGCCTGTAATCCCAGCACTTTGGGAGGCCGAGACGGGCGGATCACGAGGTCAGGAGATCGAGACCATCCTGGCTAACACGGTGAAACCCCATCTCTACTAAAAAAAATGCAAAAAACTAGCCGGGCGAGGTGGTGGGCGCCTGCAGTCCCAGCTACTCTGGAGGCTGAAGCAGGAGAATGGTGTGAACCCGGGAGGCGGAGCTTGCAGTGAGCTGAGATCTGGCCACTGCACTCCAGCCCAGGCGACAGAGCGAGACTCCGTCTCAAAAAAAAAAAAAAAAAAAAACCCTGACTTTTAATCAAAGCTTAATAAATCTTGAAGGATGAGAGATGAGGTCACTGTTGCATATTGCGATTTTAACTCTTTGGAGATTATTACATGTGGATTGAGATAAAGAGAAAGTAGATTCATTCAAATGGTGGGAAGATGTAATAATTTAGCAGCAACAGAGATCAGAAATTATTTTAACTCTAGAATAGTTACACTTCAAGTAACTTGCATTTTGATTTTTATTCCTTGGAAAATTATTTAGAGAACTTACTTTATCTTTAGGACATGATATTTGTATGCCAAAGCACAAAAACATATGGGCAGGAAAACTTGTTAGTTTAGATTCATATCAGTAGTAGTAGGAGCATCAGTGCAACAACTTTGCTAGTATTACTGCTAATATTCATTTTTACTACTTTTTAGATATTTTATATATACCATCTCAATCATTATAACAACACTGTGAGGGAGATATTGAAAATTTCATTTTACATGAAAGGAAACTCGTCTTTAGACAGGTTAGATAACTTGCTCAAATTCACAGATAGAGTGGGGATTCTAATCCAGGTTGGGTGATTTCAAATACGAGTTTTCTTGACCATCCCCCTTCTACTGGTTCTCAGAGTGTTAATTTTCTTTTTTACTGCTTCAGAAGACTTAAATAATTAATAGTTGCAAAGCTGAATATGGTGAAATGATTTAATGTTATTAATCAATGGATTGGAAGGCTTTTGTTTCCACATTATTTTGGGCAGGTTGTCAGTAAGTCAGCAAAATAAAAATTGACATCATTAAAAAGCCTCAGTTCAGCTAAGAACTGAGATCCAAACAAGTTTGCATCAAAAGTCTCAGGCATAATATCTTTAGCATAAATACAATTGAATCTGGAGAGAAAATATTTTTGTTGAAATGTGCAGAGTTCAGGTCAACTTCAGTTTAAGATGTGAACTTATGTAGGAATAAACTCTTTTATGTTCTTAATATCTACATCTGGCATTTTTTAATAGGTGAAAATATAGTAACTGTAAAAAGCAAGTAACACTATTTCAACAGTAGTGTTTTAATTTGAATAAGAAGGTCTCTTTTCTCCTAAGGTCCTTACTGTGTCATTTTTAAGACTTGATGAACCCTGTCTTTAAACTCAGAGTTCTTCCTATTGAAGTGCATCAGAATCTTTTTTTTTTTTTTGAGACGGAGTCTCGCTCTGTCACCCAGGCTGGAGTGCAGTGGCCGGATCTCAGCTCACTGCAAGCTCCACCTCCCGGGTTTATGCCATTCTCCTGCCTCAGCCTCCCAAGTAGCTGGGATTACAGGTACCCGCCACCTCGCCCGGCTAGCTTTTTTGTATTTTTTAGTAGAGACGGGCAGAATCCTTTAAATGTTCTTTATGCTGTCATTATGTTACATGTGAGATTATGATGGATGAAGCACAAGGCAGGGGACCAGTAAACCTGGATTCTAGTCTTAAATATATCAGAAGTTGACTGTTTGCTCTTGTGAAAGTGTAAGCTCTTTAACTTTTCTCAGTGCTTAATATTCTCATCTGTAAAATGAGTTTGAGCAGATAAGAATAAATTTATTAAAGTCTCCTTCCAATTCTTTGATATTTAAAGTACATCATACAATGCTGGATTCTTTGGTCCTGCATTTAAAAAATATACTTACCAAAGTTAATACACATGCTTCAGGACTACAGGATATTCTTCAATTCAGCATCAATCTGATAATGAAAAAATAATGTTATATAACTTATGAAATATTTCATTTGTAGCCTACTAGATCATGCAGAAGGTATACAAAATCTTGAAACCTTGGTTAGAGGAAAGGATTCTTGCCAAGATGCAATGTTACATTGCAGTTTTTATTAGCCACCCTTCACATTTATTTAGCTTTACATCATTTCTGCCATTGAAGGGCTTACAGTCTGCTGGGAAAAGTAGACAAGAAAAAATGGCAGTAGAGTTTAATAAGTGCTAATTATTGGGTGCACACAGAATGTTATTGGACAACAGAGAAGTTTGAGTGCCAGGGAAGAATTCTCAGAGGAGGAGATGTCTTCTAACTTGAGCCCTAAAGCCTGATGAACTATTCAGCCAAGACAAGCCTGATGAGAAATAGGGCAAGTGGGTGGAGTCATTACATGCAAAGACTTTGAGGTAAGAGCAAGTTTCATGTGTTTGGAAAACTGCAAGTAGCTCAGGAGAACCCAAGTAGGAGGCACAACAAGTGATGACAGCAAGTCACTACTTGGAGAAGAAATCAAGGTCCAAAATATCTGTATTTTGTTTTTAAAAAAAGCACTTTAATTTGAAAGCAATGAGAACTATTAGAGAAGAGTATTAACCATTTTTGTGTTTTAAAAAGGTTGATTTGACCTCAGTATAGAGATAGGATTGGATGTGAGGCACTGTGGGCAGACTGGAGGTGGGAGACCAATGGACAGGCTGTAATTCAGGTGAAAGATTGCCTGAAACTAAATACCAAGAATGTAGAAGAATGTGGGTGGGAGATTGAGAGATGCTGCAGAGTTAGAATTGATGAGATTTGGAATTTTATTTGATGCATATGGAAAAAGAGAAGGAGAAATAAAAAGAGTCACTAAATTTTCATCATGGGGCAATGGGTAAATGATGATAGTATTCATAAACTCAAAACCATAGAGCAGGTTATAGGAAAAATATTTTGGCTGTGTTGATTTTAAATTTCTTATGGGACAAGATACTGGGGGAGAAGAGAGTCCTATAGGCAGTTGGATAAAAAGCCTGATGCTGAAGGAGAGATCTTGGTTGGAGGTAGCGATTTGGAGATTAAAAGCATAAGCATTGATGAAAACAATTGAGAAAATGTAGTACCATGGATATGAAGAGCAAGGAAAAAACTCTGTAAACAAATTTAAGAGATAGGTAGAGGAAGAGGACACATGAAATAGAACAAGAAGATAGGAATCATAGAAAGACAAAAAGTAGAAAATAATAATACAGATGCTAAGTAAATTGGTTCAAGAAGAAAGGAATATTTATCGGTATCAAGTGTTTTAAGGAGAAACCTGGTAAGAACTGAAAAATGTTTATTAGATTTAGCAAGAAGGATACTGTTGGCGTGCCTTTGTTGATAGTCATATGGTACCATCAAAAGCCAGACTGCAAAGGGTTGAGGAGTTAATAAGTGTGAGGAGCTGGAGTATATGGTATTCTTGCAAGAATCTTGGCTGTAAGGGAGGCTGCAAAGAAATATAGCTAGGGAGGCATCTAAAGTGCCTTATTTATTATTTTTTGAGATAAGAAGAAGAGTAACTTTAATACAAATTGGACAGAGCTGGTAGAAATGTTGATGCAAAAGAAGAGAGTATATCTAATGGAGGAAGAGTCCAAGGAAGTGAGATGGATAGAATTCAGGGTGATATTACCAACCCAGTATCATTTTTGCTACTTAACAATAATTTTGGATTTTCAGTCAATAGTCTTCTATCAATACTTTGCTTTTGTCATGATTAGCTAAGTTAGGACTGAAGTCTATGACAAGGACATTGAGGAAGAGTAACAGACTAATGCAGAATAAACTTAGATTTTCCTAACATCATATAACCTCTGTAAGTTTTATTCAACCCATCTGTAAAAGGGGGAATTAAAATAATAATTAATATCTAGAACTGTTTTGGGTTATTCTATAAATACATATATGCCAGGCTATTAATATTTCTGCTTAACATATAGCAGTGACTTAATCAACGATAGTTATGACACTGAGGATTATAAAATCGAGTTATACCAAGAGATAAAACAAACTACAGTGAATATACTAGTTTTTCCTGATATAAGAAAGACAGAGGGGAGCATGGGGATAGACGGTATATCACTCTACTTGTCGGTCTCCTCTTTGCCCCACTTCCGCTTGGCTATTTGTATTTGTCTCTATGTTTTCAAGATTTTAGTGATCAATTCCAGCATATTACAATGACTTCTGGAATATTTTGGGAAATCATATCTGATGCTCACTAGCAGCCTGTTGAAACATTTTAAAGGAAGCATAGTAATGCTCTGCCTGAATGATGGTAGAAAGAGAAAAAAAGACTGCAAGTCTAATTTTGTAACTATAGGTTTTTCTGCAGGCAAATGGGCCTTTTTTGGCATAAACAAAGGAACCAGTTCTACGAGTACCACGGTAAAGCAAAAAGAAAATGACATTGGTTGTTCTATGTCCTGGTCATTTCAAGATTGGGGTGAGGAAACACTAAATTTCCATGTAACGAAACACTGAATTAGTATGGTTCAGAAGCCCCTTTTGCCAGTCTTCCAGTAGTTATGCCAAGTGTATTTGGAATGACAAGTAGAGACTGATCCCTGGATATAAGTGACTTGAAGTGAAAGGAGCAGATGGATATTTCTTTTAAGGACAATTTTTTTCAAGCAAATATATGACAAAAAGATCTCACAAATTAGGATCCAAATATTATAGGACAAATGGGACATTCACATTAGGCATTGGAAATGAAAGAGAATGCTGTTCACATGGATGTTGCACTAACGTGAAGTCAGAAAGGAGGGGTGAACTTGCCTACCTGGCTATGAGATCAGTTTACAAAGGCAATCAGAAGGCTAATTGAAATACTAGAGGATTTAATCTCTGAGTGCTCTGAATAATCAAATGTGCACAAGTATCTCAACAACTCCATTCATCTCACTCTACTTTAGCAATTACTGAACGATAGGCTACCCAGCTGCTATACATTTACTAGGGATAAAGCAAGAAGAGAGAGAGCTATAAACCTGCCTTCTCATCATTGTAATGATTTGAATGGCAATATGTTATCATGAAAAATATACTGAAAACCGACTCAAAGAAATGAAAAACCAGGGGCTTTTAGGAAGCATGAATTTGCGCTTAAAGCTCAGTTTGTCTTGTATGATGTCAGGCAGGACAGTGCATATCTGTATAGACAGATAACAAAGGCACAGGGAAGAGTTTCAAAAGGGACATTTCTTGTAGAATCTAAAAGACATTTAGACTGCTTTCTTCTTCTGTCATAGTAACAGACTCTCAGAGCAAATTTTTCTGGTAGCAAACAACTTCTATGTAAGGTGATTTTATTTTTCTAGGTTAAGGCCACCTAAATTGATACTAAATTTAGGTTACCAAAAGCAACTTGGTATGAAAGGAAGGAACTGTTCTGGTTAATTAATTATTTTATGCTAAAAATGTTTTAGTGCCCACAATGACCAAAATATTCTGACAATCCAGCTTTTTCTGTTTTTATGTTGAGAATCTTAGCTTGAATTTTAATGAACAATTAAGATGGCATATTTGTCAGTAGAATTTAAAGAAAAGACTTTTATTCTACTGTACTCTCGCCATCTGAAATTCTGACTTTATAAATTGCTACAAACAAGATTAGCAAATAGGTTTCAGACCAGAGTGTAAATATGGAAATTAGAAAAGAAACCAGAATCCCTAAGGCTATAAGGAGGACATTAGAAAAAGAAGTAGCTCCATTTGTCAAACTAAGACTTTTTTCTTAGGCACTGCACAATAAAATAAAACAAAACAAAACATAACAAAACAAATAAAACTTTACTACAATATGAATATTAAGAAATTTGGAATGGATAGCCCAAAACTTTAAAAAAATACTTTACACAGCTTAATTTTTAAAAAGCCACTTCAAGTATAAAAAAGCTGCTATTGCGAAGAGAGAATAGACATTTTCTAGTTGATAGAGAAAGCCAGGGTGATTGCAGGAGAAATTACAAAGGGAATATCACAGTTTAATTTACAGAATAATGTTCTCATAATGCAGCTATCTGGCAATGAAATCGGCCATTTCCGTTTCGACTCCTAGGAGTAGATAAATTGACTATATTTAAATGGAGGCTGAATGCACCTCTGGAAGGAATTAACTGAGAAATTACTCTAGATGATCTTTATAGTTTTCTTTGAGCATTTATACTTCTGTGACCTGCTTTTTTAAAAATTAAGTTCTTGGATATTTTTAAATTCAGTCTAATAGAAGCTAGGCTTTATTGCTTTCACGGCTGATAGGTGAACAAAACTTCAGGTAAATTCTTAAATTATTTAACTTATAGAAAGGGGCTTCTGGCCGGGCGTGGTGGGTGGCTCACTCCTGTAATCCCAGCACTTTGGGAGGCCTAGGTGGGCGGATCACTTCAGGGCAGGAGTTCCAGACCAGCCTGGCCAACATGGTGAAACCCCATCTCTACTAAAAATACAAAAATTAGCTGGGCGTGGTGGTGCGCACCTATAATCCCAGCTACTCAGGAGGCTGAGGCAGGAGAATCACTTGAGCCCAGGAGGTGGAGGTTGCAGTGAGCCGAGATCTCACCACTGCACTCCAGCCTGGGTGACAGAATGAAATTTCATCTCAAAACAAACAAACAAACAAACAAGCAAGCAAGCAAAACAAGAGTTTAAGGGCTTCTAATTGGCATGAAATCATTTTTTTTTTTTTTTGTTGAGACGGAGTCTCGCTGTGTCGCCCAGGCTGGAGTGCAGTGGCCGGATCTCAGCTCACTGCAAGCTCCGCCTCCCGGGTTTTACGCCATTCTCTCGCCTCAGCCTCCCGAGTAGCTGGGACTACAGGCGCCCGCCATCTCGCCCGGCTAATTTTTTGTATTTTTTTAGTAGAGACGGGGTTTCACCGTGTTAGCCAGGATGGTCTCGATCTCCTGACCTCGTGATCCGCCCGTCTCGGCCTCCCAAAGTGCTGGGATTACAGGCTTGAGCCACCGCGCCCGGCCGAAATCATTTAAACTAACTAGCATTTGGTATGGCATAGAATTATTCCTACCCCTGCCTCTATATTTGAGAAATAGGGTGGGCAACACAACACAATTCTTGGAGTTATTACTAATGTCTCCAAATAAGCAGTAAAGTGACATGAAGTGTTGTTTTTGTCTTCTGACTCTTCTAAAAAAACGAAATGCTTGCTGGAGCGTAACAGGTAAAATGGAGGATGTGAACATATGGGCTGACATTTTCTGAAAAAGGCCAGCAAAACACACCCCTCCCCATGAGAATAGGGCAGATACTGACTTGGTGAAAGAAATCTTAGTACAAGACACTTGAAATCTCAGGAGTCGAAGCATAGCTCAGGTTTACTAACAATAGGCCCACACAATCTACCTGAGGTCTCCTTCCCTCTCTCACACCTTCAGTCTACATAAAGATGGGCAGAATACAAGATACCAACATAACACTGTGGTTTATAGGAGAAAACCAATAGGCCTCCGATGCAGTGATTAGATAAACACTAATTCATCTATTAATACTATCAGAGAAAACAAAAAGGTCTGGCCGGAACTGCCCGTGTTTTGCACAAATTAAAAAATAAATGATCTGGCAACTATGGAAATACATTTACGGAAGAGAAGGGGAAAGAGAGAAAGGAGGAGGGGATTGGGGAAGGGGTTATTTTACTGTTAACAATATTGGATCTGAACCAGGAGGCGGGAGGGGAAGGAAGAAAAAGGGGAGACAGGGATGAGGAGAAGGGACATTTAAGGAGAGATGAATCCAAGAACTATCCAAAATTGGGGGGAGTAGGGAGGGAAACTGGAAGATATATAGGAGTTCTAATATCTATAGCTTTCAGAGTTTGGAGCCAACTGATAGTGTCTAAAAAAGAAATTTGTAATAAAAAAAGACTAAAATTTTAATATTCTTTAAAATCATTTTTAGTTTTTAGAAAATAACTCTTATAGTAATGAAACATTTGTGACCTTTAGAAATTCTTCAGTTGCATTTTTTCTTATGTCATATTAAAACCAAATTAAATGCAATATTTTTATAATTGACATATTAACAGAAGGTATGATATGACCCCATTTTTCTAAAGTATTTCTTTTTATCAATCTACCTACCTATATATGCATATGTATATATCTACATAAACACACATACAGATATATGAAATGCAATTTACCTTCACCATGTGAAGGTAATGAACTCTGATGTTTTCACTGTATTCTTATTCTTCTCTTTTTCATTTAAAAAGGCTGTTACTAGGTTACAACTCACAATTCATAAAACACTACACATATCTTGTTGCCTGTATTCACAGACTTTTTTGTTTCTTAAAAAAGTATAAAATTTCCTAAGTTGTACAGCTGCCTCAACTTGCTTTTAAATGAGCATAACATGAAAGCAGTTATGTTTCTTACTTTCATTGCAAAGACAGCCAAGTTATAATAACACCAGGAAAAGCCTGTCACATAATGACATCTCAATAACAGGAAAGAAATGAGTAGATCTGAGTGCACACGTTCTTAAAAGATTCTGCTGTGTTAAGTAGAGGGTTACATTTTCCTACCTCTGAATCACAGTAAAGAGGAGGTGAGTTTGTGAAACAGCAGTTGGAGGCAAATTTTGTGCGCTTGTTAACCAGCTCTGCCAGTTCTGTGGGTGTGGCATCGGGCAATTTTGCTCTTAGTTGCTCTGCCAGTCTGAAAAACCATTTAAATGTAAGGTCTTACTACATGTATTTATTTTATACAAATTTCTAAGGCAAAATAATAGCCATTTCAGATGAAATACTTGCCTGTCTCAAGAAAATTCTATACCTTTGATATAGAATAGTCAATTTGAGATCAGAAAGTGAAACATATGCCTCTTCGAGGTCATAAAAGTAAACATACAAATCGCTGCTGAATTGGAATTCCAGTCTTCTTTCATTTCCTCATTATTTCAACATGGAAGAGTCCCTTTTCTATTTTTTCCTAACTTTCACCTTCTCTTCAGTTTTAGATTTCAAATTCCTTAAAGAATATTTCCTTTACAAGACCTCATACCACCTTAATGCCCCTTTTTCTCTCATAATTTATATAATTTCACCCTCAATTTACCTACTTCTCAACTCACTATATTGGAAAACACTGATATGGGAGTAAGGAAACTTTGGCTTTTATTTTTAGCTCTACTAAAAATGAACTCTCCATCTCTCTTTCAGGATGGTGATAGGACTTGATATGTCCTGATTCTTTCCATTTGAACAATCGAGGATCTCGGCATCTCTCCACTCCCATAATGAACAACTCAGCTTGGTTTTATGACTTTCTTCAGGAAATGCTTGCCAGCCCAGCGTTGGGCAATTGGAGATAAGGAGACCCAAGCTAATCTAGAGTTGGGCTTGGCAAGGATGGATGCTGAGAAGGGACAAAAGGGTAAGGGTGACCAGTTAGTTCATAAAAGCATTGTTGAAACAAGTAGGTTTGAGCTGCTGGGGGGTGCAAATGAGGCTAGAAGAGACTCAGAGGATGAAAAAAAAAATGTTGAGGGGAAGGGAATAGGATCTGAGAAATTTACTAAAGTTAGGAAAAGTTAGGAAAAATGTCATGGTCTTCTCAATGGAGACTTTCCCCAAGAACCCAGTACCACTTCTTTCCTTATTATGGCCTATTATTTTACTGTTAATGTCTATTTATAGAAAATGCTTTTTCCTTGTCTTAATTGAGAAAAATGACTATTATATAACATTATTGGTAGTTAACATTTCTATTTCTAATTTATAGGGTATATATGTTGTTGATGGCTGACAGTATGCTTGATTGAAAGTTTGGGTCTTCTTGCCAGGCAATATGCCATGAAGTTAGATAATACTTTTAGCAGTTTTATAGGTCCTCAATTTTGTACAGCAATATCTACAGAAAATTCTGGGGTAAGAATATTGCTAAGCTATGTGCTCATTTTGCCATTTGGAATCAAGTTCCTGCAGATAGATTTTGTAATCTATATTTTTGTGGCTGTTTTAATTGGCCGCTCACTTGATAAACATGACATTTTTCCCCCAGAAAAACTTAGCTTATTCCTATACAGATGTTAGATTCGAACTACTTTTTAAAAAATAAAACGATTTAGGGGGTAAAAGGGCATTTTTGTTACATGGATGTATTGCATAGTGAAGTCTAGGTTTTTAGTGTAACCATCACCCAAATTGTGTACACTGTATCCAATAGGGAGTTCCTTATCCTTCACCCTTCTCTCACCCTGCCACCTTTTGGGGTCTCCAATGTCGATTATTCCACTGTATGAGATTCTGACTACTTTAAAAAACTCCTAATTGAACCTCCTTTTTTTTGTTGTTCATTGAAGACAAGCTTAAATGTTCAGCTATGCTTTCAATTCATAGTACTAAGAAAATATTACTGATAAATTTGGAGGATACAGCCAGAACAAGTTTCTTACTTTTTCTTGTACTCAGTAAATGTATTTTCTGAATAATCTGCACATAGTTTTTGTCCTTTGTCAATGAAAGAAGATAGTTCCTTCTTTAGTAGAGGGCCCTGTAAGAAAACAATAATTGCATAACAAAATTATTTGTCTTGAAATGTTGTCCCATCTGGCCATTAAATCAAAATTCCAAATATTGTATCAGTATGAGTATTATATACACTAAGCATTGGCAAATATTTTCTACAGAAGGCAGGATAATAAATATTTTAGGGTTTGCAGGCCATATATGGTCTTTGTTGCAACTACTCAACTCTGTACAGAAGCAGTTGTAAGCTTTGCAGAAACAATGAGGATGACTGTGTCCCAGTGGAAGTTAAGGTATGAACACTGAAATTTGAACTTTGTATAATTTTCATGGGTCATGAGATACTGATGTTCTCTTGCTTTTTTCCCAACAATGTAAAAATGTAAAACCATTCTTCTGTTCTTAGTTTGTAGGCCATATAAAAGCAGGCAGTGAGCAAGTTTTGGCTCATGAACTATAATTTTCCAACCCTTGATCTATGTGCTTGATAAAGAAAATCCAGCAAATATACCTTAGTATTAAAACAGGTAGTTGAGTCTTCAACATCACAGCATTCACCAAGGCTTTTTAGGGTTGGCTCAAGTATTTTAATGAGGAATACTTCTGGAAGATGAGTTCTTCTGCTTAGTTCAAATGTATACCTAGCATGAGAGAGAAAAGGAGATATGTGTTATATATTTACATATTTATTTATTTAGTTAGTTAGTTATTTTTTGTGACGGAGTCTCCCTTTGTCACCCAGTTTGGAGTGAAGTGGCACCATGTTGGCTCACTGCAACCTCTGCCTCCCGGGTTCAAGCGATTCTCATGCCTCAGCCTCCCAAGTAGCTGGGATTATAGGTGCCTGCCACCATGCTCGACTAATTTTTGTATTTTCAGTGGAGATGGGGTTTCACCATGTTGGCCAGAGTGGTCTGGAACTTTTGACATCAAGTGATCTGCCTGAGTCAGCCTCCCAAAGTGCTGGGATTGTGGGGATGAGCCACCGTGCCCGGCCTACATTTTGAAATGTGAAATATCTGTCATAAAGGCAGAGCACTTGGTTTCTGCATCTTAATTAAAAAGAAGAGATTTAGCTCAGACTGACTCTAAATCAACAGGCTTTGGATTATAAAATACTTTTATATAAAAGTCTCTCATTGAGAGACAAGCTATTAATACTTGCTATCGTGACTAGTCAATATTGAACTAAAGCTTTGCTTATAATATACATTTAAATATATTATATGTAAACATATTTACTTCAAATGCATATGGAACTGTCTTTGTGCAAGCATAATATCATTGACCCCATATAAAACATCAAGTGGGTACTTCAAAAGGCTTTTCTGTGAAAATAGGTTTGTGTAAATTATTTCATTATGTCTTATCCCACTGCGGTCTATGCACTTAAAAACAATAAACGTTTAGAAAAATATAAATTAAAGTTTCAGTCCTATATAACTTCTGCCATCTGATATTGCTAATTGATATTGCAACCTGTGGCTTCAAACTATTTGTGAAATATTTTTATGCCATGATGATGCATACACATCTATTCAAACCATGGTATATTTATCTTACTTCTTTTTTTAGTTGGATGAAACAAGATAAAAGTTTACCATTTCTTTGCATTAAATCTCTTTTTAAATTTAATGAAAATGAATATCAATAATGCTAAGAAAAAAATATTCTGTTCTTGCTATCTCTTTTATTTGTATCAAATGCTTATTGTCCAAAAGTTTAGTATACTTTAGGCTTTTGATTTGTGATTTTGAGCCAAAAGTAATATGATAAAACTAGTTAATAATATTAAAAACATTTCTGGTTGCGTGTATTTTACATGTGTTCAGCATTGTATACAAATACGTGTTTTCACATTTACTTTCACTTACATTTCTACATGCATTTCTCATTAACAATCTGTGTGCTAAATAAGGCAAGTATTAACATTTTCAAATTAATTAACAATAGGCTGACGTTCAGAATTGTCAAGTCACTTCTTTTGGCTGTGCACAAGAATCGGAGAAGGCAGAATTAGGAACTCTAAGCTCCTTTCTCCCTACCCAAAATCTTTCTGTCACATGCAATTGATTACGGTGTTTCACAAATTTTAGTCATTTACAATCAATTAACAAATACTTAAAGTCCATGAAAAGCATAAAAGTAGTACTTTGCCTATGTTTGAAATGAGTGATAGCATACCTTCCCTCCATCTGGCTGGCCCCCAATTTTTGTCCAGATGAACTTAAAATGGGAACATGTTTTCACATCATCTCTACTTACTTATCCATAACCTTGGTGTTTCCTTGATCACACACATCTTTGTTTGTAGGCAGCTCCACATCTGGAAGCTCGGGGGGTTGTGCAGCTGGCACGAAGTAAGTGCACACAAAAATGTCCATGGCTGATTTTTCTTGACAACACTCTTCAAACTTAGAATTCTTTTTGGATAAATTGTCACAGAGTTTTACTGTGTGTTCAGGCAGCTACAAAACGAACAGTTAATTTGTGCATTGTTAGTTTCCTGATAGTCTAATTAAAAATAAGAATTACATAGGCTTACAAGCTTTGGCATCACATTTATGAAAGTCGATATGAATATTATCAGAAAGAAAATTGGTACAATATTTGGAAAGGCAATTTGTTAATATGTACTAAAAGTCTTAAAAATGTACAATTCTATTTTTAAGAATTTATACTTAGAAAATAATTATGGATAAAAGGACAACAGCTATAAGGCTATTAAGAGCAACATTGCATTTTATTAAAATGTTTTTAAAAATCAACACAACCTAAATACAATAGAGGATTAGTAAAATAAAAATATGGTGTGTCTAGGTAGATAGATGTAATACATGACATGGACATAGGCAACAGAATCCTATTTAGCCATTATAAATCCTTATAGAAAAAGATCTATTAACATAGAAGTGTTTTTAATGGAAAAAGACAAGGTGACACAATGCATCTATTACTACAGAGATTGACAAGACCTTGGAGACTGATTTTCAGCTAAAGCAATTATTCAAATGTAAATCATTTTAAAGGATTATGAAAATGAAAAATGGTAAAAAAAATTTGAGATGGGTATCAAATTATAAAAAGTGTAATAAAAACAGAAGTAGCTCCTACCATTGTCCATTTGAAATGCAGTTAGTATAACTGAAGAATTGAATTTTAAATCATATTCAACTTAAATATATATGTTTAACTTTAATTATAATTAAATTTAAATGACCATATGTAGCATAAGGTCTTGAGAATCAGATAATCTTATCTTTGCATGTGGACTTTGCCACTTACTAGTTGTGTGGTCTCAAATTATTGACCCTTGCTAATCTTGTGTTTTCTCACCTGTACAGTGATGTTAAGAATTATTTATATTTCACAGGATACATGTGAGCATCTGTTAGGATACTGCATATTAAATAGAGCTTAGAAGAGTATCTGCCACTCAGTACTTGGCACTCAATACCTGGCACGTGGTGATAATGATAATAAAGATTGTCTTACCTCTTTGGCCATACAATCTTCAGAGGCAGACTCACAGCATTTGGAGAGGATGTTAGTAACATCTTCAGCTAGTGGCAAAACATGCTCCAGATCAGCAGTAGGCACTTTTTGGGCTAACTTTATGAGATTGCTAAACAGTTAAAAGTAAATTTGTTAGCTTATCAACATTCTCAGTTTTCTTGGTTTCATGATGAACACATTATTTGGAGAAATAATATCACAGTTTCAACTCCTTGACCTCAAGAGATGCATGGGAGCATGTCTGCCATGCAATAGATCTCATGTACCCAAGACACAGACTCAAGATCAAGGGATCCCTAATGAATCTTTTCAAATTTTCAATTCTCAAATGCAGCTTCTCTTCTTGCCAGATCTACATAGTGAAAGTATGTCTTTAAAATGTTAGATCCAAAGCATCAATGAAGAAATCACAAATGTCTGTTTCTCTCTATTCATAAGGCCAAGGTTGTATTGTTGTGGCCTCTCACAGAATTGTAAAAAGTGTGTTTTATAAATTCTTTTAGAAACTATAGAGATCTGTAGCTTTACACCACAGAGTTAATAAATGTTCATATTTTGGATGTGTAACCTTTAAAAATTTATTTGTGAATGATATGCTATACTATTCTCATATTTGTCTTTTTCACTTAATATACCAGGAATATCATTAAGTATTTTTTCTATATTAATATTCCTAATATATCATGAATATGATTAAATATTTTTAAAAATTGAGGTGAAAATGACATTAAATTTACTATCTTAACCATTTTTAAGGTATACATTCAGTGTTTATATTTACATTGCTTTGCAACAGATCTCTAGAAATTTTGTTCATGCAAAACTAAAACTATACTTATTAAACACTGATTTGCTCTGCTCCCACTTCCCCTCCATCATCCTCCAGTCCCTTGGCAACCACCTTTTTATTTTCTGTCTTTATGATTTTGATTACTTTAAATACTTCATATGAGTGGAATTACAGAGTATTTATGTGTTTGAGACTGGCATATTTCACTTAGCATAATGAAAGTCTTCAAGGTTCATCCTTGTAGCATGTGACAGGATTTTCTTCTTTTTTCAGGCTACATAATATTCCATTGTATGTATATACCACATTGTCTTTATCCATTCATCTGTTGATGGACATAGGGGTTGCTTCCACCTCTTGGCTATTGTGAATAATTTTGCATTGAACATGGAAGTGCAAATCTCTTTGAGATCCTGCTTTGAATTTTTAAGATATATACCCAGAAGTGGAATTGATGGTTTACATGTTAATTCTATTTTTAATGTTTTGAGGGACTTCCATACTGTTTTCCATAATGATTACACCATTTTACATTCCTACCAACAGCGTACAAGCATTCCAATTTCTATGCATCTTTGCTAATATTTGCCAATTTCTTTTGATAGTGATTATCCTAATGGGTGTAAGGTGATACCTCACTGTGGTTATGGTCTGCATTTCTCCCATCCAATTATTATACAAACCAGGCCCAACCCTATTTAGCTTCTGAGATCAGATGAGATTGGGTGTGTTCAGAGTGGTATGGTGGTAGACTTGATTTGCATGTATCTTAAGGTTAGTGACGTTGAGCATCTTTTCATATGTTTATTGGACATTAGTATATTTTCTTTCAATAATTATTTATTCAAGTCTTTTATCCCTATTTTAATTAAGTTACTTGGTTTCTGTTGTTGAGATATAGAAGTTTCTTGTATATTCTGAATGTTAAACCTTTATCAGACACATGATTTGCAAATATTTTCTCCATTCTGTAGGTTGCCTTTTTGCCCTGTTAATTGTGTCATTTGATATGTAGAAGTTTTAAAGTTTGTTGTACTTCTATTTGTTTGTTTATGCTTTTGTTGCCTCTACTTGGGTGTCATATTCAAGAAATCATTGCCAAATCCAAAATCCTGAAAGCTTTTCTCCTATGTTTTCTTCTAGGAGTTTTATAGTTTTAGGTCTTAACATTTGGGTCTTCAATCCATTTTTGAATTAATTTTTATACATTATATAAAGTTCCAACCTCATTCTTTTGCATGGAGATATGTGATTTCTCCAGCACCATTTTTTGAAGAGACTATCTTTTAACCCCATTGTGTAATCTTGGCACCCTTGCTGAAAATCATTTGGCCATATATGCAAAAGTTTATTTCTGGACTCTCTAGTCTGTTCCATTGGCCTATATATCTGTCTTCATGCCAGCATCACACTGTCTTAATTACTGTTGCTTTGTAGAATGTTTTAAAATCAAAAGTGTTAGACCTTCAGGTTTGTTCTGTCTTCAAGATTATTTTGGCTACTTGGGAACTCTTGAGTATTTTAGGATGTTTTCTTCTATTTCTGCAGAAAATGGCATTAGGATTTTGATAGGGATTGCATCGAGTCTCTAGATTGCTCTCATTTAAACAGTGTTAGGTCTTCCAAACCACAAGCGTGTGATAGCTTTCCATTTATTTCCATCTTTTTAGATTTCTTTTTTCTTTTCTTTTGTTTTTTGAGATGGAATCTCACTCTGTCACCCAGGCTGGAGTGCAATGGCATGATCTCGGCTCACTGCAACCTCTGCCTCTTGGGTTCCAGTGATTCTCCTGCCTCAGCCTCCCAAGTAGCTGGGACTACAGGCGCCACCACCCGCCTGGCTTAGTTTTGTATTTTTAGTAGAGACGGTGTTTCACCACATTGGCCAGGCTGGTCTCGAATTCCTGCCCTTGTGCTCCACCCTCCTCGGCCTGCCAAAGTGCTGGGATTACAGGCATGAGCCACCACGCCCGGCTCTTTTTAGATTTCTTTTAGCAATGTTTTATAGTTTTCATTAAATATTTCTTTATTATATAATTTTAGCAATATATTATGTAATAACCAAGAGGCAGAAGCCATCCAATTGTCCATTGACAGATGAATAAATAAAGAAAATATGGTATACACATACAGTGGATTATTATGTAGCCTTTAAAAAGAATATGTATATGTCATAATTAACTTGGAACATTTAGAAAATCTCTAAGTTTTTAATGTAAAAAAGTGGTAGTAACATTTTGTAGCTAAATCTGTTCATAGCAAATGCTATTTCCTTTAAGTACATTTCTAGACATAAAGACAAGTATCATTTAATGACTAAGTAATATATATGGTGGCTTTATATTATAAATTCCCTCTGTTCTACCTGTCAAACACGCTATCTCTATGTAAAAGGAAAGTTAAAGAAAGGACTAGAGAAACTGTCATTGAGTATTCGAGTAGTTCTGAGATAATTTTATATTTAGAGAACTCAAGAAAGTAGTTTCTATTCCCATTACAGAAGCTTATTATGCATTGCTGACAAGAAGTTCTTTGATTACCATTAGAGGAAAAAAGCTTGTAGGGCATAGTAGAAGGAGTTAAAGAGACTGTAATTACTGAGGGAAAAAAGTTGGTAAATCTAGATGTTTGAGAAGGTATGAGAGAAGTGCAACACAGAAACTATCAAAATTAAAATACGAGTTAACAGTAGTCATACAAAAATCAGGCCGGGCGCGGTGGCTCAAGCCTGTAATCCCAGCACTTTGGGAGGCCGAGACGGGCGGATCATGAGGTCAGGAGATCGAGACCATCCTGGCTAACACTGTGAAACCCCGTCTCTACTAAAAAATACAAAAAACTAGCCGGGTGAGGTGGCGGGCGCCTGTAGTCCCAGCTACTCGGGAGGCTGAGGCAGGAGAATGGCGTGAACCCGGGAGGCGGAGCTTGCAGTGAGCTGAGATCCGACCACTGCACTCCAGCCTGGGTGACAGAGTGAGACTCTGTCTCAAAAAAAAAAAAAAAAAAAAAATCAAAGTGAAGGTTGCAAATATAAGGTTGAAATGGTTTGGCTGTGTCCCCACACAAATTTCGTCTTTAATTGTAACTTCCACAATTCCCACATGTGGGAGAAACTCGGTGGGAGGTGATCGAATTATGGGGGTGGTCTTTCCTGAGCTGTTCTCATGATAGTGAATGAGTCTCACAAGATCTGATGGTTTTGAAAACAGGAGTTTCTCTGCACAAACTCTCTCTTTGCCTGCCACCATCCGTGTAAGATATGATTTGCTCCTCCTTGCCTTCCACCATGATTGTGAGGCCTCCCCAGCCACGTGAAACTGTGAGTAATTAAATCTCTTTCTTTTGTAAATTGCCTAGTCTCAGGTATGTCTTTATCAGTAGCATGAAAACAGACTAATACAGTAAATTGGTACCAGGAGTGGGGTGCTGCTGAAAAGATACCGGAAAATGTGGAAGTGACTTTGGAACTGGGTAACAGGAAGAGGTTGGAACCGTTTGGAGGGTTCAAAAGAAGACAGGAAGATGTGGGAAAGTTTGAAACTTCCTAGAGACTTGTTGAATGGCTTTGCCCAAAATGCTAATAGCAACACGGATGATAAGGTCCAGGCTAAGGTGGTCTCAGATGGAAATGTGGAACTTTTTGGGAACTGGAGCAAAGCTGACTCTTGTTATGTATTAGCAAAGAGATTGGTGACATTTTGCCCCTGCCCTAGAGATCTGTGGAACTTTGAACTTAAGGAAAATGATTTAGGGTATCTGGCAGAAGAAATTTCCAAGCAGCAAAGCATTCAAGAGGTGATTTGAGTGCTGTTAAAGGCATTCAGTTTCAAAAGGTAAGCAGAGCATACAAGTTCAGAAAACTTGCAGGCAGACAATGCGATAGAAAAGAAAAGCCCATTTTATGAGGAGAAATTCAAGCTGGCTGCAGAAATTTGCATAAGTAACAAAGAGCTGAATGTTAATCCCTAGGACAGTAGGGAAAATGTATTCAAGGCATGTCAGAAGTCTTCACAGCAGCTGATCATATCACAGGCCTGGAGACCTAGGAAGAAAAAGTTGTTTCGTAGACCAGGCTCAGGGTTCCCATGCTGTGTGCAATCTAGGGATTTGGTGCCCTGTGTCCCAGCTGCTCCAGCCATGGCTGAAAGGGATCAATGTAGAGCTCGGGCCATGGCTTCAGAGGGTGCAAGCCTCAAGACTTGGCAGCTTCCATGTGGTGTTGAACCTGCGGGTGCACAGAAGTCAACAGCTGGGTTTTGGGAACTTCCGCCTAGATTTCAGAGGATGTATGGAAACACTTGGATGTCCAGGCAGAGGTTTGCTGCAGGGGCAGGGTTCTCATGGAGAACTTCTGCTATGGCAGTGCAGAAGGGAAATGTGGGTGTGGAGCCTCCAAATAGAGTCCCTAGTGGGGCACTGCTTTGTGGATCTGTGAGAAGAGGGCCACCATTCTCCAGACCCCAGAATGGTAGATCTACTGACAGCTTGCACTGTGCACCTGGAAAAGCCACAGCTGCTCAGTGTGAGCCTTTGAAAGCAGTTGGGAGAGAGGCTGTCTCCTGCAAAGTCACAGAGGCGGAGCTGCCCAAGACTGTGGGAATCTACTTGTTGCATCAGCATGACCTGGATATGAGACATGGAGTCAAAGGAGATCATTTTGGACCTTTAAGATTTGACTGCCTCACTGCATTTTGAACTTGCATGGGGCCTGTAGCCCCTTTGTTTTGGCCAATTTCTCCCATTTGTAATGACTGCATTTACCCAGTGCCTATACCCCCATTGTATCTAGAAAGTAGCTAGCTTGCTTTTGATTTTACAGGCTCATAGGCAGAAGGGACTTGCCTTGCCTTGGATGAGACATTGTACTGTGGACTTTTGAGTTAATGCTGAAGTGAGTTAAGACTTTGGGAGACTGTTGGGAAGGCATGATTTGTTTTGAAATGTGAGGACATGAGATTTGGAAGGTAACAGGGGTGGGATGATATGGTTTGGCTGTGTCCCCACACAAACCTCATCTTGAATTATAACTCCCACAATTTCCACATGTCATGGGAGGAATCCAGTGGGAGGTGACTGATTTATTGGGGTGGGTCTTTCCTGTGCTGTTCTCATGATAGTGAATGAGTCTCATGAGATCTGATGGTTTTAAAAACAGGAGTTTCTCTGCACAAGCTCCCTCTTTGCCTGCTGCCATCCACGCAGGATGTGACTTGCTCCTCCTTGCTTTCCACCATGATTGTGAGGCCTCCCCAGCCATGTGGAACTGTTAGTCCAATTAAACCTCTTTCTTTTGTAAATTCCCCAGTTTCAGGTATGTCTTTATCAGCAGAGTGAAAATAGACTAATACAACAGTAGATAAGTAATGAGAATAAATTAATGAAGGGCAAGAGATATATACTATATAGCACAAGTCTTCACACAATAAGTAAGATTTCAGATGTCTCATTCCAAGATCAATTATGCAAGGCACATAGTAATTAATAAACAAAAAGGTTGTGGTTTGTTTGTTTGTTTTTGTTTTTTGCTTTTTTGTTTGTAACATATGCTAATATGAACACTGAAAAAATATTTTCTAGTGGTCAACTATATGGAAAAGATTGATTAAAAGGAAATCTCATGTTTTATGATATAAACTTTTTCCTTATTGTTCATAACCTGTATAGAGAAAAGAAAAGAAGAATTTGGCCAGATTTTTGAAGATTATTGGAGCTGAAAATTCTATGTTATGTCCTTCAATATAGGCATCTTCTTTAAAAACCCTAAAATTATGGGGAGATAGTGCAGAACCAAACATCTAAATATGACAATAGCACTTAATCTTTACCTGAGCCTTGATTTCTTCTCCCCATAAGCAGCGTATTGTGAACAGACTCTATTTGACAGAGTGGTGAGAAGTGATAAATATTTAAGCTGGAGTCTCTAGAAAACAAGTGAAAGAATCTCATTAGATGGTCAAGATTCATTGAATATTGTATAAATGGCAAAAATAGGGACTATTAATTTCATGATTTTTTAATGACTAGGAAACTGAACACTGACGAAAGGAACTTATTGATATTACTTTTCCAGAGGTATTACTTTTATTTTCCAATTAAGAAGATGCAAGGGAGGCATTTTGGAAACTTTTACTGATTGCAAAATCTCAATTCCTACCATTATCTAAAAGGAATGCTATCAGAAGAAAAAAACATAAACATGTAATAAGTAAAATGGGACATACCTCCTTCAAAAAGCATACGGTTGGGCTTTCAGAGGTACAGCAGGACCCTACCATAGAAAGATAATTCTTGGTGTAACTAACTAAAAGTGACAGAGGAGCTTGTCCATAATTAGTGGAATATTCCCACATAAATCTGTGGAGGAAAAAATAGAATTGGTCAAAAAATTTGTGAATAAACAAAATCTACTTTGTTATTTGAGACAGTGTTTTGCCCTGTCATCCAGGCTGGAGTACACTGGTATAATCATAGCTCACTCAACTTCCTGGGCTCAAGTGATCCTCCTGCTTCAGCTTCCTGAGTAGCTGGGACTACAGGTGTATGCCACCATGCTCATCTAATTTTTAAATTTCTTGTAGAAATTAGGTCTTACTAATTGGCCCAGGTTGGTCTTGAACTCCTGGGCTCAAGTGATCCTCCCACCTCAGCCTCTCAAAGTGCTAGGATTACAGATGTGAGTCACCATGCTTGGCCCCAAAAACCTGCTTTTTAGGAAGTATTTTGATGGAGAAAAGATATATGTTACATTAATTTATAGTTTTAATATCTAAAAAACACTAAGAGTTTAGAGAAAAGGTTGTAATACTGCACTATTAATCAGTATATTCACTAAAAATAGATTTACAAATTTCTATGTGGTTTGTGTGAAAGGAGGGGCCATTCGTCCCTTTATTCACTTCATGTCTAGTCAGGTGAATCACCCATGGTAGCTGCTTGTTAATTAAGCTGCTAATTGAATTAATTAAAATGAGTGTAATTACTAGATTTATTTTTCCTTATTGATCTCAGTTTATTATTTTAGATAATTATTATGCATAGATTACTTATTTGTTGGAATAAATAATTTCTGTTTCTGAGAATAGATGTCTTTATGGATCTATAAGGGACTCGGAAATTCTGGGCAACATCCTCTTTGAAAATTGACAGGAGCCGGGCGCGGTGGCTCACGCCTGTAATCCCAGCACTTTGGGAGGCCGAGGTGGGTGGATCACCTGAGTGAGGTTGGGAGTTCGAGACCAGCCTGACCAACATGGAGAAACCCCATCTCTACTAAAAATACAAAATTAGCCGGGCGTGGTGGCACATGCCTATAATCCCAGCTACTACAGAGGCTGAGGCAGGAAAATTGCTTGAACCAGGGAGGCAGAGGTTGCGGTGAGCCGAGATCGTGCCGTTGCACTCCAGCCTGGGCAACAAGAGTGAAACTCCATCTCAAAAAAAAAAAAAAAAGAAAGAAAATTGACAGGAATGAGCAATCCTACTAATTTTTACAATTTGTGACCACTTTGAATGACATTGCTTCTGGTTTTTGAATCTAAAATATTTCTTATTTTAATAAATGTATTTTCCCCCAGTTTTGTTCATTTTTGTGATTTTCCAAGACTAACAGAAAGAATCAGTTTATAATCTGGCCCCTTATGCATGTTAAACAATAACAATTTCCAGGTTACATGATTACTTGATGTAGTAGATGTGTCATGTTCACATGTACACGTCACCTGTTTCTGGGATGTATAGGAGTGAAGAGAGAAGCTGTTTATTTTTTATGCTTTACTGGACATTAAGTATTTAAAATGTGTACAGCAATAGAGGTGTTTCCACAGAGTTGGGAGTTATATTGGAGTCATGTCTGATATTTCAGGCCCTAAAGTTCTACTTATGATGAAAGCGCTCACTTATCAGCAAATTCCTTTGGATCTTTCCTGAATGCCTCACAGATTTCATCATTTGTGGGTTCCACGTAGGTAGGGAATTCTTGTGGCTGGTGCTTCAGAGCAGCCATACAGAGCTTTCGTTCCAGGCCCTCTTTGGTGCAGCATTCAGCAGTGCCTGGGTGAACAGGGAATGGAGAGTCACTTTCACAGGACTTGGCAGACAGTGCTGAGGTCTGGAAGAGAAGAAAAAAGGAAACTCATATATGTATGTAAATTTCCAGGCTCTTAGACCTCCATTTAATATAATATCTTAGCCTATAATTAGAAAATTCTCATTTGTAACTATGTATTCATGCCAAGGGCTCCATGAGGTGATTTTTTTAACATGACAAGTTGTACGATTATTGGCAAGTATAGGATCTTATTTATGTTAATAAATGACTCCTCAGAGTAGAACAAAAATAGAACTTTGAATAATAAATGGATAGTATTTATCTGATTAGAGATATTAGCCCAGTGTTCCTCCATGGGGATATTAACATCTCTGAGGGTGAGAGGGTCATTTGAAATAGCTCCACTGGTGATTCTGTCATCATCTCCCACCTGCTTTCTGCTGCAAATGCCCCATTAAGAGTGAGGAGGATCTCCCTCTGTTTATTAAATGAGCTGTCCTCCCCTCCCTTTATGAAATGAGCAGACTCTTCATTGCTGGCTCCCATAACTTTCTACATTATTTGCATTCTCTTACCTAACGATTCTTGAACCTGCTTTTGCATCAGAATTACACATAGAGTGCATAAAATAAAAAACGCTTTGGTTGCACAACACAAAAATTCTGTTTCAGTAGGTCAAAAATAGGACCAGAAAATCTGTTTTTCCCGAAGCTCCAAGATTCATGTGCAGGTGTAGTGTAGGTTGAAAACCACTGATGCACCTGCATTTACTGCTTCAGCAATGCTAGCTACACTGATCCCTGTGAGCAGACTAAGCACCATCAAAGCAATCGTAGCATCAAAATGCTCTTTTTGGAAAGAATTTCATATTTGAAATTAAAATCTAAAATAGAGTCACCATAGAGGAAAAAAGAATATAAATAGTCATCATGGAAAAAATTACTTTGGGATTTATATGGGAACAGTACTTTGACATTCTTTTTTTTTTTTTTTTTTTTTTTTTTTGAGACGGAGTCTTGCTCTGTCGCCCAGGCTGAATTTATAAGTTAGTCATCTTTTGAAGGTAAAATTTCGAAAAATCTTTTCTACCAGTGAAGGATGGCAACATGATAAATTACTTATGTAAACTAACTTCTCACCATCTTCCATACCATCCTTTCATCAGATTCAGAGAAGTTAAAAATTAGACTCTTTCTCTCTTTTTCATCCTCTCTTTTCATTCCATCTTTTTCCTTTCCATTCACTTCCCTGGCAACCCTTCTTTTTGCCTTTTTAAAGTTATCTTCTTTCAAGTAAAAAAAGGTTGACAAAATTTCAAAACACTTTTCAAAAATGTTTTGAACAAGCAGGAGAAAGAGAAATATATCATGCAAAAAATATCAATGTCATATCTGTTCTCTTACACTCTAGGATTGTAGAGACAGATCATATCTCTGATCAAGGGATGTATTAGCAAATACATTAGCAAATATGTATTAGCAAATACATAAGATAAAAATGTGCTCTGTTACGTTGACCATGGTTGATGATTTGATGCTTTTGTAGTTTAAGGTGGTACAGAAGCTCAGGTTGAAATAAAAAATATGCATGAACTTGTTGGTGGAAGAAAAGGATTATAAAATTCTGAAAAAATAATAAGGGACAGGTAAAGCAATTAATGGCTAAGAATATTCGTTGTGTAGAATCTATTCTAATCAGATCTTTGGAGCATTTTTTCTGTATGATATCTGCTGAAGGCTTGAACAGTGAGACAAATCTGTCTGTAAAAACCTTTATCAAAATGCATCAAAATGTCATTTGCATCAGGCCTGATGACTGCATTAATAAATTGCTGAAACTCCTTAGATTTAACCCTTTTCATTTCAGCATTTTAACTTTTGCATAAGTGCTATAGGGGAGAAACCTAGAATTTAGTTTTGTGCATACAGGGCAACTTTTGAATCCTCCTCCCAAATGTGAGACCAACACTAAATTATTCTGGAGCACTTGGTACTAGTCCTGGCATGATAATAAAAGAGGATAAAGCTATGATCAGGTTTTTAAGCTATACACAATATTTTAGGATTATTTCAAGAGGTTCATGAGCTGATATACATATATGCATATATTTAATGATCTAACAATATATTTAAAAATATGTATACACATATATATTTAATTTCAATAGTTTTGGGGGAACAAAACTATTTTGTTTTTGGTTACATGGCTAAGCTCTTTCAGGGTGATTTCTGAGATTTTGGTGCACCTATCGTCAGAGCAGTATACACTGTACCCAATGTATAGTTTTTTATCCCTTGCCCCCTTCACCCTTCCCTGCAAGTTCCCAAAGTCCATTGTGTCCTTCTTATGCCTTTGCATACTCGTAGCTTAGCTCCCACTTATAAGTGACAACATACGCTATTTGGGTTTTCATTTCTGAGTTACTTCACTTAGAATTATGATCCATGGGCTGATATTTGAGAAGATCAAATGTATGGTGATAAAAACTTAGGTTTTAGAGTCATATCTGGATTGATATTTTGTAACTGCTTCTTGCTAGCAATGTATATTTAATATTTAATATGACCCAGTTTTCTCATTTGAACCTTGTAGGAATAATGGGTAACATTGACTCTTTATGTTAGAATAAACCAGGCTCTAAAGACAACAGGCTTCATATTTCTCTCAAACTAGGAGTAAGTGGAGTTGCTGTCTAAAACTTTTTCAACACATGGTATAAAAGCCTATTTTGGCTTACTTCTCTGGGCTGCCACAGAGACGGCCAACCACAGAAACCTACCCTGGTGTCATAGCAGTCAGGGTCAGCCCCTTCCGCACAGCAGGCTTCGGTCAAGGAGACAACTTCCTTCACAAGCTGGCTGACCTGTTCAAACGTGCCACTGGGAAATTTTCTGCTGTACAGAACTAGTGACCTGAGGGGAAAATAAGACAATATATCAATTAGAACTGAAACTTTTTTTTTTTGATACAGAGTCTTGCTCTGTTGCCCAGGGTGGAGTGCAGTGGTGCGATCTCAGCTCACTGCAATCTCTGCCTCCTGGGTTCAAGCGATTCACCTGCCTCAGCCTCCCGAGTAGCTGAGACTACAGGTGCGCACTACCATGCCTGGCAAATTTTTGTATTTTTAGTAGAGACAGGGTTTCATCATGTTGGCCAGGATGGTCTAGATCTCTTGACCTTGTGATCTGCCCTCCTCGGCCTCCCAAAGTGCTGGGATTACAGGCGTGAGCCACTGTGCCTGACCAGAACTGAAACCTTTTTTTTACATTTTGGCGCATAAATAAGAAACCTGTTCAATGTTTAAATGAAATATTGTACACATTTACTTCTTTATTTGACCACTGAAAAAAATGAGGTTTAATTTAAAAAGCAGTTTTTGTTCTAGGCAAATTTATCTTGGAAAGCAGTAGAAATTGAACTTAGGGCTTCCATCAAACCAGTCTGGTATTGTCCTTCTTAAGCCTCCCCAAATGTACTTGCTCTGCACCTCATTGCCTTGATTTCCCAGATTCCTGGAATGTACTACTGCATTTTAATTGAAATTAGAAAGTTATGCTTTACGTATTATCTTTGAACTCATTCATAAACTTACTGGTGTCAAATTCTTAGACTGTGGTAACAAAACATCAACTGGAATCTCTGGCTGTCCTTAATTTGCTTGACTCCTGTGCCTACATTGGGCCTGGGGCTCTATCCTCTTACTCTTGGCAAGGATTAAGGATTAACCTCCATGCTGAGTCAAAGTTACCTCACACTCAGTTTTGTCCAAGATCAAATCACCAAGAGAGGGAGTGCTTACTGCACACTTACAAAGATGTGAAGTCCTCCTTTCCCAGTTGGGTGAATTCCTTGCAGACTTTATTCTTTTCATAATCCCGGCCTAGGAGGCAGAAATAGAAAAATGTGTATGTTTCCCCTTTTGATGACTATTATGTTACATGTACTTGTATAAAGTGATCTTCCACGTGGCCTACGGTGAAAGTCGCATTTTCTCAATGTTTATACGCAATTTCATATTTTGGGAGCCTTTCTAGCTCTTCTCTCACATCAGGCCACAATTTTATGGCATTCTGTTATATTTTAGTCACCAGCAGAACCAAAGGAGAGAGTAAACTAATACTGAATGTAGGTGAGTCAAATGACACATGTCGACTAGTGAGTCTGAAGCTATTGATATGGCAACTGTTAGGTCCTATCTTTATAATGATACCTAAATGAGAATTTTTCTCCTTCCCTCCCTCCTTCCCACCCTGCTTCCTCCCTTCTTTGTTTTATTGTCTCAGTTTTACCTAAGTCCTGAAAAGAAAAAAAGAACAACAAATAAGTGGAGAGTGTCTCCACTCCAAGATGAGGGGCTGGCACCACTAATGCAGGACTTTAAAGGAAGTACAAGAGAGTTAGTGCTGCCACCTGTGCTCTGCTACTCGGCTCCTGGCTGTCTAAGGGAAAGCTAGGAATTCAGCTGGGGACAAGGTAGAAATCAGGTAAAGAATATTTTGGACAAAGTTAGTGTGGTGAGTCTGGGGGATGGTGGGTAGTGTTTCCTTTCACTTTCACATAGTGATAAGGGCTTCAAGACACCACTTAGTGCTTGACAGAGGACTCTTGGAGTTTGGGGTGTAATGGACAGGTGTCTGATTCAGGCTGGAGAAATCTAGAGGGCGATGGGCTTGCTAAGTGGCCTGGAGAACAAGGTAGAGGACTGGGTGGGAAGCTGTCGTGTGACCTGCAGACCTGATATAGCTCAAGCAGGAGCGTGAGCTGGCCAGGAGTTGTCTTAAATATATTTCCCCCAGTCCCAGCTCCATCCCTCAAAAAGTGCTATTTACAGAGCAGTGACTGCCAACAGTTGGGTCTCTGTGTGGAGGTAGGCAATTTGAAAACCAGGGGCCCAGAGGAGAGGCTTAAGGTGCCAGCTGCATATTCGAGATCTCCAGGAATAACGAGGGAGAGAGAACACCAAAGAACACAGTAAGAGAAAACGGGTAGGTTTGCACACCTTCATAACCAGAGGAGACAACCTTGGCTCACCATGCTGCCCACTGAAATTTTTGTTCATTGAATTGAGTTTTTCCTGCTACTATCTCTCTTACTAGCTTCTCCTTTCCTGTGTTATCCCTGGAGGAGCTAGAAGCAACCTAGAGAGCAGGAGGAAGCAGGAAAAGAGAATAGGCAAAGAAGACGAGAGGCAGGTATCTGTGTTCCCCTTTCCCACCACAGGCAACAGGACTGAAACAGTCCTGAATGGGGGAGTAGCTTCAACTTTCAATGAATTAAAGCATTCTCACGATGAAATGACATTGGTATCTGAGAGGGAACAGAAAAATCACAGGACCTGCTCTTGAGTTCATTCACGCTACACGGAAGAGCTATTTACTGCAGAGGGAGATGAGTTCTTTACTAATCATGAGACCTTCTTGTTCAGCATGTCCATCACATATGTGATGAACACATCACATATATGAGAACACATCAGTTAGTGTTCTCCTGACCTGACTCATCATTTATGCAAATAAGCCCAGGAAATTTCCCTCCTGTGATGTTATATCTTCTGGAAAAATGTAGGAAGTATGTAAATGGCCTAGTCTCTGTTTTAAGTGGGTTTAACTTTTAGTGGTTTGTCCTTCTCACTTTAAATGTTGGGAAAGTCATCTCAGGTGACATGATGGTAACTGCTGTCAGGCGTGAATCCCAAAGATGTCCTCTCCTCTCTAACAGTTACAATTCTATGGAAGACTACGTAAACATATGCCTGGGTGGAAATTTCTGTTTGATGGCTTGCAGCGGACGTGGTGGTCATTGGATACAGACTTGAAAGGGTTGAATTTTTTTTTTAAGATTCTCTGTAGGACTCATCAGATTAATGTCACCTGCTTAATGTCAGATTGCCTGTAAAGGAAGGAGTTGCAGCATGTAATTTTTTGGATGGATGTCCCCCAAAATATTTTTGAGGTAAGAAAAGTCAGATTTGATAATTGTGAGAAAAAGACATTCTTCAGTAGCACTTTTTAACAAGAGACTTACTCAATCACCCTAAAACCACCTGGAAGGTGGAAAAGAACACGCATACCTGAATCCTGAGTCTGATGTTATTCTGGCAACTAGGACAAGGCCGTAGGGTTGATAAAGCTAATTGTCAGTGGAACCAAAACAGCCACTTGCAACAAACCTCTGTTATGTCTGAGAACCTTCACATCAAGTACATTTTTCTGAAATGTATTGATTAGTTTACAAGGTTGGATATTGTGACACATTCCAAAGGTTAAGCAAGACAGAAAGCTTCCATTATTCATTAATGGTATTCTATGGAATTGAAGACTAGAACACAGAGAAAAAGAATTGGGGCTGGAACTGTGCTCATGTGGTGATGAGCTGTACTTACGATGTCAATAGTTGTTTTAGTTTGCTCTTAAAGCTCCTATGAAAAATGGCTGGCAGTTATATGGCAGTAGATTTTAGTTCAGTGTAAGCAATCTTTATTCCAACTGTGGCTATTTTATAACTGAAATGAAAGCAGCCTTTTGAATCTTTATTCCAACTGTGGCTATTTTATAACTGAAATGAAAGCAGCCTTTTGAAGAGGTGAGTTTGTTTTATCATTGTAAATATCAAAATAGATTTAAATAACCATATATTGTAAAGATCCCTGAATTTGGTACAATGTATCCTCATCATCTATAAGATCACTTGCTGGGGATTATAAACTCGTCTCTTTTAAAAATAGTGAGAGATTATAGGAAATATTTTTTCCCAAGGCTTGCTGTGTTTTAAGACACACAAAAAATAGCTCTAATAAGAACTTCTTTTCCTTATAATAAATAGGAGCTAAGTTTGTTTAAATTCACCCTACAAAATGGAAGAGGTTATTTTTATTAGTACTTCTCTTGTGACCATTCAATAACATACAAAGTGAAATCTTGTATTCAAATGGGGTACCCCCGATGAACATTTTGAGAAATACTTTGTTTCTAACCTTCCAGATTCCGATTTCTCATTTCACTAAAAATGTAATGTTTCATTTCATATTTTATGGGAATGTGAGTGTGCATGTGAAGGTAGTGTAAATGGGTATTGCATGTTATCTCATTAAATCATTTGAATTGAATTAACTATTTGTGTTTGCATACAGCGCTTTAGAATTCATGGGCATTATATACTGCTTTAGTTAGAATACAAACTGATGAGAGAAAAGTTGGAAACTAGATGGACTGCGTAAGGCTTAAAGTGGTTTTGAAACTATTTTTGCTGGAACATTCAGCCTTGGACATAACAGGAAGCAACAGAGGAAGCTCAAGAGGGATATTGAGAAAGCTCAGAATTAGAATATAAAAATAACCTGTAGAGGAAGCCGTTGCACCATGATCTTTCACGTGAAATACCCAAAATGCACTTCTGATAAAATAATTTTATAAATGTATTTGTCCAAAGAGAAGATATCTAGCTTACAAGAGAAAGTCAATGAATGTTAATCATTGTCTCAATTTACAAATACAGCAAATAAATACTAAAGTTAATTTACAATGTGATTATTACGAATTGATTCCCCATTCCATGGAATACTGCTTAATAAATGTTTTTAGTGTAAAACCAGTTGAGCCCACTCCAATTCATACAGTTAAATCTTGTCTCAAATGAACTGTAAATTATATGCTCTGTTTTCAAATGTACCATTTGGTTATAAAGAAGGTGATTTGGACTTTGATATGGCTCTAGTAAATATTGGCATAATCTTAGTGACTCTGATGAAATCACTTTCACATCAAGTGACCCCCCACAGTACTAAGTGTTTACTAATTTCACCAACAGAATTTTTGCCTTTTGTGATAGCATGTACCACTTTTTATCTATATTGTGAAACATTCTGGTAAGTCTTGTTTAATTCTGAACTTTTGAAAACCAGTGTGATTTATTTTCAGGAAATGTTTGCTGCATCAGGCACCTTACCTCTGCCAACAGAGTTGACAATATTCATTCATACATGCAACAGATATTTTGTGAGGCTTACTTTGTGCCAGGCATTGGGTTCAATATTGAATTTGAACATACAGTGGAGCCCAAAATAGACACATCCTTGCCCTCATGTAACTTTCGTTCCAATGGGGATCGCTAATAAGATACGGTCTTGTTACAAAGTTTATTACAGTAGGTATTTGCATGCCTTCACTATTACTAGTCTTTCACTAAAACCTAATTTGGCTCCCTAGAACAGTTATTTTTATACCAGGAACATAAATGGATCCTAAATAACAATGACATAAATACGTGCTCATATAGGATGCTGGAATTGTCTCAAGTTGCTGTTTTCCTATTGTGTTCTGGAGAATCACGAGCTTTAACAGCTCTGTTGGGCATTTTGTATTTTCACAATTTCATTTCTTTGACATTTTTATTTCTATTCTGTACTGACAGAAAAGCTCAGTATATTTGTTAGTATTTTTAAAAATAAATTTACCTTTTAAGAATATGGTTTGCAGTGTTTATTCAAACTAGTCAGGCATGATATTGTTGATTTCATAGTAGTGAATTTACTTAAAGAGTAAACATTATTGAGTTGGTTTAGGAAGCTGATCTGGTTATAAGAGATTTCTATATCACTAGAAATATTGCCAATGAAAAAGTGTGAGCTTGAGTCAATGGAAGGAAATGCAACCCTTTTAATACTAAACCCAGAGACCCACATGACATCTATAGATAAACTAATCTAGAAGTTAACGGTACCTCGTAGGATGATATCAGTGGAACAAATTGAGCGTCCTTTCAGACTTTGAAAATTCAAACACAAGTGAAAACAGCAAAAGATACATAGTCATTGGATTAATTACTCAGAAACTGCAACTGCAATAGGAGGCAGCATCACAGACTCACTCAAACTATGTCCTTGGGTTCACCTCGGGTGGTTGCCTGTCCTTTGTGACACTCACCAAAGTCCCAGAGGAAGTATTTTTTTTTTCTCCGTGCATCTCATCCCACCTCTCTTTCCTTTTGTGGGTTGGTTACCTCCTCATCTATAATTGGTTTTGTAAGGGTAAAGATAGAGCAGGAGGTTTCCCTCTTCCACTTTTGGGATGGGTAAAGATGATATCCCCTGCATTTAACTTGGAAGCTCAGAATACATTGAAGCACTTAGGTTCTAAAGCAATATAAGAATAAATAATAATAACATCATGATAACAATTAAAATTTGAGTGCCAACAATTTGGTGGTATGGTTTTAAATATTTGACATATATTACCTACTTTAATCCTCACAAAAATTCTATGAGGTTTGTGGTTATCACAGTTTACATCCCATGTTTACTACCTATTTTTATGCATCATTTTAAGAACTTCATTTCTGTATTTAAATTATTTCTATGAAAATTGTACTTTAACTTCTAAATAACATATAACTTTTTGAGCACATTTTGTCCGTGAGTTAGATTATTACTCTATTGAAATTTAGTGCTCTTCTTTTTATGGTATCGAAAGATTCATTATTATTCATGCCTGTCTAAAATCTTAATCTCAGACTATCAGTCCTGGAAGTCATTCTTATTCTTCATTTTCTCTCTTTTTAAAAAAAAAAAGTTTGCAGGGTTTTGCACAGGAAAACAGAAAGGTAAGCAGGTTGGTTGAAAGACTCAGGCGCTTTGGTCTTAGTAGTAACAGAGACTTGAAGTAATACTCACTACACGTTTGCTGATAGATCTTATAAAGGAGGCATATACTAATATTTCCTTTAAGCAAAATTGTCCTCATTTTCCATGAAACCTCTTTCAGGGAAAAGCTCATGTCTAAATTTTTAGGTCCTGGATACTTGGCACAATTCTGGACATTCCCATAAAAGTCACTTCATTAAGCAAGTATTATAAAATCTGAAGGAAATATCATTCATCAAGGGATGGCATAGTCATAGTTCCACATGGCACTCCTTTGATAAGGTGATATAAACAGTAAGTGGTGGTGATTCTGCCTCCCTGGCTAGCTGCATATGATCTATCTCAATTAAAACTTGAGAAAACATCAACTCAAAATGGATTAAAGGCTTAAATGTAAGACCTGACACTATTAAATGAATACAAGAAAACACAGGGGAAAAACTTCATGATGTTGGTCTAGGCAATGAGTTTTTTGGACATGACCCTGAAATCACAGTCAACAAAAGCAAAAATAGGCAAATGGGATTGCATCATACTAAAAGGCTACTGCACAACAAAGGAAAAATTAACAAAGTGAAGAGGCAATCCACAGAGTGGGAGATAATATTTGCAAACCACATGTCTGATAACAGGTTAATATACAAAATATGTAAGGAACTCAAACAACTCAATAACAAGAAAATGAATAACCCATTTAAAACATTGGCAAAGAACCCAAACACATTTCTCAGAAGAAAACATACAAATGGCCAACAGGTTCATAAAAAATGTTCAGCATCAGGAATCATTAAGGAGATGCAAATTAAAACCACAATGAGATATCACCTCACATCTGTTAGAATGGCTATTGCCAGAAAGATTGAAAGATAAGCATTGGCAAGTATGTGGAGAAAAGGGAACTCTTTTCCACTGTTGGTGGAAATATACATTAGTATAGCCATTATGGAAAACAGTATGGATGTTTCTCAAGAAACTAAAAATAGAATTACCATAGGATTTAGCAATACCACTTCTGGGTATTAATGGGTTGAAGGAATATCTGCTCTCCCACGTATACTGTAACATTATTCACAGCTACAAAGATACTGAAACAACCTAAGTGTCCATCAACAGATTAATGGATAAAGAAAATGTGATGTATTTACACACTTGAATACTATTCAGCCTTAAAAAGAGAAGGAAGGGAATTCTGTCATTTGTGACAACATGGATGATCCTGGAGAACATTATGTTAAGTAAAATAAGCCAGGTACAGAAAGAAAAACACTGCATATATTATATATGGAATCTGAAAAAGTTGAACTCACAGAAGAGTGAATTGATGGTTACTAGCGACTGCGGGGAGAAGAGGAGGGAGGGAATGAGGAGCTGCGGGGAAAATAGTGCAAAATTTCAGTTAGACAGGAGGAGTGTTTTGAGATCAATTGTGCATCAGGGTGATTATAGTTAATCACGTATTTTATATTTCAAAATAACCCGAGTAAATGTCAAACGCCTCACAAAAAATGATAAGCAGTGAGATGGTAGAGGAGTTCATTGATGATTTTATCATTCCCTATTACATATAGATATCAAACTATTCCATTGTGCCCCAGAAATGTATATAATTATAATTTACCAATTGAAAAACAATACATTTTAAACCAGAAAACACTGTACATGGGTGATTTCCTTTCACCGCTTCCTATCAATATACACATCTCAATGACTACTGAAGTTGTAACTGTATAAATTGAAATCAAATTATGCAATCTAATGGAGAGGATATATTGTACATGTATCGTTATTTATGTCTCCGTCATCACACATGTTTTTGTCAAACAGATCCCCCGAGCCATTTACATGCATGTTAAGTCCAACAGATGGCATTATCTTGTATAGGAAAATTTCTATTTCAAAGATTGGTAATTTATCTTTTTAAAATTATAAGAAGTAGATATTTGTATATTAATTTTTCATATGGCCAAAACAGTTTTATAGTGCTTGTCTGCTACAGTGTTGTGTTAGCAATATTTTTTTATGAATGGAATATAATTTTCTAATTTTCTTATTAAATCCCAGTGAGAAACTGAAGGCTTATTATTGGACAGTTGTAAGAGCTATAATTTAAATGGGAAATTTTACTATCAAGTACTCAATACTATTTTGTGTTACCCATTGTGATAAACATTGTTTTAAATGCCTTTATAGCACTTCATTTGTCTTAGTAAGGCTAAAGAGAGCCTTTTAAACAAAGGAATTAATAATGAGCTTTGCAGTATCATGTAGATGGAAAATGGAATGCCAATGTTTTCTACAGGATATTAATTCTAGATATTACATTCCAATTGTCACCAGGATATAATTCCTTAAAATACTTGCTAAGAAAACTTAAAAGGAGCACTCACTTCAATGTTAGCCTAGTCAACAATCCAACCATGTATTTTGTTATTTATATTTTTTAAAATCTAGTATGTGTTTGTCAAATAAAAGTATGTTCATTTTAAAACCAATTATTACCTAACATTTGTAGCAGAACTGAAAAATATCAAAATAACAAATTTACTTTCACGTGTAGTCAAATTTGAAGACTGAAATGTGTTATTCTAAGACTGTGCTCTTGCGATTGTATTTTTTAATATATAACAAAATCATAGTTATTTCCATATAAAAATATTCTCACTCATAAGTGGGGGTTGAACAACGTGAACACATGGACACAGGGAGGGGAATATCACACACTGGGGCCTATCGAGGGGTTGGGGGTTAGGGGAGGGATAGCATTAGGAGAAATACCTACTGTAGATGACAGGCTGATAGGTGCAGCAAACCACCATGACACGTGTATACCTATGTAACAAACCGGCAGGTTTGGCACATGTATCCCAGAACTTAAAGTATATATATGTATATGCACACTTTATATATATACACACACATATATATATGTAACTCACGCAGGACTTGAGCTGCATCAGCGGATATGAATGTGAGGGACATGTGTAACTATGTTACACTCCTTGTATATTCCAATAAATCTTTCTAAATCAGCTTTCAGAAAAAAAGTTATGTAAGTTTCACCTCTCTAGGACGAAAAACACAATTGGTTAAATGTAAACACATTTAAACAATTCATATGTGATTTCATTTACAGAGAATAAAAATGGCTAGTAACTAATTGTTTTGCCTATTTTAAATGTAAAGATACAATCATTTGTTAATATTATTTTCTTTAGGTAGTGTTAAACCTCAAGGTACTATTTTAACATGACACCCAGGTTAGCAAATCCAAATGCTTGTAGGATCTAGGAACCACACAAGTTACATTTGATCCAAGGGAAGAAAGCATGAAATGCCCAATGGTGAGAACTGAGTGTTTAGTCCAAAAGGAGGAGTGGCAGTTCAGCTCCAGTTCATCACTGCCATGTGAAAATTCGACCCTTATTACTGCATATTCCTGTGTTTCCAGAGAAGCTAGAAATCTAGATTTTTATGTGGAATCTCCAGGTTTTAAAACATTGACAAGTTAAATGAGACTTTAAAGACAGACTTAAATAAACTTTGTCTTTCACCCAAGCCATAAGGGTGAAAGAAAACATCCATAGGAGTCTGTATTTTATCATGATTTAAGATAGAGTCTTTGGATACAGACCACCTGGATTTGAATTCCTTCTTCCCTGGGTAATAGTGATACCACTGGCAAGTTGCTTATCTTCTCTGTTCTTCCTCAGTTTTTTCATTTGTAAAATGAAGATGATCGTATCCTCAGGAAACAGAATATTGCTGTCAGTTATTATTATTATTATTATTAGCTAAATCCAGTTAGTTTGTGATCATTGTTATACACATGAGTGTAATATATATATATATATGTACATAGCTATCTACACACACACACACATACACACACAAATGCATACAGACACATCAGTTACCTACTGGGAACATGGCATCATATGAAAGAAAACTCTAAAGTCACCAATCTTTAAGGAACTTGAGTCTGAAGGTAGACATAAGTATACAAAATCCCAATTTTGTAATATTACACAAAAATTTATTGAACACCGACTAAATGCCAAGTAGTGTTCTATAACTGGGAATTACAGGAAATAACAAAAGTTCTTAATTTCACAAAGCTTACATTCTACATTTGTTACAATAAGCAAATGAACAACCAGTGATAAGGTAAGGTACTAGGTGCTAAGAAGAAAAAAATAAATCCAAGTAAGGGGATAGAAGACAATGGAATGGTAGGTGTTATTTGTGGTAGGTTGGCTAGGGAAGCCCCCTCTGTAAATAGACTTGGAGTAGATGCCTGAAGAAGGTGAGGAAGGGAGCTATGAGAATGTCCGGACAATTAATGTTCCTGGAATAGAGAAGAGGTAATGCAAAGCCCTGGTGTACAAAGGACTTAGAGTGTGAGATAATGTGGAGGCCAGTGTGGTCAGATCAAAATGAATGAGAAAAATAGGCAAGAGAGAGAAAGAGAGAGAGAGAGAGAGAGAGAGAGAGGAAGCAATGGGTAGAATGAAGAAGTTAGGTGACTAAAAATATTGGGGAAGGGCATCATCAATTCCTTTTAGAGGTTTCTTCCTTTTCTCTTATCCTAAATAGATTAAGCTGATGACATTTTAGAGAGTGCACACACTTATCCTTATAATACATAATGGTGACTGCATATGTGGCATTGCACCTGATATCAATAAGATGAAACATTGCTATTGATTTTCAGGGAAGTTAACATTGCTCTCAATGAGAGCTGTATGACTTCAGCCCTTGTGTAGGGCTGTTTTGACAGGGAAGGAATAGAAGGAAAAGTGTAGCCCAAAGGGAACTTTTTTCTTGCAGTTTTATATCATGTTTAATAAAAAAAAAAAATGCTGTGAACGAAATGCTTAAAGCAAAAAGGAAAATGTTCATAATAGAAACCTGTTTTTGCCAACAGCTCTTATCAACTGCAGTGGTTTATTTCCTGTTGGCATGATTACCTTAATAATTTTCTAGCTATGTCACAGGCATCTGATCTTTGACAAACCTGACAAAAACAAGAAATAGGGAAAGGATTCCCTATTTAATAAATGGTGCTGGGAAAACTGGCTAGTCATATGTAGAAAGCCGAAACTGGATCCCTTCCTTACACCTTATACAAAAATTAATTCAAGGTGGATTAAAGACTTAAATGTTAGACCTAAAACCGTAAAAACCCTAGAAGAAAAGCCAGGCAATATCATTCAGGACATAGGCATGGTCAAAGACTTCATGACCAAAACACCAAAAGCAATGGCAACAAAAGCCAAAACAGACAAATGGGATCTAATTAAACTAAAGAACTTCTGCACAGCAAAAGAAACTACCATCAGAGTGAACAGGCAACCTACAGAATGGGAGAAAATTTTTGTAATCTACCCATCTGACAAAGAGCTAATATCCAGAATCTACAAAGAACTTGAACAATTTTACAAGAAAGAAAAACAACCCCATCAAAAAGTGGGCAAAGAATATGAACAGACACTTCTCAAAAGAACACATTTATGCAGCCAACAGACACATGAAAAAATGCTCATTATCACTGGCCATCAGAGAAATGCAAGTCAAAACCACAATGAGATAATCTCTCATACCAGTTGGGATGGCAATTATTAAAAAGTCAGGAAACAACAGATGCTGGAAAGGATATATAGAAATAGGAACACTTTTACACTGTTGGTGGGACTCTAAACTAGTTCAACCATTGTGGAAAACAATGTGGCAATTCCTCAAGGATCTAGAACTAGAAATACCATTTGACTCAGCCATCCCATTACTGGGGATATACCCAAAGGATTATAAATCATGCTATTATAAAGACACATGCACACATATGTTTATTGTGGCACTATTCACAATAGCAATGACTTGGAACCAGCCCAAATGTCCATCAATGATAGACTGGATTAAGAAAATGTGGCATATATACACCATGGAATACTATGCAGTCATAAAAAAGGATGAGTTCATGTCCTTTACAGGGACATGGATGCAGTTGGAAACCATAATTCTGAGCAAACTATCACAAGGACAGAAAATCAAACACCACAAGTTCTCACTCATAGGTGGGAGTTGAACAAAGAACACTTGGACACAGGGTGGGGAACATCATGGCCTGGGCCTGTCGTGGGGTGGGGGGCAGGGGGAGGGATAGCATTAGGAGAAATAACAATGTAAATGTGGAGTTAATGGGTGCAGCAAACCAACATGGCACGTGTATACCTATGTATCAAACCTGCACGTTGCGCACATGTACCCTAGAACTTAAAGTATAATAAAAAGCAAAAAGAAAACTTGAATGGAAAAAAAAGAAAAGAAGAAAATGCCAAAAAAAAAAAAAAAAAAAGATTTTTAGTGCTCTGTTAACAGAGTGTAACTTAAAACAGATTTTTTTGGTGTCGTTTACTTTTAAAAATCAATTTTTATAAATGTTTCCTGATCCTTAAAGGTAACTTCTCTATCTGCAAGTTAAAAAAAAACAATTTTGTAGCTGTGTCACCAGTCTTTGTTACTTGGTTTCCTTGGAAAGGAAGAGGGAAAGATATATTGTATATTAATATTCCATCCATTTCAGTCCTAGGGGAAGAAGCTTCTTGTAAGCAACTGGTGAAGACTGCCTTATTGCTTCTCATAGGGTAGCAAAAGTGGATATTTTCTTATGACACTATCCAGATTTAGCAGATTTGGTAAGCTCTTTTCTCCAAGATCTACCCAGTGGCTTGGGAACAAGATTCCCAATGTTGTTTGATAGGAGAGGGCTGGCTTAACTGGAGCCTGTCCAGTAAAGGCTCATCCATAACAGTATCTATTTTAGACCCAAGGTTTCCAAAGAATAGTTCCATAAGTATAGACATTGTAGAAAAGAGTCAATATGTTGAGATACTCAGAATTAGATAAGATTTCTTTCCTGGAGTGTTTCTCAGAACCTTTAGGACAACAAAGGCATTGATCATGAAACCACCAAGGAGGAATAAAGTATGGCTCATTTCTTAATTATGTTTGGTCACAGAAACTTCTTTTCAAGATAAGTCTTGAATGTTATATATTTTTAAACAGGTGCTTAAATAAATGCTGTGGGTGTTCAGCCCTTTAGAACTATAACAGCTAGAGAAAACTGCAATCCAAACCAATCCCGCACAAAACAAGGATATTCAAAACCTAAGAGTCCTCAAAACTCCCTTAATCTGTACACTTTGTAACTTCCTGCCAGAAGAGAACACAGCTAGCAGAATTCTAAGTAAACTGCTGACTTGGTCTTTGGGTCATGCTCAGGTATTAGAGAATAGAGAATTGATAGATCAGGACTACTCCCCCCAAATATTGAATGTTAATGCTTACAAGTGTATTATGTATGTCTCAAGATATCATCTGGAATATGGCACATTGGTTATAAGAATGAAGCTTAGATCTTCAAGGGGACTGACGGGAGGCTTCTAGCATCCATTTCATCAGAATCTGAGCACTGCTGAGAATGTTGAAATAGAGATTGCAGAATGCTCTGTTATTCTCCAAAGGACAGTGTCATTCTTTGAGGTGAAACCAGTGCACACCTAATGAGTCAGCAGTCTAAGATGGTGATTCATGCTCCTGGCTATGGCCTCCATATATAATTCCAATTCCTAGCCATTATTGGACCTTCTGTGTTTGAAGATCCTGATCTGAACCTGCTTCAGTAGGATTTTTAAGGATCAGATCTGCCCCAGCAAATCCTTGGCCAAAAGAATAAGACTTAAAGGGATTTCTTGGAACATGGCCTATTTAGAGGTCTTATAAGGGACACAGTTTATGTTGCTTTTTTGTACCCTACACTGTCTGGGAAAGACTTTGTAGTCTTACCTAAGGATGCATAGCTTACTTAAGAATTGGTGGGTAAGACAAGAGTTAAAACAATTTGATGATGAAAGTAAGATCAAGAAAGAGTAAATGTAAGAAGAATAATAAAAAGTCAAGAGCAAGGTTATGTATGTCACAGTTAATAACTGATAATTCCTGAGAACACACATTTTATTCCACTGGTAAAATACATTACTAATATGAATAATAGTGTATCAATTAGGTGAGACTGTTAACCAACAGCACTAAATGAAAAAGTTAATTTTACAAAGCAGGATAAATGCAGATTTCCCTTGTAAACATTAAAGAATCAGCCAGAAAAGTAAATTGAATTAATTATGAAAAGTTTTCCAGTTGTAGAATTCATAAAGTTGCATACTTCACATAATCTTAGTTTGTATGACGTAAAAAAGTTTTTAAACATTGCCCAAAGATGAAGACACCATCTGAAGAATAATTTTAATGAAAAATATATCTCAATTATATTATTTGTGGTTGTGTTTCATAGCTATAGAAAAATTTTATGTGAGGGGTATTTTAAAAAATACCGTGCATTTTCAAATATTGCATGTATAGGATTCGTTTAAAGGGATCAAAGGAATCTCTAAGTTGACATCATGCATCATTGGCATGGTATATTACACTCTCTATGGTAATAAATATTTGAAGTTTTAATAAATGCTTAATGGTGGATCGCAGTCTTTATTTGCATTATCTTGTAGCAATTAGCAAATGTCTAATTTTAAATCATTCTCTTTAGGTCTTGCTTATTAACAAAGGAGGGAAGGATAATTGACAAATTATATAACTACATTTACTTTCTTTAACAAGATTCTGGTGTTGATTTTTTTTGTCGATTCCAATTCAACATTACATGGCATTGTGGAGCTCTGATTAATGCCTCTCTGGTCCTTCTCCCTCTCCCCAACATATTCACCAGTTCTTCTGTTTCTTACTTTTTATTTCATTTTTTTAAGTGATAATATAAAATTAAACTAGTAAGAGTTCCTATAAATGGTCACAACAAAAGAAATCTTACCTCTCTCTAAAGCGTGTCCAAATGCCACAGCAAGCAGTAGTACCAGAACCTTCTTCATTTTTCTACCAGAGAGTCTTGCAGCACCTCCTGTCTCCTGTAGGTGACCATGTAAATGGTGGTAGCCAAAAATAATTGGTTTCCTTTTTACGAAGATTCCTGACTATGAATTAATCAATTATTAATCTCTACACAGAAGTAAGGGGCTGTTATCTTTGGCCCAAAAGAGATAAAATAATACCAATCAAGGTAAATAGACACCTTGGGGATACTGTAGTGGAAAATCTAGGAGATTTTAATCATTAACTTTGTCAAACTGCAAAAGAGCCAAGGTATATAGATTATTTTCCACTGCTGTTTCTCACTAAAGTGTACTTAATATGTTAGTAATGAACACCTTCTCCCCCTGTATAGGGCTATGTGTCTTCTTTGGACACCCCACTTTTCTCATATGTAAGTGGAAAATTGGAAACTCTCTCTTTACCTCTCTTCTTCTCTTTGTTTAAACCTACTACAAATAAACATTACCTTAAAATATTGCAGATCAGATATTATAAGTAATAAGGGGAAAAAAGAGTTAAAGTCAATTCAGCATAATATTTTAAATCCATAATTCTGATGCTATGAAGTCATTTTATTTTAGATGATGGCATAATACCTTGTATTTCTATGCTATGTTACACTTTCTGAAGCACAGGCATATATGTTAAAAATAACCTTTGAAGTGAGGCAAATAACTGGAGAGGTTAAATGGCTCACCACGGCCAATCATAAAAAGTTAGTGGCAAATCTTGGACTCCCTACAGTGATTTTAAAGCTCCTTCTACTAATAGTTCACAATTAGTATATTTTATGGGCATGTAATTTGAGAGCTCAGAGAGGCCCTGTAAGACATGAAATCCAACATCTTCATTTTACAGAAGAGTGAACTGAGCACTGGGTAAATTCTGTGACTTGTCTAGAGAGTCACAGGTAGACCACTCACTGGAATTAGATGAGTTCCACTCCTGGATTTTGCAGTAGCCCTCTTTTCAGGAAATGGTCAGGTTCAGGTTGTTACACAGGCTCTAAAATCAAATCCCTACTCAGCTTTCATAGCTGTGTAACCTTGGGAAATTTATTTTGCCCTTCTAAGTTTCATTTTCCTCATATGCAACGTGGTGATAAGTCAGTACATTTGACACAACATTGCTATGAGGTTAATTAAGGTAATCTGGGTGCAGGGTTCATGATAACATCCATCACATAGTGACATGGGTTAATGTCACCTGTTACTCTTATTCTAGTTCTTGTCACTTTCTCCCACTGGCATTCCAAATTTATAATATCTGAGAAGGTCAATGGAACTAATGAGGCCATTGGAACTCAGTGGAAGAGTTTAAAGCCAGTTCTGTGTCCAGGGTCTCACAGGCAAGTGATTTAAAACCTCATTATCAACTCAGTAACCAAGAATTATCTACATGGGCAGAGTCTGTCAAAATTTCAGTAAACCAATTTAGGTGGTTACAGGTTTAGTCAGAGTTTCTATCTATATTGAAAATCCTTGGGTGTTATATTCAGAAAACAGAGTCCAGCTAGTTGGAAAAAGATACCTATGCCAGATCAAAGCACAGGTATCTCTGTAAGGCCAGTGGAAATCCATATGGTCAAGGAGATAGCTTTCTTGTCCGAGAGCCAACTCTATCCCTTCAAGGATCAACTTCCTGATTACTATAAATCTAAATTTTCTGTTCCCTTTGGCTGAATTCTTAGTTTACTGTGCAAGTTAATTTAAAAGTGTATTTTAGTCCTATGGCTAATTATTTGGAAATGAAACTCCAAATGAGTGTGAAAAAGTTTTAAAAGTACTCAGAACCCCAAAACTCAGAGAGGTGGGTAACACATTACCATATCGCTACAGTTTTCTTTTTTCTTTAAGATAATATACTGTATTTATACTTCTGTATCCCTTTTATTCAACTGTATTTCAGTCATCTGATTAGTTTGATTAAAAAGACACATTCAGATTATTTTCCATGAATTTTGATACAGAGTTTAAGATCTGCTCATTCTTTCATTTTTTAAAAAATTAAACTTTATCTCTGCTTTTGCAATAACATTTATCACGTTTGTTTAATGATAAACTACATGTAGCAAGAATTGCAACATCTCATTTAGATGCCCTCTTGAGAAATCTCCATACAAGCTGCCAAATGTATTCTCTTGACTGAATTTTTCTAAACGAAATTAGGCAAAACTTAGGCTAGTAGCTAAATATATGAGCCTTTTTTTTTCAGTCTTATTTATGTAACTTTCCTTAATCTTTCAAATGTTGATTGCTTACTGTGATTCTAAAACTGGAAAGAAATAATCACAATTGGCCTAAATGAGAGGCCTCAAGTGACAATGATTACTCTAGTAAGTCAGATGGGGAAAAAAATGGGTGAAAAAGACCAAATCAAACCTCCTCATATTGTCTATGACAGCAGCAGTTACAGCAACTCAGAAATGTATTACTGAAATATATATTTAACAAGAATTATTTATTGAATATGTAAGCAGTAGAATTTTGCAGGAGCTGTTTTTCCTGTATAAAACTGATTTGAAGTAGCCTCTTTCCCTCTTTCCTCTATTTCCATCTTGCCATTGGCTTCAGAGGAAATTCAGATTTCTCCCTAACTAGGGCTAGTTCCAGGCAAAATTGTGAGGCAGATAAAGCCTATCTTTAGTTCTTTTCTCTATCCCATGTCTCTTCTTTTAGTAAGGCTTGGTTACTAAAAGATAACACTGATATTTCTCTTTATCAGAACAGTATCTTTAATATTTTAATGCTGCGACAGGCTTCTTAAAAACTCTTACTGTACTCCTGTAGAAATGATCTTCTTCAGAATGATTTTGTCTGAGTGTTCTCTTCATTCAGATTCTCTTTATACTATTAAAATGCATTATCAGTATCTTTTCCTGATAATTGAACTGGTGAAATTGATATTAGTGGTTCGAAGCAACACGCTTAAAGTTGATGTACAGAGAGGGACAGAACACAATCCAGGTTTCAGAAAATTCTTATAGCCCAGACATTTAGCTATGATTGACTTCCATGAGAAATTCCAGTATCCTTGTAATAAATCTCTTTTTACTTAAGCTTATTCTAGCTGAATTCACAATTAAAAGCATTCTAACTATCCTACCTTTAAATCATTCTCCCCTCTGTTGCTGTCATTATTGTTCAAAAATGCAAATAAGACTGTGTTACTGCCTCCCTATTCAAAACGATTTAGACCAATGCCTGTGCTTAAAGTTCATGAATTCATCCTACTTACCTCTAAAAAGGATTCTTTGCCGTGTATGTATATTAAAATTAAGTACAGCTGAACTACTTGTGGTTCACTGAACACATTGTGCTATTGAGCTTTCCACAGTCTTTGTTCACATTCTTCTTTTTTCTCGTACTCTATTTTGTGTGTTTGTTGTCCCTTGTCTGTTGGCCTTTCATTTATTCATTTAACATATATTTAATTCATACCACTTTGTACCAAGTAACATGCAAGCTGTTGGTACTACCATGTCAAAAGATCTACATGGCTCTTCCCCTCATGGACCTTCTTAGTTTAACTAGGAAGACAGATGTTGAAGACTAAATGACAAGTGTGCTGAATTGTGAGGGTGCAGAGAATAGAAGGGGTAAGAGTAGACACAGTGAGAGCAGTGTGAACACTGCTTTAGAAGTCCAAGCAAGGGATGACAGAAGTGTGGCCCGTGGTGCTGGCAGAGGCCTGAGATGGCTTAAGAGACAGAGTCATCAGGGAGTGGTAATTGACTAGACTTTGACTGACGGGGGAAGAGTCAGAAGTTATGCCGAGGTTTCTAGCTTGTGCAAGTGGTTGGATATTAATGCCAATCTCTGAAACTGAAGATACTGAAGAAGACACACAAGGAAGATGTGTTCAGGTGGAATTTTGAGTAGGCAGCTGGGTCCATGACTCTGGAGCTTCAAAGACACCCAAAATTTCCAGGTTGTACTGAGTCCACCTCCTCTGTGCTTTGCTCTTCCACAGTGCTCCTACTATAGCTAAGACACCTTCATTTTGGTATTCCCAACAGCTAGCACAGCTAGCACAGATAGAAACTGAATGTGGTAAACCCTCAGTCATAATCGGTTTAATGAAGGAATTTAAATGCCTAGAGAAATTTATCAACCCTGGATTTAAAAATGAAAGACTGGCTGGGCGCGGTGGCGAGGTGGCGGGCGCCTGTAGTCCCAGCTACTCGGGAGGCTGAGGCAGGAGAAGGGCGTGAACCCGGGAGGCAGAACTTACAGTGAGCTGAGATCCGGCCACTGCACTCCAGCCTGGGCGACAGAGCGAGACTCCGTCTCAAAAAAAAAAAAAAAAAAAAAAAAAAAAATTAAAGACTATGCTAGAATTCTATAATTCGTTTATGCTCATTGAAATCCAGGTGTAATTTGAGTAATCATGGTTTTCATGAACAAGTCAATTCATTTTTAATTTTACTTGAATTTTCACACAAATCTGCAAATGATTTATTCGTATTTTAAAACAATAGGGGCTGTTATAGAAATATATTCCACAGAGTGCAGGAGTTCAGAAAATTCTGACAAATATAAACTAGCTTATTAACCAAATGGTTTCATTTATTTTAAAATAACAATTTGAGGTACACTTAGAGATAAATTGACATCTGCCATGACTCTCTTTACTAAGGCTATAGTAGTTTATGAGGTCTTGTGTAACAAACTGCCAAATAGGTCGGGCGTGGTGGCTCACACCTGTAATCCCAGCACTGTTGGAGGCCGAGGCAGGTAGATCACCTGAGGTCAGGAGTTTGAGACCAGCCTGGCCAACATGGTGAAACCCTGTCTCTACTAAAAATACAAAAATTAACTGGGCGTAGTGGCAGGCGCCTGTAATCCCAGCTACTTGGGAGGCAGAGGCAGGAGAATCACTTGAACCCATGAGGTAGAGGTTGTAGTGAGCCAAGATTACACGCTTGCACTCCAGCAGGGGGACAAGAGTGAGACTTCATCTCAAAAAAAAAAAAAAAAGAAAAAACAAAAAACAACAAAACAAAACAAAACAAAAAAACCCAAACTGCCAAATAGCCATAACTTTCCCAAAAACACTTTCATTAAGAAATATACATCTCTGAGGAGAACATAGATATTTAAGAGAAATGATGGTTCAGACTAGATGCAAATAATTTTATCTTCTGCTTGAAAAGAAACAGAGAGAGGGTAAAAAAGAAAGAAAGAAAGAAGTAAGAAAGAAAGAAAGAAAGAAAGAACAAAAAAAGAAAGAAAGAAAGAAAGAAAAAAAGAAAGAAAGAAAGAAAGAAAGAAAGAAAGAAAGGAAAGAAGTTGAAAATAGAATTTAAAAAATAGTCTAGGAGCAAGGTTTATATGAGACTTAGCTGATAATCACAGACAGGCAGCTACACCTCTTTCCACCTCTATTGTTCAATGGAATGAGGAATGACATAATAATCACTGTTAAATATATAGTCATAACTAGTTAACTGTCAGCTAAGTGTCCTTAAGTAAAATATTTAGGTTCTTAGTATTTTTAAGTAAAAATATTTAGGTTCAGTTAATTAAAAAGAAATGGCTTTATAATAATTTTTTACTGAACTATTTTCCAACACTGAAGGAAGCCAGGTAATTCATAGAAACAGGTCTGAATATTAAAACTATGTAATTACTTTTACAAGTATTGACAATTGTAGTATATTTTTACATTATGTATATAGAGAAAGAGAAGCAGAAGGTGATAAAGAGAAAATGAAAGAATGGAGAAAAGAAGAGAAGAAAAGATAAAATATAAAATGTGATAGAATGAGAAAATAAGCCAATATATACTAAAACTTCAATATGTGAACCACCCTGATCGATGTCCCCAAATGTACATATATACATTTAGATTTTAAATATATAGATTTCCAGGAATAGAATGGAGCCCTCAAAAATAGAATAAATGTCAATTTTCATAGCCTGCCTAATCTTTGTTAAGAGCTTCTAATAATACTGTTTTCTATACATTCTGTAATGAACAGGACTCTAAAGAGGAAAAGGACTGGCAATTTGAATAATTAAAGCTGACTATTAAATTGAGTTATATGAGTGAGTTTAAAAAAGTTTTCAGGATCATATTGCAAAGTAAGATAAAATATTAGATGATCTAATAGATTCCTTTTTACTGAAGGAGAAACAAATTTTCTCAGTTTTCAGGAATTTCTTTTTAGAGTCATCTAGAAAGTCAGGAAAAGGCAGAATAATGGCCGACCAAAGGTGGCCACACCCTAATCCCTGCAACCTGTAATTCTGTTATGTTACCTGGCAAGGGGGAATTGAGGTTGCATATAAAATGAATCAGTTTAATTTAAAATATTTTCTTGGCTTATTAAGATAGGCTCAATGTTATCGCAAAGGTCCTTTAAGTGTAGAAGAATGAGGCAGAATGTCAGAATGAAAGAGATATGAGAAGGAAAGCAGAGGTTGGAGGGATGGGATTGCTGACTTTGAAGATGGAAGGGATCTGTGAGCCAAGAAATGCAGGCAGCCCCTAGAAGCTGGAAAGGGCAAGAAAATGGAAAGGAGTGTTAAAGTCTCCAATTCCCATTGAGAGTTTTAGCATTTCCCCTTATAGTTTTTAGTCTATTGTGTTTTTGCTTCTTGAAATTTGAAGTTCTGTTATTATACACATACAGAATTATAATGATTATCTTTCTGATAAGTTATTCCTTTTAACAGTACGTCCTTCTTTATCTATGATAATACTTTGTCTTGAAATCTATTTTGTCTAATACTATTAGGTGGATGCAAAAGTAATTGTGGTTTTTGCATTTAAAACTCATGTTCTTATTTAGTAGTTGTCTCTACTTTTACTTTCAATGGTAAAAACCATTTTTCACCAACCAAAAACTTTTGCACCAACGTAATAATATAGCCATGACAACTTTCTTATACTTAGTGATTAAATGGTACATCTTTTTATATATTTTTACTTTCAATCTAGTTGTGTCTTTGTGTTTAAAGTGAATCTCTTGAAAAGAACCATTCAAACATCTTGCTTGTTTTATCAAGACATAATCTTGGAGTGTTTAGTTCATTTATGTTTAATGTTCTTATTGTTATGATTGGGTTTGAATGTACATTCTTATTATTTTTTCATGTTTGCTTTCCACTTTTTTCTTCTGTATTTTGTTCCCTTTTTGTTCATTTTATGACTCTTTTGTCTCAGTTGAATATTTTATTGTTTTATTTTAACATTTGTGATTTTAAGCTATTACTTTTGTTAAATTGTAATGGCTTCTCTAGGGCTAATAATATTTGTCTTTAATATGTCCAAGTTTATTGGTTTTCATCCTACACTTTTCACTTTCTATTTTATACCTGACAGTTTTTTCTTCACATTTTCACACCTCATACATCATATTTTTATATCACATTTCCTACATTTAAAAAGCTTACAATAGTGTATCATTTACCAATCCCATTGCTCGTACTATTTTTAAAATACTTTTTGTTTGTTCAGGCTTCATAAACTTTTCTTTCAAAGCTATTCTTTTTGCTTAAAAGTTTTTTAGCGCTATAAACATGATTTTTCATTATCTTTTGATAAGGGGTTGGCAGTCATTCTTTTCATTGCGCTCATGTATGTAGTATTTTTTTTTCCTCTGGTTGCTTTTAAGATGATTACTTTACCTTTGTTTTTCAATGATTATCCTAGGATATGCATCATATGATTCTCTTTTTTTAGTTGCTGGGATTTTTATAGGGATTGCATTAAAGCTATAGATCAAGTTGGAAAGAATGTAAACCTTGACAGTACTGAATCTTCCTATCCATGAACTTAAAATATCTCTCCAATTATTTAGTTCTTCTTTGATTTGTTTCATCAGAGGTTGTAGTTTCCCTCATACAGATCTTGTGTGTATTTCATTGGATTTATACCTAAATATTTCTTTTTTTTTTTAATACCTTAAGTTCTAGGGTACACGTGCACAAGTGCAGTTTTGTTACATAGGTATATGTGTGCCATGTTGGTTTGCTGCACCCATCAACTCGTCATTAGGTGTTTCTCCTAATGCTATCCCTTCCCCAACCCCTACTCCCTGATAGGCCCAGGTGCGTGATATTCCCTGCCCTGTGTCCAAGTGTTCTCATTGTTCATTTCCCACCTATGAGTGAGAACATGTGGTGTTTGGTTTTCTGTTCTTGTGATAGTTTGCTCAGAATGATGGTTTCCAGCTTCATCCATGTCCCTGCAAAGGACATGAACTCATCCTTTTTTATGGCTGCATAGTATTCCATGATGTATATGTGCCACATTTTCTTAATCTAGTCTATCATTGATGGACATTTGGGATGGTTCCAAGTCTTTGCTATTATGAATAGTGCTGCAATAAACATATGTGTGCATGTGTCTCTATAGTAGCATGATTTATAATCTTTTCAGTTTATAACCAGTAATGGGATTGCTGGGTCAAGTGGTCTTTCTAGGTCTAGAGGTCTTTCTAGATCCTAGAGGAATCGTCACACTGTCTTCCACAATGGTTGAACTAATTTACACTCCCACCAACAGTGTAAAAGCATTCCTATTTCTGGATATCCTCTCCAGCATCTGTTGTTGTCTGACTTTTTAATGATTGCCATTCAAACTGGTGTAAGATGGTATCTCGTTGTGGTTTTGATTTGCATTTCTCTGATGACCAGTGATGATTAGCATTTTTTTGTGTTGGCTGCATAAATGTCTTCTTTTGAGAAGTGTCTGTTCATATCCTTTGCCCACTTTTTGATGGGGTTGTTTGTTTTATTTCTTGTAAATTTGTTTATGTTCTTTGTAGATTCTGGATATTAGCCCTTTGTCAGATGGGTAGATTACAAAAATTTTCTCCCATTCTGTAGGTTGTCTGTTCACTCTGATGGTAGTTTCTTTTGCTGTGCAGAAGCTCTTTAGTTTAATTAGATCCCATTTGTCTATTTAGACTTTTGTTGCCATAGCTTTTGGGGTTTTAGTCATGAAGTCCTTGCCCATGCCTATGTTCTGAATGATATTGTCTAGGTTTTCTTCAAGGGTTTTTATGGTTTTATGTTTAATAGTTAAGTCTTTAATCCATCTTGAATTAATTTTTGTATAAGGTGTAAGGAAGGGATGCAGTTTCAGCTTTCTGCATATGTCTAGCCAGTTTTCCCAGTACCATTTATTAACTAGGGAATCCTTTCCGTATTTCTTGTTTTTGTCAGGTTTATCAAAGATCTGATGGTTGTAGATGTGTGGTGTTATTTCTGAGGGCTCTGTTCTGTTCCATTGGTGTATATCTCTATTGTGGTACCAGTATTATGCTGTTTTGATTACTGTAGCCTTGTAGTGTAGTTTGAAGTCAGGTAGGATGATGCCTCCAGCTTTGTTCTATCAGCTTAGGACTGTCTTGGCAATGTGGGCTCTTTTTTGGTTCCAAATGAACTTTAAAGTGTTCTTTTTTTTCCAATTCTGTGAAGAAAGTCATTGGTAATTTGCTGGGGATGGCGTTGAATCTATCTATAAATTACCTTGGGCAGTATGGCCATTTTCACAATATTGATTCTTCCTATCTATGAGCATAGAATATTCTTCCATTTGTTTATGTCCTCTTATTTTGTTCAACAGTGGTTTGTATCTCTCCTTGAAGAGGCCTTTCACATCCCTTGTCAGTTGTATTCCTAGGTATTTTATTCTCTTTGTAGCAATTGTGAATGGGAGTTCACTCATGATTTGGCTCTCTGTTTATTACTGGTATATAGGAATGCTTGTGATTTTTGTCCAATGATTTTGTATCCTGAGACTTTGCTGAAATTGCTTATCAGCTTAAGGAGGTTTGGGGCTGAGATGATGGGCTTTTCTAAATATACAATCATGTCGTCTGCAAACAGGGGCAATTTGACTTTCTCTTTTCCTAACTGAATACCCTTTATGTCTTTCTCTTGCCTGATTGCCCCAACCAGAACTTCCAAAACTATGTTGAATAGGAGTGGTGAGAGAGGATATCCTTTTCTTATGCTGGTTTTCAAAAGGAATGTTTCCATTTTTACCCATTCAGTATGATATTGGCTGTGGGTTTGTCATAAATAGATCTTATTGTTATGAGATAGGTTCCATCAATACCTAGTTTATTGAGAGTTTTTAGCATGAAGGACTGCTGAATTTTGTCAAAGGCCTTTTCTGCATCTATTGAGATAATCATGTGGTCTTTGTCATTGGATCTATTTATATAATGGGTTACGTTTATTGATTTGCCTGTGTTGAACTAGCCTTGCATCCCAGGGATGAAGCTGGCTTGATCATGGTGGATAAGCTTTTTGATGTGCTTCTGGATTTGGCTTGCCAGTATTTTATTGAGGATTTTTGCATCATTGTTCATCACGGATATTGATCTAAAATTCTCTTTTTTTGTTGTGTCTCTGCCAGACTTTGGTATCAGGATGATGCTGGCCTTATAGAATGAGTTGGGGAGGATTCCCTCTTTTTCTACTCATTGGAATAGTTTCAGAAGGAATGGTATCAACTCCTCTTTGTACATCTGGTAGAATTCTGCTGCGAATTTGTGTGTTCCTGGACTTTTTTTGAGTGGTAGGCTATTAATTATTGCCTCAATTTCAGAGCCTGTTATTGGTCTATTCAGGGATTCAATTTCTTCCTGGTTTATTCTTGGGAGGGTGTATGTGTCCATGAATTTATCCTTTTCTACTAGGTTTTCTAGTTTATTTGTGTAGAGGGGTTTGTAGTATTCTCTGATGGTAGTTTGTATTTCTGTGGGATTGGTGGTGATATCCCCTTTATCATATTTTATTGCATCTATTTGATTCTTCTCTCTTTTCTTTTTATTAGTCTTGCTAGTGGTCTATCAGTTTTGTTGATTTTTTCAAAACACTAGCTTCGGGATCCATTGATTTTTTGAAGGAATTTTTGTGTCTCTATCTCCTTGAGTTCTGCTCTGATCTTAGTTATTTCTTGCCTTCTGCTGTCTTTTAAATTTGTTTGCTGTTACTTCTCTAGTTCTTTCAATTGTGATGTTAGGGTGTCGATTTTTTTATCTTTCCTGCTTTCTCTTGTGGGCATTTAGTGCTATAAATTTCCCTCTACACTCTGCTTTAAATATGTCCCAGAGATTCTGGTATGTTGTGTCTTTGTTCTCATTGGTTGCAAAGAACATCTTTACTTCTGCCTTCATTTCATTATTTACCCAGTAGTCATTCAGGAGAAGGTTGTTCAGTTTCCATGTAGTTGTGCAATGTTGAGTGAGTTTATTCATCCTTAGTTCTTTTATTTATTTTTTTTTTTGAGGAGGAGTCTCGCTCTGTCGCCCAGACTAGAGTGCAGTGGCGCAATCTCGGCTCGCTGCAAGCTCCGCCTCCCGGGTTTATGCCATTCTCCTGCCTCAGCCTCCCGAGTAGCTGGGACTACAGGCGCCCGCCACCTCGCCTGGCTAGTTTTTTTGTATTTTTAGTAGAGACGGGGTTTCACCATGTTAGCCAGGATGGTCTCGATCTCCTGACCTCGTGATCCACCCGTCTCGGCCTCCCAAAGTACTGGGATTACAGACTTGAGCCACCACACCCGGCCTCATCCTTAGTTCTAATTTGATTGTACTGTGGTCTGAAAGATGGTTTGTTGTGATTTCTGTTCTTTTACATTTGCCGAGGAGTGCTTTTATTCCAATTATGTGATCAATTTTGGAATCAGTGTGATGTGGTACTGAGAAGAATGTATAGTCTGTTGATTTGGGGTGGAGAGTTCTGTAGATGTCTATTAGGTCTGCTTGGTGCAGAGCTGAGTTCAAGTCCTGGATATCTTTGTTAATATTCTGTCTCATTGATCTATCAAACATTGAGAGTAGCATGTTAAATTCTCCCATTATTACTGTGTAGGATTCCAAAGTCTCTTTGTAGGTCTCTAAGGACTTGCTTTATGGATTTCAGTGCTCCTGTACTGGGTTCATACATACATATAATAGTTAGCTCTTCTTGTTGAGTTGATCCCTTTACCATTATGTAGTGTCCTTCTTTGTCTGTTTGATCTTCGTTGGTTTAAAGTCTGTTTTATTAGAGACTAGGATTGCAACCCCTGCATTTTTTTGCTTTCCATTAGCTTGGTAGATCTTCCTCCATCCCTTTATTTTGAGCCTATGTGTGTCTCTGCACGTGAGATGGGTCACCTGAATACAGCACACTGATGGCTCTTGACTATTTATCCAATTTGCTAGTCTGTGTCTTTTAATTAGGGCATTTAGCCCATTTACATTTTAGGTTAATATTGTTATGTGTATTTGATCCTGTCATTATGATTTTAGCTAGTTATTGTGCCCATTAATTGATAGTTTCTTGATAGCATCGACGGTCTCTACAATATGGCATGTTTTTGCAGTGGCTGGTACTGGTTGTTCCTTTCCATGTTTAGTGCTTCCTTCAGGAGCTCTTGTAAGGCAGGCCTAAATCTCTCAGCATTTGCTTGTCTGTAAAGGATTTTATTTCTCCTTCACTTATGAAGCTTAGTTTGGCTGGATATGAAATTCTGTGTTGAAAATTCTTTACTTTAAACATGTCGAATATTGGCCCCCACTGTCTTCTGGCTTGTAGAGTTTCTTCTGAGAGATCCGCTCTTAGTGTGATGGTCTTTCATTTGTGGGTAACCCAACCTTTCTCTCTGGCTGCCCTTAACACGTTTTCCTTTATTTCAACCTTGGTGGATCTGACAATTATGCATCATGGGGTTGCTCTTCTCGAGGAGTATCTTTGCGGTATTCTCTGTATTTCCTGAATTTGAATGTTGTCCTGCCTTGCTGGTTTGGGTAAGTCCTCCTGGATAATATCTTTAAGAGTGTTTTCCCACTTGATTCCATTCTCCCCGTCACTTTCAGGTACAGCAATCAAATGTAGATTTGGTCTTTTCACATAGTCCCATATTTCTTGGGGGCTTTGTTTGTTTCTTTTTACTCTTTTTTCTCTTAACTTGTCTTTTCACTCTATTTCATTAATTTGATCCTCATTCACTGATATCCTTTCTTCCTCTTGATCAAATCAGCCATTGAAACTTGTGTATGCGTCATGAAGTTCTCTTGTCATGGTTTTCAGCTCCATCAGGTCATTTATGGTCTTCTTTACACTGTTTTTTCTAGTTAGCCATTCATCTAACCTTTTATCAAGGTTTTAACTTCCTTGCGATGGGTTAGATCATGCTCCTTTAGTTTGGAGAAGTTTGTTATTACCGACCTTCTGAAGCCTACTTCTGTCAGTTTGTCAAAGTCATTTTCTGTCCAACTTTTTTCCATTGCTGGAGAGGAGCTGCACTCCTTTGAAGGAGAAGAGGTGCTCTGGTTTTTAGAATTTTCAGCTTTTCTGCTCTGGTTTCTCCCCATCTTTGTGGTTTTATCTTCCTTTGTTCTTTGATGCTGGTAACCTACAGATTGGGTTTTGGTGTGAATGTCCTTTTTGTTGATGATGATGCTATTCCTTTCTTTTTTGTTAGTTTTCCTTCTAACAGTGAGGTCCCTCAGCTGCAGGTCTGATGGAGTTTGCTGGAGGTCCACTCCAGACCCTGTTTGCCTGGGTGTCACCAGTGGAGGCTGCAGAACAGCAAATATTGCTGCCTAATCCTTCCTCTGGAAGCTTCTTCCCAGAGGGGTACCTGCCTGTATGAGGTGTCTGTCAGCCCCTACTGTGAGATGTCTCCCAGTTAGGCTACATGGGGGTCAGGGACCCACTTGAGGAGGCAGTTTGTCCATTCTCAGAGCTCAAATACCATGCTGGCAGAACCACTACTGCCTTCAGGGCTGTCAGACAGGGACATTAAGTCTGCAGAAGTTTCTGCTGCCTTTTGTTCAGTTATGCCCTGCCCACAAAGGTGGCATCTGTAGAGGCAGTAGGCCTCGCTGAACTGCGGTGGGCTCCATCCAGTTTAATGTCTTCCTGGCCACTTTGTTTGCCTACTCAAGCCCCAGCAGTGGCAGATGCCCCTCCTCCCGCTCAGCTGCAGCCTCGCAGTTTGATCTCAGACTGCTGCACTAGCAGTGAGCAAGGCTCTGTGGGCATGGGACCGGCCAAGCCAAGCAGGGGAGAGAATCTTCTGGTCTGCTGGTTGCTAAGACCATGGGAAAAGTGCAGTATTTGGGCGGAAGTATGCCTTTTTTCCATGTACATTCTTTCATGGCTTTCTTTGGCTAGGAAAGGGAAATCCCCTGACCCTTTGCACTTCTCAGCTGAGACAATGCCCCTCCCTGCTTTGGCTCGCCCTCCATGGGCTTCACCCACTGTCCAACCAGTCCGAATGAGATGAACCAGGTACCTCAGCTGGAAATGCAGAAATAACCTGTCTTCTGCATCTATCATGCTAGGAGCTGCAGACCAGAGCTGTTCCTATTTGGCCATCTTGAATGAAGATTGTATGATTCTCTTTATATCTGTCTTGATAAGAGTTCATTGAGCTTCTCCTAAGTCAACGATTTTTTAAAAATCAAATTCGTGTAATGTCCAACCATTATTTCTAGATGACTTTCCTGCCCTATTCTCACTTTCTTCTCTTTAAGACTTCAGTTACACATATTCCCAATGTTTTGTTAGATTGCTTGATATTATCCCATGTGTGCCTGCTTAGGTTCTTCAACATTTGTTTTCTCTGTTCTTCAGTTGGGATAGTTCTTATTCATTAGTGTCAAGTTCGTTGCTCTTCTGATATATCCAATTTCATTAGACTATTTTAGTATTTTTCATTTCAGCATTCCCTTTTGATTTTAATTTATAGTTCCTATTTTGCTGCTGATATTCCCTATGTATTCACTTAACACTATATTTGCTTTTAATTCTTCCAACATATTATCTTTTAAACTTTTCATTTTATTAATAAAAGCTGCTTTAAATCTTTGTCTACTACATACTGTGTTTGCACCATCTCTGAGTTGGTTTCTGTTGACTGATTTTTATCTGAACTATGAGTGACTTTTTTGTTTGTTTCTTTACAAGTGCAGTAATTTTGTTTACTATACAATAGACATTGTTAAAGATATATTACAAAGATTCCTGTGTTCTGTTATTTTACTGTAAAACTTTGACTTTTGTTTCTATTGGCACTTCAGTTACTGGTTAATCATCCTGAACCTGTGTGAGCTAGATTTGTCTTTTCTTAGGGTGGATGCGTGGAGGGTACAAAATGTTTCCCAAGCACCTCTAAGTTGGGAGACTCATCCTCCAAACCCAATCTCCTATAGCTCTTGTAAGGACTTGGATTTTAGGCTTTATAAGAGTGAGGCTACACAAAATCTCTCTCTATTAGTGTATTAAGGTATAGTCTTCCAAGGTCAAGTCTTTCTGGCATCTTAGCTGGATACTTGGGTGTAAAAAAGCTCATAATGAGGTCTTTCCACTATAGATGGATGGGAGTGTCAATGTCTTCTAGCACCACTTAACTTCTAGTCTCTCTTTTTTTATTCTCAACACCTTAGTAGCCACTTTTAGGCAAGTCTCATTTATCTTTTTTTTTTTTTTTTTTAAGAATCAGAATTACTGAGATATAATTAAAATACAAAAACATTCACTTGTTTAAAGTACGAAATTCAATGGGTTTTGGTGTATTTGCTGATTTGGGAACCACTACTATGTCTAATTTTAGAACATTTTCCTTACCCCCAAAAAGAACCCCAATAGTTCCCCCTTTCAGCATGACAGCATGAGGAGCTTCGTGAACTTGTTCTATAGTGAAATGGGTGAAAATTTTCTTAAAAAGAATCATTTCAAGTCTCTGGAAATGGTTCTAGGGGCATACAGCAAATGAAGAAGCATTTACTCAAGAAAATCTACCATGCTTGGTAAGAAAAGTAAATCTGTAATATTTGAACCAAGATCCACTCATTCCCTTCTTGCCTCCCAACTCAGCAAGACAGATACAACTGAGAGAACAGGACTCTGTTTATCCCCATCTCTCAATGGAGGACTATCTTCCCAAGATGGGCAAGATGACAGCCTTTCTTCTCCTGCCCTCACCTACTTTTGGTGAGGCTAAGTTCCTGGTGAGTGTGGCAAAGAAGTCAGTGCTCTTTTTTTTGTCCAGCCCTAGCTCACAGGATGTAGGTTCAACCTTGGGCATGACACTGCTGAGAATATTTAAATCCTGATTGATCTTGCTTTGGTTTGTGGGCAGGAGTCCTAGGTCAAGAGAGGTAAGCCAAGGGGACCTGGGGCTGACGGCTTCCTCCCTCCACTGAGTACTCAGCTCTAAAGTGAGGGAGTCTCTTAGAGAGAGCATGACTTTCGGCCCACCAGCAGACAGCACCAGACCAACGTCTCGAAGATTTTACCTGGGAGGAGAAGCATACTCTAGCATAGAGAGCTCTGAATCTCTCCCCAAAGAAACTGACTTCATTTGCAACAAAAAAGCAGTGAAGGTTGTGGTGAAAGACAACTGGGGAGGAGTACTGATAGATTCATAGGAGATATGGTCTAAGCCATAGTGTGTAGTGTAGCTAGATCGCTGGAAACAAATAGGGATAGATACAGCTGTGAGGAGCCCTCCTGGGGTCAGAACAAATCTCAGACACTGGCCTCAGGAGCTATCACAACCAAGGAGGCCAAATTTGATTATGTCAGTGTGTGAAGCAATTTATGTCACAGGACACTGATGAAAACAATAGAACAATCAACACACAATTAGTGGAGATTTATAGCTGACCCACCACACTTTCTTTTTTTTTTTTTAATTTTACTTTAATGTCTGGGATACATGTGCAGAACATGCAGGTTTGTTATATAGGTAAATGTGTGTCATGGTGGTTTGCTGCACCTATCAACCCGCCATCTAGGTATTAAGCCTTGCATGCTTTAGCCATTTGTCCTGATGCTCTCCCTCCCCTCATCTTCCCTAGCAGGCCCCGGTGTGTGTAGTTCCCCTCCCTGAGTCCATGTGCCCTCATTTTTCAGCTCCCACTTACCAGTGAGAACATGCAGTGTTTGGTTTTCTGTTCCTATGTTAGTTTTCTGAGGATGATGGCTGCCAGCATCGTATATGCCCCTGCAAAGGATATGATCTCATTCCTTTCTATGGCTGCATAGTATCCCATGGTGTAAATGTACCACCTTTTTTTCATGCAGTCTATCACTGATGGGTATTTGGGTTGGCTCCATGTCTTTGCTATCATAAATAGTGCTGCAGTAAATATATGTGTGCATATATCTTTATAATAGAATGATTTATATTACTTTGGGTCTATACCCAGTAATGGGATTGCTGGGTCAAATGGTATTTCTGGTTCTAGATCACTGAGGAATCATCACGCTGTCTTCAATAGTGATTGAACTAATTTACATTTCCACCAACAGTGTAAAAGTGTTCCTATTTCTCCACAGCCTTGCCAGCATCTGTTGTTTCTTGACTTTTTAATAATTGCCATCTGACTGGCATGAGATGGTATCTCATTGTGATTTTGATTTGCATTTCTCTAGTGATCAGACACTTTACACTTTCTATTTCACTATTAAATTTTTAGAACAAATTAAGAAAACTACATTCTAGAAGATTAGGGGTACTCCTCATGACCTCAAATTTGGCAATGGATTTTTAAATATGATACCGAAAGAATGAACAGCAAATAAAATAGAAAAAATGGCCTTCATCAAAATTAAAACTTTATGCTTCATAGGATACTATCAAGAAAGTGAAATGACAACCCATGGATTGAGAGAAAATATTTGCAAATCATATATATGATAAGCACCTCATATCCAAAGAAGAGAACTTTTATAACCCAACAATAAAAAAGACAAATAATCCAAACTTTTAAATGGGCAAAGGATCCAAATAGATATTTCTCTAGGGAAGATACACAAATCCAATAGGCACATGGAAGAGTCTGACCTCATCAGAGGTAAAGCAATGCAAAGCAAAACCAAAATGAGATATCGCTTTACACCTGCTAGAATGACTACAATCTCAAAGTCATAAATTAAGCCTTCCATAGTCTTCTGAGCGCATTTCCTGCTCCCATGCAGACTTCTCTAATACTCTGCCCTGGAAATTTCATTGGTTTTGCTGCCGTAAACTCCTCTGCCTCCTCAGCTCAGTGGGACCATTGTGCTATGCTTGGATTCCAGCTTGGTACACTGAGTCAGGACATTTTTGACAAATAGAGAGCCAGGGCAACTTCAGAGCTCACTTTATGAAGTTCCTTGCTCACAGAAATCTCAAACTTACATCACCTGCTGTCCAGTACATGAAAACAGGTACCTCCTTAATGGTTTCTTATGGAAGAAACTCTCATATGGCACATACTTAAAAGAGGAAATACTCCACATGCACACAATTTTAAAGTACCTAAAATATATCTAAACTTTGCCTATAAAAGCGAATAATAATAATGAGGTAATTATCTAAGAGTAAATTTAACTGGCATATTTTATTCTAAAATTGAAAAATAACTGGACTTCACTTTTTAAATATTTCTACTTAACTTCTCTAAACTTTATGGTAATTTTTTTCTTTTTTTCCTTCCTTCCTATTTTTCCCATTTCTTTCTTCTTTTTTTTTTTTATTGACTGCCCTGGAAGTCAATTACAATGCTTAGATTAAAAATTAGTATTAGTACTGGAAAGACTAAGTGTTTGAAAATGCCAGGTTAATTGTTCTCTAATTTTGTGGAAGTGAACAAAATATTGAATTGTTTGAAGTAATTGACTTTACTGTAGCCTTTAAAACCCCATTATTTCTTGCTTTGTTTGAATAGTAGATTTTATTCATCTGGCCTCTGAACATCAGGTATAAACCATTATGTGAATAGCATCATAATTTATCATTTAAATTATTTTGTTTTTATCTATTCCAGTTAAAATGTCACTATTTTAATAGTATTAGGCTCTCTAGTGCTTCTAATCAATGCAATCAGTGCTAATTTGGGGTTTAAACTTCATATTATTTTTGTGTATTCTTTTCTTTTCCTGTATTGAAATTTACCTACTAGGATTATGCACATGCAAAATGAGATTTGGTAGTCTGCACAGAGATGTGTCTGCACTGATTAGGTTTGGGCAATACAGTCTTTTAGAGAAAAACAAGATCTTTAAGATAGCCTAATTAGCACTTGCAATGTTAATAGGGAATTTTTAAAAATTAACGTATACAATACAGATGCTGCTAGACTTACAATGGGGCTGCATGCCCATAAACCCATTATAAGTTGAAAATATCATAAGTTGAAAATGCATTTAATACTGTGATAAGCCCATCCTAAAGTTGAAAAGTCATTAAGTTGAACCATTGCAGTTAGGAACCACTTGTACTATCAAGTTCTTTTCTCATTCTTGATATCCCAGAGTTTAATTTGTGCCATTAAGTCATTCTTTTTATTAAACTGATTGGATAGCTGTCAAATTGCTACCCCGTTCAGTCAAACAATCATCTGAAATACAGATACTTTTCAACTTACAGTGGGGCTACACCCCAATAACCCCATCAAAAATTGAAAACATTGTAAGTCAAAAGTGTGCTTTTGCCTGAATGATATAATCAATTTATGATGAGTTTAATCCAGCCATAACCCTGTCTTACACTGAAGAGCATGCTGAGTATGTATAGCTTTTGCACCATCACAGTCAAAAAATTGTAAGTCAAACCATTATATAATAAGTCAGGGACCGTCTCTATTCAAATGTGGGAATGAGATAGAAAGAAAGGGATCTGGTGAACTTACAGTCTGATAATAAAGAGTATGTTATGAATAATGTGTTGCTATGCTTTTACCACATGACTAGGATTAGGGAAAGTTATGTTTGAAAAGAGTGAGGCTTGTTATTTTACTTCTTCCTCTGACTTGTATCAGCCAACATTTGTAGAATCCAAAGATTTAACAAACTCTTTGTGTGATGCCATACCTGTACTCTGATTTGGCTGAACACAAAAAGAGCTAGTAAAGGAAAGTTGTTTCCTAGTAACAGAAAAATTGTTTTTATTCTCATTCTATTTCTAATCCAGTTACTTCCTTTAAAAGTCAAACTTCTGTTGATTCGCTGGTAGTAAGTACACATGAATTTCACTTCAAATGTGAAAATCTTAAACAAGAAGTTAATGCATAATCAATGATGGTAAATAACTTTACAAACTTCTTTTTTATTCAAGGTATTGCCATGTGAGTTCTATATGATGATGTAGTCAGAGAAATGAATCCAATTAAATATAAAAGGCAATAGTGCAGTAAAAATACTGGCTATTTCTCATATTCTATGTATTATTTACTTTTGATGATCTTACTTCAGAGATTTGGGATTCTATTTCATTTCCTCAAAAATTTGGTATAAACTCATTGCTCTCAACATACTCTGTCTTTTGACAATATGAATGAATATAGATGAGAGCTAATACCACTAACAGTTCTCATACACATCAATATTCCTTGACAATCGACAAATCACTTTCCTATACTTTTAATTTTATTTGCTTTGCACAGCAATCCTCTGTATTGGTTGTCAGAACTTTGTAAATTCATTTTATAAGGAAACTGAAGCTTAGAGATTACCAATGGTAACTTGAAATTATTTGGAATTAGAATCTAGTACCTCACTCCAAGACCACAGCACTTCCTACCAGTTGGACTAGTCTAGATCATCTCCAGTGATAGAATAGGTAGATATCTTTCTCCTGGTGGAGCAAGCAATCTCTTTGAAAGAACAGTGAAAAGAACATCAACTTTGATCTTAGACAAAGATTTGTATGCAAGCTCCACCAATAACCTTAATTATATACCAGGTATGTCCTGCAGACCCTGGCTGAGCAACGGATGAAAGGAGTAGTCAGACACAGGTATGCAGTGTAAGAGCAGCTAGGGGACTGCCTGGCATTAGTGGCTGAAGAATGAGCAGTCCCGAACAGCTGGACCATCTGTATTCAAATATGTGAACAGCTGGAGGTGCTTGCTCTTATTCAATACAGACATAATGCCAAAAACCTGGAGCAAACACAATTAGCATTATTGTTCCCCCTTTCAGGGAGCAGTCATGCAGCATGGATGATCAAAGGTCAGCTCCTGGTCAACATAAGTAAACAAGCCTGTTTAAGATAAATCCCCCTAAACTTCCTTGTACTTACCTTACTCTTTGCCCTCTGCCTCAGGGTTGGAGAACAGCTGCCTTCAACTTATTCTCCCCCAAAGCTATGCAGAGCCTTCTGATCTTTCAGAAGGCCTGCTTTTTCCCTAAAGTTTCTCCCACCACTGTAACCGATCTCCTACATCTCCCCCTTTTCTGTTTTTTGCATCAGGTTTTGTTGATTGAAGAGTAAAGATGTGTGCAGAGACAGATTTGACAGGTGCAGTGGTTACAGCTCGTGTTCCAGCTTTGCATCTTAGAATTAGTAAATAACATAAGACAAACATGAGTATAATCAGTAATATTATTTTCCCATCAAGGAGTAATATGTAGTGTTACTTGGCACCTCAGTCCAATGTGTGCCATTACTGAGGGACCCCAATGGGGATATGTTGATCCCTTCTAGCCAATCAGTCACATTGTTAGAGGTTGGGAAGCAGGTATCTGCCCAAGTAGCAGGGTGGAAGAAAGGGGGATCTAGAAGATGGGCTCAATAGAGAGTAGCAGGTGCAGGTTGTAGGCAAAGTGAGAGAATAAGAAAGGTTAATACCCTATGAGAGTTGCAGTGTACAACAGAAAGCACAGAAAGGAACAAATTATCCAGAGTGAATGGTGTCTGTGTCTGGAGTAGGATTCACTCAGCCTCCTGAATTGTCTTCTTCAGCACCATGTCCAGGGCCTGTGTGGTCCAAGGAAGCCACATCATCCAGGGCTGCGGGTCCTGCAGGGTTATTTCCTTTATTTTTGGTATTGGGTTGTGTCCCAGCCACACCGTGGTGTTGTTTGATGCATTGTGCTGGAATCCAAAGAGGATCTGAGGGGGTGTGAACACAAGCATATCCTCTTCCCCATGTTAGCAAATCATTTGAACCACACCATAGGTTACTATTTACATATTTTCATAACACTGAAGGTTTTATATCTTGAGTGATTTTAGCAAAGCGCTAAAATGGAATGTCGGACGTCCCATGTGTGACAAAATTGTGGAAATGGTGAGCTGGTATAACCCAGACTGCTATCAGTTTTGATGTTTGTGGGCCACCCCATAAACACAAAAGTTGAGAGAAGATGTTTAATGACATATTGGGTGGACTCTCCAGGAAAAGCATGAGTTCTAATTAGGTGGGAATTGGTATCAATGGATACATGTACATATCTTAGTTTTCCAAATTCAGGGATGTGTGTAACATCTGTTTGCCATAACTGATTAGGTTCTAGTCCCCTAGGGTTAACACCTGTTGAGGAAGGGGATGTGCCTGTGAGCTGGCAATCTGGGCATTGTAAAATAATTTGTTTAACTAGTCTTTGGGTTAACTGAAATTATTTAGATAAATTTCTCCAATTTTGGTGGAAAAATTGATGTGATTGGGTGGCTTGGTCAAGCAGTGACATTATAACTTGCAGGTCTGCTTGATCATTGCCATAAGCCAGTGGGCCAGGCAGCGAGCTGTGGACCCTAATGTGTGTGATAAAAATAGGATGTGTTCATTGATCCAGCAATGGCTGAAGTCAAAGAAAAAGTGCACACAGGGTGGGCTCAAGAGTGAACTTAATGAGGGCTGTTTCAAGGTTCTGCAATGAGTAAATGGAGTAATCAGAGTCATTAACGATATTGATGGGCTGAGCAGGAAAGGTTTCCAGGGCCAATATTAGGGCTCCAACCTCAGCTCTCTCAGTGCTAGTAAATCCAGATAGAGTGAAGCAGTTATGTGGTTTTCACCAGATAACTGCTTTTCCATTTTTACCAGAGCCGTCAGTGAAAAGCATTAAAGCATTAGGTATGGGGGAGTAAACTACCTTTGCAGGCGTTACTACAGCCGTATGAGATAAGAACTAAAGTAGTTTGTCAGCAGGAAGGGCATGTTCTATATGGCCCGCACAATCAGAGAGCACTATCTGAAGGTCTAGAGATAGGGGCAGGACTGCTTCGAATTGTTTTTTACTTAAGGATATTCTTATGACATCAGGGTCATAACCTTGCAATTGATTGCATCATTTGCAGCCTATATAGATGACTTTACTAACTAGCTGGACATAGGGAGATAGTGTTTTAGTCCCCGTATGTGTGCAAAGAGCCCATTCTAGGAAGTGCAGCTGTGGGGCCGTTTGCCCTATTAATTTTGTTGGGCAATATTTAGTAGGAAAAATCAACAATTAGACTGAATGTTGTGGGTCTATGCGATCTAGTTTCATCTGAGAAATCACTTGCTCTATTTCCTCAATTTTCATTTTTGCAGCAGGGGTTAAACACCGGGGGGAGTCCAGGGCTGCACTGCCCTTTAGGATAGAAGACAGGCTCTGTAATTTATTAGTAGTTATGCTCAAGGTCAGGTGAAGCCAGTTAATATCACCCAGTAATTTTTGATAATTATTTAAGATGTGTAAGTTGTCAGTGTTCAGTTTAACATTTTGAGGTCTTACTGACTGGGATGTTAGTACATATCCAAGATATTTCCAAGGAGAGGACATCTATTCTTTATCAGGTGCTATCATTAAACCTCTTAATTGTGTATTCCTTTTGACAGAGGCATATAAATTTAAAAGTATTGGCTCCATTGGGGCTGCAAGTAAGATATCATCCATATAATGGACGATATTAGGAAATTCTTTTCTACTGGGAAGCAAAAGCCTGATTTACATGATACTGACACATGGTAGGACTCTTCAGCATTCCTTCAGAAAGTACTTTCCAACGAAATCAGCTAGCTGGACTTTCAGTATTGATAGCTGGTATTGGAAACACAAATTTTTCTCTGTCCTGTTGTCAAGGGGAATAGTAGAAAAACAGTTTTTTAAGTCAATAATGACTATAAGGCTAATCTCAAAGAATCGCCTCAGGGGAAGGGAGCCCCTGTTGAAGGGGCCCCAAAGGTTGCAAATTAGTATTGATAGCATGTACGTCATGCAAAAGTCTCCATTTACCAGACTTTTGGGGAATGACAAAAATGGGTGAATTCTAAGGGCTGTGTGATGGCTGTATATGGCCAGCTTTTAATTGTTCCTCAACTAATTCATGGGCTTGTAATTTCTCTCCCTTTAACAGCCACTGTTTTACCCAAATTGGATCTTAAGAGAGCCATGTTAGGGGTACCTTGTACCTAGTCCTTGCCCTCTGCCTCAGGGTTGGAGAACAGCTGCCTTCAGCTTAGTCTCCCCCAAAGCTATGCACAGCCTTCTGACCTTTCAGAAGGCCTGCTCCTTTCCCTATAGTTTCTCCCACCACTCTGACCCATCTCCTACAATTTATATATAGAATAGGTTTAATGATAACAGGTTAATGGAATAATTTATTCAAAGCACCTAGCTAAGTACAAAAAATCAATTCAAAACACTTACATGTAATATAACACGAAATTTTTTAATACATCATTTTCTCAATCACGACTTATTTATGAAAAGTGAGTTAAATCTTTGGATTCTACAAATGTTGACTGATGTCATAAGTCAAAGGAAGAAGTAAAATAAGAAACCTCACCATTTCTCAAATGTAACTCTTCCTAGTCACAGTCATGTGGTGTAAGTATAGTAATATTGTTTATTTCATATTCTTTATTTTTTGGTTAATTCCAGTAATTTGATTAACATTAATAATAAATTCACTCATTTATTCATTCAAGCAAATTTGTATTGATCCAGGCACTGTTCTAAGTGTTTAGATTAAAGTAACAAAAACATAGACAAAAATATTTGCCTTCATGGAGCACAATTTTAGTGGGATAGAATGGGTAGTAATTGTATTTTAATAAATAATGATACGTTATCATTATTTATGTAATAATTAATTGTATTTTAATAAATAATAATTTATTATTGGTTTCTGATGCAAAAGTTTCAGTGGAACCTCTTTATTACACCTATAGAAACCGGAGGCACCCATTTCCTTCTCAATTGTGTGTACCACAACTTTCCTGGTATTCACAGTCATCTAGTAGATACAGTCATATAAATTTAAAAAAAAATAAATTTTATTGTATATGTTTGAGGGATAGAACATAATGTTATAAGATAAATATACACTATTTTTTAATTCTGAGGATAAAGAAGTCACTGTTGCTGGAGGGAAATTGTTTTATAGTGAGCTGCCCATACCAAAACAATTTGTTTTTTAAAGTTTTATGCCATTCTTATTGAAAGTCACTGAATACCACAGATAATTAGATCTGTGATTATGCTGTATTCATTTTTGCCCTTCTAGTCAATAAACAATATTTCTAACTTAATCACAAAAATAAAAAATAGAACAGCTATGGGCAAGAAAAGCCAAACAACAATAGCAACAACAGAAAACAAACCATTTAACAGCATAAAGAAAAACAGGGAATGACTATGGAAAGTATATAAATATTACATGAAGCAACTTTTTGAGGGGAGTGGTGTACTAAAAGAGAAAAAATAATAACAACCATTTTTCTTTATTACTTTTTTCTCTACTTCATCTCTTATGTTGCCTTCATGATGTTTTACCTAAGATGTGTACAATGCTTAATATTTAATTTTTTTCCAAGCTATAATGTTTATCTAAAGAAGAAGAGTTTTTATTATCATATGTACACGTAATTCTTGCTAAGGATTAATTATTTATAATCTAGTGTGAGAAATGGTGAGGATTATTTTTCAAACAGACTTTTCTTGTTTGTTTGTTTTGTTTTGTTTTGTTTTGGAGATGGAGTCTTGCTCCGCCACCCAGGCTGGAGGGCAATGGCGCCATCTCAGCTCACTGGAAACTCTGCCTCCCAGGTTCAAGCCATTCTCCTGCCTCAGACTTTCAAGTAGCTGGGATTACAGGCATCCACCACCATACCCAGCTAATTTTTGTATTTTTTTAGTAGAGACAGGGTTTCACCATGTTGGCCAAGCTGGTCTATAACTCATGATGCCAAGTGATCCACCTGCCTAGGCCTCCCAAAGTGCTGGGATTACAGGCAAGAGCCACCGTGCCTGGCCCAGACTTTTAATTGTCAACTCATCTTTTGGGTTACTCTTAAATTTGCTATAAGTTTGTCAAATTTTAATCAAGTTTGACTAGCATTTAAATAAAATTCTCAATGGACTAGCCAAATAGCCTCCAAGACTGTATAGAAATTTAATAGTAATATCTCTATTTTGATGTTATAGCTATTGTGGTCTAAATATTCTTTGCTCAGTAAGCTGGACTGGCTAGATTCATTAAAGAGATTTTTTCCCAAACTTTTTTTGGGGAAAGGGATCAAAGTTATTGCAAATAGTCAGTAGATCCATAAGCATATTAATAAAAAACATTAACTAACATGTAGTGAGAGCTCAACATTATGCTAAAAACTTTACATGAATTTTTCATTTAATCTTTACAACAAGCAATAAAGTGTATCATCTTTTTTTTACAGATAAGAAAACTGAGTTTTAGAAAGTTTTCTAGTAAGTAGAGTCTGAATTGCAAATTGAGCATTTTGATGCATAGCTCATTGCTAATAGGATAGATACCACTCTACTATCAACAAGTCTACCATCTACAGGTAAATAATGACTGTAAATGGAATGTTTTCCAAGCCACTGTTTGAAAATTATATTTAGTTGTCTTCTGATTAATAAAATGAAAATTCTTTTAAAAGACTTTCATTAAAAGTAGTTATGGAAGAAAAGGATAAATTTTTTGATAGCAAAAAAGGATATGTAGGCTTGAAAAAGCTGGAAGTCACAAAAGTAGAAGTTGGCAAGATTGACTTTTTATGAGCCTATTAGCCCTATTCTCATAAAAATGCTCTTACTGACTATAGTTTCCCCACAACTGGTCACCTTAGATATGCAAGCTTTTTGTCTTAAAAATAACAGAGGAATTAAGGCACTATAACAGAAATAGCAATTCAAATCATTTGTAAAATAAAAATGACTAAATTCTGAAGTATTTCCATGTGGTAGAGGCAACTCTTTACAATCCATTCAGATTAAGCTGAAACTTTATTTTCTTATTTTATTGTCTCCCTCTTTCTGTCATTCTCTCTCTTAAATACATCCACAAAATACCTAAAAATATACATATTAGATACAGGTCTGGAGGTTTCTGCGGAAACTACACAGCTTTATGATTATGCTAGACTTACATATCTTCTCTTTCCTTTTGAATTGGGTAGAGCAGAATATAATATTTCTCAAAACCCAAATTAAAAAATAAAAACTGACTATATATGCATAAGTTTCTGAGCTGCCTTATACTGGGCTTCATTTCAAATATATCTTTTATGTTAGCTTTGTCTGAAGAACAATTGTTAATTCATTATTCAAGTCTCCCGTGTATGTCCTTTAAGTGTAGGTCGATTAAACCTACAGAGGTTATGGGATCTTTGGGTGTTGCTTTTCTGGCTGGAGACTCCTGTGGTCAGTGCCACCTTTGCCCAAGTTTTCCTCAGCCCCACTGGGCTCATTCCACCCACTCGACCTGGCAGGCTGTGCTTGGCTCACACTACCAGCCTAGATCCCATGCCTCTAAGAGAGACTGCGAGCCAGGTGTGGAGTGGTGAGGGATATGTGAGCAAGTGTGGGGTCCAGCCAGTGCACAGTCAGATGTGCCAGCTGCTGCCATGGGGCGGGCAGCTCCAGGTGGCAGCACAGGGCTGTTTCTCTGTGAGGCTGCAGCTGGACCAGGTGTACTGCAAGCAGCTTCCTTGGCTGGCACTGGAGAACACAGTGTCACTTGGAAGCTTGGAGATGCCAGCAACTGCAGGGTCCCAAAGAGGAAGTCAAGCTCTGGCTTGGGGATTTCTTGGGTCTGGGTTCCCTGAAGGACTGCAACTCTTCTCTCTTTCTCTTTGCCTGCAGTGTGGTGAGCAAGGGGCATGTTTCAGCCCTCTTTGTGTTACAGCTGTTTTATCCTCACCATTCCGTGGTCCTGAGTTCTTGTCCTGCAACCAGAAAGAATGAGGTACACAGAAGAAGATTGAACAAGATGAAGAGGAGCTTTATTGAGTGATAAAACAGCTCAGAGGAGAACTTCAGGGGGCAGCTCCTTTCTGCAGCCAGGGTGTCCAGTCCAGTGTTCAGCTCTCAGCAAAGAAGGTAGCTCCTCTCTGCAGCTGGTCATCACATTGTGCAGCTCTCAGCAAAGAGAAGGCCCTAGCGTGGGTGACTCCTGTCTGCATTCAAGTTGTCCCATCATCTGTCTAGTTCTGGCTGAGCCTGGGGCTTTTTTGGGTCTCAGAGGGGAGGAAGTGTGCACCAATTAGTCCCTGGGCAAACATGAGTGGGCTCAGAAAAGTCACCACAAGTCCCCACTCTGGTCCATGGGACTGGCAGCCCAACCCCCAGTCTTCAGGCCCTCCCTGGACTGAAGGTGGGGCCTCACTAGAGACCTGCCCCCTTCTGCCCAGGAGCCTGTCTGCTTCCTGCTGCTGTCCATGGTGCTCAGGGGGCTCACACCAAGAAGCACCTGCAGGCTGGTACTGAGCTGCCCTCAGTGCCAGTCCAGCTTACCCCCACCACGCTCATTGGCACTCAAAGTCTGCAGGAGGCTGAGACAGCAGGGGGCTAGCATGTCAGTGCTGCCCTGAGTGTGCATACACCCAGCTGGGCCGTGACAACCTGGGCTTGGCCCGGAATCTGCTCCAAGATCAGAGTGGGCACCAGAAGTGGGGAGAGGCCAGGCAGGGGGAGCAGACACCCCTGAGCTTGTAGGGGAAAACAGGGGTCTTTCCGGGGACTCCGAGGGTAAAGACTTCTAAAAAAGCACAGGTATACATTTAGTTTCTTTATTTTTTTCCCTTTATTATGAATTATTGCAAACATGTTGAAAAGGTAAAGAGGATAATTAAAATCCATGTATACATTACATAAATATGAAGCACTTCTGATTGCAGTCTTCTACCTCCTTCTTTGAAGTAACTGGTATCCTGATCTGTGTGTGTGTGTGTGTGTGTGTGTATGTGCTTTTCTTTACACTGCAAATAAATGTCTTAATATTTTTATCCTAAATGAGTGATTTGCTAAATAAAATTTAACATTGTTTTGCATGCTTCTATACTTTACACAAATGCTATGAACATTGTATGCTATTTTTTGCAACCTGACTCTTCTTTTTTGGAAATAGTATTTCTGATATTTACTTAGGTGACACTAGTAACTCCATTTCATTAATTTTCACAGCTTTGTAACATTTAATTGCATGGATATGACACTTTATCTACATTTAGATTGCTTACAGAATTAAGCCAAGGTCTAAGCTGTTCTTCTACCTTCCTCTCTTGCTCCCCAGAAAAAGTAAACAGCTTTGTGGTTTATTGCCATTATGGAGGATTAAATTGTTGTTTACCTTTGTGAGAGCTGCTTCAGTGAACTACCAGGGCAGAGGCCAAAATGCTATTTAGGTCTGAGTGAGCAGGAGGCGAGGAAGAGAGGAGTGCCTAATAGAACCATTAAAAGTCCCTCTGGATTAACTGGTTTGGGGGTTTAAAAACATATGAAAAAATGCTCAACATCATTGCTGATCAAGGAAATGCAAATCGAAACCACAATGCGATACCACCTTACTCCTGTAAGAATGACCATTATCTCAGGAGATCGAGACCATCCTGGCTAACACGGTGAAACCCCGTCTCTACTAAAAATACAAAAACTAGCCGGGCGAGGTGGCGGGCGCCTGTAGTCCCAGCTACTCGGGAGGCTGAGGCAGGAGAAGGGCGTAAACCCGGGAGGCGGAGCTTGCAGTGAGCTGAGATCCGGCCACTGTACTCCAGTCCAGGCGACAGAGCGAGACTCCGCCTCAAAAAAAAAAAAAAAAAAAAAGAATGACCATTATCAAAAAATCAATAAACAGTAGATGTTGGCATGGATGTGACAATCAGGGAACACTTCTACACCCTGGTGGAAATGTAAACTAGTACAGCCACTATGGAAAACACTGTGGAGATTCCTCAAATAACTAAAAGTAGAACTACCGCTTGATCCAGCAATCCCACTATTAGGTATCTACCCAGAGGAAAAAAAGTCATTATTCGAAAAAGATACTTGCACATGCATATTTATGGCAGCACAATTCACAATTGCAAAATCGTGGAACCAACCCAAATGTCCATCAGTCAAAGAGTGGATAAAGAAACTGTGGTGTATGTGTGTATATATATATACACAATGAAATACTACTCAGCCATAAAAAGGAATGAATTAACAGCATTTGCAATGACTTGGATGAGACTGGAGACTATTATTCTAAGTGAAGTAACTCAGAAATGAAAACCCAAACATTGCATGTTCTCACTGATATGTGGGAGCTAAGCTATGAGGATGCAAAGGCATAAGGATAATACAATGGACTTTGGGGACTTGGTGGGGGTTAGTGGGAGGGGGCGAGGGATAAAAGGCAACAAATACGGCGCAGTGTATACTGCTCGGATGATGAGTGCAACAGGATCTCACAAATCATCACTAAAGAACTTACTTATATAACCAAATACCACCTGTACCCCAAAACTTATGGAAAAAATGGATGCATATTTTAGGAGAATCTTTGGCCAAGTGTCAGGGGAAGCTCTTTTCTATTTGTTATTTTCATAAGGCATGATCTATATTTTTAGGAGATTCAGAACTCTAAGAGCCAAATATCTGCCAGATGTGTTTGTAATGGTGCTTTTATTTTCTATTCAACATAGCGTTAAATAATTATCCAATATTGCTCCCATTGGATTCTCAGAGTTCTGTTATAAACTCTCTTTGTTTGTATTATTTCAATAATTTGAGCCATAAATGGAAATTCTTATCCCCTTCTTTCTGTCTTAGGAAGAAAAAATAGAAATACTTTAAAAGGTTATTATTTCATTGAACTTTGTGGACATGGTTTGGTCAGTGCTTCTCAATAAGAAGTGACCAGTCTTCTTCTTTTATACCCACATTGATAGGAATGACTTCTACTATATTTTCTCTTCTTCTTACCTGGGATACTGATGGGTAAGCTTCATTTGTTTGATGATATGTCTGACAAGGGAGCAAGCAAGGAGATATTCCTATGATACAGTATGAATTATAAAGACTGAAGACTACCTCAGGATTTGTTTTTTTCTCTTTGGTTTATCCTACACAAACAATCTCCTGGGAATAAAAGGACCCAAGACTTGCTGCAACCAGCACCATCAGTTCACCAAGTTCATTAGTTCATAGATGAAGCCATTTGTCGTATGGCCAATGGCCGAGAAGATGCCACTTCTTATTCTGACAGTATTGTCCTAAGTCCCCAGGACGCTTAGAAATTGGCTCTTCTCTTTACACATGTGCTGAATGTAAGCAAAACTGAATAATAATGCATTTTGTACAATAAAGAGAGGAGGAAAGAGATTGTCACCCTTATAATAGAGGAGATAAAAAGGAATGCCGATAGGTAATTCCCCCTCAGAATCTGTGATATTATCAAATTATATGGAATACCTGACTTTTGGGGTTCAGTTCTCTGCTTTTATTCAGCATCACAGGGAGGTAGGAGAACCTCGGAAGGCATTGAAAGCTGCTTACCAGGAACCTGACTCTACTTGGAAAAGATCATGGTGCCTAAAATGCCCAACAAAACAGAAGCACTCCCTGCTTTACAGTGACCACAGAGGTGGTCAAGTGTGAATTGATGAGAAATTCTTGTAAATGTTTTGGAATAAATAAGTCCCTGAAGCTCTTACATAACATTAGAGAAGGTCCCTCCAAAGGAAAATAAATTGAATTTTCTGCTGGTTAACAGTGTAGAAATTCAGAACAGATTTAAATAGTTTTAGAGAAATAAATATATTAGCTCTTGGTTCTGAGAGTTGAGAAATAAATTTAATACCTGCTATGTTTGAAAAAAGTGGATGTAGTAAGCATGTCAATAAAAGCTGAATATACACTCAGAAGCTATGACACAAGTAAAACGAATGGGCTTACCTAGACTACAGCTAGTTGATCAGGCTTGGCACAACCTCTGGTGAAGAGAATAGTGCCCAGCACACAGATTATATGTTTAATAAAAGCCATCAGCAAGTCTTGTAATTTTTGCTTCCAAGGTGGTCATTATAATAACAATGGCAGTAGCTAGCATTTATTGGTCTCTTTCTCTGTGCCAAGGATGCTTATAATCATCTTACATGTGTTATTACCTAATTTAATCCTCACAGATATGCACAAAGCAAAAGGTGTCTGAGACAGGTCTCAATGAATTTAAAAGTTTACTTTGCAAAGGTTAAGGATCATGATCCATGACCACAGCCTTGAGCACAGATGCCCAAGGCAGTTGAATTACAGCTTGGTTTTATATGTTTTAGGGAGACTTAAGACATATCAATATGTGAGATATGCATTGGTTCAGTCTAGAAAGGTGGGGCAAGTGGGGGAACTTATAAGTCATGGGTGGATTCAAAGATTTCCTGATGGACAATTGGTTGAAATGGTTAAGCTCTGCCTGAAGAGTTGAAATCAGCTTGAGATAAGGTAAGGGGGTTGTTGTGGAAACCAAGGTTCTTGTCACATAGATGAATCCTCTGTGTAGTTGTCTTCAGAGAGAATAGACGTGACTGTCTTTTATTGAAGGTGTCAGACTGCTAGAGAGACCAGTAAAGGAGGGAGATTCTTTACAGAATGCAAAATTTCACCACCAAGAGATAGCCTTGCAGGACCATTTCAAAATATATGTTACTTTAAGGACCCTGCTATCTGTCATGTTATGCTATCCAAAGTCAGGTTGGAATTTGGTATCTTACGGTTACAGAGTCTGTTCTGTCAGTCTTAGGATCTCTCTTTTAATGTTAATGGTGGTCAGTTTTATGCCTGAACTCCAAAGAGAGGTGAGTATAATGAGGTGTGTATAGTCTCCACCTTCCTGTCATGGTATGAACTAGATTTTCAGGTTTTGTTGGCTCCTCTTGGCCAGTCAGTTGGGGGGCTTAGAATTTTATTTTTGGTTAACATGTGTTGTACGGAAGAATGTATTAATAGCTCAGTCTTACAGCAGAGAAAATTGAGACTCTGACAGGTTAACAAACTCGCCCATTTCAAATCCATTCACTCTCCTCCATATCCTTTGTCCCCATCTTAATGTGGGCCCAGTCATTTCTTACTTTGATTACTGCAGTAGCCTCCTAATGGCTTCCCTGTATATCCTCTTGCCTCCTTCTCTGCCTGTTTCCAACAGGATATCCAGAGTGAATTTATATTAAATACATTGGACTCTATCCCCTTCCCAATTCTTCTGGGATTTCTCATTCCCTTCTTGTTACCTTGGCGGTCAGGATTCTAGTTATAATCTCCAGTGTCATGGCATTCTTCGCTTGTTTTCGAATTTTAAGCTGCACTGGTCTTTTGATTCTAGAAACATTGCTTTAGGACCTTTGCATATACTATTGCCTCATTTTATCCTCCCATTCTAGTTAGAATTAGATTTGGTGGCAATTGGCAAAAATCTCCAACTAACAGTAGCTTAAACTTGATAGAAGTTTATTTTTCTCACAGGAAATTTCCAGTAGATAGTCAATGGCTCTATAGTGTCAGGGTCTGGGTTATTCTGCTGTTTGTAGCCTCCTTCATAATCCAAGTTGGCATCATTTCTCTTTCTGGTAGTAAGATGAATGAAGGGACAGAGGAAAGTCACTTAAGGAAGGTTCTAGATATTGCCAAAGGATATTTCAGCTTGCAACCTATCAGCTGCTGGAGCTAATGGCTTAGTAGCCCTGCTAAGCTGTGAGGGAGGCAATTTTCCTTTATTGGAGTCCATAAAGCACTTGGCTTATCATTTAACAAAAAGAAAATATGGAATTATGGTTACACTTAAAATGATGAGTGTTTTCTTTACTACTTCAAATGTATTCCTTGCTGCTTTGTTTCCACGCTTTTTGACCTGTACAATAACTTCTCACTTCAAGGGCAATTCAAATGTGTTAGTGTATTCTTTTAAAAAGATACTTTACATAGCAATTAAATAGAACATGTATTAGCACTACACATTATTCAACCGATATAAACGCAGTGAGAACAGATATGACCAAGTTGGCATATGTGCAGGTAATGACAATTACCTCATTCTTGTTGCTTGGCTAACAATCAGGATTATTACAGCTGTGCCATCCCAAATTTTAAAATATTAAAATGTGAGAAATAAGATATTTAGTTGCTTATTGCCTTTCATTCCTTAGAAGAATGCAAACTTCTTAAATACAAAGGCTTTGTTTTATTCACTATTTTATCTCTAGTACCTGGACAGTTGTCTAGAGCATTTACATTCAATAAATACGCTAGACTTGTTGAAAGACTGAATGAAAGACTCCATTATTCCCTACGATAATCTAAGTTTTCTCAGATGAGGGCTCAGAATCTTAATCTAATTAAGGAGCAGCTGTAGATAACACCAATTGAAGTGAAAGTAGGCTTTCTGTATCCACAGGTTCTGCCTCTGGAGATTTAATGAAGTGTAAATAGAAAATACCTAAGAAAAAAATAAAAAACTAATAATACAGTAATAAGCATATTACAAATAAAACCCTAGAATATAGCAATTACATAGCAATTATATTTTATTAAGTATTACAAATAATCTAGAGATGATTGAAAGTATACAGGAATGTGTAGGATATATGCAAATACTAGGATTTGAACATCCTTGAATGTTGGTATTCTTGGGGGGTCCTAGAACCCATCCCCTGAATATACTGAGGGATGACTACATAGTCTTAGTTAGCAGCCAGACCTCTAATGAGAGCCAGTGACTTATGTAGCATAAGAACTCTTGAAATAAACTCTTGCCCCTACTCACAGGGCAGCTCCTCTCATATGGCTAGGTACAGGAGGCACCACAAGGGGACTGATGTGGGTACTGTTGGGGGAAACTGACTAAAAACAAAATCTTCTCCCAACCCAGAAAAACCTCTCCCCAAAGTTAGAAGAGAAAGAAGACAGTTTTATTATTAAACAACCAGAATTTGTAATAAGCCAGAATATAATATACATTGGGCAATTCATTTAAGTGATCAAAAAGACAAAGAAATCTCAGCCCCTTCTCCAACCAAGTAGATACAGCCCATTACATACATGTTCTCAAGATCACAATAACTAGTCCTCGAGTAAGAGGACTTCAGAGGACCATTTGTCACACATAGTTCATTTTAACTTTATCTGGTAGAATGAACATCTGCATTAGCTTATTAATTTTGCTTAAAGGAAAAAGTAAACTCATATTTTTCCCAAAGGAGGTAGTTTTGGAGCAAGGCACCCAATGAAGTTAGGCTTGTACCCTCTCACAAAAACCAGGAGATAGGAGTGCTAGCTTTTTTGATAATTGCATTTCAAAGAGATGGTTCTCGGGTTCTTGAGAAATACATTCCTGTGTTGTAAAGTGGGCAAGAGGTTAATTTAACTTTTGAAAGAGACTTACATTTCAAAGAGACAAAGACAAAATGTACAAGTTTTGTAAAGGAATTATCCTAAGAAAAGGGTGGGGGTTGGTTCTCTTCCTTTATTTTCAACAGGGAGCATTAAACTTCTTATTTTTAAGTTGTATTTTCCCTTATAGTACCTGAAGGCAAACAGACTAACATCTTAGTTAAACCATGGACCTTTCATTGATCAATCTGACGTTGAGTCAAAATGGAATGTTTACCATGGGCCCAGCCTATTGAGCTAAAATTTATTAAAAAGTTTTAGGGCAAGAATGAAAGGAAGTAAAGTACACTTGAAAGAAGGCCAAGCAAGCGACTACAGAGAGTCAAGCATATGGTTTAAACCTTTTGACTTGGGGTATATGTTGGCATACTTTCAGGCAGTTGTGTCTCTTCTCCCCTGATTCTTTCCTTGGGGTGAGCTGTCTGCATGCAGAGTGGCCTTCCAGCAGTTGGGAGGGGCTGCAGGCGCAGTGTGTTTACTGGAGTTGTACACATGCTCAATTGAGGCTTTCTTCTCTTACCAGTTGAGTGTTCCTGTAAGGTCATATACCAGTTGAATTTCACCATTTCGCTCTTAGGTGCACATGCTTGAGCCCACTAAACCAACTCCTGAGATCTTATCGGGAAGCTGATTACCAGTTTCAGGATTTTCTATCTCCTGGGAGACTGCCTTTCCCTGATGCTGGGTGTGACCAATTATTACTGTAGAGAGATAGCTTAACAACTGCCTGACCATCACCTGATGGTCGCCTGATGTTCCTGGTGCCAGGGTAGGGGAAGCTCTCCTGCTCCTGCCCTGCTCATGTCTGCCTGACTACCTACCGTAACAATTTAACTTTAAAACAAAGATGATAACATTTCTTTCCCAAACAAGCCTCCTTCTTGCCTGGGGATAACACTGCCTTTGTAAGACACCAATTGGCCATAAGACTAGATATTATGAAGATTCCAAACCTCTCCAATTACTCCTATTGATAACATCACTATTATAAAACCTAACATTGGTGCTGGAGATATTTTTCAGACCCTATACTTGGTGGATCAGCTGGCACCACTCAGACTAGTAAACTGGCTCAACTAGTTCTACTACCTTACCTAGGAACAGAAGACAGCAAGAAAAACCCACTTCTGCCCCCTATGATTTCGTCTCTGACATGAGCAATCAGCACTCTCCTCTCCCTTGCCCTCTACCCATCAAATTATATTTATATATTTTGGGGGATGCTGATTTGAATTATAATAAAACTCTAGTCTCCCATTCAGTCAGCTCTGCATGAATTGAACTCTTTCTCTATCTAAATTTCCCTGTCTTGATAAATCGGCTCTGTCTGGGCAGTGGGCAAGGAGAATCTACTGGGCAGTTATAGTTCTATTTGAATTCTATATTAGCAATCCTAAATCCAATGCACCTTTTACATTTATACATTTTGGCCTCTGATTCCCTAACACTTCTTAAAATTCTTCATTATTAGGAATAGACTTTAATGTTTAGTGTTGATTATTAGGAATGGACTGTATCCTAATGTAGGTATTTGATCTATTTGTGGTAGCCTATTTCGGCCTAATGAAAGAGGCTTAAAGCCTTTTTGTTTCAATGGAAATTATTTGTATTTAATTTTATATAGTTCTCCATTTTCCTGGAATCAAAATAAAATTTAAATATGAGGATCAATTTATAGAATTACTAGAATTATTGGAATTATTTATTTTCTGTGATAATTATAAATGGGCCATAAAAACACCACTACTACAGACTGTTGCATTAGTGTTGGATATATTTATTATTTGTAAATATAAATGTCAGAGGCAGCTAAGAATCTCTTACTTGGATAATTCTGTTTTTGGATACCACTCAGTTATAGGCTCTGGAGCCAAGTGATCACATGGACAAGGATCTGAGGATTTATTCTTCTGTCAAAATATGTTTCAAGGGGTGAGAGAAGTAAGAATAAGGGTGAATAAAAATGACTGGCAAAAGTCCAAGTCTAAAAATATAACACATGAGCAGAGTCTTTGGAGAACTGGGGCGGTGCTTCTCAGCGTTGGCTGCACAGCAGAATCAATCATTCCTGTGTCTTACCCCAGATCATTAAATTAATCTCCTGGATTGATTTAGTGGGATCCAAGCATTGGTGTTTTCTTTTTCTCTTCTCTCCTCCTGTTCACTGCCCTTCTTTCCTCTCTTTGGGATAAAAAATTTTCTACGTGAGTCTAAGATGCAGCAGAGTTGATGTTCATGTAGAGCAAATATTAAAGAAGAACAGAAACAAGCAATGTCTGAGAATAGATAGAAATTGAAATGTTGTTCTTCTAAAACATTCATGAGTCCTTATAGCTTAAAGAAGTGTTCATGACAAAAAAAAGTAATGAATTGATTGACCATATTCAGGGAACATATGAAAATCCCTTTTCAGTCTTAAACTACAGCCTCAAGAGATTTTTTGATAGGACCCTTAAAATTGAGTAGAATATGAAAACAATAGCAAAACATAGTAAAACTACTACTATACAAGGGCCAGAATGAGAATATTTACTCTATATGTAATTACTGCAGAAACTGTACTCTATTAAAACTTTTTTCTATCTTGATTACTTATGTTCTATTTCTTATAAACTCTTGTAGTAGGAATTGTTACAGGAGCCAATACACACCCCTTAAAACAACAAGAACTGAATTGACTGCCCAGGGAATCTAATTATTATCACGTTTATAAGGGAAAGAAACCCCCAAAATATGTGCAATGTCTGCATTGCATTACATTTCCATGAGGTTTTATGGGAAAAGCTTAAGTAGCAAATACTAACTTTAGTGTTTGAAAACACTCCAGCTGTCAAGTCCATTAGCTGTGATAACTCATGGTTGTGAAAACTTCAGCCCCTCGTCATTACCAGCCTCTAGTCATACCAGTCAACTGAGAAGAGTTTCTTTTTCTCAATCTGTCCTAAAGAGAAAAATGGGGAGGGAAAGCAAGTTTGATGATGTACCACTATTTTGAGAAATCCTGTTACCATCATGATAGTTCATTACATGGTGTATATAGACAGCTTTAGTTATCTTATCAGCTTCCATTTCAGCGCCCCCACTCATTGTACAACAACCATGATGTTCAGGTAAGATTGGTCCCATGTCTAAACCCTGCCTGGTAACAACCTATTAGCAAAATGAATCCTCTTTTTGACACAGTTTAAAATAATCTCCTGCCCACAGTGATTATTTCAGGAAAGGATAGGTAACCTAAGTTGAACCAATCAGAGTGAATGCCCTGATGAGATGACACTAAGAGATGGTTTATGGTTGACACACCTCAAATTTGATAACAGGCAGATCCAAGAAAATCACAGAGAAAATGGACCTGGAACTCTGATTTTAAAATGTCCGTGAGGCCTGTTTACTCTGTATTTTTTAGTAATGTGTACCAATAAATTTCTTTTGTTTTTGAAACCAGTTTGAGCTGAGTTTTTGATTAGTTGCAACCAAAAGTATCCTCCCTGATCAAATAGCTACCATTGAATTGCTAGGCATTGTGAAAAACATCACTTGCTTATATCACTTAATTTACTTTTCAGAAGCTAATCTCTGCATTGATATTCCATTTCTTTCTGCTTTATCACAATTTCTGCAGGATTTACATTCATTTTTTTATAGATTCATTCTTACTCTCTTAACTGTGTTTATCCCAATGCTTCTTACATGGTCAGGTATCTCCCATTAAAAACAAAATGCATTAGCTGGGCATGGTGGTGCATGCCTGTAGTTATAGCTACTCACTTGGGAGAGTGAAATGGGATGATCACTTGAGCCGAGGAGATTGAGGCTGCAGTGAGCTATGACTATGCCACTGCATTACCTGAATGACAGAGTGAGGCCTTGTACCCTGAAAAAACAAAAACAAAAACAACTTCAGCTAACCTCTCATTGTTCATCAGTTGTTACCTTTAATCTTTCTCTCTGAAAGTCATTTTTTTTTTCCTAAGGAATATCTATGTGTGCTGTATTTATTTCTTTACCTCCTACTCTTTCCCAGCCAATGATTTTCTTGTTTCTAAAACCAACAAGCATTTTTATATTGTTTATGTTACTTAACTTTTCAGGAGCAGTTAGCTCTTTTAGTAACTCTCTTCTTCCCAAAATACTGTTCTCAACTGATTTTCATGGCACTACACTTCTTACTTTCATTTGTTGCTCTGACATTCTTTTTTGGCATTTTTGTAGGCTTACCCTTTTCCATCAGGCCATTAAATATTAGAATACTTAAACCTCAGTCTTGGCCCTCTGTATTCTAACTCCAGATTATCTGCCTGCGTGGCTTCAGTCATGCTCAATCCTTCTTTTATTATTTTACAAAACACAGTACACATGTACCACTCAAGCCTTTGTATAGCTAACCAACTCCTGCTTGATATAAACAATTGTCTAATCAACATGCTTGAATTTAACAAAGGAATCTCAAACTTAACTATCAAAGCTCAATTCATAATCTTCTTGCCTCCTAACTTGGCCTTTTGTAGCATCTCTGTGTCACAGATATAGTCAGAATCTAAGTAGCTAGCCAAAATGTTGGAGTTCACTGTCTTATACTCTGTCAAGGCTATCATAAGGTTCTTTCCATTTTATCTCCTAAATACCTCTCCAGTTCATTTGCATTCTCTATCTTTGCGAAAACCATGCTAGTACAAGTTTCCATTATTTCTTGAGTAGATTTCTGCTGTGGCCTCCCAACAGATCTATTCAAGTCCAGTCTGGATGATCTTCAACCTATTCTCCACATTACTAACAGGATAATCTTTCCTCATTAATGGCTTTCCATTGCATTTGGCATAACACTTCTTGGTAAGGCATAAAAGGCCCTTTTTTGGTACGGCTTTAACTATCAGCCTCATTTCACACTATACTCTCTCCTACTTCCTTTACTTCAAGTACCTTGCCTTTCGTCTATGTCTAACATCCTTCTAAGTTCCTTCCTGCCACAGGGCTTTTACATATCCTGTTTCCTCCTAGCCTCTGTATTGTTAAGGCCTACCCATACAAATTATCTCAGCTCAAACATCACTTCTTTAGGGGAGTCTCATTGGTAAAAGCTATCTAATACAGGGTGTCACAACACTCACCAACTTTATAGTTTTATATTTTCTTGTATAACCATTTCCCTAATGTCTGACCCTCCTTCTAAATTTCAGGCTTCAAGAAGTCAGGGATTCTCTTTAGGTATGTTAACTGTTGTACACACAGCTCCTTGTACCTTATCTGGAACGTGGAAGTGCTCAATAAATATTTGTTGTGCAAAGTAAATCTTTACAACTCTATGGAATGGGCATTATTATTTTCTTCCTTTTACAGTTAAGGAAATTAAGATTTAGATGGGTTAAAGTCTGAAAGTGCAAAGTAAAGACTCAAATCCATTTCTAGTTTGACTTCACTGATTTACAGTGAAAAAACAGGAAAGCATCAATGTAGAATGACCACTCTATTTTTCACAGTGGAACCGAGTATGATAATCTAATAAAGTATAAATTTTAAAACATTGGCATTAATGAACCTGCTAAGGATAAGTGCTCTAATTTATATATCCTAGAGATATATCTCTCTAGTCCTTGTAATTAGGATGAAGTTAAGCTAATGGGTTTCCCTTGAGGACTGCTGAACAGAGGATCATCATAGTTGTTATTATAAATTATATGTTATATAAAAGAAACCGTTTGCAGATAAAATAGCTGTAAATATTACTTCTAATTGTATGTGGACCATTAGTTAATTCACCACCAAAACCCAAGCAACCTATCTATCCTTTATGATGAACTTACCTTTATTTATGTTGACATAGAAATAACAAGAAATTAAGTGTGTATGTGTGTGTTGTCATTTGGTTTCAACCAACAAGTCATTTGTCCTTAAAAACAAAGTTCAACAACAGACTTTCAAGGTGACCGATTAAAAGTTTATACCTACAGAGATTTTAATAAGATTAAAGTATGGGAAAACTGTTGGCAGAAATATTCATATCTCAGAAATGAGTCATTAGTTTCTGAGAATATATTTTTGTAGCGGAGGTAGGAGGTGCAGAGTTTTTTATCATATCCAGATAATTTAAAACTTTTTTTTTACCCTCTGAATAACCTTATATAACATAAAGGGAAACAAGCCAGGCAAATAAGGTGCATAAGTTAAAATCTTTGGAAAAATAAAAATAGGGTTGTCATGCGCGTCCATATGAAGAGACCACCAAACAGGCTTTGTGTGAGCAATAAAGCTTTTTAATCACCTGGGTGCAGGCGGGCTGAGTGCGAAAAGAGAGTCAGCGAAGGGAGATAAGGGTGGGGCCATTTTATAGGATTTGGGTAGGTACAGGAAAATTACAGTCAAAGGGGGGTTGTTCTCTGGCCGGCAGGAGTGGGGGTTACAAGGTGCTCAGTGGGGGAGTTTTTTGAGCCAGGATGAGCCAAGAAAAGGAATTTCACATGATAATATCATCGCTTAAGGCAAGGACCAGCCATTTTCACTTCTTTTGTGGTGGAATGTCATCAGTTAAGGCAGAGAAGGGCATTTGCACTTCTTTTGTGATTCTTCAGTTACTTCAGGCCATCTGGGCATATATGTGCAAGTCACAGGGGATGCAATGTCTTGGCTTGGGCTCAGAGGCCTGACAAGGGTCATTTAGGAAACAATAATCTTTTAGTTCAGAGGGTTGGGTTTTGAGATAGCTCCGTTTCTTCTGAGGACTGTTTGCACAGATATAAAATGTCAGAATAGCAGAAGGGAAATTTACAAAAAATAAATTTTAAAGTGAAGGCAAGCACAGCTAAATAGAAAGGTAAGGTTGAGTTGTCAATATTATGAACCATATCAGTGAGGAGTCAAACTGTAAAATATTTGAAGAGACTTATTCTGAGCCAAATATGAGTGACCAGTGGGCCATGACACAGCTCCCAGGAATTCCTGAGAATATGTGTCCAAGGTAGTCAGGCTACAACTTGATTTCATACATTTTAGGGAGAAATAAGACATAAATCAATACATGTAAGATGTACATTGGTTTGGTCCAGAAAGGTGGGACAACTGAAAGTGGGGACTTCCAAGTCATAGGCGGATTCAAAGGTTTTCTGATTGGTAATTGGTTAAAAGACTTATTATCTAGAAACCTGGAATCAGTAGAAAGGAATGTTTGGGTTACATTTATCATGCAGATGAAGCCTCTAGGTAGCAGGCTTCAGAGAGAATAGATTTTAAATGTTTCTTGCAAGACTTAAAGAGCCTGTGATATTAATCAAAGTCTGTGTTTATGTTAATGCTCATCCACAGTGCCTGAATTCCAAAAGAAAGGAGGCTGTAATGAGGCGTGTGTGACTCCCCCTTCTCATCATGTCCTCAACTAGTTTTTCAGGTTAACTTCAGAACGACCTTGATGGAGGGGAGAGGCCCATTCAGATGTTTGGGGGGACTTAGATTTTTATTTTTGGTTTACAATTGTTATCTGACTAAACTAGCATAAAACTGATTCATTTTGTATTCTACTAATTGCTGCAGTATGTGGTGAATGGTTTCCAGTCTAATGGCAAGTGCAAGAAATGCCTAGAAATAAATTTTAGCTTTTTTTTTTCTCATGCATCTTTCAATTGGATATAATGATAAAATGGTAGAAGGAAGGTGGCCAACAATTACTTCATTAACTTCTCATTTGTTAAAATGCTAAGGAGAAAACTGTTAACCTTTCAACTGACTATAGAGAGGACAGTGTTAATTAAGTTTGCCAAAGAGGAAGCCAATTCAATCCTCTCAGATGTTAACAGAAAGCACTCTTTTGTCCTTTTTAAGAGAAAAAAGTGTGTCTAACAATAGCCTAATTGCATCTATTCCTGACATTTCATGGAGGACTTCATTATCCTCTGTTTGTAAAAAGGAATTTAAATAATTGAAGGGGGTCTCTAACATAAGAAATGTGATTCAAGCAAATGGAGCTATTAGAATTTTTTGCATTTGTACCAAATTTTGTCATCCAAACTACTGTAGGGAAAAGTTTCTACTTTTATACTAATCCCAGAGAGAGGCTTATTGAAATCCAGCATAACTTCATTATAGAAGGGATGCTGAAAATACAACAGAATTAAAGTATTCAGCTACAGGTAGAAGGAGCAGATAGCAAGATAAAAAAGTAATATGATTTAGAGTCCTTTGTAACACTGCTAGGTAGTACCACTAGCCTCTTCCCTCTGACTATGCCTTTGAGTCATGGATCATCTACTTTTTAATAGCACACAATCCTTAAGTCATGGAGCTAAGAGTAATTTCTCAGATTCAGTGTGTTTGGGCAGTGGGGTCCTAATGTCAATCTAAATATATGTCATTGTTTTTTCAGTCATATTTATGTTTTGAATTATATTTGTTGTTGAGACATGGTCATTATTTTAAATAAATAAAATCCACTGAAGTCTTTAATGCCAAAAAAGTGTTCAGTTTCCACAAATGTTTTATGTGGGTTTGAAATGAATATACTGATTACTGTGTTCTATGTATGACCATTTGATCAAGATTTTAATTGGGCTGTTCAAATTTTTATATCTTTACTATCATTTTAATCTTTGTTTTGTCTATTAATGTGCCAAATGGGTGAATATTCTCCAGATTTTCCTGGTTGATTTGAAAATTTCTTTTTGAAGTACTCTTAACTTTTGCTTTTTATGTGACTCTAATCATTATTACAATACATAGTTTTATAATTGTTATATCTTAATGATGGAGTAAACATTTTATTAAATGCATTGAACTTTTTACTTCTAAGAAAACTTTTGCTTGCTCTTTTACCAGATATTAATATAGCTTTAGTGTTTTCCTGTTATACGCTTTCTCATTAATCTACTTTCAAATTTTCTATGTTCTTGCTTTTTCAGTATATCTGCAATAAATAGTATATTGCTGAATTTCTCTTTGGTCACTATTCTTTTAATTTCTCTTTGATCAATATTCCTTTAATTGTTAAGTTTAATCCATATACAATTTACTGTGGGTTTTAATCATGTAAATTTTATTATAAAATTGTTTTTTATTTCTATTTGTCCTATATTTTCTACTCCATACTTTTTATAATTGGCTTATTGGGATATAACTGACCTACAATAAACTAAATGTATTTAAAACATATAATTAGATAAGGGTTGACCTATGTGTATACTCATGAAGCAATCACAAAAATAAAAACTATAAACATCTCCCTCTCAAAAGTTCCCATTAGCCCTTTAACAATCCTTTTCTCCTACTTCTCCACACCTTCTCCACAGGCTACCCACTAGTCTCATTTTTGTAACTAAAGATTAATAGGCATTTTTTATATTTCATATACACAACATTTTTACAGTACATCTTTTCTTTGTCTGGCTTCTTTCATTCAGTATAATTAATTTGAGGTTCATCCATGTTGCAATATTTTTTCTACTTTAATTTGGGTCATTATTCCATTGTGTGGCTATACTCTAATTTGTTCATTCATTTACCTCTTGATAGATATTTTGGTTTGCTTCAAGTTTTTTGGCTGTAACAAATAAGGTTCCTATGCATATTGGTCTACAAGTCTTGGTGTGGACATATGCTTACATTTTTCTTGGGTAAAATACCTCAAAGTGGAACAGTTGGATCATATGATAGCTGTTTAACTTTCTAAGAAACTGCCAAATTTTTTATCAAGGTGGTTGTACCACTCTCTATTTCCACCAGCAGTGGATGAGGGCTCTACATTAGCACAAGGATTTGTGTGGCCAGATTTCTTAATTTTAGACATTTTAATAGGTATGTTATGGTGTCTCATTGTGGGGTTAAATTGCATTTCCCTAATGATGAGTGAGGTTGAACATTTTTTCACATGCTTATTTGCCACTTCTCTCTCTTCTTTGGTGAAATGTCTATTCAAATCTTTTGCCCATTGTTGTAGAGGATTGTTTAGTTACTTATTACTGAGATTTGAGAGGTTTTTCTTTTTTTAAAAAAAATTCTGAAAACAAGATATTTATAATATATATTATTTTTAATCTTTTCTCCTAGTTTGTGGCCTGTCTTTTCACTCCCTTAACAGCATCTTTCTAAAAACAGATGTTTTAACTTTTGATAAGTTCCACTTTATCCATCTTTTCTTTAATGAAAAGGCTAAGAAATCTTTGTCTATATGTTTCCTTTTCTATTCTGTTAATATGGGGCGCTACATCTTGAAATTATAATGGTAAACCTTACATTACTGAGATAAACCCCACTTGGTCAGATATATCATCCTTCCTGTAAATTTTGGATTCAATTTGGTAATATTTTGTTAAGTATTTTTGCATCCATATTCATGAGGGATATTTTTCTGTAATGTCTTTTTTCTCTGGTTTTAGTATCAGCATAATGCTGGCTTCCAAAATGAGTTGGGTAAGTCCTCCCTCCTTTTCCACTTTCTGGAAAAGTCTGTGTAATATTGACAATATTTCTTCCTTTAATGTTTGGTAGAATTTACAGTGAAGTGACTTGGGTTAAGAACTGATTTTGTGTTTTTGGAAAGTTTATAAATTCAAGTTAAATGTCTTTAATAGGTACACATCTATTCTTCTTGAGTCAGTATTAGCAGTCAGTGTCTTATACCAATTTCTTCATTTAATCCAAATTATTAGGTTTATTCTATAAAGGTTGTCATAATATTACCTTATTATTCTTTTTAATATCTGTAGCATCAGTAGCAGTATCAACTCTCATTCCTGATATTGCCAATTTGTATCTTCTTTTGCTTTTCACTGATTATTCTGGCTAGAGGTTTATTAATTTTATTTATCTTCCTCAAGAGACATCTTTTGGTTTCTTTCATAATTTCTTATTTTCTAAAGCATTGATTTCTGCTTTATCTTTATATTTCCTTTCTGCTTCTTAATGTGGCTTAATGTGTCATTCTTTTTAAGATCAAAGCTGAGGTGATTTATTCAAGAGTTCCCTTATTTTCTTCTACAAGAATTCATCACTAAGCATCAAAATTTAGGTAGATATTTTTTCTTTCAGTCCTTTAAAGATATCACTCTATCCCCTTTTGGTTTGCATTGCTTCTGACACGAAGTCATCTTGTTTTTGACCCTCTGTATGTATTATATACATTTTTCTCTTATTATGTTTAAATTTGTAATTTTTTGTCACTGTTTCTAAGAAAGTTGATTACAGTGTGCTTTGGTGTGGTTTTCCTCATTCTCCTTGGGCTTAGAGTTCACTAAGATTTTTGATATATTTATAGCTTTCATCAAATTTGGAAAATTTTTAGTCACATCTTCAAACGTTTCTGCCCCCGCTCCAATTTAGGGATCTTCAGTTTCTTACATAATATGTTGCTTTAATTTATCCCATAGATAATTGATGCACTGTTCATTTTTTTTTTTCACTCTTTTTCTTTCTGTGTATCATTTTAGGTGATTCCATTGCTATGTCTTCAACTTCAGTAATCATTTCTTCTGTAATATTTAATCTGCTGTTCATCCTATGTATATCTTTTTCATTTCAGCCAGTTGAGTTTTCATCTGCAAGTTGGACTTGAGTCTTCAAAAAATTATATTATCTTAATCTGATTCATCTTTCTCTACCTTCATGAATATGTGACGTGTACTTACAATAACTATTTTAATGTCCTTATCTATTAATTACATCATTGGTATCATTTTTGAGTTAGGTTTCATAGATCTACTTCTTTTCTCATTATGGATCATATTTTTCTACTTCTTTGTATACATTATAACATTTTATTGGGGGTTAGACATAGTGATTTGATCTTGTTGGTTGCTGGATACATTCCTGTTCAAATAGTCTTGAGCTTTGTGTCAGACACATCTATGTTGCCAGGAAACATTTTGATCCTTCTGGGTCTTGCTTTTAAGTTTAAGTGGGATAAGACAGTATTTCATTTGGGTTAATTTTACCCTACTATTGAGGCAAAATTGTTCTGAGTATTCTACTAGACCCTTCATGAGTGATGAGGTTTTGTGTGCTATTGTGGCAGGATTTTTCATTAGTTCCGCTAGAGATGGGGTCCTTGTCACACGGCCATGAAAATTTAGGCTCACAGACAATTTGAAGGGTGAGTAGGGCAGGCTTTATTGGGTGAAAAGAAAGAAAAAGGGGAAACAGAAACTCTTAGTGAAGTGAGAGAATGTGCTTCCTGCCAGTGGGCTTCCTGCCTCACAGACTGGATTCCAGGTTCCACCCAGGAAGAGGAGGGGCCAGGATCAACCTGGCTGCTAACAGTGGAAACTTCTGTGGTTCCATCCCAGTGTGCATTCCTCCTAGTGCATAGGCTGGCTAAAGTTTTGCCAGGGAGCCCTTCCCATCTGGCTGTCTCAATATCTGCTGTGAACAAGACATTTTTCAGCCCCACCTGAACCCCCGGCATTTTTCCTGCCTTCAGGTGGTTTCTTCCAATGCATATGCTGATCAATACTCAGTTGAAGAATCAAGGTACACCCTCTGCAGATTTCAAGGACTCTCTCTGTGTGGAAATATTTTTTTTGTCCTCTTTAATGTGATGTGTAGCTGCTTTATCTCTCCATGCCGAATTTGGATAATTATTAGATGGAGGCTAGAGTTCAAATCAGATAACTAGACTTTAAAATATAAAGTTAGGCATTATAAACAAAGATAGTATATTTAAAGCTATGGGATGGCATGACGTTAGCAGGGGAGTTAGTGCTGACAGAGAGGACTAAAACATTGAACCCCGTGGGACTCCAACATTGAGTCTGAGACAAGAGGTGGAACCAGCACAGAAGACAGAAATACAATTATTTTGACTTCTTAATATTTTCATACTTTACCCTTAAGTTACATTTATAAGAAACTACTTTATCCTAAATAATTATTTATAAAAATACTTTATTCTGAATATTCAGAAATTTTAGGTAGTCTATTGAATCAGATATTTACATGGATAGTTTATCATATGGGCAGCAGTATAAGTCTTCTTTCACGTTAATTAACAATTTTAGACTGAGAAAGAGGCAGAGAATATCTGTATAATAAATAGTAAATTAAAGCCATATCATCTTTAGATCTAGTTTTGTTTATTCTTTTATTTCTGTTTTGCATTATAGCTATTCCTAAGGAAGTGATCTGAGGATCACATTCACCTGCATCAGAATTACTTGCAATTGCTTGGTAAGCATGCTGAATACTAGAATCTATCCTAGATTTGGAAGATCCATGAGTTTTCATTTTTATCATCATCTTCCACTGATTCTTAGGTACTCTCAAGTTAGAGAACTTGTGCTTCATTCTGCCAGTGGTTCTGAACTTTCATTGTGCACTCAAATCACTTGGGACTTTAAAAAAGTACTGATGCCTATCCTCTACCCATAGAGATTTGGTTTAATTGATTTGGATTGGAGCCGGGATGTCTGTATTTGTAGGCCTTTCAAGAAATTCTAATGTGCAGCCAGAATTGAGAACCATTGTGTTATGGTGTAGTATGAGGACATGCAAATTGGTGCAAATCCTTCAGGTCATCAAGGAAATCTGGATGTAGCTGACAATGTAGCTGAATGCAGAAAAAGTGAGCGAAGGAAAACCCAGCTATTTTCACAGCTCAGTTACTTAATAGATCAAATACAGAAAGTTAGATTTGTATGGGATAATTTGTTATACAAAGTAATGTTAAGAATGACAGCTGAGGTAAAAAGATGCTATCATCTCAAATGAGCTCAAAGGTTTCTGTACATGGCTTTAAAGCTAAAACATCAGTGGATGCTAGTTTTACTGATCTTAAGGTGGGGTTTGCTTTCTTTACCCTATTTTGTAATATCTGCCATGTGAATGGCTTAGGGCTTAAAGACATTTTGTAATACCAGAGAGCATCAATGCTCTATGCACCCTGGTTAAGACAGAAGCAAATATATATAGATTTAGTTAATGAACAAATTTCTGTTTGCTACTACCTGTGATGCTGTGACCTCTTCCTGTTATATAGTATTTCCTTTGACTAAATGGTCATTTGTAGTATATAAAATCTTGTTAATAATATCTCACTGACCCAGTATAGACCAGCATAGTGTTTTGAGACATACAACCTTAAGGACGAGTGTATTCTTTCAATGTCAGATATTTCCTTAAAATGTTTTAGGCATTTGTTGTAATGGAGTATGGACGACACGCACACACATGTAAATGACTGTGATGAAAGAAGTTTATTCTCGCAGATTGCTAGAAACTGAAGGCAGGGCACGTCATGCAGGATCACATGGGGAAGCACAAGGGTCAATCAAGTGTCAGAGGGAGTGAAGGGAAAATGTGGGTGAGAGTCTTTATTGTGGTTTCCACAGCATAGGCAAGACAGGGTAAGCAGACTTAATATTGGGTAATTCAAATAATTTAATCAGGCTCTCAAGTACAAAGGCTACCCCTAGTTGCCCGGTGCCTGGCCTTTGGGTGATTGCAGGAGGGGGATAGTGGCTTGAAGTATAAGAGGTAGATAAAGGAGTTTCTTGGGGTTTTGGCTTTGGGTTAGTCAGGAAAGATGTACTTGAGGTGACTCTTTTACTATCTCTAGGAATCGGCTAGCTCTGGGAGGGACAGTGTCTCCAGGATCAACAAGACCCCAGATGTCAAAATATCAGAAAATGCAAAACATAAAATCCATAGTTAACACATATATAAGCTCAGTTGCTCCGTACAGATTTCCAGGGTACCACCTCAGAGCCCAGCCCTTTTTGTTCAAACCTCAATCATTGCCCCACGAAGGGCCAGCCCATCCAGACACACTGTACCTGCATTTGGTTTACGGTGGTGTGAGCTGATCTTCAGTTGTGCTTATGGGATCTTCTGGGGTTAAATAGCTTTCATTTTCAGCCCTTGAAAGCAAACTATGTCTTTTGCTTCCCTCCCAGACAATGAGAATACTGTAAAATGGCTATCTGGGCAGTTGTTGGGGCAGGCTCCTTCATATCTGCTGGGCAGATTCTCTGTTTTAAATATTTTAAGTAGAAGGCTTTTTATTATATCCTTTTTTGGAAAATAGAGTTTGAATGAGTTCAAGCATTCATGAAAAGTTTGTTTACTCACTGTGAGAGGAACACCAATCAGTTACTGTATCATCTGGGTGAGTCACTTCCCCAGTATCATTTGTGTGACTTCAAATTTTCTCCCTAAAAGAGGAGAAAATAAAATACAAGTTAATTTTTTGGATCTCTCTCTCTCACACACACACATACACACACCCCCTTTTCCTTTTTAAAATTTCAAGATAATTGTTGATTCACATGTGGTTATAAGAAATAACATGGAGAGATTCTTCACCCAGTTTTCCCCAATGTTAGCGTTTTCCAAAACTATAGTACAATAACACAATCAGGATATTGACATTGATACAGTCAAAATACAGAGCATTTTTTTCACCAGAAGATTCCTTATGTGCCTTTTTATAATCACATCCATCTCTACTCTCACCCCGACCCCTCCTTTTTCAACAGCGAAATCATAAGTTTCAGTAAGTGGAATCACACAGCCTGTATGTTTTTGGTGTTGGTTTTTTGACTCAGCATAATTCTCTGAAGATTCATCCAGAACTATGTACCCATAGTTCTTTGATGCTGAGTACTATCCCGTGGTATGGATATACCACGGTTTGTTTATCCATTAAAAGACACTTGGGTTGTTTCTACTTTGGGGCTGTTGTGAGTAAGCTGTTGTAAATATTTGTGTACAAGTATTTGTGTGAACATTCTTTTTCTTAGATAAATGCCCAGGAGTGCAGTTTTGGGGCTGTGTATTACTACTATAAGAACTTAAAAGTTATAGTAAAATTGATCAACATGGAGGCCGTTGGTGTGCCTTGTAAGAGCTGTTTTGGTGAAGAATTGGAGATGGAAACCATATTGGATGAGTTCAGGAAAGATTAGCAAGAGAGGAACTGGAGACAGTTAATAGAGTAACTCTTTTGAATGGTTTTGTTGTAAGAGAGTTTAGAAATGGACTAGTAGTTGGAGAGGTCTGAGAGAAATAATAGCATGTTGATATGCTAATGCAAAGGGTAAGAGGGAACAAACCATGTTGGAGGTAATTGGGGATATAGAGCTATGGGGAAGAATGCTAGTTTTTTAATCTATGAGAAGAAATAGAATGCAGTGCCAAAGTAGAGGCTCAGCATTAGGAAATGAACACTTTATAGAAAGGGGAGATGTTGAAAAATTTTTCTCATAATGTTGGTTTAATAATTTCCTCCACTCTGCTTTCTCTGTTCTTTTTTGAACTATTAGGCAAATATATCTCCTTTGTTGATCTTTTAACTTCTTACTTTTTCCTCCTATACTTCTCTTTAATCTTGCTTTTTTTGCTGGAGTTTTCTCACTTGGACAATAAGAATAGTCAGATCACTATGAAAGTATTATAAAGACCTTTTCTTAATGTAACGTGTGTGTTAGTTTTAGGCAACAAACTTTAATAAGCAGAAAGACTCAGGTATAAAATAAATATTTCCTTTCCTCTTTGTTTTATATATCTGTTGGGAAATCAAGTATATGAATTAATTAATTACCTTAATCCAATAACCCTAACACTGTTTAATATTTTAGGAGAATGAGAGACTATTTTTAGTTCCTTATAGTATTGTAAATATTAAAAGAATTGCTTATGCCAGAGAGGGAAAATATATTGTCTTCAAATTTAGTGTTTTAAATTTATCTTTTAAAATAAAATTATAATTTTTTGGAATATATGTCTATGGTAAAAAAAATTCAAAATATATAAAAGAGTATAAGCCAAAAGCAAGATTGCCTCCTAAGTCCATCCCCCAGCTAGCAAGTTTCTTTCTCCAGAGGCAATTAAGGTTATTATTTCTTATTAGTTGTCCTAATTTTTTAATTGCAGAATTAGTTAAGCTATTATGTCATAGTTTCAACTTTTAAAATATAAATCTAGATAAACAGAATGCAAAAAAAAAAAAAGATGCTCTATTAGAAAATGCTTTGTAGAAGTAATAATGATCATTAAACTAAAAATGAACAAGCCCGTGGTACTTAATGGCGAATATTCATTTCATGATTTATTATTAGTTGTTAGTCATATTTCCTTGATGTTATTATCTTCTGGGCTGTAAAAAGATATTGCTTGTTAATGTGTTAGAATATATGCTTTTTTATATGTAAAAAGACAAGAACTTAAAGCTTGTTACTTTCACAATAAATTATTACAGTGTTCCTAATAGGAAAAGGTAAGTTCGTTAAAGAAATGTATTCCTTTGATTTTTTTATGCAAGTGAGAGAGCTAAAGCAAAAGGGATAAACTTCACTAAACCATTATTGTTCATATGGCTCTTTTTTTAAAGCAATATTTGGTAGTGTTAAGTGAAAATATTATTTATGACACTTGTTAAAGGTATACTATTTGAAAGGGCCATAGGTGTAGGGGTTAATGCAAGAGGCTCTTCCAGTGGTTGGTGGGGAGAGAGATTGAACTCAACTCCAACAAGTGGAGACTGGTAACCAAGTAGCAGGGTGGAGGTCAGTGGATGAAAAATTACTAAAAAGAAATGTCAAGATAAGGGATTTCTGGCTAAACAAATTTGAAAGAATTATTGCTATAGGGAGGCCAAGATAATAGGATATTGAGGGTAGTCAAATACCAAGGGTGGAGGATTTTTGCTAAACTGATTTAGTAAGATTCTTCTCAAACTAGATTCTGCAAAGATAGAAAGGGAAGCCCAAGGTCAGATCCAGTCAAAAAGGATTCAGAAGCCTGACTAATGTTTTGGGTGAAAGAAAGTCTTTGTCAGTGGCAAGCAGCAGAAATTTATGCAAATTATATAACCAAAAAGTCTAAAGAAATGTATCTCCAGGTAGGGAGATCTAAGATGAATGGATGTTACATACTAAGCAATACATGCTTATGAAAGCTTAAAGTAGAATATTAAATATCTTTCATAATGAGTCTTCAGTAGGCTAGGCCGAATAACAATACAGAAGAGGAGTCAGGTTCACTGAGTTTTACCCAATTTGATAAAATCAAAGCCATCATGAAAGATACAATTACTCCTACAACCAAATATTTTGAATTTTTTACCTCTCAAATAGCATTTCTTCCCATATAAAGAAGACTCTCAGGTGAAGAAGATAAGAAAGAAAATCCAAAGAAAAGAAAAGAAAAAAAAATGACCAGCAGTAGTGAGAGTCCTACTTTAAGTGTATGAACTCACAGCATGATTATAGACTAGTGCAGAAAACACAGACTATGCAGAAGTATGCTCAGCACTCTGTATGCGTCTTCTCTGTCCATCTTCTACAAATGGAAGATAGAAAAAATGATTTATTGAAGGGGAAGAATAAAATCAAAGAGAGGTCCTGGAATCTCTTTCACTCATATTCTCAGAATTCCTTTCTTTCCAGAGAGTTAAGATTGCTTTAACCTTTTTTGAGAACAGCAATCAAATTTTATGGCTTACAAACAACAGAAGTGTATTTCTCACAGTTCTAGAAGTCCAAGATGAGGATGCCAGCATGATCAGTTTCTTATGAGGGTCCTCATCTAGGTTACAGATTGATATTTTCTTGTTGTATCCTCACATGGTGGAAAGAGGGTTAGCATGTTCTCTGAGGTCCTTATAAAGACACTAATCCCATTCATGAAGTCTCTACCTTTATGACCTAATTATCCCTCAAAGGCCCCATCTCCTAATACCATTACACTGGGGGTTAGTATTTCAAGGTATAAGCTTATTTTTAGTACACAAACATTTTGTTTATAACATCTTCCTAGCTGGAGGTAGATTTCTTGAATAAAGAATTATGTCTCTTCATTTTACAAAGCATGGAGTACTTCCAAAGCATTTATTAATAGGACACAGCCTTGCATTCAGATGCTTCATATAATGTTTCTTAAATGAATGAATTTCTCATGTTTCTGTATTCCTTACAGTGCTAAATGGTGCTAAACACATTGTAATCACTCAATAAATAGTTGTTAATTGATTGAAATGTCAGTAAAACATAAAAACTAAAAGTTAAAAATTATTTATATTTTGTTGAGATGCAATAAAATTATATTCAGGCTTTAAGTATTTTAATGCTTTCAACTGTTGTTTCATTTTTCCATCACAGATATATTTTCTTTTTTTTTTTTTTTTTTTGAGACAGAGTCTCGCTCTGTTGCCCGGGCTGGAGTGCAGTGGCCAGATCTCAGCTCACTGCAAGCTCCGCCTCCCGGTTTACGCCATTCTCCTGCCTCAGCCTCCCGAGCAGCTGGGACTACAGGCGCCCGCCACCTCGCCCGGCTAGTTTTTGTATTTTTAGTAGAGACGGGGTTTCACCGTGTTAGCCAGGATGGTCTTGATCTCCTGACCTCGTGATCCGCCCGTCTCGGCCTCCCAAAGTGCTGGGATTACAGGCTTGAGCCACCGCGCCCGGCCATATTTTCATATAACATTATGATGCTATTGTCTGCTTAAATTTATAGGACCCATAAAAATTCTCAAGCCCCATAGCAAAGCTAGAATCTGGGAAATTTGCAGTCATTTATGCTTAATGATGCTCCGTGTTTTGTGAGGTATTATTAAAAACAAAAGCCTATGATTTCACTGTTTTTGACAATATCATTGAACATAGGGCCTGTCCTTCAATTTTAACATTTCTTTATAGGATTAAAAGACAGTAGAAAGAATCTCATTGGCAGCTTCGCCCATATGTGACAAAATGGGACATGAAATTTTTCTTTTCTTTTTTTTTTTTTTTTTTGAGGCGGAGTCTCGCTCTGTCGCCCAGACTGGAGTGCAGTGGCCGGATCTCAGCTCACTGCAAGCTCCGCCTCCCGGGTTTACGCCATTCTCCTGCCTCAGCCTCCCGAGCAGCTGGGACTACAGGTGCCCGCCACCTCGCCCGGCTAGTTTTTGTATTTTTAGTAGAGACGGGGTTTCACCGTGTTAGCCAGGATGGTCTCGATCTCCTGACCTCGTGATCCGCCCGTCTCGGCCTCCCAAAGTGCTGGGATTACAGGCTTGAGCCACCGCGCCCGGCCGTCATGAAATTTTTCAGTTTCAATCTGTTTCTTCCAAAGAAACATCACCTCATTCAAAGAATATTAATGATAAGCAAATTACACTGAAGGTCAAGTCTAGTCATCAGAAAAACAACGTTCAGGACTCTATTAGGCAATACATAGTCAATGCATACATGTTAACTAAAAGATTTAAGAGCCTCTTAAGAGCTAACTCATAGCAAAAGCAGTTGAATATTTGCTTTTCCCTCTGAATAAATCTTTGGAAGGAGAATTATCAAGTTACAGAAATCAACGTATTCAAGTTTCAATAAAAAAGTAAGCAAATATTGGCTATTTCCTAAAAAAAATAGTGGTATAATATAAAAAATTTATTTAATTACTGAATAATTATACCTTCTAGCAAAAACATAAAAATAACATGATTTGATTCTAAATGAAAACTTCAGATTCAAGAATGTATATAGTTCTCTCTAAGAAGATAAATATCTATAAATAATTATTTTATAATTATTTGAAATTATTGACATTTCTGAAAGGAATGCATGTTTTTACAAAGATATATTAATAATTCAAATGTGAACTGCTTACTGGCAATACTTTCTAATTCATAATAAACACTAATTTCTTATAATAATTAATATACATCAAAATATACTATTGCCCTTAAGTCCATCTCTACTACCATTTTAAATACATTATATCAATTGTCGGATAATACAGTGACAAAATTCAAAGTAGTTGCATAATTTTGTTATTTTTTTCTGTGTTACAAGCCCCTCACTGTTTACTAGGCCTCTCTCTTACCTTAAATTCTTTAAATTGTAAATTAAAAATGTATAATTGTATAAATTTAAAGGGTAATGCTATGGTTTAAATGACCCCTTCACAATTCATATTGAAATTTAATTGCGATTGTGATAATATTAAGAGATGGGGCCTTTAAGAGGTCATTAGATCATGAGGACTCTACCCTAAGGAATGTATTAATGCCATTGCCATAGGAGTGGCTTAGTATGGGGTTCAGCCCTCTTTTTCTGTCTGTTTCAAGTGCTCATTTGCCCTTCCACCATGTTATGACAAAGTAGGAAGGTTTTTGACAGATGTCAGTGCCATGCTCTTGGATTTTCCGACCTCCAGAACCACGAGCCAAATAAACTTCTTGTCTTTATAAATTACCCAGTCTGTAGTATTCTGTTATAGAAACAGAAAATGGACTAAGGCAAGTTCAAAATGATGTTATAATCCATAAATACAATGTGAAATAATTAAATTAAGCTAATTAACATATCTTCCACCTCCAATGCTTAACATTTTTTTTGGTGAGAACATTTAAAATTTACTCTCAGCAATTTTGAATTGTACAATATTCTATTATTAATGATGTTCATCAGGCTGTGAAATAGAACTAAAAAACAAACATATTCCTTCTGTTTAACTGAGATTTTGTAACCTTTGATCATAATCTCTCTGTTTATCCTACCCTCCAATCTCTATAACTACTAGTCTAATTTCTGCTTCTGAGTTCAATTGTTATAGAATCCATATATAAGTAGGAACATGCAACATTTCTTTTATGTGCTTAACTTATTTCACTTAGCAATGTTTTTCAATTTTGTCCATTTTGTTACAAATGGTAGAATTGCCTTCTTTTTAAAGACCAAATTATATTCCATTGTGTGAATATACCACATTTTCTTTATCCATTCTTCTACTGATGGATACTTGGGTTGATTCTGTAAGTTGGCTATTTTGAAAAGTGCTACAATGAACATGAGGGTGTAGATATCTCTTAAATAAATTGATTTAGAATATTTTGCATACATACCCAGAATTGGGACTGCTTGATCATATTGTAATTCTATTTTTAGTTGTTTGAAGTACCTTCATACAGTTTTTTCATAATGGCTGTATTAATTTATATTCCCACAAATAATGTACAACATCCTTACCAACACTTGCTATCTTTTGTCTTTTTCTTCACATCCTTACCAACATTTGTTATCTTTTGTCTTTTTGAAGAAAGCCGTTCTGAAAGGTATGCGATGACATCTCATTGTGATTTTAATTTGTATTTCCCTACTGATTAGCAATGTTGAGCATTTTTTTCATGTATCTGTTGGTCATTTGTATATCTTCTTTTGAGAAATGTCTATTCAGTTCCATTGCCCATTTTTTAAAATTGGGGTTTTTTTCCTATTATGTTGTTTGAATTCTTTATATATTTTGCATATTAATCCTTTATTGGATTTATGACTTGCAAATATTTTCTCCCAATCTGTGGGTTATCTCTGCATGCTGTTAATTGTTTCCATTGCTGTGCAGAAGCTTTTTAGTTTAATGCCATCTCATTTGTCTATTTTTGCTTTTGTTTCCTTCTATTTTGGGTTCAAATCCAAAAAATTGTTGCCCAGACCAGTGTTGTATGGTTTTCCTGTTTTCTTCTAGTGGTAACAGAGTTTCTGGTCTTACCTTTTTAACCCCCATTGAGGTGATTTTTCATATATGGCATGAGATAAGGGTCTGTGGAAATCCAGTTTGCCAACATCATTTATTGAAGAAACTGTACTTCAGAATTCCAATTAAATGGAACAATAGCCCATGTTCACGGATTGGAAGAATTAATATTGCTAAAATGTTTGTACTACTCAACATGATCTAGAGATTCAGACAAAGTTGTAATGTCCACTTTCATAGAAATGGAAAAAAAAAATCTTCATTGATATAAAATCATAATAAAACACCCAAACAACTGAGACACTCGTAAGAAAAAAGAACAAAGCTGGAGTTAACACATTATCTGATTTTAAAAGCTGTGATAACTAAAATAGCATGGTATTGGCACAAAAAAAATAGATACAGCTATCAGTGAAAAAGAATAGAGAGCCCAGAAATGAACCTACACATATATAGTCAACTGATTTTTAACAAATGTACCAAGAATATGCAATAGAAAAGTACAGTTTAAAATCAGATAATGTGTTAACTCCAGCTTTGTTCTTTTTTCTTACGAGTGTCTCAGTTGTTTGGGTGTTTTATTATGATTTTATATCAATGAAGTTTTTTTTTTCCATTTCTATGAAAGTGGACATTACAATTTTGTCTGAATCTCTAGATCATGTTGGGTAGTAAAAACATTTTAGCAATATTAATTCTTCCAATCCGTGAACATGGGCTATTGTTCCATATATTTGGAATTCTTCAATTTCTTTCATCAGTGTTTTATAGTTTTCAGTGTACAGATCTTTCATCTTCTTGGTTAAATTTACACAAGTATTTTATTATTTTTTCGTAGCTATTGTGAATGAGATTGTTTTCTTGATTTCTTTGTCAGATAGTTCATTGACAGTTAACAGACATCCATTGGTCTTAGGAACCAAAAATATTGGTGCAACTCCAAATAAAAGTAATAAATGCACGCCTCCATTGTTATACTAACACTAACTTACCTAACACTCCCAATTATTATTACTCTCATTAAGCCCAGCAAAAATCACCTGTACCCTAATTACGTAAAAACAATTATAATATTTGCCTTTATCTTCAGTCTCTTTCCCATAACCCTATATATTCTATCAGACCAAGACATAATTATGTGTAGAGGTACTATAATTTTTGTATGTTGATTTTGTATCCTGCAGCTTTACTGTCTTCATTTATTTGTTCTAACAGTTTTCTGGTGGAGTCTCATGTAGTCAGAAAACAGTAAAAATGTCAGTCCTTTTTTTCCTGTTTGGATGTTTTTTATTTCTTTTTGTTACCTAATTGCTTTTAGAAGGATTTCTAATACAATGTTGAGTAGAAGTGGCCAGAATATGCATCCTTGTTTTGTCCCAGATCATAGGGGACAGGTTTTTAATTTTTTATTTGAGTATAATTTTAGCTGTGGGCCTCTCATATATGGCCTTTATTGTACTGAGGTACATTTATTCTATACCTAATTTGGTGAGAGCTTTTATCATGAAAAAATATTGAATTTTGTTAAATAATTTTTCTGCAGCTGATAAAATGGACACACAGTTTTTGTATTTCACTCTGTTAATGTGATGTATCACAATTTTTGATTTGTATGTCAAAGCATCCTTGCATCCAAGATATAAATCCTACTTCATCATGGTGGATGATCCTTTTAATATGTTGTTAAACTCAATTTGGTAGTGTTTTGTTGAGAATTTTTGCACTTACGTTCATCAAGGATATTGACCTATTAATTTATTTTCTTATAATGTCCTTGTCTGGCTTTGTTTTACAATGTCCTTGTCTAGTATTATAATGTCCTTGTCCGGTTTTGTCTTATAATGTCCTTGTCTAGTATTAATTTATTTTCTTATAATGTCCTTGTCTGGTTTTGATATTGAGGTAATGTTAGCCTCATAAAAAGTTTGGAAATATTTCCTCCTCTGCAATTTTTGGAAAAATCTTGAGAAGGACTGGTATTAATTCTTCTTTAAATGTTTGGTAAGATTTACTTAAGAAGCCTTGAGGTCCTGGGCTTTTCTGTGTTGAGAGACTTTTTTAACTGATTCAATCTCCTTACTCATTATTGTTATGTTCAAATTTTCTATTTCTTCATGATTCAGCCTCGGTAGGTTGTATTTGTCTAGGAATTCATTTCTTCTTGGTTATCTAATACATTGGAATATAATTGTTCATAGCAGTTTTTTGTGATCCGTCATATTTCTGAGGTATCGGTTGTAACGACTAATCTTTCATTTCTAATTTTATTTATTCGAGTCTTCTCTCTTTTTCCCTTAGTAGTCTACCTTAAGTTTTGTCAATTTTGTTTATCTTAAAAAAAAACCAAAACTCTTATTACTTTCATTAGTCCTTTGTCCTTTGTTTTTCTAGTCTCTTTTTTTTTTTGAGATGGAGTCCCACTCTGTCGCCCAAGCTGGAGTGCAGTTGTGCCATCTCTACTCACTGCAACCTCCGTCTCTGGGTTCAAGGGATTCTCCTGCTTCCGCCTCCCGAGTAGCTGGGATTACAGGTATGTGTTGCTGTGCCTGGCTAAGTTTTGTATTTTTAGTAGAGATGGGGTTTCACGGTGTTGGCCAGGCTAGTCTCAAACTTCTGACCTCAGGTGATCCACTCACCTTGGCCTCTCGAAGCTCTAGGATTACAGGTGTGAGCCACCGTGCCCAGCCTCTAGTTTCTATTTCATGTATTTATCTTGTAATCATTATTATTTCCTTCCTTTTGCTAACTTTGGACTTAGTTTGTTATTGCTTTTCTAGTTCATTGAGCTGTAACATTGGGCTATTAATGTGAGATAATTCTTTTTTGTTGTAGAAATTTATTGCTATAAATGTTCCTGTTATAACTGTGTTTGCTGTATCTCATATATTTTGGCATTTTTTTTTTTCATTTTTGTTTGTCTCAAGATGTTTTTAAATTTCCATTTAAATTTCTTCATTTACCCATTGAATGTTCAAGAGTATGCTGCTTAATTTACATGTAAAGGCCCTCCTGTTGTTCTACCATTGTGATAAGTAAGGATACTTGATACTATTTCTTCTTTCATTTTTTGAGGCTTGTTTTGTACCCTAATATGTGGTCTATCATGGAGTATGTTCCATGTGTATGTGAGAAGAATATTTATTTTGTTGTTGTTGGATGAATGTTTTCTAAATTTTTCTTTCTTTTTTTGAGACAGGGTCTCATGCTGTCACCCAGGCTGAAATGCAGTCATGCGATCTTGGCTCACTGAAACCTCCACCTCCCAGGCTCAAGTCATCCCTTCACCTCATACTCCCGAGTAGCTGACACTACAGGCATGCACCACCACACCTGGCACATTTTTGTGCTTTTTTAGAGAAAGTGTTTGGCCATGTTACCCATACTGGTCTCAAACTCATGAGCTTAAATGATTGGTCCGCCTTGATCTCCCAAAGTGTTGGGATTACAAGTGTGAATACTACACCTGGCTCTCTAAATGTCTGTTAGGTCCGTTTGTTCTAAAGTGTTGTTCAAGTTCTATGTTCCCTTATTAATTTTCTCTCTGGATGATCTGACAATTGTTGAAAATGGGTATTGATGTCCTCTACTATTATTGTATGCAGTCCATCTCTCCCTTTACATGATTTAATATTTGTTTTATGCACATACATGCTCTGATGTTGGGGTACAACAATGTTATATTTCCTTTTATCTACCCATTGAATATTCAATGGGTCTATAAAGACGCTAAAATTACAATACAAGTGCTCACCAAGACACTCCTTAAGAGTTTTAGATATTATTGATAGTGATGAAGGCATTCATTTTACTTCTGCAAATATACAGTGCTGGATTCTTTAATCAGTTATTCAACAAAACTTTCCCCACTCTTACTGGCCTCACACCACAGGCATTATAGAGTGTCACAATGATTTACTTAAATAAGTTCAACCGATTTAAATGAAATGACACATTTTAGCAATCAGTTAGACATCAAGGGTGAATTGCAATAAAGAGTCAAACTTCATTTTTGATGTTTGTCTGCTAACAGTTTTCAAACCTCACCATTCTCTCTTCTCCTTTTGTTCCACATTTGAAGAATCTTATAAGAAACCCCAGGTGCACCTTCCTTTTATGTTGGCAGGAGGTTCAAATCCAGCAAAGCACATTTGCAGTAACCCATACCCCAGCCCCATCTTTTAACCATAACACTTCAAATTAGTCTTCTCTCCTTGACCTCTCATGTCATTTTTGGGCAGGCTTGGGAACCTGTCTCATCCTCCCCAAAAAGCCTCATTATGTGAGTAATAAAATGTTCATATCCTTTTGGGGTATGTGTGATGTGTGTGTGTGTGGGTCCATTCATCCTCTTCTTAGTGAGAACCATCTATACATATATAAGTAATCAAATATATTTTTGCCTAGGGTATGAGACCCATTCTGAGTTTTCTTGGTTAATTTTTAAAGAAATTAGATATGTTGTCAGAAAGTGCATAATAAAAGCATATTTTTGTTCATACATGAGTATTCTGGTTGATTCTTGAATATATCTTTCTTACAAATGTCAGATTTTGTAGAATATTTTCATATCTCTTTTGTTTGTTTTTTTTTTAACTAAATTGAACTCCTCTTGTGATCTCTTTGTAAGATGCTAATATTTTGCAAACTTGAAGCAAGATTTAAATAAACAAGAATATCATAGTATTCTAGGTATTATTGACTTTTATTCTCCTGAGCAATGATAACTACCAAATTAGTTTCCATTAACCACTGACAATTATTTTTTACTTCAAATCAGGTTATTTTGAGATACGACATCCTCCTCAGCTTTTGAAGAAGATGATGGGATTAAGAGATTAAAGTAAAGACAGGAATAGGAAATCACAAGGGTATTGACTGGGGAAGTGATAAGTGTCCATGAAATCTTCACAATTTATGTTCAGAGATTACAGTAAAGACAGGTGTAAGAAATTATAAAAGTATTAATTTGGGGAACTAATACATGTCCATGAAATCTTCACAATTTATGTTCTTCTGCCAAGGCTTCAGCCAGTCCCTCCGTTCGGGATCCCTGACTTCCCGCAACACCATTGATTTGTATCTACTTCAATTTCTTTCATCAATGCTTTATAGTTTTCAGTGTAGAGATTTTTCACTTCCTTGGTTAAACTTACTTCTATGTGTTTATTATTTTTTGATGCTATTGTAAATGGCATTGTTGATTTCCTTTTTGGATAGTTTGTTGTTGTCTAGAAATACTACTTATTTTCATATGTTGATTTTATATTCTTCAACTTTACTGAATTCATTTATTAATTCTAACTGTTTTTTGGTGGTGCTCTTAGGTTTTTCTATAAATAAGGCCATTTCATTTGCCAATAGAAACAACTTTACAACTTTCTCTCTGATTTGGATGGCTTTTATTTCTTTTTCTTGCCTAATTTTTCTGACAAGGACTTCCAATGTTATGTTGAATAGAAGTGGCAAGGGTTTGTATCTGTATTAGCCTGTTTGTGCTGCTATAACAAGGTACCTGAGTGAAACTAGGCAGTTACAAATAACAGAAATTTATTTCTGACTCTTCTGGAGGATGGGAAGTCCAAAATCAAAGCACTGGTAGGTTCGGTATCTGGTGAAGACCCAGTCTCCTTCCAAGATGGTACCTTTTTGCTAAGTCCTCCAGAAGGGATAAATGCTGTATCCTCACATAGATGAAGGGATGGAAAAGGCATAATTAGTCCACTCCAGCCCTTTTCTAAGGCACTAATCCACTCATGTGGGTGGAGCCTTCCTGACTTAATCACTTCCCCAAAGCCCACACTTCCTAATGCCACCACAGTGGGGATTAAATTTCATCACACAAATTTGGGGGAACGTTCAGACATTGCAGCATGACTTATTCTTGATATTAGAGTAAAAGCATCAGCTTTTCATCTAGTATAATGTTAGCTGGGGGCTTGTCATATATGCTTTACAGTGTTGAGTTGTATTGCTTCTATACTTAATTTGTTGAGAGGTTTTTTAATCACTAAAGTATATTGAATTTTGTCAAATTACTTTTCTGCGTTTATTTAATCATATAATTTTTGTCCTTAATTCTGTTAATGTTGTACAACATTATTGATTTATATATGTAGTGAACTATCCTTGCATCCCAGGGATAAATCCCACTAGATTATGGTGTATGATCCTTTGAGTGTGATAGTAAATTTGGTTGTCTAGTATTTCCTTGAAATTTTTTTCATCTATGCTAATCAGAGATATTGGCTTGAAATTTTCTTGCTTATAGTATCCTTGTCTGGCTTTGATATTAAGGGAATGCTGGCTTCATAAAATGAGTTTGGAAGTGTTTCTTCTTCTTCATTTTTTGGGAAGGGTTTGAGACACATTAATTCTTTATAATTTTAGCAGAATTACACAGTAAATCTATGTGATTCTGTGCTTTCCTTTGATGGAAGACTTTTAACTACTGATTCAACCTTCTTATTATTGGTCTTACTTATTATTATATAATAAGTAGGATTTGATTATCCAATTTGTCAACATATAATTATTCACAGTAATCTCTTATAATCCTTTGGATTTCTTTTGAATCCATTGTAATGTCTCCTCTTTCATTACTGGTTTTATGTGTTTCCTTTTTTTTTAGTCTAGCCTAAAATTTGTCTATTTTGTTTAATTAAAAAAAAAACCTCTTAGTTTCATTGATCTTTTCTCTTATTTTTCTGGCCTCTAATTTATTTATTCTCTGACTTTGTTATTTCCTTCCTTTTACTCAGTTTGGGCTTGGTTTGCTTTTCTTTTTCTAGTTATTTGAGGTGTAATGTAAGGTTATTTGAGATTTTTTTTCCCTTTCATGTGGACATTTATTCATATGAACTTCCCTGTTAGAACTATTTTGGCTGCATCTCATAAGTTTTGGTAGTTGTGTTTTCATTTTCATTTGTCTCAATATATCTTTAATTTCCCTTTTTATTTCTTCTTTATGTCTTTGGTTGCTCAAGAATGTGTTGCTTAGTTTCCACATGTGAATTTTCTAGTTATCCTCCTGTTATTAGTTTCTAGTTTCATACCATTGTGGTCAGAAAAAAATACTTGATATAATTTCAGTCTTCTTAAATTGTGTAAAACCTGTTCTGTGGCATAACTTATTATCTGAGCTGGAGTATTTTCTCTGTGCACTTGAGTTAAATGTGTATTTTGCTGCTGTTGGATAGAATGTTTTATATACATCTGTTAGGTTCATTCGGTCTATAGCGTTATTGGGGTCTGTTTTATTCTTAAGGATCTTCTGTCTGGATGATCTATCTGTTTTGAATGTGGGATATTAAAGTCCCTACTATTATTGTATTGTTTTCTGTTTATTTGTATATGTTAAAATTGGCTGTATATATTTTGATGCTTTAACATTGAGTGCAGATATATTTTTAATTGCTATATTCTCCTGATTAATTGACACTTTTACCATCACGTAGTGACCTTTATCTCTTGTGACAATATTTGACTTACAGTCCTTTTTCTGGTATAAGTATAGCCACTTTTAATCTCTTTTGACTATTATTTGCATGAAACATCTCTTTATATCCCTTTACTTTATGCCTATGTGTGTCTTTAATTTAAAATGAGTATCTTATAGGCAGCATATAGTTGGATTTTTAAAAATCCAAAAGCCACTCTATGTCTTTTGACTAAAACATGTACTTTATTAGTATGTCAGGCAAATCTATATTATATTAGGAAATAATTGTAAATCAAAGAAAAGATAAATACAATTAAAAACAGAGTGTTCTACAGTTAAAAAGAATGAGGAGAATCTTTAAGGAGAGGAACTCTCTCACCAAACTATAGTTTCCAGTAGGAATAATATTATTCTCTTGAGGAAACAGGGCTATAACCATTTAAGTAATAAATACACAATAGAATTTTTTTTTGCATATGTGCCAACTTCCTTCTGTAAATATATTGTTCACCACAGCACAGAAAGCTTTACTTTAAAGATTTTACATTTGCAATTCATAAATAAGAAATTCTCTGTAGCACATTCTCTGGTAAGTTGGTGTTATTTCGGAGCTGCTTAAATAATATTTTCTTACTGTCGGTGGTGGGTTTCTTGCTTCCATTTGACTGGGGAGGGTAAGAAATCTTTCTCTAATTACCAATTACATTCCCCACCTGGATCTGATCTTAATTGGCCAATTCCTTCCCAGTTATGAAACAGGTTGGATATATGTGACCTGAAGTAATATAGACTTTATGTAATCCTATAGTCTTCAGAATGTAGATGGTTTCTTGAGATTCTTTTAATAGTAACAGTATGAGACTGGCTGAGTATAATCCTAGTTAAAATATATGGAAAACTCTGTAACTCTATTAACCATTCTAATCATATTACTTATAAGACATTAACATAAATAATTTCTCTAATATATTATTTTTAATGAATGTATACAAATGATTGGTAAATGTTCTGTTTCTATGTTATTCTATGTATAGTATTTAGTCCCAGAAAAATAAACTTTTCAAAATCTAGCTATAAAGTAGATATAGGCCAGGCGCAGTGGCTCAAGCCTGTAATCCCAGCACTTTGGGAGGCCGAGACGGGTGGATCACGAGGTCAGGAGATCGAGACCATCCTGGCTAACGCGGTGAAACCCCGTCTCTGCTAAAAAATACAAAAAAACTAGCTGGGCGAGGTGGCAGGCTCCTGTAGTCCCAGCTACTCAGGAGGCTGAGACAGGAGAATGGCGTAAACCCGGGAGGCGGAGCATGCAGTGAGCTGAGATCCGGCCACTGCACTCCAGCCTGGGCGACAGAGCGAGACTCTGTCTCAAAAAAAAAAAAAAAAAAAAGTAGATATAGATCTAGATTTTAGTCTAATACTATAGAACATTTCCAAGTGCTCTTGGAAATGTAATGAAAGAGTAAGGAAGAATAGTTTTCACTAAAAGGCTGAATAGCACAGAATATAAATTCCTTATTTGTTTATATAGCTGAGGAAGACAGCCTTTTCTACAAATTCCATAATTTGTTCAGTCAAAATAAATTTACTATCATCTGTCTTTTAAAAGTCTTTTTCTTTTAGACACAAAGGAGTGAAAATTCTAGGCTCATTGTGACCTCATTTTATTAGTGAATAAGGAAATCTTAATATATAAAATCCAATAAATTCATTAATGATATGACATGGAGAGAGAGAAAACACCAATAAACAAAAAATTCTTTGTCTTCATTTGAGGTTGCTATCTCCTTTGTCTTCAATTAAGGTTATATTCAATTCTTTATTCTGAAAATTGGCATTTCTGAGAGGTAGATAACACCAGAAGATGAAGAAAATTATATATATATAATAAATATAAATATACTATAAATATATAAACAGATATACAAATGTATATGTGTGTAAATACATGCATACATATATGTATATGCTTGTTTATATGTATATATTTAAGAATCATGCCAGCTAAAAATTATGAAAAAATAAGAAATTAGAAAAGTTCAATTTTTGAAAATTCTTATGAATGAATTGATTCAGCAATGGATAAAAATCAATATTAAAACTATTAAGTGAAAGGTTGATAGAAGATGAATACTTACATATTTCAAGAATATCACCACTCCAGAAACCGATGTTACTTACTACTAACAGCCCTCTTCACTGAGAGAACATTTTAGGAATATACTTTAGAAAAAGGAAAATGATCCCAGGAAGATTTGAGTTTCAGGAAAAAAAAAAAAACAAAATGCCTTTTCTCTGCCTTTCCCTGCCCCACCAACCTGGAAAAAAGAAAAAGGAAAGTACATAAAAAGATAAACATGTAAATATGGCAATTCTTTTGAACAATTCTGACAACTGGATTCAAACAATCTGAATTAATTTTAATGAAGGTTTCCCACAGTATTTTATAGGGTATCTAGTCCATTTGACCTTTTAAACTGCTAAAGCAAATTTCTTAATTTTCAAATTGCTGATGAAAAGAGTCAAACTCTGTAAGATATTTGAAGAGATTTATTCTGAGCCAAATATGAGTGACCATGGCCTGTGACACAGTCCTCAGGAGATCCTGAGAAAAAGTGCCCAAGGTGGTTGGGGCACAGCTTGGTTTTATGCATTTTTGGGAGAAATGAAACATCAATCAAATACATTTAGGATGTATATTGGTTTGGTTAGGTTCAGAAAAGCAGGACAACTTGAAGTAGGAAGGCGTGGTGGGGGGGTTCCAGGTTATAGGTAGATTTAAACATTTTCTGGTTGACAATTGGTTGAGTTAATCTACAGACTTGGGATGAACAGAAAGGAATTATCTGGGTTAAGATAAGGGTTTGTGGAGATCAAATTTCTTATTATACAGCTGAAGACTTCAGGTAACAGGCTTCAGAGAGAATGGATTGTAAATGTTTCTTATCAGACCTAAGGTCGGTGTTGATGTTAATACTGGAGGATATAATGAGGCATCTCTGACCCCAACTTCCTGTTATGGTCTAAACCAGTCTTTTGGGTTAAATTTTAGACTGGCCAGACCTAGGACGAAGTTCATTCAGATAGTGGGAGGGCCTTAGAATTTTATTTTTGGTTACATTCTCCTCCTTCAGGCAAGATTTGCCAGAGACAACATCAACGGCCAGCGAATCTTTATTTTGTCTCATAACATTGCTAGTGTGGCATGCCTGCTGTTCCGGGTCCATCTTGTTACATGGTGGGACTTCCCATGGCTAAGGTTCTTAGAGTCTAAAGACTTATAGCCAATTAAATGTTCTAGGCCAGATAGGAATAGATGTAGGCAGGCATTTAATACCTCTTAAAATTATTATTTTAAGTAAAAAGCCAACAAACAAAAACTAAATGCAAAAACTGACTTATCCTTAAATTCTATGTGTTGAGCTATAGTAATCTTGGTTTTAGTACAGACTTATAGCAATGAGCTGTACAAAAACATAAGCATTGCTCTGAAAAAGACCTTTGAAACAATATGTCTATCATCTCTACAACTCATATATGGGAGTATTATACCCAGGAGGCTTTGTCACAAGGTATTTTTATCCTGCCAGTAAGTATTTTCTTTTAATTCTACAGGAAGCAGAAAATTCTTTTTGGTTGGGTTGGATGCAAAAGTGCCACAGAATAGCTTAGACGGAAAAGTCTATTCTTTTGCGAGCTGCTTAGGCATCTTTGTACTGCTCCTTGATTTGGACCTTGAACTCATTCTATTCCCCAAAATCTGCCTTTACAGTCTCATGCACCCACCTCTTCTGTGACAGTTCCTAAGCCCAGAGGGAGGATGCTTGTACAGTTTTAGCAGCAGGGAATTTGCAGTGAAAAACAGATCAGGTCCAGTGAGATGCCAAATGAGGAAGATTTGAATCTCTGATCTTCAGAATACAATGATTTTTTTGTTTCCTTGAGGAGAAATTCTTTTGACAATCAAAAGAATATTTGTGTGTTAGAAACAGAAAAAGGTGCCTATTCCATTAGGGTACCAGTTAAAGATATGAGCAAAAATTATAATCTGCTACTTTCTAGAGGATTATTGTAGCTAAGAAATAATTTATGATACAATCTGCACTCAAAAAAAACAAAAGTTAGGGATGAAATCCAGTATCAAGTGTTACACTTTAACTTTGAAACAATTTCTCTTTCTCTAGCCCTCCTTTTCTATTAAAGAGAAATTATTATAAGACCAATTTGTGTGCAAAATAAGTTTTATGCTTATTATACTTAGCCTGATTATTTGCATAAAATGCATCAAGAATTGATTGGCCATATAGGCTTCTTTTAAGTTGGTTTTGCTGGAACTACCTAAAATGATATTTTGGTCAAAGTCCTGGTAAAACAATCAGTGTCTCCAATTGTTCTGTTTGAAAATCTCTTACTAAACTTATGCAAATAATTATATTATCATAAAGTCACACTCCAAATTCTGCAGAACTCAGAGAGAGAGGTAAGTTTGCTTATAAAAAATATACTTCACCCAAATAACTCAAAAGAAAAAAAGTTTTTTGACCCTTCTTTAATCAGAAGAGCAGCCTTCCAAATGAGAGTTTGTTCACCTTGGAACTGCCATTTACATGCTAAGCAACTCTTTTTAGAGGAGAGCTGTCTATCGGGCACTATAGAATTTAGCAGCTCTTTGCATAGTTAGAGACAGTCCTTGTTAGGGACAAACTGTCCCAGGAAAGCTTCTTGGTGCTGCCCACCCTCTCCCTAATACTCTGCAACTCTTCTCCATGCTGCCCACCCTTCCCACAAGACTCTTTACATTTCTAAGCCCTTATCTAGGCACCGCAGTGAAGCCAGCAGATTTCACTTGTCAGACCTTGCTGCAATAAGCAAACCCCAGTTACAAACCAACCCAAAAGCACAGGGGGAGGTCGTGGGAAGCATAAACAAACTTTATCTATACCCTCCTGTAAGTTCCTGCTCATCTAGCTGCTACTATAAATGTCACAAGGTGATACGAGGCAAAATTAACCAGCAAACAATCCCGGGATATGGCCATACCAAAGAACTCCCTCAAACTCCCCTGCTCAGCATAAACCTCTCGTTCTGTCAGCTTGGGGCTACTTCCGCTGACTGTCAAGGGGGCAGCTGGCAGGTTAATAAAAACTTGCTTACCTGACTTTGGTCTATTTTTTCTCTCTCTCGGCTTCCTTACCGTCCTAGGGAGAAAAAAAAAAAGGTTTCCTGCTCATGAGTATCTACTCCTTGTGTTTCCAGGTAGCAAGATCCTATGTAAATCATTTTTATTTTATCATGGAACTCTTTTGGGCACCATTATTTTCATTAGTACAGGGGTAGCTTCAGTTAACGTTCCATACCAAGATAATAAATGCTCCTCAAGTGGAAATTTTCTAGCCTAGTAGTTGTCATTGGGAAATACTTGCAGTCTTTTGCCATAAGCCCCAATACATGCTCCACAAAGGGCTATGAGGTAGAGAATTTGCCCTGAATAGTACTGTACTTCAGCTTCTACCCTATATTCTGTGAGCTCAGGCAATCTTACTAGTTCCCATTTAGTGTGTCCAGTTAACATTTCTCAAAGAGCAGATTTCCATGCCTTTATAGTACTAGATAGAGAAAACATCCCCCTGTCAGATACAAAACCCATTTTCCTAAGACATTTAGGTAAAGGGGTTACAACCACCTTACATAAACCCTGTTCAAACATCTTAAATTTCATAATTTTATTAACCTGTATATTTTTATGCCCGGGTCTCAGAAACTTTTATTTTTCCTTCCCCCAGAACATTTTGCCTTTTCTGGTGAAAAAGGGTTTGGCTTCCCAGCAGGGAGTTGCATCTGTAGGATCCATGAGGGACAGCAAGTTTGATAGGGCTTCTCAAACAGTTGTATGATTCCATGGGAGGGGCATCCATGTGCAAGGGGCCCTCTTAACTCCCAAATTTACCATGGCCTAGGTAATAGGCATATTCAGTGGGAGGATATCCCACTCATCATAAAGACAGTCCCACATGGCTCACAAATGAGGCATATTAACAGCTTCATCTGGGGTGTTCCACTAGGAATTTACAGGGCAGTCTCCTTCTCAAGGCAAGCAGATTTTACAGTGGCATTTATCTGGTCCACTGGGCTTGTTGGAATAACCAAGAATAACCTCCTGTGCATTTGAATCACACACATTCATCAGTCATTGTTAAATACTGAGCTGTGGGTCCTGCATCAACCCAAACAATCTCTTAAATTCTGTAGCATTTAAAATTAATAATTTTGTCCTTAAAGTGGTTATTTTTGCAATCCACTATGGTAAAGATTTTTCAAGGAGCTGATGATACCAATTTAAAAATGGAAAAATTATTTTACATTATACCTTCTGTTTTTGATAGTTACTTGGTTTTGCCCTTTCCCCTTCTTGGTAACCACAGGTCTCAGAGGTAACTATTGTTGCCCTGGCTTAATTTTTCTTTTCATCCACTTAGTATTAGCTGTGTCATTTTTCCTTCATTTTAAAGTGACTCTTAGTTTCTTAACTAGAAAGCATAAATTTTTCTTTTTAGCAAAATTGACATCATCGTGTTTTATAAACCTCACCAAAAACTACATTTTACTCTCCTATTTTAACTTGGTAACCCAAATTTTTGGTGGAAAAAATACAAAAACAAGATTACTTAATTTACCACAACATGGCTTTTATGATTTTAAATTATTGGAGAGAATTTTGAGATGAAATTTACCAAATTAATTTTGTCAAAGATTGCCAAGATCATGTGAATTATAAGGCATCTGAGTTAGCCCTATTAGCCTACCAGTCTAATAGGCACTTACTTATTTTCAAGTCAATTGATTAGCTCTTTCATAGAGTTCAGTAGTGAAATATCACTTCCACATGGCATATTATAAAGATAGAGATATAACAGTTATGCAGAATAAAAAAGGCAAGTTTAAAAGATATTTAATATGCCTGTTTACTTTAGATTATTAATTTTAAAAAGTTACTATAGCCAACCAAAGGTGAAGGGGAGTTATCATACAAGGACTTTTTAAAAGAGAGGAGCTGAGGGGCCAGGTGTGGTGGCTCACACCTGTAATCGCAACACTGTGGAAAACCAAGGTGGGCAGGTCATCTGAGGTCAGGGGTTCGACATCAGGCTGTGCAACATTGTGAAATCCAGTCTCTACTAAAAATACAAAAATTAGCTGGGTGTGGTGGTGGCCACCTGTAATCTCAGCTTCTCGAGATGCTGAGGCAGGAGAATCGCTTGAACCTGGAAGGTGGAGCTTGCAGTGAGCTGAGATTGTACCATTGCACTCCAGGCTGCAAGAATGAAACTCCATTTAAAAAAAAAAAAAAGGAGCTGAAGCAGCAGAGTGGAGCTGAGATATAAATCTGAATAATGTCAAAAAGAAACAGATTATAGGCCAGGCGCGGTGGCTCAAGCCTGTAATCCCAGCACTTTGGGAGGCCGAGACGGGCGGATCACGAGGTCAGGAGATCGAGACCATCCTGGCTAACACGGTGAAACCCCGTCTCTACTAAAAAATACAAAAAAATTAGCCGGGCGAGGTGGCGGGCACCTGTAGTCCCAGCTACTCGGGAGGCTGAGGCAGGAGAATGGCGTGAACCCGGGAGGCGGAGCTAAGAAACAGATTATAGAATTTAAAAATTGAAAACTCCTTGCATTAAGAGTAACTCAATATTTTTAATAAGATCTTGTTTTAACTAATTCTTTCACTTTGCATTAGTGTATTTTTAATATCAAAGATCCATCTCTAGAAAGTCTACGATAATTTCTTTTAATTATAGCCAACTGAATTATACCACCTTTTTTTAAAAAAAAAAATTCCTTTTTTACTAACCTTTTTATGACTTACATAGACCATCCACAACATGTTTGGACTCTCTGTTTTGTCCTAAATATCCCTCTTTCTTAAAGAACCAGTCATCTTATTTTAGGACCAAAAATCATTGTACAAGATTCTCACATAAAATCGCTTTCCTTTTAACCTTCCTTAAAAAATGCTTCATTATATCTATAACTTTGTTTACCTCTTTCTTATTTCCTGGTTCTTTTTACCTGTTTTATATATAATCTCTAAATAACTTTTAAGTTAGACAAAAATATTCACCTTTCAATAAGAACACACGTTTTTAAAAAAATGTTATTTTTATAATTTTTAAATTGGGAATTACCCAGACATTTAAATAATATCTATTAATTTAACCTTAGTATCTAAGTTATATGGCAAATTTGTTCACAATAATTTTTTTTATTACATTTACTTTATTACTTCATGTAATAGTTTACCTAGATTATTTATGAAAGTTAATTCCCTGTTAACCATTTTGTTTTTTTGAGACAGAGTTTCACTCTTGCTGCCCAGGCTGGAGTGCAATGGCATGATCTTGGCTCACTGCAACCTCTGCCTCCCAGGTTCAAGCAATTCTCCTGCCTCAGCTTCCTAAGTAGCTGGGATTACAGGTGCTCACCACCAGGCCTGGCTAATTTTTTATATTTTTAGTAGAGATGGGATTTTACTATCTTGGCCAGGCTAGTCTCAAACTCCCAACCTCAGGCAATCCACCCACCTTGACCTCTCAAAGTGCTGGGATTATAGGTATGAGCCACCGGGTCTGGCTGTTAACCATTTTTATAACATACAAATTTCAGGTGTTTATCTAAATAAACAGACTTATGGTTTAGTAGAAGGGTATTTTTTTTTTTACCAATAACTCAGAATTTAGCTTTTTTCATTTAACAATATTAAATGTTTTATTTATTAAAAATTATGCTAGCAAAGATCATTCTGTTTTGGGCTAGGTTTGTAGTTTTATAACCCTTATGGCAAATTTTGACACCTTGTAGTATTCTGCAGGGATAAATATGAAACCATTGATTGATCAATAAATGCAAAGAAAAATGCTAACAATTTTTAAGGCATTTCTAATATTATTTTACCAATAATTTTAAAGCCAGCTTATTTACTATTTTACTTAAGTTATATGAACTTTAAAAACCATTTGAGTTAGTCTTTTTTTCTAATGAAGTATTTGATTTAAGCATTTTTATTTTTCTTTAAGCCAGTTAATTAGTACTCTTTTATATATATTTAGTAGAGAAACATTATATATACAATACATACATACATAGACATATTAGGCACGCTGATAGAAATACATCTTATAGATTCATAAAACCTCTTTTCATTTCCTATTTTAGACCTCCAGATTCTCCATAACATGTTTCATTAACCTAGGCAGTTGTCAGCTATGTAGCTCTAAATTTGCATATTAATGGACAAAACTCTTAGGTGAAAAATCATATAGCAAAATTTACATCTCAAAGTACAGAGAGAGAGTTAGCTAGAGGGAAATTTAAAATGGATGTAATTGCCAAGTTAAACATAAAATTTAGAAATCTATAACAGGATTATATAAGGAGACCAATTTTTTTTTACAGATAGTTCTAATTTTACTCTCCATCTTTTAACTGGACTTCTGAGCTCTGCAGAGAACCCACACTGTGTATTGGGTCTCCAAATAGAGAATTATTATAAGGCTAGATCATCCTTCTACAGTTTCCCTTCCCCTTTTTTAATGAAGACATTTCTCTAAGTGTCTAAGCTATACTCTTTCTTATTTTAAACATCCAAGTGTGAAAAATCAGACAACATAATAGAAATGCAAGCAGGTTAAAATCGGAGAGGAAACTTGTGTGTTTTCTCTTGGGATTCCACAAAGAAAAAGAAGTTTCTCCCCAAAACAGTATCTGGTGTCTTCTCTGTTTTGTTTAAGGAATCTCAGGCTGTTAGAAACTGTTTAAGAGAAACTTTCTGATGAACAAGGTCATAGGAGAGAAAACAAAAAACAAAAAACATAAAGGCCTTTTAAACATATATATGCATATATACGTGTTGGGAACAGACCCCCAAGTCTGGCCATAAACTGGCTGCAAAACTGGCCATAAACAAAATCTCGGCAGCAATGTGACCTGTTCGTGATGGCCATGACACCCATGCTGAAAGCTGTAGGTTTGCCAGAATGAACACAAGGAATACCTGACTCACCCAGGGCAGAAAACTGCTTAAAGGTGTTCCTGAACCACAAACAATAGCACGAGCAAACTGTGCCTTAAGGACATATTCCTGCTGCAGATAACTATCCAGAGCCCATCCCTTTGTTTTCCATAAGGAATACTTTTAGTAAATCTATAATCTATAGAAACAATGCTTATCACTGTCTTGCTGTCAATAAATATGTGGGTAAATCTCTGTTTGAGGCTGTCAGCTCTGAAGGCTGTGAGACCCCTGATTTCCCACCCCACGCCCTATATTTCTGTGTGTGTGCCTTTAATTCCTCTAGCACTGCTGAGTTAGGATCTCCATGACCAAGCTAGTCTTGGCAAGTGGTGCTCATATGTGGGGCTCGAACCCAGGTTGAAGGGTCACCAGAGCGATGGTTGGAGAAAGTGGAACTAAGCTGGAGGACACCTGAGTACTCTTAAACAATCCCTGCTGTGAGTAAGAAAGGGAGCTTGGAAGCATCAGGGTAACAATGGGACAACTATGGACTCTGGTTCATTCCACCTTGGAATCTTTTCACACTAATGATGAGGAGGAAGGAAAGGATAATGAAGTAACAGAAGAAGTAACAGAGCAGGTTTGTTGCCAGCTAAAGATAAAGTGGCAAAGGAGGAAGAGGTTCATCCCTACCCTTCTGCACCCCCTCCTTATTTTAAGAAAAAGAGTGGCCTGACCCTTCAGATCTTTCTTTTCCAGAGGACACTGGGCAAAAAGTAGTTACCCCAGTGACTGTTCAAGCAGCGCCTCAAGCAACTGCTCTCAGTTCTATTCAGGTAGGAATTCAGCAAGTTAGATGAGAGGGTGATATAGAGATTTGGCAGTTCCCTGTTAGGACACACCCACCTGATCAACAGGGAAATATTATAGCTATATTTGAGCCTTTTCCTTTTAAATTACTCAAAGAGCTTAAACAAGCTAATCAATCAATATGGACCAGGTTCTCCTTTTGTAATGGGACTGTTAAAGAATGTTGCTGTCTCCAGTCGGATGATTCCTACTGATTGGGATGCTCTTACTAGAGCTTGTTTAACTCCTGCTCAGTTCTTACAATTTAAAACTTGGTGGGCAGACGAGGCTTCCATTCAGGCTGCTCGCAATGCCTAGGCCCAACCTCAAATTAATATAACTGCAGATCAACTTTTGGGCATCGGTGACTCGGCTGGTTTAGATGCACAAGTGGTCCTGCAGGATGATGCCATAGAACAGCTTAGAGGAGAGTGCATTAGAGCTTGGGGAAAAAATCACTTCTGGTGGAGAACAATACCCTTCCTTTAGTGCTGTAAAACAGGGACCAAGAGAACCATATGTGGATTTTATAGCTCTGCCACAGGAATCTTTTAAAAAGGTGACTGCAGATTCAGCTGCTCAGGATATAGTGTTGCAGTTATTAGCGTTCAACAATGCTAATCCCAAGTGCCAGGCTGCTCTGTGACCTATTAGAGGTAAAGCACATTTAGTTGATTATATCAAGGCCTGTGACAGTAGTGGAGTTAATCTGCCTAAGGCTACTCTGTTAGCTCAGGCAATGGCAGGACTGAGAGTGAGTAAATGAAATACTCCATTTCCTGGAGCTTGTTTTAACTGTGGGAAGCACGATCATACTAAAAAAGAATGTAGAAAAAATCAGTGAGTCAGGATGCCAGATAGGGGGAAAAAGAAAAGTGCTGAGTCTGAAATATGTCCTAAATATAAAAAAGGAAAACATTGGTCCAATCAGTGTCACTCTAAGTTTGATAAAGATGGTGTGTCTGGAATTGGTGGGTTCTTGGTCTCGCTGACTTCAAGAATGAAGCTGCAGACTCTTGCAGTGAGTGTTACAGTTCTTAAAGATTGTGTGTTCGTATTTTATTCCTTCAGCTATTCAGATGTGTCCAGAATTTCTTCCTTCTGGTGGGTTTGTGGTCTCACTGACTTCAAGAGTGAAGCTGCAGGCCTTTGCAGTGAGTGTTACGGCTCTTAAAGGCAGCACATCTGGAGTTGTTCTTTCCTTTCGGTGGGTTCATGGGCTCGCTGGCCTCAGGAGCTGCAGACCTTCATGGTAAGTATTACAGTTCATAAAGGTGGTGGTCCAGAGTTGTTTGTTCCTCCCATCCTAAGTTGTTCATCCCTCCTGGTGGATTTGTGGTCTCACTAGCTTCAAGAGTGAAGCTGCAGACCTTTGCAGTGAGTGTTACAGCTCATAAAGGTGGCATGGACCCAAAGAGTGAGCAGCAGCAAGATTTATTGTGAAGAGTGAAAGAACAAAGCTTCCACAGCGTGGAAGGGGACCCAAGTGGGTTGCTGCTGCTGGCTTAGGCAGCCTGCTCTTATTCCCTTCTCTGGCCCCACCCACATCCTGCTGATTGGTCCATTTTACAGAGAGCTGATTGGTCCATTTTGACAGAGTGCTGATAGGTGCATTTACAATCCTTTAGCTAGACACGGAGGGCTGATTGCTGTATTTACAAATCTTTAGCTAGACACAGAGTGTGACTGGTATGTTTACAATCCTTTAGCTAGACAGAAAAGTTCTCCAAGTCCCCACCCATCCCAGAAGCCCAGCCAGCTTCACCTCTCAATGGCACTTGCCACGGGACTTTGTGGCAACTAGCCTGGGCACTCCAGCAGCCCAGAGGGAGCTCATCCCCAAATCAAGCCCAGCAGGAGACGGCAGGCAGCACCAATTGTGGGGTCCGCCTAGCCTGCACCCACCCGGAACCCGCACCGGCCTGCGAGTGCCACACACAGCCCTGGTTCCCGCCTGTGTCTCTCCCTCCACCCCTCCCCATGAGCAGAGGGAGCCAGCTCTGGCCTCGGCCAGCCCCAGAGAGGGGCCTCCACAGCACAGTGGCAGGCTGAAAGGCTCCTCGAGTGCAGGCGGAGTGGACACCAAGGCTGAAGAGGTGCCAAGAGCAAGTGAGGTCTGTTAGCACATTGTCACCTCTCAATGCCCCCTCTGAACAGGACACCCCAACTGCTGTTGGGAATTTGACTGATGACAACTCTAGCTACTTCCTGCTGGATAGAAGCAGCCCTGTAGTTGTAGTGTCCTCCAGAGGGGAACTCTTTAGGCCAATGGAAGGGCCAGTGGGTCAGTCCAGGAGTCCTTGGTAGAAGTTGCTAGTTGAGCTTATTTGGGGTTCCTTTTGTAAGACCATCTGTAGATTGATGGCCTCGATTCTAGAGGAAACAAATTTGACAAGCAGGTTAAAAATACAGGGTCCAAAGGCAGGTGACAGCAAGATGGCTGCCATGGGACCTAGAAAGGGGAGAAACCATGTTGCCTAACTCCAGAGGTTGGTATAAGAGTTTGAAAGGCGTTGTCTGATTTCAGAAGTCTTTTCCTGTAAATGCCAGGCAGCATCTCATACTATCCCTGACTGGTTAGTGTAAAAACAACACTCTTCCCCTAAGAAGGTGCAGAGTCCTCCTTTCTCAACAGTGAGGAGGTCTAGGCCTCAACGGTTTTGGAGAGTCACTGCTGCCAAAGAGTCTATTTGGGATTGTAGAGTAAGGATAGATTTTGTCACTTCCTGCAAACTGTCTGAGAAATCCTTTGAGAGTATGTGGCAGTAGGACAATGCATGTTACACTGTTAACTTTTAGCAAACTTTACTTCAGTTGAAAACCTTTTAAGTTTGGGATTTTAATTTTTCTTTGCTATTAATAAGATCTCATTCAGTCCATATTAACTTAAAATTGGTATAGATGGCTCCTTCCTGATTCTGTAAGTACTTTAAGGTTTGACTGAGTGCAAACAGCTTGCACATTTGAGCAGACCAATTACTAGGCAATTTTCCTAACTCTGCTGAATATCCAATGTGTCTTTTTCCTTAATCACCTGGGAGGAACCATCTATTACCCTGTCCTGAAGGGAGTTCCTCTTATGTCTGGTTGGACCTTTGTATGATAATTAATTATGAATTAGATCCCCTGTTAGGAAACATGGATGGGTTAAGGATTTTTGATATGAAGGGTATAGGTTGTCAGTGGCCTCAGTGCTTTTGGGCTATACCTTTGTTTACACTGACAACAAGGTGGTATTGGAGTGTTATAGGGTTACAGAGAAGACCTTCAATTATCAATTATAGGTTTTAAATTTACTCTGGCTTTTAAAGGAATAGGGTACACTGTTTTTTCTTTACTACTTCTATCTCTTTCTCTCTCTTTGACTCCTTTGTCTCTTCCTCTCTTTCCTTCTCTGACTTTCTGTCTGTCTATTCCTCTCTGTCTCTCTCTGACTTTCTGTCTCTCTGCCTCTTCCTCTCTCTCTCTGATTTTCTGTCTCTTTCTCTTTCCTTCTTTGACTTTGTCTCTCTCTTTCTCTCTGCTGGTCTTTCCCTGCCTCTGCCAGCCACTTATGCTGCTGTTCTCCCCTCTCCTTCCCCTTTTTGGTGACTTCAGCAGTGTAAGACTGCCACTTCCTTGGGTTTTTGCACTGTGTGCAATAACTCCATGGTTTCCTTGTGGCATTTAAAGGGGATTCCCCCAGAGGTTAGGAACTCCTTTTCTTTCCATATTGCAGCATGGGCATATAGGATTAGATAAGCATACTTGCTATCTGTATACACATTCATTATTTTTCCCTTTCCCAGTTCTAAGGCTGGGGTAAGTGTCACTAGTTCTGCTAACTGGGCACTAGCCCCTGGGGGAAGAGGCTTACTTTCAAGTATGGTTACATCACTCACTATGGCATAACCTGCCCTTCATATCCCATTCTCCACAAATGAACTTCCACGGTATATAGGTGAAGGTCAGGATTAGCTAAGGGGACATCTAAGAGATCATCTTGGGTGGCATCAGTCTGGACTACAACCTGTTGGCAGCCATACTCGACTGGGGACATCCTCTGGGAGAAAAGTGGCAGAGCTGAGGACTGCACACGTACACACTTGAAGCACCAGTACTTCAAGGAGTAGCCCCTGGTGTCTAAGCAGGTGGTTGTCTGATAGCCAGAAATTTCCTTTGGCACCTAGTATGCCATTTACATCATGAGTAGTCCAGACAGTGAGATCCTTTCCTTGTATTATCTTGATAGCCTCTGACACTAAGACGGCCACCATGACAACTACCTGTAAACACTAAGGGCAGCCTTTTGCTACTTCATCTATTTCCTTACTTAGGTATGCCACTGGTTGTGGAGTTGTCCCACAAGTCTGAGTAAGACTCCAAGAGCTATCCCTGCTCTCTCTGTGACACACGAAGAGAAGTTTTGTCCTGTGGGAAGGCTTAAAGCTGGAGCTTGTACTAAGGCCTGCTTTAAGGTTTTGAAGGCTGTTTCTGCCTCTGGTTCCCATTCTACTAGATGAGTATTTGCCCTGGGTTTCATTGATTAGAGTATAGAGGGGCCTGGTCATCTTGCTGTAACCAGGGATGCACTGTCGGCAAAAGCCAGTGATCCCAAGGAACCTCTGCAACTGTTTTTATTTCTTAGGGTGAGGATAAGCCAGTATAGGCTGTATTTGTTCCTTATTGAGGGACCAAGTCCCTCTGGCAAAAGATTAGGCCTAGATATTTGACCTCTGCTGGCAAAGCTGGCCCTTTGACCTAGACACCTCGTACCTTTGATTAGCTAGAAAGTTCAAGAGATCTAGAGTAGCTTGCTGGCATGAGGCTTCTGAACTGGTAGCCAAAAGTAAATCATCCACATGCTGAAGGACCAGAGTGCCTGGACTTGAGCAGTGGCTTAGATATTGGGCCAGTGCCTGACCAAACATGTGAGGGCTGTCTCTAACCCCTTGGGGCAAGAACGTCCATGTAAGTTGGGAAGTGTGGTCTGTGGGATCCTCAAAGGCAAAAAGAAACTGGGAGTCAGATACAGGGGAATACAAAATAAGGCATCCTTGAGGTCCAGAACAGTGAACCCTGTTGCTTCCTCCAGTATTTGGGAGAGCAGGGGGTAGGGGTTGGGTACAACTGGATATAGAGGAATTACTGCCTCATTGATGAGTCTAAGATCTTGCACTAGTCTCCAGTAACCATTTGCTTTTTGTACTCCTAGAATTGGGGTGTTGCAGGGACTGCTGCATTTCCTTACTAAGCCTTGAGCTTTTAAATGTTTAACAATATCCTGTAGTCCTTTATGACCTTCAGGCCTTAAGGGATATTGCCTTTGATAAGAAAAAGTGGTGGGGTCTTTTAGCCTAATTTGGACTGTGTGGGCATTTTTTGCCCTTCCAAATTGTCCTTCCAATGCCCAGGCTTCAGGGTTGATTCCCTCCTCAAGTAGGGGACAACAAATGGGTAACTTGTTCCCCACATTCATGTAGATAATAGCTCCAGCTTTGGCTAATATATCCCTCCCTAATAAGGGTGTGGGACTTTCAGGCATACCAAGAAAGGCATGTGAAAAGAGCAACGTCTTCCAATTACAACTAAGGAGGTGGGAGAAATACCTGGTTATAGGCTAGGCAGTCCTAGGATTCCTTAGATGGTAACAGACCTTGAGGACAGTCATCCAGGACAGGAGATTAGCACTGAAAGGCTGTGCCAGTGTCCAGGAAGAAGTCAATTTCCTGGCTCTCAAAGTTTAAATGTACCTGGGGCTCAGTGAGGATGATGATATGAGCGGACGCTTGCCCTGGGCACACTCAGTCCTGTTGTTGGATCATCTGATTAGGGGCTTCTTACCCAGAGAACCTTTGTCTTCTAGGACAGTGCACCTTCCAGTGATTGCCTTGGTACAGTGGACATGGACGAGGGAGCAGCTTGTTTCTCACTGGACAATCTTTTAAAGTGTCCTTGTAAACCACACTGATAACAAGCCCTACCAGGTGATTGACCTGCTCCATTTTCTGTACTCTCTGAACCACCATGGTTTTTTGTCTCAGGGCCATGCTAAGGCTGCGGCCTCTCTGTGATCTCACTTTTCCTTTTGGGCCTGTTCCTCTTGGTCCCTATTATAGAACACCGAGGTTGCCAGTTTTAATAATGCCTCCAAGTTTTGTTCAGGGCTCAGGGCTTGCTTTTGGAGCTTTTTCCTGATATATGTGGCTGATTGGGTAACAAACTTATCTTTTAGAATCAATTGACCCTCGAGTGATTCAGGTGACAGGGAAGTATATTTTCTTACGGCCTTCCATAGCCACTCGAGGAAGGCAGAAGGATTTTCTTCCTTTCCCTGAGTTATGGTGGACATCATTGCATAATTCATGGGCTTTTACCTAATTCTCCTTAGTCCTTCTAGAACACAGGTCAACAGATGTTTATGACTCCAGTCCCCATGATCTGAGTCGAGGTCCCAGTGGGGATCCATACTGGGGACGACTTGCCGACAGGTAGGGCATTTGTCCCTTTCTTCAGCTGTCATTCTATCATTTATTTCACTAAGATACCAGGTATCTCCAAACTCTTGGGCTGCAGCTAAAGCCACATTCTTTTCATTAAAGGCCAGGGTTTGATCTAACAATAGCATGACATCTCTCCAAGTGAGATTGAAGGTTTGTCCTAGACCCTGTAGGACATCTATGTACCTATCAGGATCATCTGAAAACTTCCCCAGGTCTGCCTTGATCTGCTTTAAATCAGAGAGGGAGAAGGGGATATGTACCTGGATTCACCAAATTCCCCTCCCACTATAGCTTGAAGGGGACATAACTGATAACCTGGGGGTTTTTGTAGTCCTTTGGAGATTTCTTCGCTTATTTCCATCTGGGCAGGGGAAATTAGAGGAGGATTAACATTAATAGGAAGGGGAGCTATAGGGAGGACAGGATATGGGGGTAAGCTGAGAGGTCCTCCTCTGGGATGTAAATTGCAAGCTTTGCATAGTTGCGTACTCTCCTTCAATGAAAAGAAAGCTTGGAGATAAGGTGTTTCACTCCATTTGCCCTCCCTTTTACAGAAAAGGTCAAGTTGCAGGATAGTATTGTAATTTATACTTTCCTCAGGTGGCCAGTTTTCCCTATCACAGAGAGAATATTGGGGCCAGGCCACAGTGCAGAAAAAAATGAGTTGCCTCTTTTTCAGGGTCTGCTGGTCAAATTGGTCCCAGTGGCTTAGGATGCATTTCAAGGGTGAGCCTGTTGATGCCTGAGTGTTTCCATCTGAAAGACAGAACCGCCCGTGGTTTTGGTTTGTTTTGTTTCTCCACCTGCCAAAGAACCCGCAATGGTCCCTGGACCTTGCTGATTGGAATGGTTGCACTCACTGACACAGCAGCAAAAACACTAATTTTCCTCCCAGACCACAAGGAGGACTGAGGAAGGTCAGATTTAGTGGCCCTTACCAACACATTCTCAAAAACCTGCACCCTTGCCTGTCCTCCTAGACCAGAAAGAGGACTGAGAAAAATCGGATTTAGTGGCCCTTACCAAAGCATTCTCAAAAACCGGTTACAGTCCTAAGCATTCCCCTGTTAGGATTAGGACTTTACCCCTGTCCTATAAAGATGTTATGTCCCAAAAATGAAGTGGAGGGCCATACACTGAGGTAGACAAGGGATCTCCAGAGTTGAGTGACATCTTTTGTCCTCACATATATGAATAGGAAAGATACAATTTCTGAGGCTCCCCATATCCTAGCTTCCGGAATAGCTTCTGTTAGGCCTGCTAGTCTGAGGAGGGATCCTAAAATTCCAGGTAGTACCCCCTACAATGGGGCTTTGGGCAAAAATTATGTCTTCCTGATTGGTGATCCCAGGTACCTAAAGAAGGTAACAGAGTCCTAGAGGTTATGCTAGAAATCATTCTTATAGGAGAAACTAGAAGTGCACCAGAGACAGGGAGTGATTTTTAGAAGCAGAACTAGCCTTGGAGAAAAGAGGTGAGAGGAAGTTTGTCTGACAGGTATTAGGACCCAGGAGGCCAGGGTCAGGATCGATAGGACAGATGGATGAGTCTCGCTTGGGCGACATGACTTTGAGAGTTCTGCTCATGGCCGCAGGGTCAACCAACTTGTTGTCAGAACCCTGGAGCTGAATGGGTTTCCTCTCTGTCAATGTTCAGCTCAGACCAGAAGTACAGGAAAAGTAGAAGCTCATTCCAGGCAAACAAATGCTCCCAACTCCAAAGAGTCGGGGGTTGCTAGAGAGCCCTTTCCCAGAAAGCCTGACACCTGTGTCTTTAGTCCAGCGGCTGCATTAGTCGCTTTTAACTGGCTGACAAGTGCCCGGTATTTAGCCCCCAAATTCTAAGGAAAAATAGGACAGAATAGCAAGTGAAAGGGGTCCAATGGTACTCACCACTTGGCGGTAGGCAATTTCCCTTTGTGGTTGCAAAAAAGCATCTGGAATTGGTGGGTTCTTGGTCTCACTGACTTCAAGAACGAAGCTGCGGACTCTCGCAATGAGTGTTACAGTTTTTAAAGATGGTGTGTCTGGAGTTTGTTCCTTCTGATGTTCAGACATGTCTGGAGTTTCTTCCTTCTGGTGGGTTCATGGTCTTGCTGGCTTCAGGAGTGAAGCTGCAGACTTTCCTGGTGAGTGTTACAGCTCTTAAAGGTTGCATGTCTGGAGTTGTTGATTCCTTCTGGTAGGTTTGTGGTCTCACTGGCCTCAGGAGTGAAGCTGCAGACCTTTGTAGCAAGTGTTACAGCTCATAAAGGCAGTGCAGACCCAAAGAGTGAACAGCAGCAAGACTTATTGCAAAGAGTGAAAGAACAAACCATCCACAGCACGGAAGGAGACCCAGTGGGTTGCTGCTGCTAGCTCCCGCAGGCTGCTTTTATTCCCTTATCTGACCCCACCCATATCACGCTGATTGGTCCAGTTTACAGAGAGCTGATTTGTCTGTTTTGACAGGGTGCTGATTGGTGCATTTACAAAGTTTTAGCTAGACACAGAGTTCTGATTGGTGTGTTTACAATCCTTTAGATAGAGACAAAAGTTCTCCAAGTCCCCACCCAATTAGCTAGACACAGAGCACTGATTGGTGCATTTACAAACCTTTAGCTAGACAGAAAATTTATCTAGGTCTCCACCTGATCCAGAAGCCTAGCTGACTTCATCTCTCAATGGCACCTGCTTTGGGACTTTGTGGTACCCAATCTGGGCACTCTGGCAGCCCAGAGGGAGCTCCTCACCTGAGCAAGCCCAGCAGGTGCTGGTCAGCCCTGCGGAGTGCGGGGCTTGCCCAGCCAGAGCTCACCTGGAACCTGTGCCAGCCGGTGAGCACCCTGTGCACCCCCAGCTCCCACCCGCGCCTCTCCCTCCACACTTCCCAGTGGACAGAGGGAGCTGGCTCCAGCCTCAGCCAGCCCCAGAGAGGAGCCCCCAAAATGCAGTGGTGGGCTAAAGGTCTCCTCTAGTGTGGCCAGAGCAGATGGCGAGGCCAAGGAGGCGCTGAGAGTAAGTGAGGGCTGCTAGCACCTTGTCACCTCTCAAAATGAGAGAAAATTTATTAGGGAAATTGGCCCGTGTGATTAAGGAGGCTAAGAAGTCCCATGATAGGCTATCTGCAAGCTGGAGATCCAGGGAAGTCAGGACCATGTCTCAGTTCAAATTTGAAGGGCTCAGAACCAGAGAAGTTGATGCCATAACTCTTGATCTGAGGTTGAAAGCCTCAGAACCTGGAGCGAGTGGTGTTGGCGCAAGTTCTGAAATCCAGAGGCCAGAAAACTTAGATCTAGATTTTGGATATCCAAGGGCAGGAGAAGAAGGGTGTCACAGCTTCAGGAGAAAGAGAGCAAATTCACGTTTTACCTCTTGTTTGTTCTATGTGGCCCCCAAACTGACTGGATGGTGCCTGACCACATTGACGGCAGTCTAGAGCACATCTAGAGCAGTCTTCTCTAGAAACACACGCACTGACTTACCCAGAAATAATGCTTTATGAGCCATCTAGGTATCCCTTAATCCATTCAAGTTGACACCTAAAATTAACCATCACAAACATTTTTTCCTGAGTGGCTGAACCATTTTATGTTTCTACCAGGAATAGGTGAGTGATTCAGTTTCTTTGTATCCTTGATAGTATTTGATGTTGTCATCACTTTTTATTTTAGTTGTTCTGATAAGTATATAGAAATATGTTACTGTGGTTCCAATTTTCATTTTCATAATGATTAATGACATGGAATATTTTTTAATGTGCATATTTGCCTCCTATATATCATATTCAGTGAAATGTCTATCATGTCTTTTTCCAACATTCTAATTGGATTGTTTTCTTACTGTTGAATTTTGAGAGCTTTAAGATATATTATAAATACTAGTCCTTTGCCAGTTATGTGGTTTGCAAGTATTTCCTCTGTGTCTCCAGCTTGTCTTTTCATGATTTCATGTTCACAGAGAAGAAGTTTTTAATTTTGGTGATTTGTCAATGTTTTCTTCTATAAATTGTACTTTTGGCATCAAAACTAAGAACACTTTGCCTAGAGCTACATCCTGAAGTTTTTCTTTTATATATTTTGAAAAAGGTTCATAGTTTATATATTTTACATTTAAGTCTATATATTTAGTTAATTATTACTTTTTTGCTTAGTGTCAGATATCCAGTTTTTCTAGCATCATTTGTTGAAGCAAGTAAGTACATTTTTAAGTAATTGTTTTGTAAATATTACTGGACTATCTTATTTTCAATAAAGGTGGTACATATTCTCTTTGAAATGGTACAGGGCTTTTCTCTGATGCCGTTTTCAGTGTAACTACAGAATGTGGGGCCTACATGACACAGAGATAAGTTACCCTTGCCAGAGTGACTGAATTATGACCCATAATGTTTACATCAATGCAGCTTTTATTTCTATCCAAAGTAGTCAAGATACATCTGCTCCTGTGCTCATTTTCTTTTTCTTCTTTTTTTAAATTATACTTTAAGTTCTAGGGTACATGTGCACAATATGCAGGTTTGTTACATATGTATACTTGTGCCGTGTTGGTTTGCTGCACCCATTAACTTGTCATTTACATTAGGTATTTCTCCTAATGCTATCCCTCCGCCATCCCCCACCCCACAACAGGCCCCAGTGTGTGATGTTCCCCACCCTATGTCCAAATGTTCTCATTGTTCAATTACCACCGTGTGAGAACATGCAGTATTTGGTTTACTGTTCTTGCAATAGTTTGCTCAGAATGATAGTTTCCAGTTTCATCCATGTTGCTACAAAGGACATGAACTCATCCTTTTTAATGGCTGCATAGTATTCCATGGTGTATATGTGTCACATTTTCTTAATCCAGTCTATCATTGATGGACATCTGGGTTGGTTCCAAGTCTTTGCTATTGTGAATAGTGCCGCAATAAACATATGTGTGCATGTGTCTTTATAGCAGCATGATTAATAATCCTTTGGGTGTATACCCAGTAATGGGATCATTGGGTCAAATGGTATTTCTAGTTCTAGACCCTTGAGGAATTGCCACACTGTCTTCCACAATGGTTGAACTAGTTTACATTCTCATCAACAGTGTAAAACCATTCCTATTTCTCCACATCGTCTTCAGCACCTGTTGTTTTCTGACTTTTTAATGATCACCATTCTAACTAGTTTGAGATGGTATCTCATCGTGGTTTTGATTT